>NC_057924.1:14684541-15304541 GCF_018873765.1 Telopea speciosissima
GCATCCGAGAAGGAGATCACCGTCATGGTCTTTGCTATCTTGCTTGGCTTTTCTATCACCCCCACGAACCTGGCTTGGGCTTCGGCTTTCCTGGTTGATTCTTGCCCCGATCCTCCAACTATGGTGAGGATGGGGGCCCCCTTGGTGCCACTGGGTTTCGACGCATCTCTTGTTTTGTCAGTGCGGTCTCTCTCTCTATCTCGATCTACCCTTCTTTCTTCCCTTCTTGGCTCTTGCCGTTCTCGATCACTGCCTCGATTTCCTTGGCCCGAACGGCCGTTACGCCTTCCTTTCACGTATTTGTCCAAGCTCCCTGCTCTCACTAGCTGTTCTATTTTTATCTTCAGTTGATAGCATTCCTTTGTGTCATACCCGTAATCCTTGTGGAAGAGAGTACTTGTTAGGATTGTGCTTTTCAGGTCCTGCTAGCATGGGTTGTGGCCATCGGATTAGGTCACGATCCTGGATCTGCATAAGGATTTGGGACCTGGTGGTGTTCAGCAGTGTGAACTACGGACTGCTTGCTCTCTCACTCCTTTCTGGACGACGGTCGCTTCTTCTTGTTGGGCAATCACCCTTCTCTTGTCGACGCTCGGTCCTCGACCTCTTGCTTTCCTTGCAGTCACCTAGTGCTGGCCTCTTGTTGTCCTGCGGTTTGGCTTCAATTGCCTTCTTTCGAGCTTGCAATACTTCAGCCATATTGGCAAACTTATTACATCGTTCTAGGAGCTCTTTCATGGTCCTGGTCTCATGACGTGCCAGGTCCTTAATTCCAGGTCTCTGATGCCCCCAGCCAAGGTTGTATGTTAGGTCTGGTCGTCTAAGTCTCGGACCTCTAAGAACTCCTTGGTGAACCGGCTGACATACTCCCTAAGGAACTCCCCAGGGTTCTGTATCACGTTCAGTAGATTGACCTGGTCTTCTTTTGCTTGACACTGCTCTGGAAGAGGGTAACAAATTGCTCGCACAGTTCTGCGAACGAACCTATCGACCTCGATCGTAGTCTGAAGAAAAATGAGGTCGCTGCACCCTTGAGGGATGCAGGGAATGCTCAACACGATACCACGTCCAATCCACCATATAGTGTCATCATGCCATTGAAATAGTTGATGAGGTCATTAGGGTCAGTGGTACCACTGTAGAGTTCAAAGGTCTGAACCTGGATGGAAGTAAGTCGGACATGATCTCTTCTGAAAATGGGTGCTGTCTAGGGATCGAGTGTGTCTCGCCCTTGGTCTACTTCTTCAACCCTTCCAGTTTCTCGTCCAACTATATGAGTCTCTTGTCTAACTCTTCATCCCGTGTTGGTTCCTCACGTTTGACTGGTCGTTCGCTGCGTACTCATTTGCGTCCACTCCTGGAAGTCCCCTCCCGTCTCGACTGTTGGCGAGATGGTGAAGGGTCACGTCGTGATGAATCTTATCTCAAACGCGAGGGGCTTTCTTCACGGTAAGTCTGGCTTTGCTCTGGTACATAACTTCCTCCTAGTCAACCTTGGAACACCGTATGGACCCCTTCAGGGTTAGGTACCACGGATCGGTGTGATGGTGTTCTCCCCCGGTCCGACCGTGCTGGAAGGTCCACCGTTCTCCCCTAGGTTGGGAAGGCTCTCCCCGCAGCCTGGTATGCCTCTCTGACCTATCACCCGCTGGAGGTGACCTCCTGGGGCTCTGTTCCTGTCGAGGGTCTGTCCTACGACGGTGTCGTTGCCTCAGGTAGTCGCGGAAGAGTTGTTGGTTAGGGAGGATCTGCCGCTATAAGTCATTGATCTGACCCACAGTCGCCGGTGCATTAGGATCAAGTGGCCAGCTCCACGGGGGCTTCAATATCTGCTTCTGGGTTGAAGTTGACTCTCCCAATCTACTGGTTCTTGTGAACTCTCTGGAAGAGGTAATCCGTTCCCCTCCCTCGCAGCATTGTTGGTGGAGGGAGCGGTCTTCTTGCCTCGTGGTGCCATGGGATGGTTATGAGAACAAGCTAGTAAGTATGATGGCTAGTGTCGTTCCCACAGACGGTGCCAATCTGTTGCGTCAAGAAATCGCTCAGCGGTCCTTCAAATGCCGTCACCTGCAAAAGGACTAAGGGTGACAAAGGAGAACTAAAAGGACTAAGGGTGACAAAGGAGAACCGGTGTGATTCCGGCCAAGGACTCTCCGATGCCTAAGTTAGATCTCTCTGAGCAAACAGATGAATAGTAGTATTCAAGATAAGTTGATGGGGTAAAGTATCTTCCCTTTTATAGTAGAGTGTGACGGTGTGGAGAGTCCCAGTTGATGGTGAGTAGTCCTCGTAGTTGATAGAGTCCCTGAGTAGTAGGGCTCATCCTTGACTGGTTGTCTTCCCGTGAAACGTGGTGTCACGATAGACTTGGTAGTCGTCTTCCCGGAAAAATTAGGGTCAAAAAAAAACCCCCCCCCAAAAAAAATAATAATAATCCTACCAAAAAAAAAAAAATCAGTAATAGACTTGGTATCCTTGATGGATAGATCTATCTACGTGGTAGATGAGGTTCCTGGTACATGAGTCCGTTCAGACTACGCGACTGATAGGCACACCACCTAGAGTCCTTTGTAATGTGGTCTATCTTGTTGATGTGGTGGTCGCCGTGTTCGAGGGAGACCTCTGGGGATGATGTGCTTGAGGGGGTCCGAGACTGTGCCCGGGGTCTTTAGTCCACACCCGGGGTCGGTGATCCACGCCCTTGGTTGGTGGTCCCCGCCCGAGGTTCGTGGTCTGTGCCCGTGGTTGGCACCCGAGTCTGGTCTGGGTCGAATCTTTCCTTGGTTTGCCTGTTTAGTCCTAGTCCTAAGCTGGTCTTCCTTTCTGGGCTAGGACACGTAGCGATCCCAGAGTGGTCAAGGATAATTTTGGGTTTATCATTTTCAATCCCTATACTTTTCTGCTTTAAGGCTATCTTCTAAATGAGCTTGATACCTGCAGAATTCACTTCTTTTATTCTTCGGATACCAAGCCCTCCTTTTTTTGGAAGACACACGGCTGCCCAGCTGATAGGATGCAGGAATCTAGCAGAATCATTACCCTTCTACAAAAAAGAGACCATGAGAGACTCTATAGACTTAATAACTGATTGGGGGAGCCCAAAGATGCCGGACCATAAGACAATTCCAGGACTGATTTGATGAGAACTAATCTGCCAGCATAGGATAGAAGCTTGTCTTTCCAAAGCTGGAGCTTCTTCCTAATAAGATCAAGCATAGGGGTACAGTGATGAGCAAAAAGTCTAGCCGGAATCAAAGGGAGACCCAAGTATTTGACTGGGAGATGCCCTTCAAGAAAACCAGATTTCTCCAGGAAGGCAGATTTGTCTAACTCAGAACTCCCGCAAAGAGCAACAGAGACTTGGCCAGGTTGATGCGCAAACCTGAGAGCTAATGGAAATGTTGGAGGCAAAGATAATAGACTCAAGCGAGCTAATCGAGGCCTTGGAGAAAATCATCAAGTCATCTGCAAAAGCCAAGTGAGTAAGCTTGAGAGCTTTGCACTTGGGCATCGGTGAGATAAGCATTTGATCAGTACATATCTGGATATCTCTGAAGAGGACTTCCAAGGCCAAAGGAAAGAAGGAAAGCGGGACTTGGCGAATCCCACGAAGCTCAAAGTACCGGTCCGCTGCCATCTCACCAGCCGAGAACATAGTGGAAGAGATGCAGAGGTAATCTAACCGGTAGTGAAACCGGTCCAATTTCGAATAAATTTGAACTTTTTGAAATCTGTGTGATTTCGAGGTTACGTTCAATATTCGCCACGCTTAGCCCCTAAGTGTGGGCGTCTTGATTAAGAAATTCCTCTCTCACTGCCCGTAAAGGCATTCGTCCCCGACCAACCACCGTGGCCTTAAATAAGTCGAGGTGACGGAAGACATCGCGTAAACGGGCATCTTTGGATTGATGGCCGCGAAGCCTCTCTGTCTTAAGCAATCCCGGTAAGAATCCCATTTGATATGTATATATGTTGTATTTTTAATTAATTAGTTATTAGGGCAATAGTATTTTTACCAGTGGGACCCCCCGCACCTTTGTTGGGTCGGTCGGCTGCGGGCAAGACCTCCCCCTTAATTAAACTTCAATGTAAGTATAATTTAAAATATATTTATATAACATTTTATGACCAAATAAGGTTAGAAGGGCATTTTAGTAAAATTGCCCCTTCTTTCCTCCCAGTCCCGGTTCCCACGTAACATCCGGATCATCCCCGATGTCGCGTAGCGTCATCATGAGCTGGAATAAGGTAATAAATACAAAAGAATCAATTTTAAAATAATTTATGACAAAAGCGGTTTTGCCCCTTAGTGGTTAGTATCCTATATATACATATATATATATAACTTCTCTTATACTATTTACAAATCCTTTACAAAGTTAGAGAAGTTGAAAAATTCGCCCATGGAGAAGGAAGAAAGAAAAGGGAAAGAGAAGAGAAGAAGAGAGAACAAGGGGCGCTCTTGAAGCACCTCCACAACCAACCCGAACTTGACTCCTTAGTGCTTCCCCCCCCTTACGCCTCTAATTTCTGGTAGCCCGAGAACCCTGCCGTATCCTTCTCCTTCTCCTCTAAGTTTAGTTTATTTTACCAAAACACCCAAGATGGTTTGGACTCCTTAAAGCCAGTTAAGCTTGAATAATTGATTTTGTTGTGATTGGGCTGTTCTAAAAATTCCAGCCCAATCCCCGGACATCGAGTGTTAACTCTAATCAAACCTTCAATGTCGTTTCCTACCCCCTTGTATAGTAAACCCAACCTAGCTAATTTATGTTTAATGAAGAAATTCTAAATTAACTAACTATTTATGAAATTGAACACCCAAAATAGATTGACCCCCTTGAATTAATGTTAAAACTCCTAATGGGCCATCATGCAGATCCTGGCAAAACCCCAAATCCGACCATTGGATGCGGCCGCGGCCGCCCGCTCGACCCGAGAATCTCCTGGCATCCGGCTCTCCTATTTTTGTGCCCTTAGACCTATACCCCTTGGGACTTAACCTTGACCATCCGGAACCTATTGCTGGTGTTTAGTATGTTTAGGGCTGTTTCTCTTGTTTTTAGTCGGTTTGTTGGATTGTGTGGGTAACGACTGATATAACTATCTATAATATTCTTTGTCTCATATTTTCAAGGGACCCCCCCCCCCCCCCCCCCCCCCCCCCCCCACCCAAGTGGGGATCGACCTTAATTTCGGTGTTTATCCATTAATTCACTTTACTAATGCCACTTTCACATCATTCCTCTATAACGAACGCATGTAGTTTTCTGCTTTTATTTAAGCATTACCAATACACAACAACTCCATCTGCATTTCTTGATTATTTTAGATGTGAATAATGGAATTGGTAAATTATAAATTTGCGTATCGCTGCCTCATGTTTACGCAAGAGGCTGATATATTACCCACTGCGCCCCCCACAGGGGAAAGGTTGGACAACCCGTGGCGAACCGATGTGTTGGTTCGGGAGCCATCTTCCCCATCCCGCGTGGCGGGTCCCTATTCCTGCAGTGGGAATAAACAGCAGGCTGGTCATTTCCCAGCGGGTCCGCTGCTCGCCCCCCCCCCCCCCCGTGGTAGAATGGTTTCCTCGGGACCGAGGTTGCTCCCCCAGAAAGTCTCCCATCCCTGGAGACTAGTCTCCCCCCCCTTAAGAACACGTTAGTTTAGCCAGCGACGCGGATTTATCGTGTTTAGCTTACCCCCCCTACTAGGGCTCGAGAGCCTGTGGATATCCTTATTTTTGTATTTAGTTACCAAATGTTGGATTTGCGGAGTTAGCCGTACCGTGCGCGTTGATCCCCGCCCCCCCCCCACCTTGGCTTCGATATGAGCGCTACCTCCCTCTTTTATGCTTTATAAATGCTTTTATAGTATATAAGTTTTTTTTTTAATTTTACTCCGCCCGGTACCTTTAAGCCTATAGTTGTCCAAGCCTTATCCTTTATATAAATGAAATATCACTTACTTCTCTTACTAAGATGTATCTCTATAATTAAATTATTCGGCTGCCATTCACTGAGCAATGAGAACATAGTGCTAGAGATCGCAAGAGGTGATGTCGGCATCCGACAAAGCCCTTAAAGGGCGGCAAACCAAAGGAAACCCCATCTTGGTCAAGACATGGGCTATGAAGTCCCACCTGAGAGAGTCAAAAGCCTTGTGAATGTCGATCTTCATAAGGATAGAGGGAGCATGGCTTTTCCTATCAAAGCCTCTCACAATGTCATGGCACAGAAGAATGTTGTCCGCAATATTTCTACCAAGAATAAAGGCAGACTGGTTGTCACTGACTAGCAGATCCACAACTCCTTTTAATCTACGAGCAAGAATCTTGGCTATGAACTTGTAAAGCAGGTTGCATAGGGCTATGGGCCTGAAGTCATTCATAACATTTGCCCCTTCCTTTTTAGGGATTAGACAAAGAAAAGTGTGATTGATGCTCTTGATCTAACCGGGGGTTGAAGAAATTTTCAATGGCGTCAATGAGATCAGATTTGATGATATCCCAGCAAGCTAGAAAGAATCACATACTAAAACCATAAGGACCCGGAGCACCATTCACCTTGACGAAGTGAACTGCTTTAATAATTTCTTCTTCAGTAGGAATGGCACACAGAGAAGCATGCAGCTCTGGGGCAACGAACTTGTTGGTGAAAAGGTCCTTAAAATGCTGGACAGCCAAGTCCTTGATATGATCCACCGAACTGACAAGGGAACCATCCGGGCCAGTGAGCTGAGAGATAGAGTTTGCACTGGCTCTAGCTTTCACGGACCGATGAAAAATAGGCAGTGTTCGAGTCACCCAGGTCCAACCACTTGATTCTAGATTTTTGCTTGAGAAAACTTTCTTCCCTAGCAAGCAAAGTAGAGAGCTCAATTGAAGTCTCTTTCTCTTCAACAACAAGAGGGCCATTATGAAGATCAGATTGTAATCGAAGCTGAATAGAGGCCAACTTGTCTTTGCAATCAGCCACCTGAAGAGTAATGTTACCAAATTGTGGTTCCAAACCTTAAGAGCAATCTTGACATTCTTAAGTCTTTTGGAGAAAGCAAGAAGGGGATTGGAGAAGGAGAAAACAGGCTTGTTCCAAGCTTCAAGGACTAAGGGAGGAAAGAAGGGTGAGAGGACCACATATCGAAGTACTTGAAAGGTTTAGGACCAAAAGAGGTGTAGAGAGACTTGAACTTAGGGTAAGGCTTGGATGATCTATTTACCCCAAGCACCTCTTTATTTTTAAGACTAATGAAACAGTGAAATTATGTACATGAGCAATATGGGACTAAACCACATACAAAACAAATAAAATAACAAAAAGGTAAAAAGGTCCAGAATACCCCCACGGTATTCTGGCCATATATCTAACACTCCCCCTCAAGTTGGAGTATATATATCATGCATGCCCAACTTGACTAAGATAGGATGAAACAGCTAGCTACTCAGTCCCTTAGTAAACACATCAGCCAATTGATCAGTAGACTTCACAAAGGGAACACAAATGAGGCCAGCTTCAAGTTTTTCCTTGATGAAATGTCTGTCAACCTCCACGTGTTTAGTGCGATCATGCTGGACAGGGTTATGAGCAATGCTAATGGCGGCTTTATTGTCACAATAAAGCAGCATTGATGGACAGTAACATCGATGTCCTGCAATAATCCTCGAAGCCATAGAAGTTCACAAATGCCTTGCGCCATCGTACAAAACTCGGCTTCAGCACTGGACCTTACCACGACATTCTGCTTTTTCCTACGCCATGTGACAAGGTTCCCACCCACAAAGGAACAATAGCCAGAGATAGATTTCCTGTCAGTGGAACCAGCCCAATCGGCATCCGTATAAACTTCAATCTTGAGATGACCATTGGGAGTTGGGAGGATTCCCTTTCCCGGAGCAGACTTCAAATACCTCAAAATACGACGAACTACATCCATATGAGAGGAATAGGGGTCATGCATGAACTGGCTCACCAAACTTACCGCAACTACTATGTCAGATCGTGTGTGGGAGAGGTAAATTAGTTTGCCCACTAACCGCTGATAACTACCCTTGTCAACAGGCTCACCCTCTTTCTCCCTAAGTTTTGTAGTAGTCTCCATAGGAGTATCCGAAGGATGACAACCTAGCAACCCTGTCTCAGTCAATAGATCGATGACATATTTCCTTTGAGAAAGAAAGATGCCTTTTGAAGAGCGAGCAACTTCAATCCCTAGAAAATATTTTAGAGGACCAAGATCTTTGACCTCAAATTCTTGGCCAAGGAGAAGCTTCAAATCCCTGATTGCAGCATCATCATTACCAGTAACCACAATATCATCCACATAGACTATGAGAAGAGTAACCTTGTCACCAATCTGTCTGATAAACAAGGTGTGATCAGCATTGCTTTGCTTGTAACCTGCTGAAATCATAGCCTTATGAAATCTGACAAACCAGGCCCTGGGTGACTGCTTTAACCCATAGAGCATGCTTTAATTTACAGACCTTGCCCCTAGTCCTGTAATCAAAAAAACCTGGTGGAATGTCCATATATACCTCCTCCTCAAGCTCCCCATGAAGGAAGGCATTCTTTACATCTAACTGCTGAAGATCCCACCCAAGATTTGCAGCACAAGATAATAAACACCCTGATAGTATTGAGTTTTGCCACTGGTACAAAGGTCTCCTGATAGTCAACTCCATAAGTCGGAGTGAACCCCTTTACAACCAGATGTGCCTTATATCGATCCACTGAACCATTAGCTTTCTGTTTGACCACGAATACCCATTTACATCCCATTGGTTTTTTCCCGGGAGGAAGAGCCACAAGATCCCACGTATTATTTTTGTATAGTGCTCTCATTTCTTCCAACATTGCAGCCTTCCCACTTTCCATCTGTAGATGCTTCCTGCCAATTTTTAGGAATAGACACAGAAGAAAGAGAAGAAACTAAAGCACGAAAAGAAGGAGAAAGGGAGCTATAAGAAACAAAACGAGATATGGGATGTAAAGTGCAAGTCCTAGTACCTTTGCGATGAGCAATAGGTAGGTCGGAAGAAGAGGGATTACCAGGAGATGAAGGATCCGGGTCTGGAGTCGGTAATTGGATGGGTACTGGTGCTAAAGTGGGATGCAGCTGCCCTCTGGTGGATCTTTATAGGTGATGATGTTGGAGTTGTGAATTCTCTTCTGAAATTCACCAATAGTTCTCTGGACTGGAGTCAACTCCCCCTGGATAGGAACATTAACAACACTATTTTCTATGGTCTCCCCGTGTAAAGGATTCCAATGAGGTGAGGAAGGAACAGCCAGAGGATGTTGGGCAGCATCCAAAGTAGGCTGGGCAGCAGCCGTGGGTATTGGTAAAGAAGGCTGGACAGCAACCTGAGGAACCTCCGGTACAGGAATCTCAAAAGACACATCTTCACTAGAGCTCTCCCCCTAAAGAGGTGGCGAAGAATAGTAAGAAAGGGATTCATGGAAAATAACATCCATACTAACCATGGTACGGCGGGAAGGGGGATGGTAACACTTATAACCTTTCTGGGTTGGGGAATAACCCAAGAAAATACAACGGAGTCCCCGAGGTTCAAGTTTGCCAGGAGATCCAGTATCCCAAGCATAACATACAGAACCAAACACCTTGGGAGGCACAATAAAGCAGGAATGTCCCATTAAAACATCAGAGGGACTACAGGAGTTAAGAACCCTAGAAGGCAGCCTATTGATGAGATAGGACACAGTGAGAACCGCATCCCCCCAATATTTGAGATGGGACATTCCTCGCAAACATCAAAGCCCTGGCCATCTCTAATAAGTGGCGATTTTTCCTCTCTGCCACACCATTCTGGGCAAGGGTATCAACACAACTAGTTTGATGAAGGATGCCATGATCAGCTAAATATTTTTGAAAGTGGGATTCTGTATACTCAGTCCCATTATCACTTCTCCATACTTTGAGAGTAGCCTGGAACTGAGTTTGGACCATTTTATGAAAATGCTGAAAACACGAGAAAACCTGATTTTCTGTGTGCAAAAGATACACCCAAGTATGCCTAGAGTGACAATCAATAAAAGAGACAAACTAAGAATGGCTAGAAATAGATGATTTACGACTAGGGCCCCAAACATCAGAATGCACCAAATTAAAACAAGAAGAACTCTTTTTATTGGAAATAGGATAGTTTGAATGTGTCTGTTTGGCCAGAACACAAGCCTCACAAAAAAAGTCATCCTTAGTAGAGGGTGACCAAACTAGGAAATAAATGAGCTAAAATTCCTAAAGGGGGGTGACCTAACCTAGAGTGCCACTGGCAGAGTTCAGAAGAGACTATAGAGTTCTGGTGTGGCGGAGAAGGCAATGGTGGTGGAGAGAAGCGACCATCATCAAGCAGGTACAGTCCACCGTGCACTTTACCCAATCCAATCGTCTTCCAAGAGTCTAGATCTAACACACAATGAGAAGGAAAGAAAGTGACTTTGCAGTTAAGATCACGAGTAATACTACTAATGGAAAGAAGGTTAGTAGTAAAGTTAGGAATGTGCAAAACAGAAGTCAAGGGAAAAGAGGAAGTGCAGTTGATGATTCCCTTTCCAGAAATGGAGGAGAGAGAACCATCTGCCACCTTAACCTTGTCTTTCCCAGAAGTGGGAGAATATCTCTGAAACAAACTAGAGGAACCGGTCATATGATCTGTAGCTCCAGAATCAATGATCCAAGGATGGGAAGCTACAGAAGCACAATGACCTCCAAATGGAATACCTGACCGGGCAAAGTGTGAACCTAAAGGAGCAGAAGAATTAGCAGGAGCTAATGTAGTAGAGGCAGCAGCAGCGGAAGGCATACGTAGGAGTGCCTGTAGATCATCCTGGGATAGACCAGTGTCAGATGCTTGGGCTGCAAATGATCTCGATCCCGATGGGCCTTGGTCTTTGTCTTAGTCTTGGTCTTGCCAGCCCTTTTAGCTTCAAAATTAGCTGGTTTCCCATGAAGTTTCCAGCACTTCTCTTTAGTGTAATAGGGTTTGTAACAGTGCTCACAAACAACAGTCCCTCTAGTAGAATCACCAAGAGAAGCAGTACCACTAGGTGCAGGAGTGGCAGGGGCAGCAGCCTTGAGAGCTGATCTATCAGTAATAAGAGGGTGCAACATAGCAGCCTAACGGTTCTCCTCAGAGGACACCAAGGCATAAGATTGTTCAAGTGTGGGAAAAGGCTTATGGCCCAACACCTGAACATGGATCTGATCATACTCCACATTTAAGACAGCCAAAAAATCATATACTCTGATCTTGTCCACGTGCTTCTTATAGGAAGCAATATCAGCCACTGTAGTAGGGTGAAAATCAGAGAAGTGGTCCAACTGTTGCCACAGACTGTGTAGAGTAGCATAATATTTCGAGACTGAAAGTTCTCCCTGAGTGGTGTGAAGGACCTTCTTTCAAAGTTCATATACTTGGGCATCATTGCCAAGCTGCCCATAAGTTTCTTTGCAAGCAGCCCAAATCTAGGAGGCAGTGTCCAGAAGAAGGAAGTTATGCTGTAAATCTGAAGTCATAGAGCCTATCAGGTAAGACATGAGAACACCATTATTGGCAAGCCACTTTTCCTGAGCAGGTCCTTGTTCAGTGGGCATAACACTAGTGCCACTAATATGGCCGGTGAGACCACGGCCAGCAATGGCAAAGGAGGCAGATCTGGACCATAGGAGTTAATTTGAGCCATCAAGTTTAATAGGGTTGGGTGGAAAACTGTGGTAGTCTGTCTTGCTATGGTCATCATGATCCGAGCTGGCTGTAGAATTGGAAGAATCATCCATACCGGCAGCAGAGAAGTCCAATAATTCCTTCAAGTTACAAGCTGAAATATGGAGGAGAAGCCCCTTGTATTGAGACAAAATAAGTCTCCAAAAAACAGAACCAGCAACCAAGTAAAAATCCCTGATCGATTTTGTCAGGGTTTTGAAACCCTGAATTGCTGAAATCGATGAAGGAACCAAGGGGCTAAAAAACTGCAGTGAATGGACTGAAACTGAAGTCAAGGGAGCCTCTATAATGGAGGAAAACACCTGCAAAAAATTCAGATCTCAGGGAGGTCTTCAAAAAAAAAAACTGAACTGATGAAGCCCAAATTGCAGTCGAGTGGTGCCTTATAAGTGGAGAATCAGCCTTCAAAAAATCAGATACAAAAGAGGGCACAAACTCCTAGATCGACAATTGTCAGGGTTTTGAAAAAAACCCTGTTTTGTGGAAATCGATCTTAGGAGGTCTTGTAATCTGTGAGCAAAGCTGTGAGATAAGAACTTGAGCCAATAAGAAGGAAATCCTGCTGCAGGTTGTGGTCTTCAAAAGGAGGGGTTGATTCCTTGTAACTGAAGTAGAAGCAATCTCCAAAAAAACTGAAGCTCCAGATATCGCAGGCAGGAATTGGCTGGTTCCTATCGAGCAGAATTATAAAGCATAACTGAGGTAATGGGGGCAGCAGCTGGATCGCATGATCACCTCATCAGTGCTGACCTATATGGGGATGGAAAACAAGGGAGAAGAGACAGAGAGAGAGGGAGAAAAAAACTGAAATCGAAGGGGGGGAACAGTCCCTAGTTCGAAGTCTGCTCTGATACCATGTAGAGAGACTTGAACTTAGGGTAAGGCTTAGATGATCTATTCACCCCAGCACCTCTTTATTTATAAGACTAATGAAACAGTGAAATTATATGTACATGAGCAATGTGCGACTAAACCACATACAAAACAAATAAAATAACAAAAAGGGAAAAAGGTCCAGAATACCCCCACGGTATTCTGGCCATATATCTAACAAGTGGAGAAGGGCTGGATGGTTAGGGAGATGGGAGAGTGATCGGATAGACCCGGGTTGTCAAAATAGGCATGAGAGGAGGGGAAAGAAGTCAGCCATTCTTCATTGACAAGAATTCTGTCCAGCTTACAGGCAATTCGGTTGGAACCAGCTCTTTTATTGGACCAGGTAAGAGGAAAGCCTTCCCAACTGAGATCATTTATCCCTAAATCTTCAATGTCAATGAAGGAGTCTACAGCATCCATATCAACAGGACCCCCCTTTCTTTTCATTGCTGTAACGGATGACATTGAAGTCACCTCCCAAGCCCCAAGGATGATAGGCAGTGAGGAAGGCAATGGAACAAAGGTCAGGCCATAAAGAGTCACAAAGGACGGGGCAATTGTGGGCATAGACCAAAGTAAGGGAGAAGGTAAAACAGCCTTGGCAGTCCGAGAAGGAGGTGCATGAACTGAGCCGAGGAGGAAAAAAGCGAGATAGAAATTTTTGTTGGATCCCAGATGATCCAAATTCTGCATTAGGATGGGAGGAATAATTGGAGATCAAGGACCAACCAGGGGCAATGGAGGAGAGAATTTTGAGAGAATTTTGTTCTTTGATATGAGTTTCAAGAAGGCAAAAGAAGCAGGCTCGAGAGGAGCGAATGCGAGAGCGGACAGCAGCTTGTTTCGAGGGGGAAGTTCAACCCTCGAGTGTTCCAAATGGAGCCGAGAATCATTGAGGAAGGGGGAGTAGAGGCAACGAAGACTCAAGAAGACGAGTCAGCACTGAGCGAGAACGAGTTTCGCTATGATGGCGGTGCGAATAGGATCTGCCAAGGGGGGAGACAGAGGTCAGAGGATGGCGATGATTTCTGGAAACCGAAAGGGGGGTGGAAGATGGGATATCGGGCGAAGAAGAAGAAGTCACAGTCGGGTTAAAAGGTTGACCCACCCCAGATCCAGGAAAGGAGTTCTGGGAGGGATGGGTAGAAGTTGAATGACCCGCCAAAGCAATCGGGAAAGCCAAAGAAGAACCGAGAATGGGCCCAGCCGGTAAAGAGGGTTGGACCATGGGAGATTTAGAAAGTGAAGAGGAGGGGCCCATTGGAGCCACGTCAACTAGCTGGGGACAAGTTCCAGATAAAAGAGGACTTTTGGTTGCAGGGGTTAATGAGGGACCAGAGGCGAAGTCACGAGAGACCAAAGGGAGCTTTCCCAAAGAAGGGGCCATTGTCAGGGGGCAAAGGGGATCTGCTTCTCGTCCGGAGCTAGGAGAGGAAACTTCAACTGGAGCAGCGGCTGTCATCCTTAACCTGCTCCGAGGAGAAACCTCAAAAAGGGGTTTTTCGGGGCAAGTGGCAATCTTCAAGTCGTGAGCGATCTCCAACAGGCTGAAGCGATTCTGAGGATCTCGTCCAGTCTGGGCCTTCGACAGCGACAGGGGCTGTTTTGAAGGGGGTTCTCCACAGAAAGAAGATTCGGGCGTCGGTGCCTGGTTCTCGGCCTGCCTCGAGAAAAGGATCTGTGCCGAGGAAGACACTAAGCTGTGCCTACAGCAGCAGTTCCAAAGGCCAAAGCAGCTCCATCGTCAGTGGCTATAGCATTCCGAAGGTTATTTTCAGCAACAGTTTCTTCAACAGCCACTCTATTACCAGGGATTTCAAAGACAAAGGGAGCAGCCTCAGCCGAGACCTTGCCTGTCGGAGCACAGTGTTGAGAATCGTGAGCAAACACCTTACAGACTGAGCACTGCGGGGGTTTCCATTTGTAATGCACTTCTTGCTCAAATGAGAAATCCTCTCCTTCGTGGACATTGATGAAGGTAGGAAGGAAGTCTTTAGCAGAGACCTCAACACAAATTCTTGCGTAAGCCAGTTGGTCCTTGCGCCTGGTTCTCGCATCAAAGAACAGAGGCTTTCCTAGAACAGAGCCTATGTGAATCGAGTCTGCCGTCTCAGTACACCGTATAGGAGGAGGTACCTGTAGCGAAATACAGAGAGGAATGGAGGTAAAATCCACTTTTCTAAGCTACAACTACGTATGCCAAGGACGGAGAAAAATAGGCTTCTTCCCCACTAGCCAAGTGCCACCCTCAAGGGCACGAGACTTGTCTAGGGGGGAGGAGAATTTGAAAATGAAAAAACCATTATCAAGAAGAAAGGTATCCAAAGAACCCTGTGCATGCCATTGCTTAGATAAGGAGGACTTGACGACAGGGAAGGGTGGTCGCGAACCCAAGAAGTTTCCAACTAGACAGTTCTCCCAGAGAAGAGCTTCATCAGCAAGTAAATCAGCAGGGCACAAGGCCACCTTAGAGGAGCCCACAGAAGAAGGGGCAACAAAGCGTAAAGGGAGCCCCTCAGAGCCAATAGGGAAACCAGAGGGGAACAGAGAGGACCATGTAGCAGACTGGGGAGCAAGCAGAGAGGAACTCGAAGGAGGAATAGATGGGGGGGAGGAAGGAGGAGGGGAAGCAGCAGGGGAAGGAGACGGCATGCCTCGAAGGAGACGGGTAGGCCAGGGAAGGTCAGGCCTACCGGTGGCTCTGGCAGGGAGAGAGGGGGAGCATCAGGTTAGGATCATTCTTGTTTCTCTTCTCACTCTTAATGAGTCTTTTACCTTAATTCTTGTTTATTTTGAAACCCAAGATACTCTTAATATGACTTATCTCCTAGTAGACCTTTCTACCTAGTAACTAACTATTCTTTCATTATTTAATAAATCTGTCTCTTATCAATCTACAGCCATATTATTACCATTCTTCCCTAAGTCCCCCTAATGAGTTGTTGTCCTAATCACTTTTTCCTATTGATTCTCCTTGTCTATAAACTTCCATTTAGTGCACAAGCTGTGCATACCAAGTGTTTGTGGGAATGCTTGAATGGGGTCTTTTAGCTATATACTTGTTTGTTTTGAAGTCTAAAGCATCCTAACCCTTTCTCATACTTTCTAAACCTTTTCTTATATGTAAATGGTTATATCTCCATTCATTTTACCAATGATAAGAACAATGGAGTTTTAGTATGTATTATCCCATTACTTATCAGAATTTTTTTTTTGTACTTTTTTACTCATACACTTTTCTTGTTGTTGTTTTTTCTTTTTTTCTTTTTTCTTTTTTATTTTTTATATATACAGAATTCTATCAAACATGTCTCATAGAAGGGGTAGTGGGGAGGTCCTCGTGGTGGGGAAGAGGAGTTCCCGATCCCGAATCTGAGAACATGATCAATTTTAGTTCCGATAAATTGAGATGAGAGGAGTTTACCACAATACGAAAATAAGAAGATTGAACATGGCAAAATAATTAATTCTATAGAGGGATACTTTTCGGATCCGCCCCGAATTTAATACTTTGGGTGGTAACCTATTCTTCGCCCGATCCTTCCATGCTATCCTAGGTTAGTTCAGGGCTTTCTATTGAAATTTGAGAGCCGAACACCTAGGCAATGAAGGTGATGAAAGTGTGAGTGGGAATTGTCTCTCGAGTCAAAGGAAAAGACATAACATTCACTACAATACAATTAGCAAAGATTCTTAGAGTCTCCAATGAAGGTGAAAGAAGATATTGCCCTCGAGACAAAATCCTTGAATTTTAAGTCCTCGCCATCGATACCGACACCCCCCCCCCCCCCCCCCCCCCCCCCCCCCCCCCCCCCCCCCCCCCCACCCCCCCCCCCCTCCCCCCCCCCCCCCCCCCCCCCCCCCCCCCCCCCCCGCCTCACCCCCCCCCCCCCCCCCCCCCCCCCCCCCCCCCCCCCCCCCCCCCCCCCCCCCCCCCCCCCCCCCCCCCCCCCCCCCCCCCCCCCCCCCACCCCACCCCCCCCCATGGATGGAGCGTAATATCGAAATGGACCTTCAACCCTCGCTCTTATCGGCCAGATTAGGGATTCCATTTCTTTGAAATTAAAGCCAAATTAGCCTCAGCTCCCACTTCTTCTTGTATTGACTCCCCAAGGAACAGGCTCATTCATTGTTGTCTCCTGGGGGCTCTCTTCTGTCTCTCTTGTTGATTCGGACCGTCATCCCTGAGGGCTGGTCTATTATTCTTTGTTTTGTTGGTCCCCTTTAGGGGCCATGTAATTTCCTCTTCTCTTTGGTAATGAATTTCTTATTCACCCCAAAAAAAAAAAAGTTTTACCTATTAAAGAAGATAATAGGTAAACTGAAAGGTTTCATTGTTGAATTAGAGGTTATTCAACAAATTTGACTATCTAACATTGGACTAAAAGGGATTGCAGAGTGATGTCGAGGTTTGCAATAGGAACAAGTTATCTTGGCATAGCCATTGCTAAGGAAACGTGAATACTAACAGAACACTGTAGAATCTAGGTGAGGGAACGTGACTAAGAATTGTATTACACTGTGTGTATGCTATATGATCTGGGTCCGTGCTACACTTAACTCTATTTGGCTTCTTCTTTATTGACTACCACTTCCGATTCTTCAATGCCTAACTCAACTTTAGAATGAATTGGAATATTGATGGGATCCCTATTATTCACTCCCAATAACGGAGGGGACATTCGGGGACCCATTACTCCACTCATACCTATTGTTGAGCAAAGTATTGTCAAATCTTTCAGTTCCAGCTTCTTTCTGTTCTCAACTGTTCTTGGCTTGATTGCATTATGTTTAAAGTGAAGGAATTCAACAATTTTGGGAAGAGCTTGTTATTCTAATGCCTATAAGGTGTTTGACAGGATTCCAAAACTAACATTCCTAAGTCCTTCATTATGAAATCCCTAAATTTTCTTATACCTTTTTGAAATCTCTTTTTTTTCTAGGAAGTAGCTTTCTTATGTGAACTTTCTTTTTTATCTAGGAAGTTCTCCTTCTAATAATTTAGGTTACTTTAAATTTGATTGGGGTTTTAATGGATCCTAGGCCTTAGGTAAGCCTAGCCTAATGATATCAAATGTTATTTATTCGCTTCCACACGTCTCCTATCGCTTCTTGGGTTGCTTTCATAGGGGATTCAGTCACCTATAGTGTTGTACTTTCTTTGGTCTAATTCCAATCATAGTTGTCATGGCGTCGCCATGGCATCCTGGCGCTGGAGAGGGTTGCATGGCGACCTACGCCATGGCGACCCTCTTTGATTTCTTCTTCCTGTCTCTCTTTCCCTCTTCGATTTCTTCTTCCTGCCTTCGATTTCTTCTTCCCTCTTCGATTTCTTCTTCGATTTCTGAATTTTCTTCTTAAAACTTGAGAAACAATAGAGAAAAAATAAAACATGGCTTGAATATACATCTATTAACACATTAAAAATAGAGAAAATAAAAAATAAAACATGGTCGACATGCTCGCCATGGCGTTATGTCGATATATCGACGTGACACCCCTCCACCGACTTGGATCGCCGTGACAACTATGATTCCAATGCACTTTCCATGAAATTAGGTTAGTTCCGTACGGTTTCTATTAAACATTTTAATGTGCTTTCACTTGGCAGCCCCATTTGATCTTTGTTAAAGTCTATATATGTTTTTATCTTTACTAAACCCCGTTGCATTAGTTGTGGGATGAGTCCCCATTTGTCCAGCTTTTTCTTACCCTTTTTCTTTTGTTTACTTAATCTAAGCAATGTAGCATTATTCTTCTCTCCTTTCTCTTTCTCATGGATTTTTTTCTTTTTATTTTACTTCTATGATTTTTATCCTTGCAATGTACATAGCTGTGGACACCAAGTGTTTGAAAAAAATGTCTTAATGAGTCTTTTACCTTATTTCTTGTTTATTTTGAAACCTAAGATACTCTTAACATCTACCAATGTTTCTAGATCTTTCTTTACATGTAACCATGTAAGTGGTTAGGTTTCCATGCATTTTATAAATGATAGCATGAAAATACATGAAAGAATTTTCTAAGAGTATAATATGACTTATCTCCTAGTAGACATTTCTACCTAGTAACTAACTATTATTTCATTATTTAATAAATCTATCTCTTATCAATCTACAGCCATATTATTACCATTCTTCCCTAAGCCCTCCTAATGAGTTGTTGTCCTAATCTCTTTTTCCTATGGATTCTCCTTGTCTATAAACTTCCATTTAGTAGTGCACAAGCTGTGCATACCAAGTGTTTGTGGGAATGCTTGAATGGGGTCTTTTAGCTATATACTTGTTTGTTTTGAAGTCTAAAGCATCCTAACCCTTTCTCATACTTTCTAAACCTTTTCTTATATGTAAATGGTTTTATCTCCATTCATTTTACCAATGATAAGAACAATGGAGTTTTAGTATGTATTATCCCATTACTTATCAGAATTTTTTTTTTGGTACTTTTACTCATACACTTTTCTTCTTGTTGTTTTTCTTTTTTTTTTTTTTTTTTTTTTTTTTTTTTTTATATATACAGAATTCTATCAAACATGTCTGCAGCAAGGGGTAGTGGGGGAGATCCTGGTGGTAGGGGAAGAGGAGTTCCCGATCCCGAATCAGAACATGATCAGTTTTAGTTCCGATCAATTGAGATGAGAGGAGTTGACCACAGTACAAGAATAAGAAGATTGAACATGGCAGAATAATTAATTGTATAGAGTGGGATACTTTTCGGATCCGCCCCAGAATTTAATACTTTGGGTGGTAACCTATTCTTCGCCCGATCCTTCCATGCTATCCTAGGTTAGTTCGGGCTTTCTATGGAAATTTGAGAGCCGAACACCTAGGCAATGAGGGGGAATTGTCTCTCGAGTCAAAGGAAAAGACATAACAACAACACCTAGGCAATGAAGGTCATGAAAGTGTGAGGGGGAATTGTCTCTCGAGTCAAAGGAAAAGACATAACAACATTCACTACAATACAATTAGCAAAGGTTCTTCGAGTCTCCAATGAAGGTGAAAGAAGATATTGCCCTCCAAGGACAAAATCCTTGAATTTTCTGAGTCCTCAGGTGTATGATATGGTCTTTGCCACGCTATCAGATGTACTACAGAGCGAGATGGATGAAACAGATTAGGTTTCCTTCTGGTAAGACAATTTCAAGGATAGTGTAACATAATATTGTGCCAAAGGGTGGACATCGGACACAAATCTAAATCTTGGCTGCCTACCCGATCTTTGGAGTTTATGTCAGGTATCGGATCTGCTTACCCTATGTTCTTATGAGAACAATGACCTTCCATGCGGATTACCCTGAGGATGGGAACCTACCCTATGGGAGTGTACTCATTTAGTGTTGAGTTTAATGGGGAGCAAGACAAAGGATTTGCTGATACTCCCACTGGCAGCACAACAATGAAAAGAATGGAATTGAGAGATGTAGAGAAATCTGAAGATAAAGGTTAAAGAGCGACTCTGAACAGGTCTCCAGGGTCTATGCCTACTATTGATGAAGGTCAAGTGGAGAAGCAAGAGAGGAATGAAGAGGACAGCAGTTCCGGGGATGAGGAGGAGACTAAGGTGCAGCCTACCATTCTTACAGTTCCTGCTGATTATGTTGGACCTTCTACCTCAGCTGGAGCATCTACTTCGAGGAGAGGAAATAGATTGGGCAGACTGGCTAGTATGATAGAATCAAGTTTTACCTATTAAAGAAGGTAATAGGTAAACTGAATGGTTTCATTGTTGAATTGGAGGTTATTCAACAAATTTGACTATCGAACATTGGACTAAAAGGGATTGCAGAGTGATGTCAAGGTTGGCAATAGGAACAAGTTATCTTGGCGTAGCCATTGCCAAGGAAACGTGAATACTAACAGAACATTGTAGAATCTAGGTGAGGGAACGTGACTAAGAATTGTATTACTCTGTGTGTATGCTATGTGATCTAAGTCCGTGCTACACATAACTCTATTTGGCTTCTTCTTTGTTGACCACCACTTCCGATTCTTCAATGCCTAACTCAACTTTAGAATGAATTGGAATATTGATGGGATCCCTATTATTCACTCCCAACAATGGAGGGGACATTCGGGGACCCATTACTCCACTCATACCTATTGTTGAGCAAAGTATTGTCAAATCTTTCATTCCAGCTTCTTTTTGTCAACTGTTCTTGGCTTGATTGCATTATGTTTAAAGTGAAGGAATTCAACAATTTAGGGAAGAGCTTATTATTTTAATGCCTATAAGGTGTTTGACAGATTCCTAAACTAGCATTCCTAGGTCCTTCATTATGAAATCCTAAATTTTCTTATACCTTTCAATACTTACATTGTTCATAAGCTTTCTTATGTGAAATTTCTTTTTTTCTTGATTGCATTATGTTTAAAGTGAAGGAATTCAACAATTTAGGGAAGAGCTTATTATTTTAATGCCTATAAGGTGTTTGACAGGATTCCTAAACTTCACTTGGCAGCCCCATTTGATCTTTGTTAAAGTCTATATATATTTTTATCTTTACTAAACCCCATTGCATTAGTTGTGGGATGAGTCCCCATTTGTCCAGCTTTTTCTTACCCTTTTTCTTTTGTTTACTTAATCTAAGCAATGTAGCATTATTCTTCTCTCCTTTCTCTTTCTCATGGATTTTTTTCTTTTTATCTTACTTCTAAGATTTTTATCCTTGCAATGTACATAGCTGTGGACACCAAGTGTTTGAAAAAAATGTCTTAATGAGTCTTTTACCTTATTTCTTGTTTATTTGAAACCTAAGATACTCTTAACATCTACCAATGTTTCTAGATCTTTCTTTACATGTAACCATGTAAGTGGTTAGGTTTCCATGCATTTTATAAATGATAGCATGAAAATACATGAAAGAATTTTCTAAGAGTATAATATGACTTATCTCCTGGTAGACATTTCTACCTAGTAACTAACTATTATTTCATTATTTAATAAATCTATCTCTTATCAATCTACAGCCATATTATTACCATTCTTCCCTAAGTCCTCCTAATGAGTTGCAGTCCTAATCTCTTTTTCCTATTGATTCTCCTTGTCTATAAACTTCCATTTAGTAGTGCACAAGCTGTGCATACCAAGTGTTTGTGGGAATGCTTGAATGGGGTCTTTTAGCTATATACTTGTTTGTTTTGAAGTCTAAAGCATCCTAACCCTTTCTAATACTTTCTAAACCTTTTCTTATATGTAAATGGTTATATCTCCATTCATTTTACCAATGATAAGAACAATGGAGTTTTAGTATGTATTATCCCATTACTTATCAGAATTTTTTTTTTTTGTACTTTTACTCCTACACTTTTCTTCTTGTTGTTTTTTCTTTTTCTTTTTGTTTTTTTGCTTTTTTTTATATATACAGAATTCTATCAAACATGTCTGCAGCAAGGGGTAGTCCTGGTGGTAGGGGAAGAAAAAACAACAAGAAGAAAAGTGCATGAGTAAAAGTACAAAAAAACAAAATTCTGACAAGTAAAGGGGTAGTGGGGGAGGTCCTGGTAGTAGGGGAAGAGGAGTTCCCGATCCCGAATCATAACATGATCAGTTTTAGTTCCGATCAATTGAGATGAGAGGAGTTGACCACAGTACGAGAATAAGAAGATTGAACATGGCAGAATAATTAATTGTATAGAGTGGGATATTTTTCGGATCCGCCTCAGAATTTAATACTTCGGGTGGTAACCTATTCTTCGCCCGATCCTTCCATGCTATCCTAGGTTAGTTCAGGCTTTCTATTGAAATTTGAGAGCCGAACACCTAGGCAATGAAGGTGATGAAAGTGTGAGTGGGAATTGTCTCTCGAGTCAAAGGAAAAGACATAACAACATTCACTACAATACTATTAGCGAAGATTCTTAGAGTCTCCAATGAAGGTGAAAGAAGATATCGCCCTCCAAGGACAAAATCCTTGAATTTTCTGAGTCCTCAGGTGTATGATAAGGTCTTTGCCACGCTATCAGATGTACTACAGAGCGAGATGGATGAAACAGATTAGGTTTCCGTCTGGTAAGATGATTTCGAGGATAGTGTAACATAATATTGTGCCCAAGGGTGGACATCGGACACAAATCTCAATCTTGACTGCCTACCCGATCTTTGGAGTTTATGTCAGGTATCGGATCTTTGATTACTCCATCTGGCTAACTTGATGTTGCTCAAGTTTTGGATTACTATAATGAAGCTAAGAAAATGCCAAAGTTTTTTGCATGTTGAGGTGTACAGTGTATGCTATCCAATTAAAATAGTAACGAAAGGTCTAGATGGGATTATCTTCATTGTTAGTCTGATCCTTCTAGACCAGAAAGAAGATGTGCAGTTTCAGAACTCTGCCAAAGCCAACGAGGTGAAACAATCATGGAGTGCCAGTCACTATGAAGACCCTATGTATCCTGTTGATAGCCGGTGTCGAGTTTCTATTCCATGGGGTGGTCTGCCTGTGTGGATCAAAATCCAGTTGTTCAAATTGAGATTCAAAACTCCACTTTCAATTTTTACCATAAGTGGATAACTCTCAATATGATCAGCATATCCCAGATATAACAGGCCTTGAAAAATGCAGGCTTCCGGTCTTGGTGAGGGATTGCTCACTTTGGGCTTCAAGTCCTTAGTGGTTTGCCTTCTAATGCTTGCGGAGCATTAGGTCCAGGGCCATGTTTTTGTGATGAGGAACCATCTATAGGTTTGTTGGGCCCTATTTCTCGAGGGGCAACCAAACAAAACACTTTTGGGGACGAGTGGAAGGGGGTACCCCAACCACAACCTTCCCATCGTTGGTCTGAACGATTCTATGTTTCAACTTCCTTGGACCTTCAAAACAGTGGCAAATTTCCTTCTCATGGGTAGGAACTGGGATCCAACTATCATTCAGTGCCTGAAAAGGTTGGGACTATTTCATCTGTGATGCAGTAGCATTAGACATCGACCCCATATAGAGGCTTAGACGTAAGTCTAGATCACTAGATGGCCAACATGGGGCTTTTAGTAGTCCAATGGACTGAAAACAAGGTTTGGGTAGTTATAGGATGGGCCTTTTACTTTCTTGTATTTCATTGTAACGGACCTAATTTATAAGCCCATAAACTAGGGTGAAGTGAGTATACAGAATTAGTAGTTAAGATAATGTTTGAGTTTGCTACTTAGATTAGGATACTTATTAGTAAGTATCGAGTTCTGTTTTGGATCTATTAAGTCAAGCCAGTATAAGAAAGTCAGTGGGAGTCATTTTATGAGTCAATTCAGGAAAGTTAAAAAGGTAATTGAAGGATACCCCCTCCCCCATTAAGTGCAAATGAATTGATAATACAAAATTGAAGTTTTTTACAAGAGTTCTTGTAACAGTTGAGTTCTGCAAAAATGGGTGAAGGCTCTTCTTCTTGCCTACTGCTTTTCTTCGTCTTCCAGTTCTGAACTCTACTGCAAATCAGGTGCTCTCTCTCCAATCCTTTCTTCTATTCTTCTTATCCTATTTCTAATTATTACTTCTTCTAATCTACAGTACCCCTGTTTTCTACCAATATACAGCTTGCATTCCATCTCTATATTCTATTTAGTTACTGCACTGTTTTAGCTAAGATGAAGAATCAATAATGAGATTGAAAGAGGGGGAGGTTGGAATCAGGCAGCAACACAAGAAATTCATACGAAACTAATATTTTAAACGACTAAAAAATATAAAAAAGAGAAGACAAAAAATCAGGTTGTATCGCAGAAAGCAAGAAGAATCACCATTATAAAACCCTATAAAGTCAGAACAATTAAAGGTACAAGAGAGAAATGCCAATCAAACATCCTACCGACGCATGAAACAGGACCAAGAGAATCAAGATATAATATGCTATGATAGAAAATAAAAGAGACAATTACCGGTTCATAAACCTAGATCTACAAGAACATGATAACATGAGTGCAACCAGAATGGATGAAGGAGGTAAACAGTGAGAAATAAGATATAAAGCAAAATAGCCTTGCTGACTAGGCAGAGAAAAATAAATATGGCGCACAATAAGATTAAATTGCAAAACAAATCTGGGGAGACTATAAAGTACACGGCAAAAACACCAAAAGCATGGAGGAGAACAACCCTAGTGAAGGACAAGACTAAAATTTTCCACAGAAATACATTGGAAACAAAATAAAGTGCCTCGAGAAGTAAGTAGCACTTGTTCACATAAATTCTGAAACATTATCACTGTAACATGAACGATGCGTCAAATCAAGCTCAAGCACCATAAAGCCACAAAATATATTAAAACCCAGAATTGAAACAACATAAATCGCACAGATATAAGACCTAAGATAATGCAATAGAGATGTGAGACAATAAATAGAAGTATGGAATCAATACAGAACCAAGAATCGAGGGCAATAAAAACCAGAAAAGAAGCCATACCTGGATGCCATGCCCGAGGCAAAAAAATTCCCAGCATGCTTTGCCAACCTGGATACGGTCTGACCTATGTGGATCAAAATGCACTCTCACTGTCACTAGGGAGAGAGATCTTTTGGAGGAATTTATGAAATGTAGGAGAAAAGAATGCGAGGAGAAGAAAACTCAAGATCACACAAAGATGCGGGTGTTCTTAAGATGCCGGCCGATGAGAGGGTTTGAGGATTTGGCCTCGCATTTCAGAGGAGGAGGGGGAAAGGGGAGGGGGTGGAACCTGGATTACAAGAAAGAGGAAAGTGTTGGAGATGAGGATTCTTAGATTCAAGAAGGATTTGTTGACTGAACATGGGTGGTTATGAGGGATTATGGTTCTTTGTTTCATGAAAATAGAAACAATGAAACGATAGCACCTCAATGAATCGAAATATATGGATTGAACTGCCATTCTGTGCACAGAAAAGTTAATGGAATTCTAGCGAATTGCGATTAGGATTTTGGGATTGAAGGGTGTAGTTGACGTCGTAAATCTTGGCCATGGCAGTTTTTGAACGATGAAGATTCGGTGGAAGGAGATGGTGTTTCAGCCTTCATCCGTAATGTTAACGACGGCCATGGAAGGGGCTGGATTCAGTAGAAGAAACACAGAGAGAGAAGATAAGAGCCGGAGAGAGAGAGAGAACCGTGTGCAGTGGTTATTTGCTTTTATTGGTGAAAGCTGTTTTCATACTCAAGTCGTCCTCTTGAAATCCTGGTGACTCGGGTGAGTTAAACCTGGTCAAGATGAGTCAGGTATTGCCTAATTTTTCAAATACCTTAACAAATAACACTTAAAATGCAGTACAATAATAATATCAAAGAAATATTATGACTCAGAAAACTTCTTCCCTTTAACAAAAGTACTCAGAATTGGAATCGTCCCGGTGGATCCGGTCTACCCAAAAAAAAAGAAAAAGAATCATCCCGAAATCAATTGGGAATCAGTCGAACTCGGTTGGAGTCGGCTAGAGTCAGTGGTAATTGATCAGAATTGGCCAGAACAAAATCGGCTAGAACCAAAATCAAGTCTGTCAATTCTGATTCTAAACAACTGATTCGGTTGATTCCAGTTAGTTTTTTAAACCATGGGGTGTAATATTTCTCTTTCAAAAGAACTTAAGAATATTTTTTTCTTATCTCTTGGGTTCTCTTTTATGAAAAACTATGTTTTGTTTTCTCCATCTGGCTAACTTGACGTTGCTCAAATTTTGGTTTACTATAATGAAGCTAAGAAAATGCCAATGTTTTTTGCATGTTGAGGTGTACAGTGTATACTATCCAATTAAAATAGTAACGAAAGTTCTAGTTGGGATTATCTTCATTGTTAGTCTGATCCCTCTAGACCAGAAGATGTGCACTTTCAGAACTCTGCCAAAGCCAACTAGGTACAACCATCATGGAGTGCCAATCACTATGAAGATCATATGCATCCTGTTGATAACAGATGTGGAGTTTCTATTTCATGGGGTGGTCTGCCTGTTTGGATCAAAATCCAGTTGTTCAAATTGAGATTCAAAACTCCCCTTTCAATTTTTACCATAAGGGGAAAACTCTCAATATGATCAGCATATCCCAGATATAACAGGCCTTGAAAAATGAAGGCTTCCAGTCTTGGTGAGGGGTTGCTCACTTTGGGCTTTAAGTCCTTAGTGGGTTGCCTTCTGCTGTCTGCGGAGCATTAGGTCCAGGCCTATGTTTTTGTGATGAGGAACCATCTATAGGTTTGTTGGGCCCTATTTCTCAACGGGCAAAGGAGGGTGGCAAGGGAAAAGGCCAAAAGAATTTCTCAACTAAACAAAACACTTTTTGGGACGAGTGGAAGCGGGTAGCCCAACCACAACCTCCTACCGTTGGTCTTGAAGAGTCGATGCTTCAACTTCCTTGGACCTTCAAAACAGTGACAAATTTCCTTCTCATGGGGAGGAACTGGGATCCAACTATCATTCAATGTCTGAGAAGGTTGGGACTATTTAATCTGTGAAGCAGTAGCATTAGACATTGATCCCATTTGGAGGATTAGACGTAAGTCTAGATCACTAGATGGCCCACAAGCTTTGGGTAGTTATAGGATGTGTCCAATGGACTGAAAACAAGCTTTGGGTAGTTATAGGATGGGGCGTTTTATTTTCTTGTATTTCATTATAACGAGCCTAATTTATAAGCCCATAAAGTAGGGTGAAGTGAGTAAACAGAATTAGTAGTTAAGATAATGTTTGAGTTAGATACTTAGACTAGGATACTTATTAGTAAGTATCGAGTTCTGTTTTGAATCTATTAAGTCAAGCCAGTATAAGAAAGTGATTAGGAGTCATTTTATGAGTCAACTCAGGAAAGTTAAAAAGGTAATAGAAGGATACCCCCTCCCCCATCAAGTAGAAATATTTTGATAATACAAAATTGAAGTTTTTTACAAGAGTTCTTGTAATTGTTGAGTTTTGCAAAAATGGGTGAATGCTCTTCTTCTTGCCTACTGCTTTCTTCTTCTTCCAGTTTTGAATTCTACTGCAAATCAGGTGCTATCTCTCCAATCCCTTCTTCTATTCTTCTTATCCTATTTCTTATTATTACTTCTTCTAATCTACAGTACCCCTGTTTTCTACCAATATACAGCTTGCATTCCATCTCTATATCGTATTCAGTTACTGCACTGTTTTAGCTAAGAAAGAATCAGTAATGAGATTGAAAGAGGGAGGTTGAGAGAAATAGGAAGGGAATCAGGCTGCAACACAAGAAATTCATAAGAAACTAATATTTTGAAAGACAAAAAAAAATAAAAAAAGAGAAGACAAAAAATCAGGTTGTGTCGCAGAAAGCAAGAAGAATAACTATCATAAAACCCTAGTATAAATTTTGAACAATTAAAAGTACAACACAGAAATGACAATTAAACATCCTACCAATGCATGAAACAGAACCAACAGAATCACGATATAATATGCTATGATAGAAAATAAAAGAGACAATTACCGGTGCATCAACCTAGATCTACAAGAACATGATAACATGACTGCAATCAGAATGGATGAAAGAGGTAACCAGTGAGGAACAAGATATAAAGCAAAAGAGCCCTGCTGACTAGGCAGAGAAAAATAAATATGGCGCACAATAAGATTAAATTGCAAAACGAAACTGGGGAGACTCTAAAGAAAGCGGCAACACACCAAAGCATGGAGGAGAAGAACCCTAGTGAAGGACAAGACTAAAATTTTCAACAGAAATACATTGGAAATAAAATAAAGTGCCTCGAGAAATAAGTAGCACTTGTTCACATAAATTCTGAAACATTATCACTGTAACACGAACAATGCGTCAAATCAGCGCAAGCACCAAAACCACAAAATATACTAAAACCCAGAATTGAAACAACATAAATCGCACAGATATAAGACTATAGATCTGAAGATATATGCAACAGAGATACGGGACAATAAATAAAAGTAAGGAATTTACACAGAACCTAGAATTGGGGACAATACAAACCAGAAAAGAAGCCATACCTGGATGCCATGCTCGTGGCAATAAAGTTCCCAGCATGCATTGCCAACCTGGATACGGTCTGACCTATGTGGATCGAAATGCACTCTCACTGTCACTAGGGAGAGAGATCTTTTAAAAGAATTCAAGAAATTTTGGAGAAAAGAAGGCGAGGAGAAGAAAACTCAAGAGCACACAAAGACGTGGGTGTTCTTAAGAGCCCTCCGCTGAGAGGGTTTGAGGATTTCTCTTTGTATTTCAGAGGAGGAGAGGGGAAGGGGAGGGGGTGGAGCCTGGATTGCAAGAAAGAGGAAAGTGTTGGAGATGAGGATTCTTAGATTCAAGAAGGATTTGGAGACTGACCATGGGTGGTTATGAGGGATTATGGTTCTTTGTTTTATGAAGATAGAAACAATGAAATGATAGCATCTCAATGAATCGAAATACATGGTTTGAACTGCCATTTCAGTGCAAAAGAAAGTAAATGGAATTCTAGCGAATTGCGATTAGGGTTTCAGGATTGAAGGGAGTAGTTGACATGGTAAATCTCGGCCATGGCAGGGACTGTTTTTGAACGATGAAGATTCGGTGGAAGGAGATGGTGTTTGAGCCTTCATCTGTAACGTTAACGACGGCCATGAAAGGGGCTATGGTTCGGTGGAAGAGACATAGACAGAGAAGATGAGAGACGGAGAGAGAGAAAACCGTGTGCGGTGGTTATTTAGTTTTATTGTTGGTGAATGACATGTTTGCTCTTCCTTTGAGACGTTGGAAACAACTACCCAAAAAAAAAGAGGGGACTTTGGAATCATATTTTCATTAATTGATCAACGGTCATCTATTTCGAAATTTTAAAAAATCCATTACTTTCTATTTCAATACAATAGGGTGTATAAGTCATACCAAACTCTCAAAACAATTAAATCAACCCCAGAAGTCCAAATCCAAATCCAACCAAAGAAAGCTGGTGACTCAGTTGAGTTAAACCTGCTCAAGATGAGTCATGTATTGCCTGATTTTTCAAATACCTTAACAAATAACACTTAACATGCAGTAAAATAATAATATCAAAGAATTATTATGTGTCATATTATCAGATAGTGTACCAAAAACCTCTTCCCTTTTACAAAAGTACTCGGAATTGGAATCATCCCGGTGGATCCGGTCTACCAAAAAAAGAAAAAAGAATCATCCCGAAATCAATTGGGAATTAGTCACACTCGGTTGGAGTCGGCTAGATTCAGTGGTAATTGGTCAGAATTGGACAGAACAAAATCAGCTAGAACCAAAATCAGGTCTGTCAATTCTGATTCTAAACAACTGATTCGGTTGATTCCAATTCGTTTTTAAAACCATGGAGTGGAATAGTTCTGTTTCAAAGGAACTTAATAATATATTTTTCTTATCTCTTGGGTTCTCTTTTATGAAAAACTATCTTTTGTTTACTCCATCTGGCTAACTTGATGTTGTTCAAATTTTGGTTTACTATAATGAAGCTAAGAAAATGCCAATTTTTTTTGCATGTTGAGGTGTACAGTGAATGCTATATCTAATTAAAATAGTAATGAAAGGTCTAGATGAGATTATCTTCATTGTTAGTCCAATCCCTCTAGACCAGAAGATGTGCACTTTCAGAACTCTGCCAAAGCCAACTAGGTACAACCATCATGGAGTGCCAGTCACTATGAAGATCATATGCATCCTGTTGATAACAGATGTGGAGTTTTTATTTCATGGGACATGGGGTGGTCTGCCTGTGTGGATCAAAATCCAGTTGTTCAAATTGAGATTCAAAATTCTCCTTTCAATTTTTACCATAAGGGGAAAACTCTCAATATGATCAGCATATCCCAGATATAACAGGCCTTGAAAAATGAGGGCTTCCAGTCTTGGTGAGGGGTTGCTCACTTTGGGCTTCAAGTCCTTAGTGGTTTGCCTTCTGATGCTTGCGGAGCATTAGGTCCAGGCCCATGTGTTTGTGATGAGGAACCATCTATAGGTTTGTTGGGCCCTATTTCTCGAGAGGCAAAGGAGGTGGGGCAAGGGAAGAGTCCAAAAGAGATTCTTAACCAAACAAAACACTTTTTGGGACGAGTGGAAGCGGGTAGCCCGACCACAACCTTCCCACCGCTGGTCTTGAAGAGTCGATGCTTCAACTTCGTTGGACCTTCAAAATAGTGACAAATTTCCTTCTCATGAGGAGGAACTAGGATCCAACTATTATTCAATGCCTGAGAAGGTTGGGACTATTTCATCTGTGATGCAGTTGCATTAGACATTGATCCCATATGGAGGCTTAGGCGTAAGTATAGATCACTAGATGGTCCACAAGGGGCATGTGGTAGTCCAATGGACTGAAAACAAGCTTGGGGTAGTTATAGGATGGACCTTTTATTTTCTTGTATTTCATTGTAACGAGTCTAATTTATAAGCCCATAAAGCAGGGTGAAGTGAGTAAACAGAATTAGTAATTAAGATAATGTTCGAGTTAGATACTTATATTAGGATACTTTAAGTATTGAGTTCTGTTTTGAATCTATTAAGTCAAGGCGGTATAAGAAAGTGATTAGGAGTCATTTTGTCAGTCAATTTAGGAAAGTTAAAAAGGTTATAGAAGCATACCCCCTCCTCCATCAAGTAGAAATGATTTGATAATACAAAATTGAAGTTTTTTACAAGAGTTTTTGTAACTGTTGAGTTCTGCAAAAATGGGTGAAGGCTCTTCTTCTGGCCTACTGCTTTCTTCTTCTTCCTGTTCTGAATTCTACTGCAAATCAGATGCTATCTCTCCAATCCTTTCCTCTATTCTTCTTATCCTATTTCTTATTATTACTTCTTCTAATCTACAGTACCCCTGTTTTCTACCAATATACAGCTTGCATTCCATCTCTATATCCTATTTAGTTACTGCACTGTTTTAACTAAGAAAAAGAATCAGTAATGAGATTGAAAGAGGGAGGTTGAGAGAAATAGGAAAGGAATCAGGCTGCAACAGAAGAAATTCATAAGAAACTAATATTTTGAAAGACTAAATAAATAAAAAAAGAGAAGACAAAAAATCAGGTTATGTTGCAGAAAGCAAGAATAATCACTATCATAAAACCCTTGTATAAAGTTAGAACAATTAAAAGTACAACAGAGAAATGACAATTAAACATCCTACTGATGCATAAAACAGAACCAACAGAATCACGATATAATATGCCAAAATAGAAAATAAAAGAGACAATTACCAGTGCATAAACCTAGATCTACAAGAACACGATAACATGAGTGCAATCAGAATGGATGAAATAGGTAACCAGTGAGGAATAAGATATAAAGCAAAAGAGCCTTGCTGACTAGGCAGAGAAAAATAAATATGGCGCACAATAAGATTAAATTGCAAAACAAAACTGGGGAGACTCTAAAGTAAGCTGCAAAAACACCAAAGCATGTTGGAGAACAACCCTACTGAAGTACAAGACTAAAATTTTCCACAGAATACCATTGGAAACAAAATAAAGTGCCTCGAGAAATATGTAGCACTTGTTCACATAAATTCTGAAACATTATCACTGTAACACGAACGATGCGTCAAATCAAGCTCAAGCACCACAAAGCCACAAAATATACTAAAAACCAGAATTGAGACAACATAAATCGCACAGATATAAGACTATAGATCTGAAGATATATGCAACAGAGATGCGAGAGAATAAATAAAAGTATGGAATCTACACAGAACCAAGAATCGAGGCCAATACAAACCAGAAAAGAAGCCATACCTGGATGCCATGCTCGAGGCAATAAAGTTCCCATCATGCATTGCCAACCTGGATACTGGTCTGACCTATGTGGATCGAAATGCACTCTCACTGTCGCTTTGGGAGAGAGATCTTTTGGAGGAATTCAAGAATTGTAGGAGAAAAGAAGGCGAGGAGAAGAAAACTCAAGAGCACACAAAGACGCGGGTGTTCTTAAGTTGCCCTCCGGTTAGAGGGTTTGAGGATTTCGCTTCGATTTTCAGGGGAGGAGAGGGGGAAGGGGAGGGGGTGGAGCCTGGATTGAAGAAAGAGGAAACTGTTGGAGATGAGGATTCTTAGATTCAAGAAGGATTTGGAGGCCGACCATGGGTGATAGATTATGGTTCTTTGTTTTATGAAGATAGAAATAATGAAACGATAGCATCTCAATGAATCGAAATACCTGGTTTGAACTGCCATTCCTGTGCACAGAAAAGTAAAGGGCATTCTAGCAAATTGCGATTAGGGCTTCGGGAATGAAGGGTGTGGTTGACGTTGTTAATCTCGGCCATGGCAGGGGCTGTTTTTGAACGATGAAGATTCGGTGGAAGGAGATGGTGTATGAGCCTTCATCTGTAACGTTGACGATGGCCATGGAAGGGGCTATGGTTCGGTGGAATAGACACAGAGAGAAGAGAGAACCGTGTGCTGTGGTTATTTGACAGGGGAGACGCGGAGACGAAGAGACGCATAAACCCTCACTAATCGCATCGCGTCGCTCAGGCAGCTCCGTAGCAATAAAGTCGATACCCTTCTTGTAGAACTCTTTGTCACCGTCGCACTGAGATTGGCAGCTACCGGTGGTTCAATGATCGATGTATCTTGAAATGAATCCCTCTGAGAAGAGAGACTCCGAAGAAATAAATTTCAGAACAACCACTCTACAATGGATGGAGACTCAAAGATTGAAGAGAGACAGAGAACGAGTAATCCTTGAAAAAAAAAAACCCTCAAGTCGACATGTTTGCTCGTCCCCTGAGACGTTGGAAACAATTACAAAAGAAAGAGACGTTGGAAACATATTTTCATTAATTGATCAACGGTCACTTATTTCGAAATTTTATAAAATTCATTGCTTTCTATTTCAATAAATAGGATACATAAGTCATACCAAACTCTCAAAAAAATGAAATCAACCCCAGAAGTCCAAATCTAAATCCAACCAAAGAAAACTATTTTCATACTCAAGTCGTCTTCTTCAAAACCTGGTGACTCGGGTGAGTTAAACTGGTCAAGATGAGTCATGTATTGCCTAATTTTTCAAATACTTTAGTAAATCACTTAAAATGTAGTAAACTAATAAAATTCAAGAATTATTATGACTCCTACTTTTAGATAGTAATCATAGTATACCAGAAAACCTCTTCCCTTAACAAAAGCACTCGGAATTGGAATCATCCCGGTGGACCCGGTCTACCAAAAAAACAAAGAAACTATTTTCATACTCAAGTCGTCTTCTTGAAAACCTGGTGATTCGGGTGAGTTAAACCTGGTCAAGATGAGTCATGTATTGTCTAATTTTTCAAATACTTCAGTAAATCACTTAAAATGTAGTAAACTAATAAAATTCAAGAATTATTATGACTCCTACTTTTAGATAGTAATCATACTATACCAGAAAACCTCTTCCCTTAACAAAAGCACTCGGAATTGGAATCATCCCGGTGGACCCGGTCTACCAAACAAACAAAGAATCGTCCCTGAATCAATTGGGAACTAGTTGCACTCGGTTGGAGTCGGCTAGAGTTAGTGATAATCAATCAGAATTGGCCTAAACAAAATCGACTAGAACCAAAATCAGGTCTGTCAATTCTGATTCTAAAGTCTAAACAACTGATTCGGTTGATTCCAATTCGTTTTTAAAACCATGGTGTGGAACACTTCTCTTTGGAAGTAACTTAAGAATATTTTTTATTTTTTTCTTATCTCTTGGGTTCTCTTTTATAAGTTTTTCATGGTGTTTTTTAAGCACTTCTCTTTGGGTCGAGTTTTCCTTCATCCACATTGAAGGAAAAATTTCTTCATCGAGAATTTGTTGTGCTTGGATGGGTGTCAGAAAACAATGAAAGGCATTTCAAACATCCAACATGTAGGAGGGGAGTAATAGTGGCAATAGATTTGTAATTTTCCTTCAGTCACGGTGAAGGAAAACTTTTGTCGTTATCTTTAGTTTCCCAAAAGATAAATTGGTATCCAAAGTCTCCCATTTTCAACCCAATAAAAAAAAAAAAAAAACACGTGTCCAGCATGCAAGGCTCCTACTATTGCAAGGTCTGGGAGTGATAAAAGTACGCAATCTTGCCCCCACTTCACGTAGAGGTTGTTCCTATGTTTCAAACCCGCAACTTGATGAGTTCAATAGCACAACTTCACTGTTCTCCAAGGCTCACTCATTATTTTGTACCCAATCAATGATGCCAATATTTTAGGGATAGTATTCTAAATTACAAATTGGGCTTTTTTCTGTTTAGTCAAACGAAATGGATCCATTATAAATTACAAATTGGGCCTTTCTTTTGTTTTTCCATTCCAAATTATAAATTGGGCTTTCTTTTGTTTAATCAAACGAAATGGATCCATCCTCTCTCTCTCAAAAGGCTCATGCCATTGCAGGGTCTAGGGAGGGTCATAATGTATGTAGCCTTACCCCACTACGTAGAATATGACCAACAAAATATATTTTGTGTTACACACTATGCCATTGTCGTATTATCGTATACAAATGAAATGACATATCAGACCCCTATTGTGGGAGGAGAGAGATAGACAAGTGCAAATCAAGTCCTTGTACAAGGACCATCCTTGGGACCTTGTAGCCACCCACATGGAATCCACTACCCCTTCTGTGGGTCCTCTGGATTCCATTTGGTTGGCTACGAGGTCCCAAGGATGGTCCTCATACGAGGACCTGGTCCGAGCTCAAGATAGACATAAGGAGACGATAGGGTACACTACATAGTCAGACAGAGAACTCAATCCTTTTTTTATTAAGAACCAAACATCATTACCGCATCAAGTATCAAGTGAGATCTATTAATAATTAACAATTTGTTTAAGGGTACGCAAGTAATTATTTTCTTAACCACTTTGGATTACCCAAATTTTCCAACCCACAATGGCACTAAAAGAATTGGCTCCCTATAATATAATAATTCCTTTTTATTGAGATCCAATTTCATTTCTACTTGTTTCTTTTATATAATTAAAAGCTGGATTTCGTTTTTAAAAAAAATTGTGTTAAAACAAAAGAATCACAAAAGGAGACCAGTTTTATGGAAAGATTTCCGGTCCAACCATCAGCCTTGGCTATCAGAATGTTAGGACTGCTAGGCCTAAATGATCTGGCACGTACTCCACGTTTGGGATCATAGCCTTTGCCCATAGGAATCTCACTACATTAATATGGTCATGCACTAAATTGAGAGATGTGAAGAGACACTTACTTAACAATAGTATTGGGAAATGCCTCTTGACATGGTGGTTTCTATAGTATGGTAGGGCACTAGCCTTAGTCCACCCCAATCGGATGTTAGACATTTTTATCCCCCCTCGTCCCCCTTGTCGTCTTTTCTTCTTGGAGTTGGGACACCACCATGGCCGACCTATTGTGCTGTCAGCCCTAGTGGCCTATAGGCTTAGGATGTGATAAAAATAAAAAACAAATAATAGCACTTGTTTCTAGAATATAATCAGACTGGGTTGGGCCATGTTTTTAAAAATTTAAGCTCAGTGTTAGGATCCTCAATACTCAACCTAGGACTGGCTTGGTCCAAGGTCAACTTGGCATATGCTTGTCTAGGGCCAGCCTATCTGAGCTTGGGCTTTTCAGGTTAAACTTGCATTCCTGTGAATCTTTCATATAACCAATTGCTTTTATTATTATTATTATTATTATTTTTGTATTTATCAAAATTTTCCACTAACCTTCTTCCAATTAATACTATTATCAAATCCCTCAATTGAGTTGACCTAATCCTATCTTTGTATTTATCAAAATTTTCTACTAATCTTGTTCCAATTAATACTATTATCAAATCCCTCAATTGAGTTGACCTAACCTTATCTCTTTAATTAACTCTTCTAATTGCGAATATTTAGAACCTGTGCTAATGGTTTGGATATTTATTTTTACGGTGCAAGGTGCCAAATTCATACACCAACACTCCTCCAGGGGATTGGAGCTGGCAATACAGGATGTAGAAACTGAAACCCATTCACGATGTAGAAAACATAATGTGACAAAAAGGAAAAATAAATAAATAATCACAAAGCAAGGATATACGTGGTTCACCAAGGTGTTTATGTCTACAGGAAGCCTAGAGCAACCTTTACTAGCAATGGAGAAAAGGATACAATACAACTTTAAATTATTCATACCTCTTATGTTGCATGGATCCACAGTAAGCTATGAGCAGTTTTCACTAGTAATGGGAAAGGTTCTCTAAGCTGCCAGGGATGTGTACACTGGCATCCTCTCTCTACCTTTTTCTTTTTCACATGAAAATGATCGCATTGCCCTCCTGTGTACGAAACCATTCCATTATACCTCATTGGTGAGCTCCTTTATGCCGCTTGTTAGAACATCCTCTCCCATAAGTGATATATGTTCTTTTAATTCATCGAAAACACCAGCAAAAGGATTGCTTCAGTAATATATGCTCTCTTAGTAAAAAAGGGAGTACCCAATGTACGAGGCTCCCGCCACTATAGGGTCTGGGGAGGGTCATAATGCATGCAACTTTTTTTTGGTAGAAAGAACGGTAATCATTTATGCCCGCCCAATGCCAAACAAAAGAAATCAAGATACATAAAATAGATAGAAAGCATGATAAACACGAGGTATGGATATATGTGATCTAAAACCAAGAAATGGAAATTGACTTGGTCTCACATGCCATTGACTGGACCATCTTTGGGGTGAGGGGACCACCTTTCGAGTAGACCGGCTTGCCCTCTAGGCTTCCACGAACTCTTTTTGTTTTATTTTTTTGGCTTTCACATTCCACGAACTCTCTCTTTTGAATCTATAAATTACCATTGGACTCAAAAATATTAGAATATACCTAAGTAAACGGATTCCACTTCTAGAAGCTAGAGCTGGAGAATTTATATTGCACGTTTGGCTGATGGAATTTGGAATGGAACATAAAATTAAGCAAGACTTGATGGAATTGAGCACATGACAAAAAAAAAACATAAAAAAAATGGTCTGAGACATTTATTAAGATCGAATTTTAGAAAGAAAAAAATTGAAAATAGTGAACATGGTTCCACCGGATAAAATAAAATTTTTATTGTTATTTCTTAAGGTGTGAAATAATTGTAAGCTTATTTTTTCTCCTTTTAGTATTAACATATATTTCTTTCATTGATAGTAAAATCCTTTCATTTCACATGTGTATTTGAAAAGTGTGTAATACTAAATACAATTATAAATTATTTTAGAATTTATTTTGGAAAAACTTTCCCATGATCCCAGAATGCAATTTCTCTCACATAAATTATAAAATTCTTTCATTTCACACGTGTATTTGAAAAGCGTGTGAGACTAATAATATAATTTTAAATTATTTTAGAATATTTTTTGGAAAAACTTTCTCATGATCCGAGAATGCAATTTCTCTCTCACATAAATTATAAAATCTTTTCATTTTACATGTGTATTTGAAAAACGTGTGAGACTAATAATACAATTTTAAATTATTTTAGAATTTCTTTTGGAAAACCTTTCCTATATTCTGAGAGTACAATTTCTCTCACATGAATTATTTTATTATTTTCTAACAAAAAAAAAGAATTAGATTATTATTTTTTCTTTCCTAAATATAAGAGTCCCATGTGGATGGTAACTTTTTCAAGACTGTTATTAATGTGGCGTATAGATTTCTCTCCACACTAGCAGCATAGAGAAGAACCCTCTCTCATTTTTTATTTTTTTTTTTTCGACTTAAAAAACTTTTGGGAATCAGACAAAGATGGTTACACGTTTTTTTAGTTAAACACGTTTAAATAAACTTATATAGAGGTATCAGTCCCTTTATAAAATATGAAATACAGACAACTTATACTGAAAAAACTGAATAAAATGATAGAAATATCCAAACTCTATATTTTGGTCCCCTACAGAATTGGTCCATGAAACGGAATTTACAATCATAATTCATGACTCACATATCTCAATAACATAAATGAGATTTGGTGCCTGGTTTCATCCCTTCATAGGTTTCTACCCATCCAAGAGCATGACCTAATTTAAAATCTAGGAGGTTCTAGTGAAGTCTAGATTATTTATGATTGGAGAAAAGTTCTATATGGGGGATGTACCGCCCACGCCAAGACACAAAGAAAGGGATGCAAAATGACTATCCTGCCCCTAATAAAAGATGAAAATTCCACTCCCATGATGCCAACGTGTGCTCTCATTGATCTCCCTATAAGCAAGCGGTTTATGGCAAAGAAAACCCTGGGAGTAGGAGTGGGGATGGGGTGAGGAATGTCTCAAAACACGGAATTGAGGATTGAATTGACTGGAATTTATCCCAAGAACCCTAGAATCGGTCATCAGATCTGAAAATTCAACGATTCTAGGATTTCTTGGCGTGAATTGGCCATCTCGAATTGGGATCGATTATGGTTGATTTCAATTCATTCTTGATTTTTGAAACAGGGGAACTAAATTTTATGTGTATTATGGAAGAAAGTGTACAGTGTAAGAAGATGATCATTCATTGAGGAATTGGATCGTCATTTCCAGCCGAATTGAAGGATCTGAATCTTGATTCAAAAACTAGAACGAATTTTTAGGGTTCAAGCATATTTCGATCAAATCAGAATCAACTTAGGCCGATCCATTGCTGAGTCCGCTCCCTCAAACCTTGAAGAGAGAGAGAGACAGAGAGAGAGAGGTTCATATATGTATATCAAGTGATTCAACCCCAAAGGTGTTGCTCAGTTGAGGGAGTGTCCTTAAATCGACATGCGTCCTAAGTTCAACTCCCCTATTCCCTTGGGGTCAGCCCCATGACTTCTATGGTTCTCATAGGATCCAGTGTTGACTCAATGCGTGTGTGTACGGAGATATGCATGTACCCAAGGACTAGTGGACTCCCTTGGGGTTAGCCCCATGGTTTCTATGGTTCTTATAGGATTTGATGTTGATTCAATATGCGTGTGTAGAAGCATATGCGCGTACCTAGGTACAAAGCATAAACATCATAATTTTATAATCTGTGGTAAGATTCTAAAGGTTTGTGGTTGATTTGTCAGTATAAATATCAGTATGTCATCTAACATGTTCATATTAGGGTAAGTGGGAGTTTATTAGCAACATGATGTTATTACAGCTATCTAACATGATGGTGACTGAATTCAGTCAACAGACCAAAGAATTTTTTTATTTTTTTTATTTTTTATTTTGGGGGGATGAAATAGACCAAAGAAAGTTGCTCACAAGTCTTTAGGAGTAATTATACTTGTAGTGACTTTTTTGTTGTTTGCTTTGATTTTAACGATCTCAATTTTTTCTTTTAATTTATAAAAATAATCAAAAAGAAAGTCGTTTTTCCATGAGCTGCCAGAGAAATATTAAAGCCTTAATGGGGGACCAAGATATCATTAATTATTAATTTTTTGTACTTGTTTCTTGGGGTTTCCTGAACTATTTCTTAGAAGGTAAATCATCACCCTAATGTTTAAGATAAACTATTTAATTAGAAGGAAAGAACAAAGCAAGATCTTGTGGGATTAGGCGAAATCTTCTCTCCTGTGTTACTTAAGATACTTTCTGGAAAAAAAAAAAAAAATTTAAATTATTTGGTAAACCTCTTCCGTAAAAGCGTAGACGAGCCGTGCAGCAATTGAAGCGTCATGGCATTACGTCCACCCAGATCTGGTAGCCTAGGTTGCAGCACCAAAAAGGTGGGGTGGCCATTTGCATCCCTATGTTGTGGGATCTGAGACTCTGAGAGGAATTACATGTAAAGCCTTTATCCTAACAAGTTAGTTCTAGAAACTGTTTAAAAAAGGAAAAAACACTTCGTTATAGAAACACCTAAAGGTGGAGAACAAGGTTTAAGAATTCGGAATTGAGTACAGGTCCTCCAAGATCGATCTAATTTGAGTATAGTTTTAGTTAATGGTATCGGATCGGATATCGGTTCGTTTTGAAACCAATATTAATACATATTGTTTTGTATTAATCTATTAGATGTTTTGGCCCTAAAAAAAAAATTCAAATATTAACATTATTTTGATCATTTCACTCTCAATTCATATCATACCATCACAGGTATTGGTATTGGTGTGGACTGATACGACCAATTCAACAATAACCATTCCTAAAACCCTGGTTCCTATTTGACAAACTAACAGTGCCGCCCTTGAGGAGGTTATATGGTTATTTCAGTAAACTACCTGTATAGGGTTATTTGTAGCAAGTATTCTTTCTCTATTATTTATCGGAGAAAGGAGTGAGGATGAGTGACTATAACTCTATTATTCATTGATAGTGAAAAAACATATCTCATCTCATCATAGATGTATACAATCTTACTGAATCACGTAAATCTTTGTGTTATATGATTGTTGTTTGTAATTTCTATTCATTTCTTGTATCGTTTTTTAAGTTATCATTTCCTACGCCACTAGCCACTAGGTCGGAGTTGTTCAGAATTAATGAGAATCAATTGAAATCAATTAATATAGAATTAGTCACATTCATGAACAATAGATTTGGATGCCAAATCAGCCGATTCTATTCACTTTTTAGAACAAGCAGGGTGGATATTTTCCACTTTGTCATGTTGGTTTTTTTTTTTCAAAAAATTAAATAAATAAAGGGAAGTAGTTCTCTGGCTAGGAGTGTGGCCTACGCCAGCACTCTCATGTGTCTATATCTCTCCTCCTCAAAACAAGAGGGTAAATATATCTTTTCATATGAAAAGAAGAGAGATAGACTTATGGGAGTGTTGACATAGGCCACACTTCGAGACAGAGAGCTTTCTCTCATAAATAAAATAATACATGTGAGGAGATATGCTTAAACTCAGAGATCTTTTCAAAAAAAACTGAAAATAAACCCTAGATTTTTTTTTTCCCACATCGGTTCAGATCATTAGGATTCTTTGTGCTGCCCAAGAGGAGCGCCAATCCATGTGCTTAAATAAGGGGAACCTGAAGAAAAGATTTGGTCAAAAAGTCAAACCTAATCCACCGATCATTACCGTCAATCCAATAGTTCTACCAATGGATTCTACTACAACGATGTACCATTTTGTGTGGTTTTAGTCTCAAGTTTGACTTGACAGCAACAGTAGGAGCGGTGGTGTTGTGTTGTCGTGTTGGGTCCACCCTGTTGATTGATATGACTCATTGATACGTGGAAGCCACATCTGATTATATCCTAAACCAGATTTTTAAGGTACATACAGTATACAGATCATAACGATAAGGAACAACCCATGGTGTTGCCCTATCCACAAGGTCCCCCAACTGCCCTACACGGCTACACAGCTACCTACCGGGCCATTGGCTGGTACCACCCAAATGACAGAAATGCCATTCCACCTTCTCACAAGAAACTTTTTTAAAGAAAAAAAAAAAAAAGCATAGGGGAAATGTTTCGTTGGGAAGCGTGGCCCCTATGCATGCACAAGGGCCAATGGGAGTATGCAGAAACATCCGTCATTTCACATTTCATGGGATGTGTCTGGACGCTCCCTGATAGAGTTCTTATTCCCCAAAACTAATACAACACTCTCTTATGTGGGTGACAAACGGTTGGTTTCAGTCTGGTTTAAGATAGGACCAAGACATATTGGTTCAAGATTGAAATCGACCGATATGTTTTGCGGTTTTCAAAATTGGACCGAAACCTATTTCTTGCCTATCAATGTGGTTGGCCGATTTCGATCCATTATTGGACTCATATCGACCATGATCGACTCAATCTATGATTAAACCGGATCGTAAACAAAACAAGCTAAGCTGAAACCCCTTCAAGAATTATGGTTTTAAGAATTTGAAACCAATTGACCTAATCGGTCGGTGTTGATCCTAATTTCAGCTGAGTAGAATTTGGTTGATTCGGGTCTGTATGGCAACGTTTTTTGTTCTAAAATACGTTTTTGAATTAGAAACTTTTTTTTTTTTTGTGTAATTCTGTATCGACAAATGTTGTATGGTAAAACTGAAAAAAAAAATTGTTTCTACCACTAGAAAAAAAAAAAAAAAAACACATAAATTGCATACTAAGAGAAGAATTTCTTCTACTTTATGGTGATAATAGTGGTCGTGGAAGTGGAGGTGGAAGGTGGTGGCGGTGATAATGTAGTGGGGGTGCCAGAATCATTTCTATTATCCGACTTGTTTGAAAAAAAATATAACAACAGACCAGACAATACATACAAGTTCTATTCCATTTCTATCCTCAAAAGCCGAAAAAACACTAGAAATGATTTTTTGAAAGATTACAATACAGACCCTTCTTGACCAATTCCAGCCGATTCCAATCCGGAACTCCCCCATTCCGAGTTTTGAATCATTGTTAATCAGTATAGGGAGGTGGCATTTTTTGGTAATTCAGCTTAAGAATTAAGAAAACAAGAACAATTCTATTAAAAAAAGAAAAAGAAAACAACAACAATGCGGTGGGGCCAATAGTGTCTCATTAGCAATCATTCTCCATTTTATTTCAATCTTTTAATCAATCTTTTAATGTTAATAAAGTTTCTCGCTTTTATTAAGTTGTAGAACAAGTGGGTAGGTCCCATCATCATTGGATAAGCCAAGGTACATCAACGTCATGAGATGAGGCCACTTGGCGACGCCAATACAAAGATGTGATGGTGGCTCCCACACGTAAAGACTCAAGATAAGCCTCCATCGTTAAACCATTTTAAATAACATTTCTTTCGAAATCAAAAGTGTAAAAGTATTTTAAAAAAGGGCAATAGAATGCTACACTAGCACTCTCTCCTCCTCATGTGAAAAGTCACCTCCGATCCCGAAATAAAACACATAGGAGAATTGGCCTAAGCCAAACTGCCTTACAGAAAATTACTTCTCTTTTTAAAAAATAAAAATAAAGAAATCAGCATCAAATAAATATTTATTATTAGAATATTCGTGTCCGAGTCTTCCGAGTATATCCGGATAATTCCGGAACCTCACATTATTGCAAAGTGGGGCCCAGACCGACGTGGATCCCAGCTGTTTAATCTATTTCCTAAGCCCTCTACCCCCAACAACTTAATCGTCTAGTTATATCCACCAACGCTAATCTGACACATGTACCACAGCTAGACAAAGTCATGTTCGCGGCGGCTCGTTCGTCCACGTTGGCAGGTGGGTCCCGTTACCCTAACCATCTCTTTACTTCCTTTGCCTTGCGAGTTGCGGCTTTATATAAATCTCGTTTATCTTTCATTCTTTTCAAACACGTGAGTGAGTCAAGGAGTCTCAAATATCAGAATTTGGACAGAAGCAATGACCGGAGCAACGGCGAGAATTCCGGTGAAATCTCGGAATCTGATACTAGGTGATTATGAGATCAAATTTCTCGGGGAAAAAGCGAGTCTTCACGATATGTTCTTTGGGTTTCTAGAGGAAGGAGAAGAGTGGTCGGAATCTTCCTGTAGTACCGATTCCGGCGGTAGGTACAGTGATGATGCCGGCGACGAAGAGGAACAAGATGAAAATGCTAGCAGCGCTGAAGAGAGCAAAGCTTTCTGGGAGACTCAGCACCAGCTTCTCAATGTAAGTTTTACATAATCCAACCACTCTGCAACATATGGGCCACCACTAGAATGGCTCAGAAAAAAAAACCTGTCACGATGTTCCACCTGAGATTCGTTCTTTTGTCAAAAAAAAACTTCTGTTTGTGTCATTTTATGAGAATTTGATAGTACAGAAGCAACGATTAACTGGCTTTTCCACCGATTTACAGGCAACCTTGTCAAGAACAAGTTCTGTGGAGTCAAGGATCCGTCAGGCCACTAAAGAGGCTTTAAGAGAATCCCAAAAAGCAGGAAATGTTTGTGTTTGCCGGAATCCCGTCCCTGGTGGTTGCCGGAATTGCTTGCGCAGAGACATTTCTGAACGTCTTCGGAATGCCGGTTTCAATTGTGCCATTTGCAAATCTAAGTGGAGAAGTTCACCGGAGATCCCATCAGGTATAAAACCAAACCAGACGAAATTAAGGCTTTTCTTACCCCAATTCAAAATTTAATTTTCCGTTCTGTCATTCAGTTGATCTCATGTATGTGCTTGTTTCTGTTTCATCATCACAGGAGAACATACCTACCTAGATGTTATCGATAAATCCTCCAAGAAAGGAGAAGTAAGGGTTTTAATAGAGTTAAATTTCCGGGCAGAGTTTGAGATGGCAAGAGCTAGCGATGAATATAACCGGCTAATCAACCGGCTACCGGAAGTTCTAGTTGGAAAGGGGGAAAGGCTAAAAAGCCTGGTTAAGATACTCTGTTCGGCAGCTAAGAAATGCATGAAGGAGAACAAAATGCATATGGGACCATGGAGAAAACACAAGTACATGCAGGCTAAGTGGTTTGGCACCTGTGAACGGATAGCACCGGCGCCGCTCTTCTCTACAACAATCTCCGATCGACCACCCAAACCTCCTAGGGCTTCTATGCTAACATTTGACTTGCTTGAAAAGCTGCCCACCTTACAACCTAAGGCTGTTGAGGTGGTCTAATCTACTCCAGAACAAAGTTTTGTTTTTTTCTTTTTTCTGTAATTTTTTTGTTGGTTTTGGGTGTTGTTTTGGGGTATAGGTTTGAGACTTGTTTGTGGTCCACTACTGTTCCTAAGACCTGTACATTATCCACCCTTCCTTCACCTTTGTATATTTCAAGAGAGAATAGAAATAAAAATGGATTGAATTATGGATCATGAAATCATGGAGTCAATTAACTAGTTTTCATTGTATTTTATTAGTTTTACTTTAAAAAAAAATTCATCTTCTAAGGCAGGCCATTTTATCCCAATTAAATGGAATCAGTAACATGGATATGTGCCCTCAAATGAGCTCTTATTCGAGGTTATATTTGATACAAGGCTTAAGCAATGCATGTCTTTCCTCATTTCTTCTAGTGTCATTTTAGGTTGGTTCCTAATTCTTTTAATTCTTCCAATCTGATCAAATCACTCCTCCATAGTCCATACTGGAGCATCTAAAGGTCTATGTTGAACTTTGTCATGCTATCTCATATGATTTTCTCATAGCTTATCATGTATCGTAGCCACTCCCAAATCAACTTTAATATGATCATCCTTAACTAGTCTCCAAAATATAAATGATATATGGATTATCTCAACCCAACCTAAATCAATGACATTTTGACCTATTTCTATTTTCCACCCAAAAGAATTGAGGATAATTTTAGCACCTTATGCAGACAAATGCTAATCGAATTCAAATGACATTAGGGAGATTTTTTTTTCTAGTCTAATAACTCTTGAGGGTATATCTCTATTCTGACACAAATGTTTGTCATATGTTAGATTGGATGGATTTGAAATTTTGTGAACATGTAGATCTCAAAGTTCTAGATTGGATCGAGTTAAAATTTTGTAAACATGTAGGTCCTAAAGTCCCTTGCTCATATGTGGAGATTATTTTGTTGCTACACTTGTAGTAGGAATGTTCCTGCTACAAGGCTTAGCATCAAAAGAAATGGAATAATTCACTTCCCCTTTGCGTTCATAAATACCCTCATAGGTTTTAATATTTTCTAAGTTACCCTTTAAGATCTCATTTCCTTGGCTACCAGCCTTATAGCAGAAACATTCCTGCCATGTACAAGTGTAGCAGCAAAATTTCATCCGCTCATATGTCAAGTTTTAAAAAATTTGGTAAAATATAACTTTGAAAATCTGGTAAAAATTTTTTTTTTAAGAAGAAATTGAAAACTTAAAAAAAAAAAAAAAACAGAAAGGGAATATACAAATAAAAGATTGAACCAAAGTTGAGGTTTAATAAGTGATCAATCTAAACCATACCTAGACATCTAGGAGGTTGAAATTATCACAACACCCTTTTCATGTGGCAAAACTTTGTACTAATCTAAAAGAACTTTAACCAAATAGGTAAATTCCAAGCAGCAACCTAACAGAGAGTAAGGCTATACATATTAATTAGCCCACTCTTAGATGGGATTTATTACATGTCTCAATGGTTTGTGGAATTTTTATCACTTGCGGTTCTCCTGTCTGGTACGATTTCCTAGTGCCTCTAATAAAAGAGGGGTGGACCTCACCCAAATAATATTCAGTCAGGAGGTGAAATGATCATTTCAGCCCTCTATAAGAGGACCTCGGGGGATAAAGAACTTTCTCTTCTAACACAACCAGCCACTTGGGTTACATGAGTGGATCTAAGTGATGAAAGATCCACAACCACTTCATTTGTGAAGCTTTAGCTCAAAACAAATAGTGGAGGTAAGGTCAAAATTGAGTTCAAAGTGACAAAATTTATGAAAATATCATTAGATTATATTCTATTTTAGTGCAACGACATTCTTGTTATTTTGTGAAACCTTGATGCACTTTGTAACAGCTTGACATGGTTGGTTCATGCTAAAACTTGAAACTTGAGATGATCTATCCCATGAACCACCCACATCCATCCAAGTTTGGGCACATGGCAAGGCAATGTCACCTTCACGGAGAAGACAAAATTCACGGACCCTCATGACAATCACTTCTTTTCCCCCATAATAAAAAGCAACATAAGTACTATTCATGTTTTGAGGTATCGGTTTCTCGTATCGTCCATATCGAATGATACGTAACGGTTTTGACAATAGCCGACCTTGATACTGTATCGATATCGTGTCAGTGACATGGTACGGACAAAGGGTAAAACAATTAAAATTTATTTTTTTAAAAGGAAAATTAGGGGCAATTTTATCCGAAATGGCTGATCCTTGCCAATATCGTATCGGTATCGTATCGATTTTGCAAGTGAACGAAAACATGCACTAAAATCGTGGTACTATCACTCGAGGTAATTGATTTTGAATGACATTAACCTTAAGGGCAAGAGATCTCTACTTGGTCACAAGGTCTCTACACAAGCGTCTGGGCCAATAGATGAGCACATCTGGGTATCTACCTAGGGGCAGAGACGTCATCTCACGTTGCCCTGGGGAGGCGTAGGAAACACCACCAAGTAGAGATATTTTTCTCTAACCATAATTTCTTGAAGATTCCCACCATAGTTTTTAAAACCAGACCGGATGAACCGGATAGGATGAGAATCCACCCCTCTTCAATTCGATCTAGGCATAGAATCGCCCTACACAAAAATCAAAATCAAACGGGGGAGTTTTTCTAAAAACCGTCTGGTTTCTTAAAACCACTTGGTTTGGTTTGATTGCTTCGTACATCGGCGATTAAATGTATAACTACATCTATGGAAAATTTAATCTCACACCTCTAAATTAAATTGTAAAATATCTACTAGGCCCTTACCAATATATATATATATATATATATATCTTTTTTTTTTTTTTTGGGTAGAATATATATATCTATCTACTAGGCTAGCAATGCTATTGCAATAGAATTGCTTAGCTTTTATTATTTATTTCTCTCCTTTTGTTGATTTTTCAAAATTGTAAATTAATTTTCTAAAAAACACGGTTTTAACTTGTCAAAACTGCTATTATGAACCTGATCCTATTTTAAAACTATGGTTCTCCTCAACCATAATTAAAACAAAAAAAAAAAGAAAGGGGAGAATGTTCTCTGTGTCGCAGTGCAGGCTGTGCTCAGGCACATGGGCAGCCTATGCAGGGGTAGGATGGTCATTGCACCCACCCCCATGTGCCTGGTGCAGCCTGCACTGCGGCATAGAGAACAGCACCCCCAAAAACATATTTTAAAAGCCAACCCATAAAAGAACAAAAGAAGAGAGTTTTCCTACAGCTATAGTGTAGGGTTCAGCCATTATCCTAGGATCCCAAAACATCCTCCCTACAGGAAGAAATCGATAATACCCTCCCTATGTTTAACAGGACTTTGGCTCTTGTGTTGCTTCTTATTATCTCTTGGCATTATTACGTTATTGAAAATGAAATAACAAAAAATATCAACTATCATTATTGATGTTGAAAAATTACAAAAAAACATAGATAAGTTTCTCTATGATGGTTCCAAAGACATTTGGGAGCGAAATTTCTAGGCGGGTGAGTCTAGAGAGGGTTCTCTAGATGCATCTTGGTTCTGCGACGTTTTAGGTTAGATGAGGCGGTAAATTTATAAACAAGTGGACCTTACTAGGGGTGCAAGTTTGGCCTTGACGACCTGAGCCCACTGTGAACCCGATCAAGGCTTGGGTTGAGATACCTTAGCCCTGAGGGTGGGATAGGGCTGAGAATTTCCGGTCCTAGGTCAAGGCCAGGTCGGGTCAGGGTTGAGGCCTCAGGCTAAGCCCGGCTGGCCCAACCCGACCCTGCTTTCTTCTTCCTGTGTTTTTTGTGTTCTCCTTCCTCTTCTTTCTTCTTCTTCTTCTTCCTAACCTGGCCAATCCATGCATCTCCCTTCTCCCCATGGTCAGGGCCAATCAGGGTCAACCCGGCTCTACCCTGAGGGCGGGTTAGGGTTGAATTTTTTTGGCCCTGAGTCAGGGCCGGGTTGGGCCTAGGCCCAACTAAGGGAACTCAGGGTTGGGTTGGGGTTTTAAAAGGTCCGACCCATCCCAACAGTGTTGTAGCCCTAGACCTTAGGCTCCTCTACTCACATGTGAAGTTTCATCCCAATAGAAGTTTGCCAAGTGGCAAAATCAAGTATTGAAAGATGAAGGACTATGGAGAGGGTACATATAAAAATTATTAGATGTGCGGCTGTTAAGTACAAGATGCATGGACGTCGTGAGAATATTTAATTGAATTTGAGTATGAAATTTATTACATGATCAATTTAGGCCATTTCCCTAAATATTCAATAGTTGGAATTGCCACGTGACAAAAATAAATGGTCCGTTTATAAAACCTCTCTGAGTGGCTTATCTAGAAATTTTTTTTTACAAAATATTTACCCAAATTAAAAAATAAAAATCCTTCTAAGAAGAACAAGACCCAAATTCTTGGCAGAACATAGGAAGTTTTTTGACCTTCCTTTGAGGAATAACTTTTCCTTAACCAATTAGGTCTTTTTGTATTTATTTAGTTTTTCCTAATGTTTTAGAGAACTTATGGACTAAACAGCCTTACCACATGTAGATTGTTCAAGACTATGTCAATCTTTTTTATCCTAAGTGTGAGAACAGTGAATTTTCATCCCCTTCTTTGGAAGGGAATCTTATCATCCTCTTAGAAGAGAAGAAAATAAGAAATTGCCACTTAGATTATGGTCTAGGATCCAAAAATAAAAAATGACTCCATTTGCGATTCCAATGGAGACCGATCAAAACAAGAGAATGGATTCAAGATAGGCTATGGATCAAGGAAGATGTTAAGCATCTCGGTCCATCCAGTTAAACTATTCTTCCTATTTACTTGGTATAAATGTCCCAAAATAAAACTTAAAATATCAAATATACACGCATTTGGCTAATATGTAGAATACCAAGCAGTCGTAAAGTTGCAATAAATAATTCAGAATTATTACAATGCATAAAATGCTCAAAAATACATAAAATCCTTAAAAAAATGCCTTAATAATGATAAAAATAAAGTAAAATGGAAAATATTCTCAACATGCTTAATAACATAAAAAAAAATTAAATATAAAATTTGTGTATAGTAAAATATGTTGAAAATACCGTTATTACTAAATAATGCCTAGAATTAGAAATAAATATAGAAAGTTCCTGTAAATTAGACAGTAGTGTTATGGATGCAAAACGTAAAAATAAAATAAAACCATGCACAAAAAAACACATTAAATAATAAAAACAAAATAAAGATTTATACCATACATAATTAAAAAACCATGCTTTGACTCGGACAAGTCACCCAAGTTGAGTTAAAAAAAAAAAAAAACAAAACAAAACATAAAACATGATCAGGAGAAGTCATGAAGACGGCTCGCCTAGGTTTAAGAAATGACCACACCAGGTCCGAATCTGTGAGTTTTTATTGATTCGGTGTTCTTGCTTGAGTCATGTGAAACTCACTGAAATTTTTTTTTTTATTTTTTATTGAGCCATATACTATTCATAGACCATAAGTTTGGTTTCAACCCTAGAATTTTTATCTGTTGTCTTCAACATTAGTCACTTTTTTTCTTTTCATGTGTTAACCAACCATAGCCTTAGTCCCTCTTCACTCGAAAAAGGGCAAGTCAAGTCGAAAACCCTCGCTTTCCAACTATGATAGAATTAAAGTATTAAAAATAAACTACTCTTAAAGTAACATGCAAGAGAAGAAAATAAATCTAAAGACAAAGTCTCAATATGCAAGATAAAATGAAATAAAAATACATATAAAAATACAGTAAAAATGGACTAAGACCTTTATGGTGTATGCTGCTATTATTATTATTATTTTTTTGGTAGAAGTACATGCTGCTATTAGCTAGTCTCTTTCTCATAAACAATATAACCAAACTACACAAACAAATGAGTTGAATAAAAAGGATCGTTAAAGAGAATGCACCTAAGATGAAGAAGCATCAAAATATTGGGGTGGAGAGCACTCACAACTCAAGTGGGGGGCTATTCTCTCGTTGAACCCTAATATTGGATTTCAGTATTAGGGACTACTTGCACTCTCCCGAAAATTGCTCTTGAATTTGGGGGACAAGCCTATTTAGAGGCTTGGGAAACCTCTGCAGCCTCTCAATGACGTGGAGGATCAAATCTCACAAAAAAACCTGTTTGATTTTGGGTGAGAATAAGATTGTTTCTCATCAAGGGTTGAATTAGGGCTTAATTTTTAATTCAATGAAAATGAAGTTTAATTCGTGATTAAACATGATTTTTCAAAATCAAAAACCTCCCTTGGGGTCTAAGGAATGTATTTGAACATTTTTAGACCCCTTGGAACTTATCCAAAGGCACGCCAAAAACATGAAGTTCGACATCGCGTGTGTGTTGATGAACATGATCTCGACAACGACATGGACCAATTAGGAGTCAAACAAAGGCTAGTGCACCTTGATGCGAGGTACAGAAAACATCGACTTATACTGGTGTAGACAACCCATTTTGTCACCCTAGAGGCTGCTCATGAGTCATGACAATGGTGAATGCTTACTTTAGGACTAAGGGACAGTTATATATTTAGATTTAGGAGATTCTCAATGACGCTGATCATCGTATAGGTATGTAGACATTAAATTTTGTCACCTCGAAAATAGTTCTGACAATGATGATAGGAGTCTCTTGAAAACTCATCGACAACCTCAGTTATGGAGCCAAAAATTAGGTGTAGTTGGAAAACTTGTTCCACGTACTAGCCAATGGTTTGATTGGACACTGATTTGGGCACTATTGGTTAAGAAACTCTTTTAAGTGTAGAGCCCACAGAACCAAAAACGTATAACATATGTCAAAATCAATCTATTTTCATACAATTTTCAAATAATAGATATGTATGATAAAATACACTTAATTCATGAATTTGAGATCTTCAAGGTAGTTTTACTAATTTTGTCCAATTAACCCTTCTTTGAGATATTTGTGATGGCAACAAGTCTGAGGATCAAACCATGATTCCCTGGGACAAGATATTTATCTTTAGGGTTTTGACGACAGGTTAGCATGGTGTCCCATGGGTGCCCATTTTAATTTTAGGGTTTTCCATGGTGCCATGGAACACGTGCATCTCTATTAGGATTTCTCCTTTCCTATGCATTCCATAAAATTAATTATCACAATAGGGACGAGAAACTCGTCTCTAGTCCATCACATGGCAAAGGGATCCATCCATACTCGAATGCGCGTGGAAAATAATTGATTCGAGTTTCTTTGCATCCCATAAATATTAATAATCAATGAACAGGAAGGAATTAATAAAGAACGCTAACTGGTGAGCCTCAAGTGTTGCTCCTCCAATAGCAGTGGTTCTTCCTCCAATGAGCGCTCCAAGCAAGCGGTCCGAACCTCCAATGGTGCTACCAAGGTTCTACACTCCAATCCCGAGATGCCCTCAAACTCCTCGCACGGATCTAGGGTTTCACAAACCTAACTCTCAAACACAGTGAGAGAAGCAAGAAGAAGAAGGGAGATCACAAGAGGGAGAGAGAAATCAAAAGCGCAGAGAGAGAGTGTCGCTCCCAAAACGTGGAAGCTTCTCTTCTGCGTATTTTGGTCCCCTATTTATAATAATAGGGTTTAATTAAATCCTAGATAGATTTAATAGAGCCCTAGTGAGAGTTTGACTCTCTCTCTTAAGTCTGGCGATTCTGTTTAAACTCAAAGTCTTCTGGTGAAGAAGCAAAATCTAATAGGAAAGTATTAATTAGATTCTTTATTTAATTATTAATGGATAATTACAATTAGCACCAAATCCATTAATTAAATAAAGAGCCAATTAAATTAGCAAATTCCAAATAACTCCTATATGATAACAATTTATCATATACAATCCCCCACTAATCAACACCATCATTATGGAATCAGGGCATGTACACATGCTTGCCAAACCCCAATCCATAGTACATGTCCATATAAGAGCGTCTGTGCATCCGATCGGTCCCGCAAAACTCGATAAAACACTTTATTTGAAATAACTATAAATAATGTATCATTTTATGTAAAATAAATTTTGCAAAACCATTTCCAAAACGGTACTAGATCCAGATTACGATCCGACCATGCACGAGACAGTCTCTATCTTGGTGTTCCCCAATCGGGCGTGGTGACCGTGTTGGATAACTCCTTCACTCACAAAGTGTTCACGCATTCCCGAACACCGGCTTTGACTCGCTTGAGTCTCGGTCATTGATGAACCAAAGAACGCGATCACACTTTGCGGATGGGGTTCCCTCAGTGCAGTGTGTCGGTGACACATGTCTATCCCTTCCTACATCCGGCGTAATACATGAGGGAATCGACAAAGTAGATTCTTCGCCAATGCACACATCAAACATCCGAGCACTCGCATTCGTACCCGACATCACATGTCAGGCATACCCAATGTGACGACCATATGATAAGGGTGCCACCAAACCCTAGTCGTGACTACCATTTTAAGTATAGCTTACGGACACATAATGCTCAAAAAGTTTATATCGCATGTGACAATATTAAACTAAAATGTATAAATGTTCAATACAAAGGTGAACCGGGTTGAACTGGACCGAACCAGGTTTGATGGACACACACTTGTCCAACAATTTGGTCATTATAAAACTGTAGAAGGCGAATTCTTCCCCCTGCCTGAGAATATCCATATCAATATTGTCATGAACATCTCCACTGTGACAAGATGGGGTACGTATCTACAATTAGATAAGCATTTGTAGACTTCAAAGCCTACATTTCGGATGAGGTATGTCATAGGAGTCCAGCTCACATTCAAGTACGTGAGCGTATGAAAACGACTTCCAATCGTTCAGATGAAATCCATTTTATGAGACCCACATAGATGGATTTCATCTGAACAGTTGGGAGTCTTTCTCGTACGCTCACATACGTGAACGTGAACCCAACTCTTGTCATAATTGGTTCTAAACACCATACTTGCAGTTTTTTCTTTCCAAATAAATAAAAGATGCTCAGGACTTAAAAAGGGAAAAATATATATCATATCAGACTATCATACTATTATATAAACGGTAAAGTATCGATCGCCTCTTAATTTTCAATCGAAACTCAGATCACCCCTTGATTTTTGAAAAAGCTCAACTCATCCCCTGGTTTAGACCCCAAAATGACAAATTAGTCCTTAACGTTAGTTTTATGCTGTTAAGTGATGATGTCAGTCAATTAAATAAATTTAAATCCCTAAACTACCCTTGACCAATGTTGATTTACAATTTTACCCTTGTAACTAAAAACCCCAAAATCAGTCATCTTCCTGATATGACCTGCAACCCATCGTCACTGGTCCTTGCATCTCTTCGCCCTCTTCTTGCAAGGCTTCTGAACACCAACAACATCTCGTTCTCATCCTCTCTCTCAACTCCTCATCTATGGCCTTTACGACGTTCATCTTCCATCATATTCCATATCAGACATCGCCGAAGGAACCCATCTGTGCAAGCCAAGATCAGAGAGATCTTCATGCCTGCTCTGAGCTTCACCATGACCGAAGGAAAGACCTTCCAAAGCGGTGGAATAAGCCTTAAGAAACCAACTGAATCTGATGGTCAGATTCAGATTAATTTCAGAAATCAAATCTGAAAAAAAAAAAACCCCAAAACAGGGTACCGCCATCATTACTGCTACAAAGATAGAAGAATTCAGAGGAGGAGAAAAATGTATAATAAAAAACACGGAACAGAGAAGGGACGAAGAATGAGAAGAATAAAAAAAGAAAAAAAATGCAGCGGCAGTGGGAGATTTGCTTTGATTTCAAGGTGAATTTCGGTTTGCTTGCATTTTTCCGCTGATCTAAGAGCCGATCTCATCAAGTTTTACCGATTACACCCAAAAAAAATTCTGTTTTCTCTGTGTTTTGTGTCTCTGTTTGTGAGAATTTAGGTCTGAGAAGACGATCAGCGGCGATACAAATCGATCAATCGATCGGTCGGAGGTTAATGTTCGAACCAGTCTCTGATTTTAGGGTTCTTTAGGGTTCGATGAGAAGCGGAAAGAAAAATGAAAACCCTAGGAATTGTAGAGCTTGAGATATGCAAAGTTTACCCCAAAAAAGGTGAACATGAAGAAGAAAAATCATAGAAGGGTTAGGAGGGAAGGGGAGGACGAGTTCATCGCCGGGGACTGCTCCACCATCACCGGAAGAGATTATTGTGAAAGAGGAGAGAGGTGAAAGGTGAAAATATAAAAAAAGAAAAAAAAAAGAAAATGAAAAGTCGAATAAAATTTAAGGTTAAATTTGTCATTTCAAACTTTAGACAGATTTTAGTTGACACCGTTATTATAGAGGGGGACGGATAAGTTTTAAAAAAAACTAACGGGTGATTTGAATTTCGTTTGAAAATCAGGGGATAATCTATAATATACCTTTATATAAAAGCATGAACTCGTGTTTCATAGCAAATCTTTTGTTTGACTACTTTATCCTTTTTGTTTATTTAAATACCTTTCTTTTCTTATTATCTTTTTTCTCCTAGAAATCTCTCTTCTCTTCCCATATATCTATCTCTTTTTCTCTCTTTTCTCAACCACTTAATTAGTTAGAAATATGCCAACTTAGGGTAAAAAGAAAAAAGAAATCTCCTCTCATAGGAGATTATATTTCTCTCTCTCTCTCTCTCTCTCTAATATCTTATTATAAATAAGTAAGGAATGTTGTTAAGTCAGTTTTTTAGACTTTATCTCGTGGTTTTTTGAATGTTTTTATAATTTCATTCTCAATTTATGTTGGTATGGCTTCTTAACTCCCTTCCTCTATTTATCCTTCATGTCATTCTTTCTTATATTTTCAAAATCTTTGAGACCCTTATTCTTTATTATTAGCCTTTTTATTATTATTTCTTTTAACTCAAATACCTTCTTCTTCTTGGAATCCATGGAATCCCTATTATAACTCTCTCTCTCTTCGTCTTCCCATGTCACACACTCAACTCTCCTTCACGTAGCCTCCATTCTCTCTCATAATTATATTGGATGAGTATATAACTCTCCCTCGTATCATGTTTATTAGGAACCTCGTATCCTATTTATTAGGCAACAAAATCTTCTCTCTTTCCCTTTCTCTCTCTCTCTCACGATTTCTCCCCTCCATTCTCTCATAATTATATGAGTATATACTACTATATGCCTGTATCTCTCCCTCATTTCATATTTAGTAGGAAACAAAATCTCCGCTCTCTCCCATCACTGGGTTCTCCCCCTTCTTATTCATGTTTACCTCCCTCTTATCTTATTTATTAGTAAACAAAATATCTTCTTTCCCATCTCACTCTCTTTCTTCTTCTTCTTATCCACACTTTATCGGACGAGTAGCAGGAATGTTCCTGCTACAAGGCTCGCAGTCAAGGAAATGAGATCTTAAAGGGTATTTTAGAAAATACTAAAACCTCTCTCTCTCTCTCATAATTCTAAATTGATGGAGTGCATAATTCCTTCCATTGGATAAAGACTCAGAATCATACGATTGGAATTCCTTCCACTACCTGAGTTTAGGGATGTAAACGGATATTCGAAAATCCGTATTCAATCCATGTTCGTATCCGTTTAGGAAAATCCGAATCCGTAAAAAACTAATCGGATACGAATATGATAATCCCCATATCCGACTGATTATTATCCGATTCGTTTAGCAATCCGACGGTAATAAAATATCTGAAATATATCTCTGTGTTCGTCTATTCTTTTAAATTACCTTATTGGATTTTGTTATCTTATTTTTGTAAATTTATAAGTTAAGATAATGTAATTCTTTTTCTAAATTATCTATTGGTTTATATATATTGTTTTATGCAATGTGATACATGGAATCACATATATATTAAAATAAATACAAGATAAAATCAAAAGTAAAAAATGTAAGAAAATCAAAGACTAGAAGAGGGTAATTGTTGAACTCTCAAGTCTCAACCTTAACCATCATCATGAAAACGGTAAAAATGTCTACGGATAGTTGAAAATTCGTATTCGATCCGTGTTCATATCCATGTAGAAGAATCTGTATTAAAAAAATCACCATCTGAAAACTATCCGATTCCGTTTGAAAACCGTTAGGATATTATCCGAATCCGTCAAAATATAATCATATACAAATATGATAATGCCACTATCCGACCGAATTTGATCTGTTTACATCCCTACCTGAGTTAGGTGAGATTTTTGAGCATCAACAAAGCCGCTCAAGGGCAGAAAAGTGGAAATGCTTGATGTTATTGTCAAACTTTTTTATTCCTCAAATCTAATGCTAAATTTGTGTTTGTGTACAGAGGAAGTCCATCCAGGATTCGGTTCAGGATGGGAAGCTAGGCCCATAGTGAGCATCTCTAAGACATCATATTGTGCTAATATTTTTTGCATCTGGGTTGTTGAGTGATTTCGTTTATTTAATCTTTTGTTTTTCACCTCTACTTAATGTTCTTTTGATTTTGAAGGTGGAATCGAAACTCTAGCGATGACAGAAGCTTTGGGGGAATTCTGGTGAGAAACATTCGAATTTTTTTTATCCATCGCATTATGTTTCCTTCCATTAATCCACAAGGTTTTGCTTCCCAAGAATAGTACGTAATTGACCTTTCTTGCTGAACTTGTTATCATTTTTTTTTTTTTTGAGTGAAATGATCCTGTAATCATTAACGCTTGGTAGGTTTGGGAAAATTCATCTCGCACTAGTCTATGTATTCAGGTTCCTCTCTTTCCATCTTGCAAACTTGCACGTAAAATGTAGTTTTCCTTGAAATTATCTTTATACACGGTTTGTATGCTTTAGGACTATCATTTTTTCCTTTTCTAACATAACATAACATAACATGCATTCGTCATTGATCCCTATTTTAGATGCTTTGTATCAGTAATCACATTGGAATAAAATCAGATCAATGCGGTCATTAATTGATCTCGATTCTAAATCATTTTCTTTTACAAAAAGTTGGATCGGACGGATTCTAAGGCCGATTTCAGATCCCATAGCCTACCCTTTTCTCAAGCATAAAATAAACTAGAATCGTTCGGATAGGACCGATTCAGGCTTATTCAGATCTTTGATTCCGGTTTTTTTTTTTTTTTTCCGATGAAAAAAAGAAAAAACTATATTATCCAAAAAGGGTTGTATACAACTCTTTGATGTCATGACTACTGTCCCTATACATGTGAAAAGTTAAGTTACTAAAGTTATCAGTTACCTTTGCAAAGTTAATGAAGAGAGGTAATATGTTCCAAGATAGAGGGGAGGGGAATTGAAAAGTTAGAAAGTTAAACAGTATTCTATTGCATAACCATATGTCCCTAATTTCAACTCCTAATTGTTTTGTGTTATGCCATCCTTCCCACAAAGCGACGAGCTCCGCTTCCATAGCATCCTGTGTAGCAATTCTACCTACATTGGTTAGGACACTTTGACCATCTATCAAAATATTATAAGTCCACCTTGCTAAATTAGGATCTGGTTCATAAATTCCTGCGACCAACAAACTAGATATATTGAAATTAAGTTATGACAAAGAAGAATAACTCAATTTTAAAGGGGTGGAATTAGAGCTGGACAATTGCCGCTCAGGAGGGGTGATATCCATATCTGCTAACCATCGTGATACATTGTTGATGACCACTCGAGGGTCAGCCGGAGCATTACACATAAGAACTTTGTTTCTTACAAACCATATAAAATAACAAGTTGTAGACACTGAATTTTGTCACCCCCCCTGGAGATGATGACAACGGGATACAGACGATAGACGTCGCACCCCTCTTCCTTCCAGGACCCAAAAAGACAGAGCCCATGGGCCCAGACATGCCCCAAACATAAAAAAAGCCCATTTTGGCCCAAAAAGTGGAAAAAAGTGGAACCTCACTAACCACAGCACTGTGGACAGTCCCCCACAGCCTCGTGGTGGGCCCCTCCTGGTCCATGAAGGGGTCCCTCTCCCTTCAATTAGGGGGTTTTTTGAGCAGAGAGACCCTCCCAGCCTGTTTTTGAGCCTCTTTTTCCCTAATTCTCTCCCTCTTGAGCGTCCGTTGGAGTGAGACTCCAAAGGCATGGGTAGATCCGTCGATTACCCATTCAAGTAAAGAGCGATTTTTATCCCTCTACTTCGCTATCCCGTCAGTATACGGATAACGAAAATCCCCTTTGTAGCCATTATTTTGTCCATTTACAGATAACGAAAATACATCCAAAAGAGCCATTACTCTGTTCGAAAAAGCCCGTGTTGGCCCATTAGTCCATCTCCCCCTGAGCCAGGGGATCATCGAGATCCGAGGTATATTCACATAGAGGTACATTTATTGTATTTCCATCATTTACAATGTAGTCCTTCGTGTTTTATCGTTCAGTGTATATATTGTAAATGTATGTATAATGTACGTTATGCAATTTCATCATCATAAAGAGAGAATATTTGCCTTTTTAGCATCTATAACAGAAGGACCGATTTTTGCTGGGCAAGATGGGTGCCTAACACCTTCCCATGCTTGTAACCTGACCCCTTACGCAAACCTCTGACCAGACTATATGGAGCTCTGTAGCCCATTTATGTTCATAACGGATAGGGCTACACCTATTGGGTCCTAGGCCCTAACCCTAGGTGGTGACTCTTCATTTTATTATTTTAATATTTTACGAAGAAAGATCCCTACCCCATGATGATGTGTCAAAATGATCCCCCCACTTTACCAGACCCAATAGTCTGTCGCCAATAAGGCTGAGGAAACTTCGTCGTAGAGGACCACGGTATTTACAGTGGCGACTCCACTGGGGATGTAAGTGGAAAAATGTCTACTTGAGGTCAAGCTTTCTAAATAGATGCTACCGATAAATGCAAGAATATTCTCTCCAATTTTGTATGAAAACCTGTGTGACTAACTTTTCTGTGTACTAACTGCATCATGCATAGTACTCGAAGTGAAATCAAATGACGAGGGTACTCCCTATCATACCTTTACCCCTGGGGAGGTGAGGTACGTCATACTAAGTACTCTGAGATCGGATGATAGCCGCTTCCTGTACCACTTTCGTGCACACACACACAACATGGGAACACATTTGCCCCGTGGTTAGTCGTTGAACCCATGAGTAGTCATGGGTAATTCACGGCGAAGCCACAACCCTTGATATTTACTATACGAGTTTAGAATCACCAACGAGGGTAATCACTAGTGCGCTGTGGGGTGCTTTAGCTACTCAAAAAAGGCACTAGCACGGTTACTCTGAGATTGTGTGACCTACTCTCCAGGTATATTAAAAGAACCATGTACCCGTAATTCGCAACCACGAGCGATAGGTATATTGGTCCTATCAAGGGTGACATTTTTCTGTCCTATCAGCCTACCCATTGCATGCATCAGGTAGGAAAATAGACCATATATGATTAGGGTACGAAATAAACTAACCCTTGTTAGTTGCAAGAAGGACCGAGTTTAAGGTCACCTGACGATTAATCTGGTTTCAATACGAGATGCCACCCGGAGTGGGGAATCCATAGTCCCTCGGAGAAAGATGGAGGTCTACTCCCGTCTAATGGGGTCCTACATGTCCCTTGAAAATGGGGCATCTCGTATCGATTCAAGATATAATCATCAAGAATCTGAAACTAGGCTTTCTTCTTTGTTTGTTCATTTTTTCCTTTTAAGAAATGTTTGGGCGACGATGGCATTTGAAGTAGGGTCTGAGAGAACTTCTATAATATCGGAAGCTCCGATGACAACTTCGATTACTTGAGCCAAATAAAATACAAAAAAAATGATAAAAATAAAATACAAAAAAAAAGTGATAAAAAAATAAAATACAAAAAAAAAGTGATAAAAATAAAATACAAAAAGATGATAAAAATAAATCAAAATATATAAAAAGAAAAGAACAAAAAAAAATGTCCTAAATTATTTGTATAAGCTCTTTTTACTCTTAGTATCTAAATTAGGCTTCCTCTTTCTCTTAGAAGCACAATTTCGATCTTGCCCATCTGGATCCGACGCGATGGAAGGCTTATCCGGGCCGGTCCATCATTCCTCTCAACCTCCCCATCTTCTTCCCATTCCTCCAGTTCATCGGCTGAAATATCACTTGGGAACAATATGGATCCGACAGAAGATCGCTTATCCGAAAGTCATATGGAGCACCAAGTGGAGAGACTGCAAATAGACATGGCGGAAATGCGGCAACTCATGGCACAACTGGTGCATTCGGTCCAGGAGATTTCTAAAGGAGGATCTACGCCTGGACCCGTAGAACAAGACGTGAGAAGAACTGCATCTGCAACCCCCAAAACTCTGATCACCATACTGGTAGAAGAAGGAGATGACAGTCGGTCTTCAGATCCTCCTGAAACTGATAGGGAAAAGAAGATGAGAGAGAAAGTTGTAGAACTTGAAGTGGCAGTAAAGGACAAGGGCAAAGAAAAAGATGAAGAGGAATTGGTATTCTTTCTTGAAGGAAAAATCCCTGAAGACTTCAAGTGGAAGCTGGATAAGTTCGACGGCTCAAGCGACCCTAGGGCTCATCTCAAGATTTTTGCCACTATTGCTAGGTCATGGGGGCTTTCTGAGAACCAAATGGGGCAAGCATTCTTATACTCCTTGGCTGGATCTACGTTGCGATGGTTGACCCAATTGGATCATATCCAAACCCAATCTTGGGCCTCTGTGGTAAAGGCGTTCACCAAACAATATTCATACAATACTGAGATGGATATCACCCGAAGAGAGCTGGAGACTTTGAGGCAAGAACCAAATGAAGAATTCTCGAACTTCATCATGAGGTTCGGAGAAAAGGCTAAAAAAATTTGGAACCGCCTTACAGAGGAGGAGCAGGTCAAAATTCTATTGGAAAATCTGCATGGAGAATATCACGAAAAGATATATTATCAGCACATCAAGACATTTGATGCCCTCATGACTAGTGGAAAAAAGATTGAAGACAAGATCTTCAAAGAGAAACAAGCCCAAGGTGCAACCCGAGAAGCTACAGGAACGTACTCCAGAAGGAAAAATTCAAGGGCAAATGGAGGGAACGCGATAGGAATAAGTCACTAGGTAGAAAAAGTGCAAGTAGTGACCACTGGGACCACACCCCTCGTTATCCAAGCCAAGCCTGAACCTCCTAAAAGGACTTTTAACTTGGAGGGATGACACCCTCGCTGTTAATTACCAAGCTAAAAAAGGAAGGGATGATTAGTTTAGTTCCCCCCAGGCCCATGGATCTGAATAATCTACCTGCATGGTACAAGTCCAATCTCTACTGTCATTATCATGACCAGAAAGGTCATCACACGGATAGGTGTGTATTCCTCAAGCACGCGATCCAGGACTTGATTGATGAAGGCAAAATAGAACTTTAGGCAAAACAATGGCCAAATGTCACTGTAAACCCCTTGCCCATTCATGGGGTGAACATGATTCAGGAAGAATCCAAGTAAGTGGATCCTACCTCTTTGATTAAGCCGATTAAAGGGAAGAAGAAATTGATGAATGTGCGTGCCTATAGAGCAAGCTTGGCAAAAAGGTATAAAGGAGAAAAGAGGTGTCCGGTTCAGAAGGAGGTTTCTTAAGAGGTTGATCGTCCGGAGTCCCCTTTCTATCATCCGAGGTCAGTAGGCACTACATGGGTGGAATACCCAATACCAGCATGGAAAGCACTGCAACCGCTTTTGAAAGGGACTTATTCTCCAGAGTCTTCCACAGGGTCGGTAAACATGTTGCAAGAGGAAGCACCGATCAAAGACCCGACGACACTAATCCAACCTATCCCGTGGTATTTAGGGAAAGATGAGTAGGCACGCCAGATGCGAGCAGAGAAAATGCAAGTTTGCGTCCATTGTGCAAGGACGAATTGCGATGGGAATGTCCGAATGGGAGGACAATTGTGTGACCATGGCAGAGGCATGGCACCCAACAACCGGCTTCGAAAATTGGACTTCTTAGAATTTGGGTTGGAAGGCCTCGATGAAGGGGCACCTCTGCGTAAGTACGACTTCTCACCATTCGAAGTTTGACACCTAATTCCTAAAGAAGTAGAAGTGGATGATTTCACCAGGATCACACCCAAGCTTCTCAAAGCAGTGTCGGCATTGGCCATAGGTCAAGCTCTTTCAAAATAAATCTCTCTTATCCATATAGGGGGGACACTGATGACAGCACAGATAAAGCAGGTGACTTGGAAGTCCATGAAGAGTGGATGGAATATGCTGAAGAAGAGTAAGACCCTGTGACAGTTAAGGAGTGATTCTATGCAATGGATTGGGTAAACAACATCGGAAATGATGACAATGATGATCTAACCAATCTCATCCAGCCCATTCTGCTAAGTGATGATGAAAGCAGAGATGATGAGGAGATGTCATCCCCGGAAGCTCCGAGAGGGGAGTGGACTGTGTCTAGAGAAGATTTTGAACGCTGGAGCATGAGTGTCTTCTATCAGATATCAGACATACTAGACATCTCCATTAATACTTAGGAAGTCCTCTATAAGGCTACTTCTCTATTTCCAGATCTGGTGTGCAACAGTTTCGTGGCGCATTGTGAAAGACTAGTAATGCCAAATGAGAACGATGTGCTCGCTCGGACTCTCTACGAGTTGAAAAACATGGCGTGGTTGGCCAATGCCCTAGCACATGACCTATTTGGGGCCCCTCCGGAGGACCTTCTCCTATATTCAGATACTTTATCTTACCCTGAACCACCCAGGAGAAGTGAAACGTGGGAAGCATGGGTCAATGACATCAATCTGGGGGAATCTCACATAGACCCAACCGACAACATCCATCCTATGAAGATTGACAATGGAGAGGATTCAGAAAGAGAAGATTCACCCGAAGAAAGTGAAGGCGAGTAGGAAATTGGGCCCAAAGAGTCAGACGATGAAGAGCCGAAACGGGAGGAAGAAACTGAAGAAGAGAGTTCTGGTGAAGGGGAAGAGCCTTATCGACCAGTAACATGCCTCGAAAAATATGAGAATATTTGTGGGCCAGTGCCATGGGCTTTACCATTTTAGGTGAATAAAATCCACAGAAATGTTGGCAAAATTCAAGAAATGCTCGCAAGGATGGCAGTCATAGACGACAAATCCCAAGAGGAGCTTCTGTTGGAAAACACATTCCTCCATAAACTGATTTTGATGATAACAAACATAAAGATTAATACTAATATTTCAATCTTTAAGCAAGCTTCATAGTCAGACGTTGGAAGCATCAAGCATCCAGGAAAGACTTGATCAACGGAACTCACAACAGAAGAGTTAAGGAAAAGAAGAAATTTGAAGATTGAGGAACATCTTCTAAAGGAAGCCAAGAATTAACAAGATAAAGACTCTCCAAGAAGATTCAAGTGCATTAGAACACATTTCGTTACATGTGCATATCACATTGCACACACATTGCATTCACATGTAAGAGACCCTAGGAGGAACTCATTCCCATGCCCTAGACTCAAGAAACATGGCCATTAAAGTGTTAGACAAAAACCTATGAAGTCCCAAGCAAAGTGGACCAAAAATCCCCTTGATGAGACAATCAAAAATAGGACAAGCGTCGTCGGTCGACCTACGGACTGTCGGTCGACCTACAAAATATAAAAAAACACAGATCTGTTTCCGGTAGCACATTGCGGTTTGCAACCGAGAATTATAGGTCGACCGACACTTGTAGGTCGATCCATAGTCGGCGACAATCGACCTACACCCAAACTTGGCCTTAACGGCTAGTTTTTCAAGCGACTAGTTTTTGATGGTCGACCGACAACCTTTATAGGTCGACCGACAATCTAAAAATATGATAGTTTTATATCCGTTGGAAAACAAACAAACTCCAACTTTTGGCTTTATAAAACACATCCAAACAAAAAACAAAACACATCTTTTGATAGAAAAAGTGCATAGTACATTTGTGAAAGTACAAAAAGTGAAAATTTGTCATTGAGCTAAATTATTCAATTCAAGCTCTTAAAGAGATTTTACCAAGCTCTTAACTCTCCACTCTCTCCAACTCATGCCATCAAGGAGAATCATCTAGGAGACTCAAGGTGCATCACTCTCATTCATATCATTGAGCACCATCACTCAAAGGGTAAAAGTGTCACTACTCTTTGATAGGTATTTATACCAAACTTCTATTGTATTTACTTGTTTATGCTTTTGATTTGATAAAGCATTGTTGTATTAATCTAGACCGTACTTAGATTAGTACAAGGACCCTCTCATCCTTAAGAGATTGAAAGGATACTCTTGTCCTGGAACTAAGATTGTAAGGATCCTCTTATCCTGTTAAAAAGAGTTGTAAATATATCATTTTCCCACCTATTGTATTGAAAGGGAAATACTAGTGGAATTCTCTCAAGGTTGAGAGGAGTGGATGTAGGCTAAGTTAGCCGAACCACTATAAATCTTGTGCCTCATTTACTTCTGTTTTTTATATTTAATATAAGTGTGCAACCAATCGAAAAAGAGACAAAATCCACTAGTGGTAACCTAGTCACCCCCCTCTAGGCTACCCAACAATTGGTATCAGAGCGGGAGCTCAAAACTAAGACCATATTATCTTTATATTGTGCTAAAAATGATCCATGGCATCATCATCATCTACACACCAAATTGAGGGGCTCAACACTTCTAGGCCACCATACTTTGATGGTAAAGGATTTGCTTACTGGAAGTGTAGGTTCAAAAATTATGTGTGTGCTCATGATATTGATGTATGGACTGTGATTGAGGAAGGTCCCTTCTAAATCACAAAAGAAGTTGGAGGAAGAATTGTACCTAAGGCGAAATCCGATTGGACACCATCGGATAAAACACACATACAACAAAACTACAAAGCTATTGCATTCCTACAATGTGCTCTTAGTGAAAAGGAATTCAATAGAACTAGTATGTGTAACACGGCTAAGGAGATGTTTGATACTCTTGTGGTTACCTATGAAGGAACATCACAAGTTAAACAACTCAAAATTGATAAACTTATTCATGAATATGAATTGTTTAAAATGCTTGATGATGAAAGTATTTCTAACATGTTTACTAGGTTTACTAACATTGTTAACAAGTTGAAAAGCTTAGGAAAGGAATACACCAAAGCGGAGAATGTAAGGAATCTTGAGATCATTACCCTCCAAGTGGAGACCAATGGTGACCGCCATCAAACAAGCAAAAGATCTAGAGGTCCTACACATGGATGAATTGATGGGTACTCTACAAACCCATGAAGTTGAACTCCTTGAAGATGATAAAGTCATAGAAGTAAAAGAACCAAGGAGAAAGTCCATCGCACTCAAGACCTCTTGTGAATCCGAAGAAGAAGAAAGCGATGAAGAGGATCTAGAGAAAGAAATCTCTCTAATCACAAGGAAGTTCCAAAAATTCCTAAGAAAGAGATGAGGAAGATTCTACAAAGGACAACCATCAAAAGAAAACAAAGGTAAAACATACACAAAAGAAAAACCTTTCAATATTAACAAGGACATTGTGTGTTATGAATGTAGAAAGCCCGGACACTTCAAAACCGAGTGCCCCAAGCTAAAAGAAAAGGAAAGTAGAAAGAAAAAGGCTTGCACCGCCGAAATATCATGGGATTCAAGTGATAGTGAAGAAGAAAATAATGAATCCGATGAAGAGACCGTCAACTTGGCACTAATGGCTCACAACAATGATGATGACGAGGTAAACTCTCCCTATCATAGTTCCTTGTCGATTTGCAATGATGATTTAGAATATGAAGAACTTCAAGAGGCCTTTGAAGAACTTTATAATGTTAGTCTCTAAGAGGAAGCTTCTAAAAAGGCCTTAGAAAAGGAAGTAGCCAATCTTCTACACAAAATTGATGAGTTGACTTCACATGCACACAACCTAGAAGAAGAAAATAAGAATCTAACATCCACATTGCACACCTTTACTAAGGGTCAAAAGACCTTAGGTACTTTATTAGGAAACCCACAAAAGGGACCTCAAAATAAAGAAGGTCTAGGCTATAATGGTAAAAGACCACATCAAGCCAAAGGAAAGGGAAAGATGAGAACTCCAAGATGGAGAAAATCAAACCAAGGCCAAACCTCACATCCTATTGTATGTGAAAACTGTCATTTACCCGGGCATGAAACTTGCATCGGTGCCTACATTGATGGTAAGGTGATATATAAAGAACCGGATACAAAAAGGAAGCATCATGCATTCTACTATACTTCTCAAAAGAGGACCAACAAGCCTCAAAGAGAATTTGTGCCCCAAAGGCCACAAAGGCAATATCCCAAGCCTAAGCCATTTCAACCATATAGGCAAAATGCTTCATATATGCCATATGCACCCCAAAGACCTCAAAATCACTATAGACCAAACACATACACTAGGCCCCATGATCACCAAAGGGCCTATATCAACAATAAGTCTTACACATCATAAAATTACTATGTTCCATATAGACACTATGAATTTCAAGGGCCAAGAAGAACCCAAAGATCATATGGACATCAAAAACCTACAACACAAAATCAAAATTCTAGAAGAGCTTGGATACCTAAGGGTATGATCGATCCTAACCTCAATGGACCCATGAGATTATGGGGACCAACATATAATTGATTGCTTTTGTAGGTATGCTTAAAGAGCAAGGAAGTAATTGAATGGTATATTGATAGTGGATGCTCCAAGCATATGACGGCTAACCCCAATCTATTCACCAAGCTAAACAAGTACAATGGAGGAATGGTGACATTTGGGGACAATAGCAAAGGAAAAATCATTGGCATCGGTGAAATCACCATTGGAGGTACAATCATATCCAATGTATGCCTAGTTGACAATTTAAAGTATAATTTGCTTAGTGTGAGTCAACTATGTAATATAGGATATAGTGTCATTTTCAAAACCTCTCATTGCTTAGTGAAAAATTCAAATGATAAGACTATTTTGAAAGCAATTAGGAAAAATAATATCTATATCTGCTTATTGGATGAAGCTAATTCTAGTAATACATGTCTTGTGTCAAATGATGTTGATCCCTACCTATGACATAGAAAATTAGGACATGTTAATATAAAAGTGATTAAGACCATTGCATCTAAGAATTTAGTTAGAAACTTACCCAAACTCAAATTTGAAAAAAATCATGTATGTGATGCTTGTCAAAGAGGAAAACAAACCAAGGTATCTCATAAATCTAAAAATGAAGTGTCTACCACTAGACCCTTAGAACTACTACACTTGGACTTGTTTGGACCTATTACTACACCTAGCCTAGGCGGTTCAAGTTACACCTTTGTAATAGTTGATGATTTCTCTCGTTTCACATGGACTCTATTTTTAAAATAGAAAGATGAAGCCTTTGATGAATTTGCATCTCTATGTAAGAGAATACAAAACCAAAAGGGATATCTCATAACAACCATTAGAAGTGATCATGGAGGAGAATTTGACAATCTCAACCAATTTGGGAGTTATTGCAATGAACAAGGCATAATCCATAACTTCTCCGCTCCTAGAACACCTCAATCCAATGGGGTGATTGAAAGAAAGAATAGATCACTCCAAGAGACCGCTAGAACAATGATAAATGAATACTCTCTTTCAAAATATTTTTGGGCCAAAGCGGTCAATACGGCTTGCTATGTGTTAAATCGTGTGTTAATTAGACCTATATTACTCAAAACACCCTATGAACTCTATCATAATAAACTACCTAAAGTTGATTACTTTAAAGTGTTTGGGTGTATATGCTATATATTGAATACTAAGGATAACTTAGGAAAATTTGATGCTAAAGCCGATGATGGCATTTTCCTTGGATACTCTTCAAATAGTCGAGCCTATAGAGTCTTCAACAAGAAAAACTTGATTATTGAAGAATCAATGAATATAAAATTTGATGAATCTCTTCCTAAAGATAGACACAAGCCATTGGTTGATGATGATGATACATTTGTTGAGATTAGGGAGAGCATCGAAAATTTCTCTCTAAAAGAACCCGAAGACCAACCAAAGGATCTACCCAAAGAGGTTAGACCTTGGAAAGACCATCCCTTGGATCACGTCATTGGAGACTTAGACAAAAGAATCCAAACTAGATCTAAAACTCAAGACATTTGCAATAATGTTGCTTTCATATCCAAAATTGAACCTAAAAACATAAAAGAAGCATTGGAAGATAGTGATTGGATAGTAGCTATGCAAGAAGAGCTCCATCAATTTGAAAGAAACAATGTTTGGGAGCTTGTCCCAAAACCCAAGAATCATTCTATTATAGGAGCCAAATGGGTGTTTAGAAACAAACTGGATGAAGATGGATCAATCATTAGAAACAAGGCTAGATTAGTTGTCAAAGGATATAATCAACAAGAAGGGATAGATTTTGATGAAACCTATGCACCGGTAGCAAGACTGGAATCTATTAGAATGCTACTTGCTTTTGCATGTCATAAAAATTTTAAGCTGTACCAAATGGATGTCAAAAGTGCTTTTTTAAATGGCTTTATCAGGGAGGAAGTATATGTTGCACAACCTCCCGGATTTGAGGATACAAAATATCCGGATCATGTCTTCAAACTTAACAAAGCTCTCTATGGACTCAAACAAGCTCCTAGAGCTTGGTATGAGAGATTGAGTGAATTCCTAATCCAAAGTGGATTTCAAATGGGTAAGGTTGATATAACTTTGTTTGTGAAACATAAAGGAAAAGACTCTATTATTGTGCAAATATATGTTGATGATATTATATTTGGATCCACCAATGAAAATCTTTGTGTTGAATTTAGCAAATGCATGAGTGATGAATTTGAAATGAGTTTGATGGGTGAACTTAATTTTTTCTTAGGACTTCAAATTAAGCAAACCAAAAATGGAATCTTTATATGTCAAACTAAATACACTAAAGAACTTCTCAAGAAATTTGATTTTGATGGACAAAAGTCATCTAGCACCCCCATGAGTACCTTTCTAAGGCTATCTAAAGATGAGGAAGGTACTCCCATAGACCCTACATGCTATAGAGGCATGATTGGCAGCCTTCTATATCTCACCGCTAGTAGGCCGGACATCATGTTTAGCGTGTGTGCTTGTGCTAGATTCCAAGCCAACCCAATGCAATCCCACTTTAGTGCCGTTAAAAGGATCTTTAAATATCTTAAAGGTACTACAAATGTAGGATTATGGTACCCAATGAACCAAAATTTTGATTTAATAAGCTTTTCGGATGCCGACTTTGCAGGTGCCATCTTGATCGCAAGAGTACAAGTGGCACATGTCACTTCTTAGGATCTTGCTTGGTTTCATGGTTTAGCAAGAAACAAAACTCTGTTGCTCTTTCCACTCACGGCCGAGTACATTACGGCGTAGGTGTTGTGCCCAAGTCCTTTGGATGAGGCAAACTCTCATGGACTATGGGATACATTTTGGTTCATCTCCAATTAATTGCGACAATACAAGTGCAATCAATTTAAGCAAAATCCCATTCTCCATTCAAGAGCCAAACATATTGATATTAGGCATCACTTTCTTAGAGACACAGTTCAAAAAGGGAAAATTGTTCTAAAATACATTGAAACTGAAAAACAACTTGCAGACATCCTCACCAAGCCATTAAGTGAAGAGAGATTCTGCTATTTGAGGAGAGAACTTGGGATCTGCAACCCTTTTGAGTAAAGTGAAATCCTCAAAAAGCCCAAAAAGCAGGCTGTTAGAGAATTCTGGGCTAAAATCCCATAAAATCCCTGTTTTTGACCTGTCGGTCGACTGACAGACTCATGTAGGTCGATCGACACGAAAAATTTTCGTTTTTAAACAAGAACCGAGAGGATCTTTTCATTTCCCTCTTCTTTTGTTCGAGACCTCTCCTCTCCAAAACCCTTTTTCTCTGAACTCCAAGGCAAAACCCTACAAAATCCCTTGAGATTTCACCAAATCCAAGCCCCAAATCACTCTTCCTACACAATCTACCCACTTCCAATCCAAAAATCTCTATTTCTCTCAAATCTCTAAAAGCCCTAGGTTTCAAATGGCTCCAAAGCAAAGCAAGGGCAAGCAACCAAAGAAGAAAGCCAAAGTTGGAGAGAGCTTTGCAGCATATGACAAGTCTCTCTTCATCTCCGAAGAAGCCTCTATTCTCTAGGGAAGATTTGAGAAGAGAAAGGTTGACAAGGAAAGAACTGTAAGAGTTTCTCAATTCCTTGACTATGACATTGAAGAATATTTTAAATATTTGGGTTGGGAAAATACCTTAATTTATGTTGATCCCTACTATCCTGACCTTGCCAGACACTTTTCTGTAACCGAGAACCCAAATAGTGGATGATAGGCTTGCCATCACATCCCTAGTAAAGGGTGTTCCCATCATGTTCACTTATGAAGATCTAGGAGAGATCATGGGAATTCCCACCTTAGGAGATATGAGATATCTTCCTCCCAAAGGGGATGCCAAAACCTTTATGAATGTTGATGAAATTTATGGTGCCATCATGAAAGACTATGTTGGGTTTGAACCAACTGTTAAAGCTATCAAACTTCATGAACTACCCAGGATGATCAGTTTCATTGTAAGCTACAACATCTTGCCCAAAGGAGGCCATAGAGACCAAGTCAATCCCTTTCAAGCCTACATTACTTGGTGTCTTGTCACCGCCAATCCTATCAATCTTCCATATGTGATTATGAAGACCATGGAACACTGTGCGATTACCTCATTATAGGGGAAACCTTCCATATGGCGGACTCATAAGCGCCATCCTTAAGTTCCATGAGGTGGATCTCTCCGGGGAATTCATTGACCCCAAGATGCTTGACATTGACTCATCCACCATCAAGAAGATGAAGCTGGGTTTTGTTGCGGCTCCTTCTTCACACCAAGCCCGAAGGAAGCGAGCTACCCAACATGTCACAGGTGACGAGCGAGTCACAAGAAGAGGACGGCGGTGAGGATGAAGACTATGTTGGTGAACCCTCGGGGACTATGTCACAGAGGAGAATTTTCAAGTTTTGCCAACAACTTGACACCCGCTGAAGGGCTTTGATGATCACTTCACCTCTTCCACAAAGATCAAGAAGAGATTCTTCGCATCCAAAAGGAGAACCAAGTGATCTTGCAGCGTCTCAATCTGCATTTCTTTCCTCCTCCTCCATAGTAGAGATAGTTGACATCACTGACTTTATATTAGAACTCTTGATATGTACTTTTGTGGCATACTTTTAAAACATGGAACTTCTATTTTGAAGCATGTGATGTTTTTAAAATTACCACTTTATTGGGCTTCATATTATTTGCTCTCTATTCTTCTAACTATGTAGGAAGTCATTTTCTTAGGGGGAGCCACCCTAAGATTGTTTTTGCTTGTCCTTGGTTACTAGCACTGGCTCAGGGGGAGCTACTCATGCTCTACACCTCCTTTTTGTGTTGACAAAAGGGGGAGAAGTTATTATTATGATTCAAATATTCATATTATGTGATAATGAATATATATGCATATATGATATGCATATTTATCTCTACCTTGAATTATGATTCAAATAATCATATGATGTATGATAATGCATATTCATCTTGAGTTACATGCCCACATGAGTAATGCATATATGTATCTTGAATTGCATGCATACATGAGTAATGCATATTTTGAATCACATGTTTGTCATCATCAAAAAGGGGGAGATTGTTGGAAAACACATTCCTCCATAAACTGATTTTGATGATAACAAACATAAAGATTAATACTAATATTCCAATCTTTAAGCAAGCTTCATAGTCAGACGTTGGAAGCATCAAGCATCCAGGAAAGACTTGATCAATGGAGCTCACAACAAAAGAGTTAAGGAAAAGAAGAAATTTGAAGATTGAGGAACATCTTCTAAAGGAAGCCAAGAATTAACAAGACAAAGACTCTCCAAGAAGATTCAAGTGCATTAGAACACATTTCGTTACATGTGCATATCACATTGCACACACATTGCATTCACATGTAAGAGACCCTAGGAGGAACTCATTCCCATGCCCTAGACTCAAGAAACATGGCCATTAAAGTGTTAGACAAAAACCTATGAAGTCCCAAGCAAGCTGGACCAAAAATCCCCTTGACAGACAATAAAAAATAGGACAAATGCAATGTCGACCTCACGACTGAGCCGTCGGTCGACCTACGAATATAAAAAAACACACCTATTTCCAGTAGCTCATGTCGGTTGCAACCGACAGAATTATAGGTCGACCGACACTTGTAGGTCGATCCATAGGTCGACCGACAATCGACCTACAGCCCCAAACTTGGCCTTAACGGCTAGTTTTTGATGGTCGACCGACAACCTTTATAGGTCGACCGACAGTCTAAAAATATGACAGTTTTATATCCGTTGGAGAACAAACAAACTCCAACTTTTGGCTTTATAAAACACATCCAAACAAGAAACAAAACACATCTTTTGATAGAAAAAGTGCATAGTACATTTGTGAAAGTACAAAAGTGAAAATTTATCATTGAGCTAAATTATTCAATTCAAGCTCTTCAAAGAGATTTTACCAAGCTCTTAACTCTCCACTCTCTCCAACTCATGCCATCAAGGAGAATCATCTAGGAGACTCAAGGTGCATCACTCTCATTCATATCATTGAGCACCATCACTCAAAGGGTAAAAGTGTCACTACTCTTTGATAGGTATTTATACCAAACTTCTATTGTATTTACTTGTTTATGCTTTTGATTTGATAAAGCATTGTTGTATTAATCTAGACCGTACTTAGATTAGTACAAGGACCCTCTCATCCTTAAGAGATTGAAAGGATACTCTTGTCCTGGAACTAAGATTGTAAGGATCCTCTTATCCTGTTAAAAAGAGTTGTAAATGTGTCATTTTCCCACCTATTGTATTGAAAGGGAAATACTAGTGGAATTCTCTCAAGGTTGAGAGGAGTGGATGTAGGCTAAATTAGCCGAACCACTATAAATCTTGTGCCTCATTTACTTCTGCTTTTTATATTTAATATAAGTGTGCAACCAATCGAAAAAGAGGCAAAATCCACTAGTGGTAACCTATTCACCCCCCTCTAGGTTACCCAACAGCTTCAGCAGCTGCCACCCGTCAAAGAACAATGGTCGCTCCCTCAGGCAATAAGCCATGTAGAGAACTCTGTGAGATTGACTCTGGCCTTGGCACAAGATTTGTGTGGGACTCCTCCTTCTTCTCCTAACCGTGGAAGCAGGGAACACTATGCATGGATAAAGGCACACGATGATTTCATCCTCTGTCATGTCAATGGAGAAGGATTGATCAGTGATCCAATAGGGAACATTCACCTAGTCATTTCAAGTCCTGAAGAGAGCTCGGAAGGTTCTGATTCATAAGAAGAAGAGAAGAACCGCAACTTTTACAAGTCCTTGGCGGAAGCAAAAAGAATGTACCAAGTTGCTTTAAGGACCTTTCAGGCTATAGATCAGCTAATGCCTGAAGAACCAGTGAAACCTGATCATCACTCCATGGTCCAACAGATTACCAAGAAACAAGAAACTTTGTATGAAATCCTAGGCCAAGCTCAGAAGTCTATCGTAGCCCTGGCAGATAAGGACTAAGAAGTAAAAAAGCGGGATCGCTCTAAGGGCCCCATTATCATCACAGATAGCGACGTGGAAGAAGATAGCCTCTGCTCGGTCAAACTAATCATCAAGGAGAGGATCTCAGAAGTCACATAAACTAGAAGTGGGAAGAATTTTAAAAATAAAGGATTAACGGTAGAGAAGTACCAGCCGAAGCCAAGTGTCAAGCCAAAAAATCATGTGTTAAACTAGTTAAAGAAGGCCCAAGCCAATATCTCGATCTGGGGATTGTTGATGGCCTCACCAACTCACCGAGAAGCTGTTTTGAAGGCTCTCACCAAGGTGCAGATGCCTATAGAAATGGGACCAGAGGAATTGTCTCACATAGTAGAGGCTACCTATGCCATCCAGTCACTCTTTTTCTTAGAGGAGGACTTACTTCCTGGAGGAAAAAATCATAACAGGACACTTTACATCACTGTGGAATGTAACAAAAATCAAGTCCCTCAAGTTGTAATTGACAATGGATCCGCTCTCAATGTGATGCCCCTAAAAGCTGCAAGATGCATGGGTTTACCCCTAGACAAAATGAAGCCATCCAGTCAGACCATCAGGGCATATGATAATTCCAGGAGGGAAGTGATCGGGATTCTTACCATCAGTATCAAGGTAGGGCCTGCCTGTTTCACTATAGATTTCCAGGTCATCGATATTCAGGCATCTTTCAACATGCTGTTTGGAAGACCATGGTTACATTCAACCGGAGTCCTAGCATCAAGCCTCCATCAAAAGTTGAAGTTCATACATGACCAAAAGGTAATTACCATTTTTGGGGATTCGGAGATGGTATATACTCTGGCCAACATAGAGGTGGGTCGTTTGCTCTTACCAGAAGTGCAATTGGGAGGATTTGAAATCGACAACATTTGCATCACTTCTGCAAGCGAAGAAAATTTAATCCCAGCAAAGTTTCCGATGACATGGAGTAAGGCCTCTGTAAAAATCATGAAGCAAATGGAGTATTTTCCAGGGTTAGGATTGGGAAAGAATCAGCAAGGAGTCCCGACGTTCCTAAAAATACAAGCCAATGCCAACTGTCATGGTCTGGGTTTTGATCCAAGAAGAAATTTGAACAATACCTTTGGAAACATCCCCTACTTTAAAACTCTGAATGGTTACTTCATGAAAGAAGGAGAGAACTTCCCTTATTGCAGAAACCATGAGCCATGGTTTGATCAAGAGGAGGGCAAGCGTCAACCAGGGTTTGAGATATTCTTCAAAGACGAGATAAACTAGGTGGCCATGGAACTGGACCAAGTAAGTAAGGAAGAAGTCCAAGAAGTTCAAGAAATTGACGGACTGTTCGAAATAGTCGTGATCATTGAGGAAGAAGAAGGACCATCACCTCAGCTTCTTATACAACCTCTTCAAGGATCCATAGCAAACTGGGCATGGATAATAGAAGATTTCCATATTATTGAGTATGAAGTTGTAGCCAGCTCTGATTTAGTCCTGTCTGAGTCTGTTTCTGAATCTATATTTGCTTTCCGTAAGGAAGTTAGAAACTTCCAGTCTATTGAGTCCGTTTGTACTCCCTCTTTTATCATGAATGAAATTGCTAATTCCGAGTACGACATATCTTCTTCGTCTTTTTATTCTTCTAAGGACGATGATGTCCTCGAACATCACAACTTGTTGGAACAACTGGAGCAAAAAAAACGCAACCCATCCGAGAGGACACTCATCTTATAAATCTAGGAACTGACCAATGCCCTTAAATGATCAAAATTGGTTCTTCTCTCAATAGTGATGAAGTATCCCGAATGACCTCTCTCCTCAAGGAATTCGAGGAAGTCTTTGCTTGGTCCTACAAGGACATGCCTAGCATTGACCCAGAAATCATACAGCATAGGCTATCTACACACCCAGACGCTCGCCCTGTCAAGCAGAAGCTAAGACAGAGGTGACCAGAATGGAGTGAGAAGATTAGGGAAGAAGCCATCAAGCAATGGAACACGGGATTCCTCCAAGTGACTCAATACCCTCAGTGGTTGTCCAATATTGTCCCGGTCCCCAAGAAAGATGGGAAAGTCAGAAGGTGCATTGATTTCTGCGACCTAAATAAGGTCAGCCCCAAGGACGATTTCCCATTACCCCATATCGACATATTGGTCTACAACACAGCCGATCATGCCTTACTGTCATTCATGGATGGATTCTCTGGATACAATTAAATTAGCATGTGTCCAAAAGACCGAGAAAAGATGGCTTTCACCACACCATGGGGGACATTTTGCTACAAGGTAATGCCTTTTAGGTTAAAGAATGCTGGGGCAACTTATCAAAGAGTAGCTACGGCCATACTGCATGACATGATACACAAAGAAGTGGAGGTATATGTTGATGACATGATAGTCAAATCAGCTGACCAACAAGGCCATTTTGCAGCATTGAGAAAATTCTTTGAAAGAATAAAAGAATACAAGCTGAGATTGAACCCCCAGAAGTGTGTGTTTGGAGCAAGAGCAGGCAAGCTATTGGGATTTCTCGTTAGTGAAAGAGGAATAGAGGTGGATCCTGACAAAATAAAAGCCATCACAGAAATACCACCACCAAGGACGGAGAAAGAAGTACGAGGATTTTTGGGCCGTATCCAATACATCAGCAGGTTCATATCTCGCTTGACTGCAACATGTGAGCCCATCTTCAAGCTTTTGAGAAAGAAGGAACCAAAAGAATGGAATGATAAGTGTCAGGATGCCTTCATGAAAATCAAGGATTATTTGGTCCATCCCCCTATACTTATCCCGCCAATACTAGGTGAGCCGTTGCTATTATACCTATCGGTGGAGGAAGCGTCAATAGGGTCGATGATGGCCAGATTGATCAGAGAGATGGGAAGAACATGAGATTTATTACCTAAGCAGAAAATTGTTGGAGTATGAAACTCGCTATACTCCAGTGGAGAAGACGTGTACTTCTTTGGTCTGGGTAACTAAGAGACTAAGGCATTACATGATCTCACATCCAGTCAAGCTTGTTTCAAGAATGGACCCGATTAAATATCTCTTTAAGAAATCGGTACTGACTAGAAGGATGGCCAGGTGACTGTTGTTGCTATCAGAATTTGACATAACATATGTCAACCAAAAGTCCATAAAAGGGCGAGCTATCTCGGATCACTTGGCAGCATATCCTGTAGGGTCAGACTCACGATCGACAGAGGATTCTTTCCCAAATGAAGACTTATGTCATGTGGCAGAAGATCAAGAATGACAGTTGTATTTCGATGGAGCTACGAATCAAAAAGGATTTGGGGCAAGAGTTTTACTTGTAACCCCTGAAGACTTTTACTTACCGATGGCATTCCGTTTGGAGTTCAGTTGCACCAACAACATTACGGAATACGAAGCTTGTGCCATTGGCTTGGAGTTGGCATTATCTGTAGGAGTGGAAAAGATCAAAGTTTTTGGAGATTCATCCGTTGTGATCTGTCAAACTCAAGGGAAGTGGAGGACCAGGGACGAAAAGTTAAAGCCCTACCAAGTATATTTGGAACAACTGGCCAAATGCTTCAAAGAAATCTCTTTTGAATACCTACCCAGAGATAGCAATCGCTTTGCAGACGCCTTGGCTACTTTAGCATCCATGGTGGAATGTAATCCTCGGGATAGGATCCGACCTTTCCCGATAGAAAGAAGGACTGGCCCGACATATGGAGAGCCAGTCAATATGCTCACTGAGGATGGAAGACCTTGGTACGCCCCAATTGTTGATTACCTTAGAGAAAGGAGGTACCCCGAGCATTTCTCGGAAAGAAAGAAAAGGCATCTGCGAAAATATGCCACTCAATTCATCCTCCAAGGAAGCCTGCTGTATAAAAGGTCTTATGATGGCATCCAACTGGTATGTGTGGATGAAGAGCAAGCTCAAACCATCATGAAGGAAATCCACCAAGGAATATGCGGACCGCACATGAATGCAAAGATGCTTGCTAAGAAGATCCTCAGGATGGGGTATTATTGGGCAACAATGAAAGCTAATTGCGCTGCCTTTGTCAAGAGGTGCCATCAATGTCAGATATTTTCCAACATCATCCATATTTCTCCAACAGAGTTGCATTTGTTGAACGCCCCTTGGCCATTCTCTACTTGGGGAATTGATGTAATTGGGAAAATAACTCCCAAAGCCTCTAATGGACATGAATTTATTCTGGTCACCATTGACTATTTCACGAAGTAGGTGGAGGCTCAATCTTACGTAGTCCTGACTGCCGCCAAGGTGGCAAAGTTCATAAAAGAAAACATCATTTGCAAATATGGTGTGCCTCAGCAATTGATTTCGGATCAAGGCTTGCATTTTTGAGAAAAAAGTGGAGGAACTCTATACCAAGTTTGGCATTGCAAGGCATAAGTCCACTACTTACCAACCTCAAACTAATGGAGTAGTCGAAGCAACCAATAAAAATATAAAGGCCATATTACAGAAAATGGCAGATACGCATAATGGCTGGGCTGAGAAGCTTCCGTTGGCCTTATGGGCTTATCGAACATCAATTCGAACCTCTACTGGGGCAACTCCATACTCTCTGGTATACGGAGTAGAGGCTGTACTGCCTGTAGAAATTCAAGTCCCCTCCCTTCAAGTTTTACTCGACAGTCAATTGCCAGAAGGAGAATGGGTGAGGGCTAGATATGAAGAGTTCAATCTCTTGGATGAAAAAAAGATGAAAGCCATGGATAGTCTCAAGAAATACTAACAAAGAATGGCCAGGACATTCAATAAAGGGGTACGCCCTCGAAACATCGAAGAAGGAGATTTGATCTTAAGAGAGCAAAGGGCCCCGATTCATGATCCGAGAGGAAAGTTCCGGTCCAATTGGAGCGGCCCTTACAAAGTCAAAGCCATATTACTAGGCCAGGCAGTTCAACTCGCTGACCTTGATGGGGAGGATCTTTGGGGATTAGTCAACATGGATCAATTGAAGAAATACTTTGTCTAAGTTTCTAAAGTAACTGGAACTACGTCCGACCTAATTCCTCTCGGGGGATACATAGGCAACTCGACATCTCGAGTGCGGTCTAAAAAAAAATGCCAAGAATATATAATAAAAAAAAAGAAGAGAGGAGCATTGTGTTAGTCTATTTCATGACCCTGCCAACCGACGTTCCCCTGTAAATATGGTAAATCCCATCATTTGGCCTCCAAAACCCATCCTTTTGACTTATAGTATACTTAGGGTTGTTAAGGGCTGGCTATTAGCTGAAGACTTATTAATGTCCAGGGAACTAATGAGATCCTTAATTTAGGTATCATGCAAGACCCAAAGAAAGAAGGGCTAGACGAGCAATTACGTCGATGGGCTCTCTGTATTTATATGGAGGGCCCCACGTTGCTGGACGACCTCAATTTATCGATACTTGGGAGAATTCGATGTTTCAAGCTCCACCATGACTTACTCAGAGAAGCCTCCAGATGTTGGGATCCTCAATTGCATGTCTTCCATTTCAAAAAAGTCAAGCTGACCCCAACTATTGAAGAATTTTGGGCTTGCATGTTAGCACCTCCTCGAGGAAAGTTGTTCCTCCCAACCCTGCAGAAAGAACAACTTTTCAAAGCTCTGGAAGAATTCTTCATCATGGATAGGAAGGAGATAAAGCAGATTCTCAATTATGACAAGGTGGATACGTTAAAGGTTGTGAAGATCTTTAGTAACAACAGGGCTGAAAAAGAAGATCAAATCCAGTGCAGAAAGCAAGCGTACCTCTTCTCTATGATCGGAAAGTACCTACTGACAGCTCCAGGAAGGGGCATGTCTCCAATGATTGCAGGAGTCGTTGAACAAGTGGAAGAAGGATGTGACATTGGTCCCACAGTTTTGGCAGAGACTTCCAAAGGGTTTGATATCATGTGCCAATCTCAAAAATATGGAACGGACGTCTTCCATAGATCTTCGACAGTTTTCCAAATGTGGCTGAGGAAAAATTAAGATTAGTGGAGCCAATTCCTCTCGCCTCCGACCTATGCATTATCAAGTGAAGAGAGAAAAATCAGAATTTCACGAGGTCCAAGATTGGAAAGAATACTTGGATAAAAAGGATGCTCGAGGAATCCAATGGGACTGCCCATGGATGAAGACCAAGATGGAAGTACCAGTGATGCCTGGATGCAATTACATGAGATTCATGGGCCTGACTCACACCAGTTTTTATGTTCCCTCCTTGGTGTCTCCAAAGCAGAAACAATTTGAGTTGGAGAACTTTAGAGCTCTAGAGGTTTTGACTCAAGAAGTGGTGATTCTGTTATCGGAAATATGGAGGAAAAATGTTGTAAACAAGTGATATCAAGTCAATGTTTAGTTTGTCCTTTCCCAATGTAGTTGAGTCACCTATCAATGGAATTTGTGCTTCTAAAGAAAAGAGAGACTACTATATTATGATACAAATGTGCATACACAAAAAGGAAGGAAATGTACAAATGATACAAGTAGTCACAATCATCCATAAAAAAAAAAAACAAAATGTATATAACAAAAAAAAAGGAGGGGGGCGGCCTGTCACTCGTGATAATAATCATCCACCGAGAGGCTCGCCCCCGCATCCCCGACCGTATCTCGGTCCAAGCAGAGGGCCTCGATCTCGACTCTGGCCTGAGTCAGCTCAGCTCTACATCTCTCAAACTCGAGTCGTTGCTTCTCCAACTCAGCCCGAAGAAGCGCATCCTGCTCTCTCTGAAAAGGGAAAAGAAACAAACAATAAGTGAAAAGCAAGCGAAAAAAAAGAAAAGAAGAGGTGGGCACAAAGGAACTCACCAGTCGGTGCATCATCTCCCCTTGAGAGATGATGATCTCATCAAGGCTGGACATCATACGCCGCCTATCGGCGTATCAATCTGCAGTCACCTATAGAAACTAAAAGGGGTTGAAGGTTTCTTTGCCTAAAAAATAAAATGTACAAATAAAATGCAATAAATAATTAAACTTACCCCGTCATATGGTAAAGGAAGACCTAGGACACGGTCTGCTGCCCTAAGGGGTGCCAACTCGACATCTGGCATACTCAGATCATCGGGTCTGAGGAACCACGGGCGGTAGCAGGGGATGTGATCATCCAGACCTACTAACCACATAGGAGGGACTCCACCAAAGGTCCCTGCCTCGGAGTCGGCCCCTACCGTCCGAGAGGCATGTGAGGACCGCCCACGACCAAAGCTCCCAGGAATGAGTGGTCGGGCTGGGTACTGCAAAAGAATAGGAGCCGGTTAGCCTAAGTCAAATAGAAAAAGAAGGGTAGTGAATACTTACCCGAGGACCCTCCGGGGTCAGATGGATGCAGACAGTCTCTCTCTAGAGAAATGCTGGGTAATCTCCAGCGACAACCAGCTACGCAGCAGGCTTGCCTGCCCTCAGACGTTGGATCTCCTCCGGCTCCAAAAGGCGAGGAGTGTGCATCTGAGCTAGAGGGAGATGGGGGACGAGTCTCTCTCAGACCACTGCAAAGACACCCTCTCTCCCAAATAAAAGGAGAACCCCCACGAGCGCTGAAAGAGGACTCGTCGAGAGCAGAGAGTGACTGCCCGAGCAAACAAGCCCGACTCAAGAAGGTACTCCAAAAAGTATGGGCGAAGGGAGACCTGCCAAGCAAAAAAAAAAAAAAAAAAAAAAACAAAAGGTGTTAATAATAAAAAAAATAGGCAATAAGTAACAATAAAAGGGATTGGTTTTGGACTTACATCCGCAAGCCGCAACTCGTTCAGGGGACCCCGAACCGAAGGAAGGTCTTTGTGAAGACCGCTCTTCAGAAGAATCCCCTTAGACCATCACTTGGCCCAAGGGAAAGTAGCACCTGAGTCCTCTCCTCCCTTGAAGATGGGAGCACGGAAGGATAGACCACAATCCCCTCCACATCCCATTCCGAACTAGACGAGCCAGAAGGCAACGAGTGAAGTTAGAGGAAGAGGAAAGCTATGTTGACAACTTTTAGCTACAAGCCCAACTAGCGTAATTAAGCCAACCAATAAGCCGATTGCACAAATGCCTTAAAAACTATAGTTGCGGCTAGCTCACTAGTTGATAGAGATGCTGCCCAAGGTTTTTGCGAAAAACGAACTCACTCCGCTCGCCTCTGTTAATCTACCGCTGGCACCCCTGCCCCACCACATGAACTCTTCTGTGCCCTTCTCCTGGGGAGGAGGTTGAAGTAGAAGTGGATGAAAGCTTGGCTCAAATAGCCAAGGTCGGTGGAAAAGGAATAGTAAAGCTTATTTGGATAAAGGAAGCATTCATACTCGACCCTCGTCTAGAAGCCCCTTTCGGGCTCACTTCCTGATAACCCAGCCCACAAAAGGAAATGGCCCCTACCGCACTCTGACTAGACGTGCCAATAACCTCCTGGACACCCCCAAGATCCACAAAGCCAGCCAAAGCTTGGCTTATTGTCTGGCTGAAGAGATCGGGGAGAGCGCCTGCGTCAATGGCATATCACCTCATAGCTCCATGTCTACAAGAGAACAAATGAAGTTAGTAGATCCATGAAGTAATAAGGTTTATAATAATAAAAACAAAAAAGAGCAAGGGAGATTTACCCAAATGACATAAGAGCACCCGATGAGGCTCGGGGAACCTAGCATATAAAGGAGGTGGGCATAAGCCGAACCTCCCCAATCGAGCTCCGCCGCAGCATCAAAGTCCTCAAGAAATCGGCAAAAAGCGAGGTTGACGGTCACAGTCCCGATCATGTCGCTAAACACGACCTCAGCCAACAGATATAGAAGAAAGCACCTGGCCATCTGGTCATGCTCCTCAGAGGGCGATTGGTCTGTCAGCCCCTTCTCCTTCCAATGCCGCCTCATAGCAGTAGCAGGAAGCCCTCTCTGGGTGACAGTGAGCCCAGTCATACGCCCCCAGTAGGTGAAACGATCTACCCGATCCGCCGGGGCTAGTGTCACGGGTGCCCCTCCAAACGGAAGCCCCATAATCATATAAAAGTCGAGAGGTGTGATGGTCACCTCTCCTAGTGGGAGATCAAAGGTGTGGGTGCTCGGCCACCATCTCTCCACTAAAGCCCGAACGGTCAGGCTGTCTAGCTCACGAATGGGGCAAGTAGCAATATGCCCCAATCCGGTCCGTCTCACCCGGGACTGTACCTCCGGGTAGAGCTCACTGTACCACTCTCGTACTCTTACCGTGCCGCAATACTTCTTCGGCATCGGAAGAGCTTTCTCCTGCAAAAAACCAAAAAAAAAATAGTGATTAGATTCCATTAAAAGAAAACCATGATAAAAGAGAGAGAGAGAGAGAGAGAGAGAGAGAGAGAGAGAGAAGGGAAAGGATACCTGATTCGGTATCTGATGGCCTTACCTCGGTTTGCATGCCTAAAAATGTCTGAGTTGATACTTTAAGGTTTTGCCTCGATTTGTGTGCCAAAGGATGCCTGGTTTGGTGTTTGAAGGCCTTACCTAGATTTACGTGCCTAAAAATTAACTGAGTCAATATTTTAAGGTTTCGCCTCAATTTTTATGCCAAAGGATGCCTGATTAGATATCCGATGGCTTTATCTCAATTTACGTGCCTATAAATGCCTGAGTTTATTTTAAGGTTTTGCCTCGTTTCGCATGCCAAAGGATGCTTGGTTCGATGTCTGAAGGCCTTACCTCGGTTCACGTGTCTAAAAGTGCTTGAGTTGATATTTTAAGATTTTGCCTCGATTTGTGTGCCAAAGGATGCCTGATTCGGTATCCGATGGCTTTATCTTGATTTGCGTGCCTATAAATGCCTGAGCCGATATTTTAAGGTTTTGCCTCGATTTACATGCCAAAGGACACCTGATTCGGTATCCGATGGCCTTACCTTGGTTTGCATGCCTAAAAATGCCTGAGTCAATATTTTAAGGTTTTACCTTGATTTGTGTGCCAAAGGACACCTGATTCAGTGTCTGATGGCCTTACCTCGATTTATGTGCCTAAAAAAATGTTCGAGTCGATATTTAAGGTTTTGCCTCGATTTACATGCCAAAGGACACCTAATTCGATATCCGATGGCCTTACCTCGATTTGCATGCCAAAGGACACCTGATTCGGTATCTGATGGCTTTATCTCAGTTTACGTGCCTAAAAATGCTTGAGTCGATATTTTAAGGTTTTGCCTCGATTTGTGTACCAAAGGACACCTAATTCGGTATCCGATGGCCTTATCTTGATTTACGTGCCTAAAAATGCCAACTAAGGTTTTGCCTTGATTTTGCATGCCAAAGGACACCTGATTCGGTATCCGATGGCTTTACCTCGGTTTGCACGCCTAAAAATGCCTGAGCCGGTATTTTAGGGCCTCGCCTCGATTTGCATGCCTAAGGACACCTGGCTCAGTATCCGATGGCTTTACCTCAATTTATGCGCCTAAAAATGCCTGAGTCGGTATTTTAGGGCTCTGCCTCGATTTGCATGCCAAAGGACACCTGATTCGGTATCCAATGGCTTTACCTCAGGTCGCGTGCCTGAAAATGCCTAATTTGGCGTTTTAGGGAATGATCTCGATGTATGTGCCTAGAAGCACCTCAGTGAGGGTTTCAGGGTTTTGCCACGGTTTGCGGTCCTTAAGGGCCCATAACGGCAGTTAATAATTAAAACCTACAATTAAAGCACGAGGTAATAAATAAAATGAGTGCACTTACCTCTGGTAGTCCTCCCTAGATAGCGCAGCAGGCATGACGGGACGTGTCTCACAATGTCGCCCCAAGCAGGTACCAATTTGCTCGATCGTCCTCGCCCCCCGTACCCAGCAACGGACCGTGAGAAGATTGACGGGGCTGTCTACGGAAAGACATATTGCTCGGAAGGTGTAAAAAGTAAGAAAAATTGAAAAATTGGCTGAGTCTGGTAACAAAAACAAGGGATAGAAATGAGGGGGAGGCCCCCTCTATTTATAGAAAACAGGGTAGTGACCATAGCACTGTGGAGGCCCCACCACGGCGCCGTGGGGGATTCCCACAGAACCGTGGTGATGGCCACAGTGCCGTGGACACATCCAAAAAAACAAAAAAACCCTGAAAGGAAAGATGTTTTCAAGAAAAACCCTAAAGGAAAAATATTTTCAAGAAAGGCCCTGAAAAGGGGAAAAACCCTAAGTGTTGAGTAAAAATCCTCATATATAAACTCCAATCATCTATCATGGTTATATAGATGAATCATACTAACTCTTGTTCAAGATGTTAACACCAAGATCAGTCGAGTCCTCTTGCTCTCAATCAAGATCAGTTGAGTCCTCTTGCTCTCAACCAAGATTTGTATGAGTTCTCTTGCTCATTCTTAAGATTGTTTTTAGCGAAATTCTCTATAAGGTGAGGGGAGTGGATGTAGGCAAGTTTTGGCTGAACCACAATAAACCTCTGTTATCAAGATTTGGTTTTTCTCAAGTTTTTCTTTTGAGGTATATCAAAAGATTTCATTGTGATTAATCGTCTATTTTGGCAACTCTGCCGCCTTTGAGCAAAGCGTCAGCAGTACATGCTCTTGGTGGCAAAATTAATTGGTCTTTTGTCTTTATCCTTCGGCTGTTGGCACAGGCCTCGGCATGTGCCAACAGCCAAAGAGGGGCAAACTATAGACACTGAATTTTGTCACCCCCTGGCGATGATGACAACGGGATACAGACGATAGACGTCGCACCCCTCTTCCTTCCAAGACCCAAAAAGACAGAGCCCATGGGCCCAGACATGCCCCAAACATTAAAAAAAAACCCATTTTGGCCCAAAAAGTGGAAAAAAGTGGAACCTCACTGACCATGGCACTGTGGACAGTCCCCCACGGCCCCGTGGTGGGCCCCTCCTGGCCCATGAAGGGGTCCCCCTCCCTTCAAATAGGGGGTTTTTCGGGCAAAGAGACCGTCCCAACTTGTTTTTTAGCCTCTTTTCCCCCAATTCTCTCTCTCTTGAGCGTCCGTTGGAGTGAGACTCCAAAGGCATGGGTAGATCCGTCGATTACCCATTCGAGTAAAGAGCGGTTTTTATCTCTCTACTTCGCTATCCCGTCAGTGTACGGATAACAAAAATCTCCTTCGCAGCCGTTATTCTGTCCATTTATAGATAACGAAAATACATCCAAAAGAGCCGTTACTCTGTTCAAAAAAGTCCGTGTTGACCCATTCGTCCGTCTCCCCCTGAGCCAGGGGATCGCCGAGATCCGAGGTCGCATAGAGGTACATTTATTGTATTTCCATCATTTACAATGTAGTCCTTCGTGTTTTATCGTTCAGTGTATATATTGTAAATGTATGTATAATGTACGCTATGTAATTTCATCATCATAAAGAGAGAATATTTGCCCTTTTAGCATCTATAACAGAAGGACCGATTTTTGCCAGGCAAGATGGGTGCCTAACACCTTCCCATGCTTGTAACCTGACCCCTTACCCGAATCTCTGACCAGACCATATGGAGCTCTGTAGCCCATTTTCGTTCATAACAGATAGGGCTACACCTATTGGGTCCTAGGCCCTAACCCTAGGTGGCGACTCTTCATTTTATTATTTTAATATTTTATGAAGCATGATCCCTACCCCATAATGATATGTCAAAATGATCCCCCCACTTTACCAGACCCAATAGTCTATCGCCAATAAGGCTGAGGAAACCTCATCGCAGAGGACCACGGTACTTACACAAGTGATAATAAAAACAGAAAAAAACCAAACTAGTGAAGCCTTGTCCATAAAGGGGGAACCATGCAAAGAGGTAACACGATCGATGAAAGATGGGGCAGATAAGTGCTCGGTTCTCAGTCCAAAAGGACCAGAAGCCCACACGTGCTTAGTCCAATCACAAGATAAGAAAAGGTGCCAATGGTGGAAAATTCATCTCTATTGTTTATTCATATCATGGATGACTTTAATAATGATCTTTCATGCATGAGAAAGTTCAATGGAATCATGAAATTGAAAATAGCTAACATGTATAGTTTTTTCATGTAATAAGCTGGCTTATGGAGTCCTAGAACATCTATCTCTCTCTCTCTATTTTTGTGCCCACCTAACAAAGGTCCACACGTTTAGTAGTATATATATATTATCCCCCCAAAAAATGTAAAACAACTGTGTTCCATCACTTAATTTTGAATTGCACATGTTTCACTGAAATTTTGTGTTACTGCAGCCAGAAAACAAGTTGTGAAAGACAACCCAAAATCTAGCTGAAAAAAATAAAAATATTAGAAGGATTACAGAGCTAAGTATTTGAAAGGTGAACCAGGCCAAATTTTGATAGTTGAAGAAAAACCCAAGGAGAGACTATAAAGGTGTATAACACAGTTGGTCTTCAATTGCAGAGGGACTAACTGCATTTCTTGAAGCTCCAACAAATAAAATAGACCTCTGATGCCAGTTACATACTGTTGCTGATACGAGCAGTTCTCTATCTTTGATCCTGACAAAATGGAATTGCCATACTAGTGTCTCCAATTTTGAGCTCCAATGCCAGTAGGCATTATGAAGTTAAAGTCATAGGTCCAATCCAGTAACAAAATTGCTAACCACATGAGAGAAAGCCAGCAATTGCTGGTACCCTTCCATTGAATAAATTCGTTTAATGGATAATTGCTATTTGCAGAATTAAAAACTTCTCAGCTTCAAGCAAGAATGCTTTAATCTACTGACACTGGTTTGCTCTGAACTTTGGTGACAAAACTATCCTAGCCATGAGTCTTGCAAACCTGCGTGCACCTACTCCTGGTTTAAGGCGGGTTGGGTCCCCGACTTCAGAACAAGGGGGGTTACCAGAGCACCAACCACCCTGAACAAAGCTCCCAGATTCTCGGTGAAGGAGTTTGGTGTCAATCTTATCCAAAACAGGGTCATCTTGTTTGAACTTTCGGGCAAAGGGAGCATTACTACGGATCATCCTTTTTGTATCATTAAGGGTGAGGGTGTGTGGGTGTTGTTTTGGAGGCATGTCCCATGAGATGTAGTGCAAATCATGGTTGACAGCAGTCTGTGCAAACTCTGGCACATTGCAGATGACTGTGTGGAAGTAACCTTCAGGAGAGGAAACAAAGTTGGTGTAGTACATGAGGAGGGTTCTTGGTAGGTTATCCCAACCCCATATTAAGTACTCCACAAATGCTCGAGACAGAACCATCCATGCTGAACCTGTAAAAAAATTGTGCAACAGTCATAATGAGAAACATTCTAAGTTGACAACTCCATAGGATGATCTTATTCACTATAATTTGATGCCTCAACAATTTGCTAGTTTGACCTGTCATATCTTCTTTTTGATTGAACTTGGCACTTGGGAAACTCCAAAATGCGGCTAGGATCTTTTACACATTTGGATGAAGCAAGGGATTTATCCATACCATTGATAAAGTTTATAAGACCATTTAATGAATGGAAAAAACAGCATGTCGTATCAATGGAGAACTCTGAGAATACTTCATCCTTACTGGATCAGTGCAAAATTTTGGTTTGAATTGAATAACAACATTTTCACGGACTATTGGGACTGAACAGTAGGACCATTGTTGGACTGTAGGACTGCTAACTGCTAGGTCCCACCAGTTATTGCAAGCTTTAGGACTGGAGGCCAGTCAAAACTGTTGATTGGTTCACAACCATCCAATTTTGATGGTTGGATTCTTCAAACTATTAGATTCAGACAGTTAAACCACTGGACCATAAGTACTTAATATAATACTGCATGAGTTGCTCAGTTTTATGATATTGTTTAACTAATATATACATTATAAAATATGTATTTTATTTGTCTGAGTTTTTTTGTGTCAAACTGTTTAGACTGTTGGACCAGAAGGTTGGACAATGGTCAGCCAACTGCAGGCTAGGATGATCAAAAATCCCATCCCGTTTTGATTATTTTGAAAACATTGTTTTGTAGTGAGTCAATGCACAGCCTTTGTGCCACAACTCCTTGTGCCATCTTAGGGAGGGTTTGGTTGCAAAAATGACTTATACAGACGGAGTCACTGGGTGTCAGTGTAAACCCCCCCCCCCCCCCATTTCTTTTCCTAGAAAATGTAACTACCTCCATGGAATGCAGTTTACAGTACTTCATTTTTCAGGAAAATAAATTTCCAGGACTTCAACAGAGTAAACTTGCAAAAAACTATTCAGTAAGAAAAACTAATCAAAACTGGTATGGCTGATCCTGTAGAAATGGTAAACTTGGAATTATACTGAAGAATGAGGCCACTATGGATGACTGCTCCAGTCTCATGGTTATAAAAATTAATGTCATAGAATAATTCGTGACTCGGCTCATTGTTTTATCAGAACGTTTATCAACACATATTTATAGCATAAATATCTCCTAGGCCTGAATCACTTGTTCAGTACCATAATTGCTTAGCAGGCTGCAACGTGCCCAATTTTCTGTTTACATGGTCTAGATACTTTAAACTATCAATACAAGAAATGGAATAAAGAAAGATGGGAATCAAATCACTTGAAACTTTCATACATTGATGTAAAGTGTTGTGGGTTCAATTTGTCATTTTGAAGTTCTCTCATAAATTTTCATGTGGAGCAAATATATGAAACACTAGTAAATCCATCAGAAAATAACAAATTGTATCAAAGCAGACTAGTGGAAGGAGTCTGACCAGTAAATAATTTAAACGCCGTAGGAAGTTCCCTTTTTTCAGTCGCAAAGAAAATATCTGACTTAGTTGTCATATAGAGTCCAGGGTCTATAATCAATGGCTTTGCCCTGTGATCCCTGCACCATATAGCCACAGGATTCAGTATTTGTAACATGGTCAATTGAGAAAGAAACTGATTGATGATCATGATGTAGTTAATGGAGAAATATAGAGCTTACTCTTTCCATCCTAGAGCGCTAGTGTGCTCTATGAAATTCAGACTTCTGTCCAATGATGAAAATGCAAAAAGAATATCTGCATCCACCAAATTTGGTCAGACAGGATTCCTAAATCAAACTTCTTAGTCATTACAAAATATAAAACAAGATTGAATTTCTATTTATCCAAATGCATACCATCCTGCGTCATGAGAGGATAATCTGAAGCACTGAGGTTTATGAACCAATCCCAATCCTTGCTTTTCTTGAGAAGGATGGCACAGGCATGAAGGGTATTGGAAACCATTGTGGGTCCTCTGTAAGTAACCATGTTAGCTTTGGTAATCATGTGCACATTCCCTATCTTTGCAAACATGGTATCATTTTCTACACGAGAAGCAAGCTCTAGTCGTTCCTTTGCTGATGATTCCATGTCCAAATGAATGACATACTGGTTCAATGGGTGATAAAGCACATGGAGAGTCCTCCACAGCTTCTCCAAATCACCTTTTGATCCAGAGACCAGATATGCGAATCGAGGAATACGGGACTTGGGTGGTGGTGATGGTGGAGGCAATACCTTTGATTCAACAAAAACAGGGTCTGTCTGGTTTACAGAGATACGTGATGGGAAGATCGAGAAAAGTGAATTGATTGTTTGCAGCGACGATACAAGACCCATATTGAAGGCAGTAGCAACAAGGAAAACCCCGATAAGGGAGCTTATAACAAGTGGGAACACCCATTTCTTCTCCACGTTCAGCGGCTCCATTGTTCATGAGATCTGCTCAATTTCTCTCATCATTTTAAAATTTTAACTTCTTGTTCACCAAACTTCTTCCAACTTATAAAGAACTTTCCCTTTTGAGTTGTGAAGTGATGCTCTAAAATTGCATTGAAAAGCTTATGTTAGATAGTTCAAACAGTACAAAAGCGTGAATTACTAATGATTTTAAGAAGGCAGAATAGATTTGCATAGAGAAGAGGATGAACAAAACAAACAAATGAGACAGTACAGCGAAAGCCCTGTCTATGAGCTAAAACAATCCACCATTCAAAGAGCACACATAGTAAAAAACATGTATTCCAATCAAAACAATCCATTTCGAGAATAAAATTCCTAACCTGTCTCAGAGATTCAGCCCCAAATGATATAAACCCAAATGAATTTTCATTGTTTGTGTTAATGATTGAATGACCCATAAACAGAACCACATAAAAAACGATAGAACATGGACAAGAATCCAATACCAGAATCCTTGCTTCATACATAATTATAGCAGATGTATGACAAATTAACGGAAGCGGATAAAATGCAGAGAAGCATGAAAGGATCCCACAACCTAACTCATGATTTCCAGATTAATTACAGCAAACCAACAAAGAATTCAACAAATAGAAAACGCCAAGATAAGCACCCCAAAAAAAAACCCAAAATTCCGACAATATAATATATTAAGCAATCGAACGTTAATAAGGGAAACAAGCTGGATAAGATCAAAACCCATCATCCATGAATCAAAAATTCAAAAGGAAAGTTTGTATTCTAAGAACCTGATGTGATTGTGATGCTGCAACAAGAAATCCGTTTTTGCACGTCCAGATACCAGAGAGAGAGAGAGAGAACAAAGAGGAGTAGAGAGCGGGGGTGAAGAGAGAGAGAGAGAGCGAAATATAAATTTTAAAAGTAATAGAAAATAGAATAAATCATCCCCACTTTCCTGATTCGAACGTGAGACTTGGGTTTTGCTTGGCTTTTTTCTAAAATTCTTCGCTCACTCTCGGTGATAGAATGACACCGTTCTACACACGCGCTGAAAGAACGCGTACTTCGATGTATCATGATTGACGTCGACGTGACGATCATCCCCGTTGGACGGCCAGGATATGCTGAATTGGTATTAAATTCTATTGCCAATCATCTTCTCCGGGATTCACGCTCACCGAGTCTGACCCGTAACGACTTCTTCCTACCTTTAGCACTCTTTCTTTCTTTCTTCTGGTCTTTCCATTTATCTTCTGAGCAGCCCCTCTCTCTCTCTATCTCTCTGACCTTAAAAAAAAAAGGAACGACAGAGGAGCACAAAGCCTACCAAACAAGCACCAGACAAGAAAAACGTGTATACTATACACAAACTTGAGATTCTTCCATTAATGTCTTTGACGTTTGAACTTGCCAGCCAATCAGCACAAGAATATGCCTCTAAAAGGGTACATCAAGTGTTTGACAAAAGACGTCTGTGTCTGTTGATTGCCAAGGGTGAAGAGACTTTCCCACTGGTCGATCTCATCCCAATAAGAAGCGAAGCCTGATAAGGGCCAGACTCAGAGCTTGATCAATTGGGGCTCAGACTAATTTCGAAAAGCCAGCATTGAACTTTTTTTCTTTTTTTTGGTAAGTAACATTGAACGACTTCACGGGAGGAGTAAGGCATTATCTAGAAAACCGATATGTGATAAGTATTGCTTGCAAACGCATCTTTCCATTATTAGTTGGTGTTTATGTTGTATGGACCTGGAAAAATACGCATTCCAACTGTTTGTTGTTTGTTATGCCAATATTAATTCTTGGGCTTAAATGCTTTTTTTGGGAAGTTTACTCTGGAATCTATGACCTTGAATATGAAGGAAAACCTTCAGATTGCTTGTTTGAATTTGTACCCTTTCAGTTAATAATTTCCACATATTTAGTCCTGATGAATTGGAGATTGCTTGCGTCCTTCATAAGTCCCTGAAGTTGGAAGTGGAGGTAAACTTGGAAACTCTGTTTAATTGAGAAGAGAAGCAAATGTTCAAAGTTGATAATGCTTCCGATGAACAATGGACAAAATAGAATTAAAACTTTTCCCTCACAGAATCATGGAGGGTCACAATGTAGCTACCTTTCCTTCAAAGTAGTAAGGCTTCTCTCCATTAGCATGCATATATTGGTTCCTTAATTTTACTTTGACATGGTTATTTGCATGTCATTACTGTAGCAGAGAATACATCAGACTCTGTTGTCCTTTGGGTTCTTACTGGTGGGATAGTTCCACTATATTATCATTTTCTTGTCGAACACGTGTTTCTGTCATTCAAGCGTCCGTTAAATATAATTGGATTAGGTATAATATATTTTATCCATGGTAGTACCAGAATTTAGATTACTCAAATACCGTTGGTTGCTGTCGAGATTTTTCTTCCTCGATCAGGTCCAATCCGGTACACAATAGAACCAGCAAACAGAGCAGGTAAGAGTCCCGGAATGGATTTCGGGAAAGACTCTCTGATGCCTAAGTTAGATCTCAAAGCAATATAACACTTAATGGGACCAAAAATGGAAAGTCAAGTTCTAGAGCCTTTAGGACCTTAACCGATGAAATAGTCGTAAAGATCTTACCTCTTTCCTACCTCTGTTGCCCTCTTATATGACGGTGTCCTCAGTTTCCCCTCCTCCTTCTGGGCTAGGGTTGCATATTCTTCAAGTTAGGCGGGGAGATCCAAATGAGGACCGTTAACCGAATTTATCAATGTTATCGGTGATTGTGCTTTTGGTAGACCATGTGTAACATTCCTTGCGCACACTTCCAACGTGAGACTACGGTTAGGGGCTCAACCGGCTTATGGGTCCTCATTCTCCAGTCTACTCCCTGGTTCGACCTTATTATACGTGTCTTTATGGCATTGGAGGTCAGATTCCATCTGTATCACCTTTTTTATTTCACCTATGACTTTAAATAGAGTTGAATGACAAGATAAGATTCGTGTAGCCAACTCATTTAGTTGGGATGAGACTCAAGAGAAATTTTTGTTACTAAAGGTTATCAACCACTCTTAAACCTTTTGCAATATTCTTATTAATATTGTTTTTGGGAATTATCTAATTTATCTTCTATTGTCTTAATATTACAGATATATACTTTAGGATGCAGATTGGTTGGGCTCAATCCCAACTAATTCAGCCAACCAGTAGGCTGGGTCTAGCCTGTCGGTTCTCCAAATCGACCACTTGCCGGAAAATCCCACTACCCCACTAGGGTTGCTCTCACTGTCTGCACTAAGCCATGGAAAGGTGAAAGGCTAAATCCACTACCCCACTACAGTTGATATAAGAGTCATCTGAAATTACATAGATGTCCTCATGAATCATAGCCAACCTATTATGGTAGGGAAATTTTGAACATTAGAATGACAAAAGAGTAAAAAAAACTCACACAAGATTAATGGACCTTAGATCTTGGATCAGCCTATCCAAGTTACAACGAGAGGAGCCACCTTCACTAATGCACTTCCTTGCTAGCTTTGCCAATCCACCTATCGACTCAACCAGCTCCTCCCTCTTTTGTTCCATCACATCCCTCACCACTCTCTCTATGGTCCCTCTATCACATATGTCCAAGGCCATTCCAACCTTCCAAACCTCGCTCACAAACCTGCTATTGACCTGCTGGTCTGCAAAGCATGGCAAACATATCATTGGCACACCAGCATAGATGCTCTCCATTGTCGAATTCCATCCACTGTGGGTCAAAAACACACCCACAGCTGGGTGGTTTAGGACTTCCTCCTGCGGTGCCCACTCCACCACCAAAGAACCCCTTTCCTTTGCCCCATCCACCACTTCTGCTAGAATCGTCTCACCCTCACCACCACTTACATTGATGGAATCTGGCCGTATCACCCACAAGAAGAGCTTCCCACTATTGACCAACCCATGCCAGAACTCCATTAGCGTGTCTTTACCATAAACCACTAAGCTGCCAAAACTCATGTATACCACTGATTTTGGTAGCTGAGAATTGAGCCATGCCATGCAACTACTATCCTCCTTCCATAGGCTGTTTGAAGCAGCAATATTGGAAGCCGATGAAGAGCTGGAATGTTGTCTTCGGGATGAAAGGGCATGGAGCGGCCCAACTGTGTAAAGATTAGGGACTTGAGAACGTAATTGAGTGAGTATTGGGCCTTCCAGGTCTTCGAAGGTGTTGATTACAAGAGCAGATACTTGAGTCATTTGTTGATTCTCGGCATGAAGCTTTTGAAGGACTGGATCATTGGGATCTTTTGTTCGGAAGAAACTCGGAAGATCTTGGCGACGGAGAAAGCCTTCCATCCCAGGCACACTCTTTATGGGCACATCCATGTCAACTTCATCATCATCTCCTGCCTCAATTATACATAGACATCTATGATCAACCTTTTAATACTATAAGATCCATCTACGCAAAATCCTACTAATTCAGACGAATCAACTTGACAAATCAATTTGAAACGAAATATGAATATACAAAAGTTCTAGCTTCAAGGTCACAGATTGGGAACTGACCTCAACATCAATAATTTGCCAATAATTTTTTTATGTTGATTTTTTCCAGCAACTTTGTTTATTCCACGGGTTTTGCTACACTCACAGAAGCAACCTCACATGTCACTCGCTGCTCTATCTGAAAGTATATAGGATCATAGTGAACCCCATAAAATAGGGGGATTAAAAAAATTTCCTGACATGATTGGACCTTGTTAGCATTTTTACTCTCCCATATGCAAGGTTAGCATATTGGTTATTCTATTGTATGAGTAGGGACTTCTCATGTGAGATTTTTTAATTGGACCATGAGGCCTCCCCCCCCCCCCCCAAGGTGACCATCAAAATAGGAAAAGTGTACGAGACATAAGTATACAGGAACTTATTTACAAGGGATGAAAAATATTTTACTTATCAAATAAGGCAAATGTTTGTTTAGGTGAATGGTTTATTTCTACTATTAGGAAGATTAATACAACCAATCTAACCATTTGATAGATAAAGCACCCCTTGGATTGTTTTTGAAGCCCATCTCAACCATATGACCGTCCATCTAAAAGATTGTTCTTCTCATGTATTTTCAACAATCAAAGTGCTTGGATTAGTGTGCCAATTTTAATCATTGCATATAACTATAAAGGACCATGTGGATTGAACATCTATCAAATTTTAAGGTTAAATTAAATCATAGGACAAATTTTTCCTTCACCCACCGTGAGTCATTACGGTAGTGGGATAGGCATCATTATGAGGGGAGGGGTAGTTTCGATTTTGTCTAGTAGGGAGCAGAGTAATAATGACCCTAGATAGTTGTATTTTACCTTCACCCATGGTGGAGGAAAACTTCCTCCTAAATCATATACCCTAATGACCTAATGTTTATAAACAGATGGACTCCAATCACTAACTCAAGCTGTCCCATCCTACGCAATGGCAACTACTTTGTTGCCTAAAGAAGTCCATGAGCAGCTGGACTCCATTGACTGTAGTTAGTGGTGGGACCAGGATGTGAAGAAAATTGAACTTCATTTAACGATTTGGAATAAGATATGTTTACCTAAATGTCTCGAAGGTTTGGGGTTTGATACTGAAATTTTGAATAAAGCATTGTTTAGTAAGTTGGATTTGGAGATTAGCAAATCCATCAGCTTTATGGACTAGCATTTTGAAGTATCAAGTATTTTCCCAACTGTTCTTCAAGGCATGTCTGAGAGCTTGTTCTTCTTTGTCTTGGAAAAATGTTTAAGTTCATGCCTTTTATTGAAAATAAATCAGTTTTGGATGATTGGAATTGGTTTTGTATGCCAAATTGTAAAGAATAGAAGGATTCCAGGAGCTCCTCTTTTTGTTGGCACATTGGATTTTGCTAAATACTCCCCAGTGTAAATGTGTTTTGGTGATGATAAAATATGAACACCTAGGTGACAATAGACACCTTGGTGATGACCACAATACTCCATAGTGTAAATGTATTTTGGAAATTCTAATGATTTGTTGAGTGTTAGAGGCATACATATTCTCACAAACTCAAGAAGAAGAACAATTGTAATGGTAAGCATTAAGCCAGAGATGAACTAGATGTATCAAGCAAGCATCGTTTGAAGAAGAATGTTGAAGCTGGTGACCACAACATACAAGTTTCACCAGGCCATGGTTATTCAAGAAATGACAAATACCAATGACTTGGTAGGAGCTACATGCATCAGTGGAATTAAGTGATCAAGACTAAGCTTCAAGTGCTCATAGGATTAGGTTTTTACTTCTTATAATCCTATGTAACAACTCCAGCATCCTAAAAGCCTTTAAAGTGTATAATAGACCATCCAAGAAGATAAGGTAGTCAATAAATCTCTTTGGAGAGAAGTTGACAGTCAGAATGTGACTTTACTGAGAGGAAGGTCAATCGGCTGCAAGAAACGGTCGATTGGCAATGCTTGGCCATGACTAGCCTAAGTAGGTCTTCCAGATGAACGATCAATTGGATGTCCCATAGGATGGATGGATGATTTGTTTTCCAAATGGTCGACCATACACTCCTTGCTCTGACAGGAAAAACTTCTCAAGAACAAGGTCTAGATTTTGAACTGCAGGTAGTTGATCGGATGACCCATATGGTCGATTGGCCAAAAAATAACTGTTACGGCTAAAAAGAGTCATTGGGGTCATAACGACTAGTCAGCAAGGTAGATCGGATCATGTGACAATCGACCGACAGAAATCCAACAGTTAAACGGCTAGTTTTCTGATTGTTATGAATATGGCTATAAATAGGGGGACGTTATTACTCCTCTCTACCAACCCTTTGGAATATCCACCTTAGACGGAGGGTTGCCTATTGTACTTTGATTTATATATCCTATCAAGAGGCTTGTTATCTTGAGTTGCAAAACTCATGAGTCTGAGTTTGCAAATCTCAGTAGAACTCCTTTATGAGTTAAAGGTCAATTGTAAGCCTCAAAATAAATAGGTTTGGTTGTTAGCCTAGAAAACAACCAGGTTGTAAGAAGTGAGCCCACAAAACTGCTAGGCTGTAAGTAGTAACACCAGAAAACTACTGGGTTAGTTGTGAGCCAGGGAAAACAACAGGTGGTTCCCCACCTAGGGACAAGCGGGACTGGAACGGTTTAGATAACACCGGTAAAAGCTATACCATAGTGGAAAGCCTAGAACCATGTGACACTAGGTAGTGGATGTAGGTAGTTGCTGAACCATTCTAAATAATGTATTTTCCTGTATGTGCTTTTTAGTTATAGTAGATTGCATAGCATCCTCTGAATTAGTACACATATTCTACATCTCCAATTCACCCCCCCCCCTCTTAGGCTACATTTTTCGGTCAAAACTCTTATGAGACCAAAATGTGGAACAAGGTAGACAAGAACTTTATTTGGATATGACTTGGAACAAGGATCTGGATCTGGATACTTGGAACATAGATGCATTCTTGAACATCTTTTATTGTATTGTTAAATCTGTTCATCCTATGTTTGACAGTGATAATTCTCTGATTAGGCTCCTTGCTTCTAATGGTATGTTCTTTTGTGAAATCAGCATACAAGCTGTTGTCTAGCCAGCAACCATCCTCTTCTTTTAGGTCTTCTTTTCTATGGAAATATATATGGGCTCTAAAAAGTACTTCTCATGATCAAGTCTTTTTTCTGGAGATCTCTACATGATGCTATGCCAACTAGATTGAACTTGAAACTCAAAATGAATGTGCAGATAACTGAATGTCCTCTCAGCCAAGAGGATATTGAATCCTTAGATCATGTGTTATTACTTATTATATTGTCCAGTGTTTTGGATATATAGAACCGAAGTTGTTTCTAATAAAGCGAAGAAAAGTTTCGCAGGTTTATTGAATACTATCTCTAAGCATGTGGCTGAAATATTACGCCTTGAGAAATCAAGTGGATCAATGATTGTCCTTCTAGCTTTAATTTTCTGAACCATTGTTGGATTCTGGTTTTGTTCATCTGATAGTAGTGGAGGTTTTCTACCCAAAATTAAAATAGCAACATCTGGTATTGTTATGTTGGACTATGGTTTTAATTATGCAGAAGGGAAGAGACAGCATGCTCAACATGCCTGGGAAGCAGAAGTAATCACCATTATCATGGATGGAGGTTGCTAAATGATGAGGTTTTGATAGCATTTTGGTAGAATTTAAATTGTCAATACGTTGTAATTGCTATTTTGGGGAAGAACTCGAACTGCAGGTAGCAATTGAAGCCTTATATTCACCATAGAATTAGTTTGCTCATGTACAAAGATCTAGGAGACTAGAACTAGCTATGCCCATGCTTTGGTTGAAAAGGCCTTTTGCTTTGTAAATGCTATCTGTATCTCAGAGAATCCTCCCAGGTGGTTAGCCCATCTGCTGTTGCCTTAAAAATTGGTGCTAATGAGCAAGCTTCTGTACAAAAGATCTTTTAACTAAGGGGCAAATACATACCTTGAACTTTTTCTGATTCCCCAGAAAAGCAAAGTTCCACTTCTTCTCCCCTGGTATTTTAAAATCCCCAGATTACCCCTTTTTCCAGGTTAACACATCTCCCCTAACCGGCTGCTCCCATCACCCCTCATCCCCGTCCTCGTCCTCCCTGTGCCACCCCCTCTGCACAATTCCTCTGTGTTGCACAAAGAGAGAGAAAGGGTGTGAGTTGAGACTTGAGAGAGATGGTTTAACTTATACAACCTTCTTCCTCTCCTGTCTCCCCTTATCTTCAATCTTCGTTTGTGGCGGAAGGCCGAAGACTTTGTAGTTTCTCTATTAATGCATTCTGCAAGAACCAAAATCTGGAGGTTCCACAGCTTCTCTGTTAAAAATGACAGTTTTTAATGCTGACAGCTTGTAGGTTGAGATATGTTAGGTATTTAAGAGAAGCAATCCAACATGGTAGATGCTCAATACAGTTGTCCAACAATTTATTCCTCAAGCGATCCAACTCTCTCAGGGATTTCGCTTTAGGTAATCCATTATTATGATTGAAGTGAAAAGCAGAATTTGTAACCAATAAAATGCCCATAGCTTTGAATTTCTCTCCAGAAGCCTAAGTTTCAGATTCGTTTCAGGTATAAAACCCAAAGGGTGGGAGTTTGCACTAGGTCTTGGTCTATCTCTTTCATCAAAGGTGCAGAATCCCTCTTCCTGTGCAATGCTAATGACCAAATCCCTCACCATGTCATGTACCTAGCAGATATAGAGTCTTCCATCATAGCCCCTATGGTGTACAACTTCAATGAGGCATCTACTGACTAGTTCAAACAAAATCTATCGAAGGCCAATTCGATTGTAGTTTGAGTCATCTCCTTGTAAAAAAAACACCCTCTCTGACCCATCAATAGACCAACTGTTCAGCATCTATTTCGCAGTCCTCAGGAAAAAACAGAGAAACGAAGCATACAATGCTTTAGGTGAGCTGGAAGTTCATCATAGCTCTATTGAAGAGAAGCCAATACTGTTTTATCAACTCCGTTAGTTGTCAAGAAATTATCAAATCATCTTCCCTTTCTCAGGTGATTGAATTTTGGCAGACAACAATAATCCTATTGTCTTGAACGCTAGTGGAAGACCTGCTTCTCAACCTTCTTTCCCAACCCTTCCCTCTGAGAATCCACTGTGATGCCCTTTGTTGCACAAAATGCAATTGTGCAGAATAAAGATCATCATTTTCATTAAGAATTTTTGACCGGCTTCTCAATCCCTTGATGATAATGCTAGAGCCATTTCCTACTCCTTTCAACAATTTTGTGGAGATGTGATCCTACCAGCCACCATTATCACTACTCCAATCATCATCCATGACAAATATGTGTTATTTGGGAGTGTTTGCTTGATTTGTTGCAACAACTCACGATCACCTCCGTAATCATCTTCTTTGAGTTGCTTGAGCATATTCCTCATGATAACTGTCTCACATACAGTATATAGAACATCTTTGCTCGAACTACTTTGCACACAGGGGGTGGGACAGGGGGACGAGAGGTGGTGGGCACAGCCGGTTAGGGGCAATGGGTTTACCAGGACAAAGGGGTGATCTGGGGATTTTAAAATACCAAGGGAGAAGGAGCGGTGGAACTTTGCTTTCTGGGGGAATCAGGAAAGTATGTCAAGGTAGGGGAATTTAAGTAAATGGGAAAATGTTCTGATGTAGGACAAAATATGAAGAAAAAGAGGCCAAAACACTGTTCACGTGAACAGTGTCACAGCCCCTTAATTTTGGCTTGGTGAGAATATTCCTTGAAGAATTATGGGGGCAGATTAGTCTTTTAAGTATAAGTGATTCCAGTCCTTAAGTGAAGGGCAATTTTGTCATTCTTCTAAATCTAAGGAGTTGAACTGACAGGAACCACAGGCTGGAGATTTTGGCTGCAACAATTAAGTCATCCAAGTGGGTCCCACAAGGAGATTTGAAGACTTTAGAAGACTTAAGAAGATTTAGAAGATTTTATTATGTTTCTATTTTATTTCAGTCCTAGTTAATTAGAGTAGTTTCTATTTTTATGTTGCACTTATTATGTCAAGTTTTTATTTTCTCTCTTACTTGAGGTGCAAATATTGCCCTCTTTATATTGTAAGGCTGCTATGCCTCTCCCCACAATTTTATGAGTGAATGAAAATTGCTTTTAGCAAATTATGATTCCTTTCTCAAGTTGTGTGTGTGACTTGAAGGGCTGAGGGGAGCCTGTCTGGGAGAGCCTAATCCATCTATCCCCCAATCTTCCATCTTCTCCATTCCTTTCTTCTCCATCGAGTCAGAGCTGCTGTGATCAATCCACTGCCTAGAATACCATTTGGTTGCTGTTGCTGCTGCTGCTGCTGGAGATCATCACTCGAAGCTTGAAGGCACTTCTCCAACACTGTTGTTGCTGTTGCTGGTTGTTCCATCGATAGGAACCATTGCTGCACCTCTGCAACCCCTTGACTGCAAGATTCTAATTTCATAACTCCCCCATTCCATCAACAAACCTTGCTGGGTTTTGTAGCACACGTTTGCAATTTTCTGATGCGAAACCTCTGTTTCAGATCTGCTGTTGCAGTGTTTTGGTTGCTATTTGGTCATTTGTGTTATGGGTAACTGGAACTAGGTTAACCCTAATCTAGTCTTACATTATGTTCTCTATGGGGGGAGCGTAGCCTCCGCCAGCAACCCCACAGTCTGTTTCTCTGCTTCTCATGTGAAATGAGTAAATGACCCATATGGGCAGAGGAGAGAGTTTGTGGGGGGGGGGTGCTGGCGGAGGCTGTGCTCCCCCACAGAGAACACTCCCCTAAGTAAATATAGGGTGAGTGTAGGGGAGTGATAGTAATTGACCCTTTAACTAAATTCATAAAATGTGATCAGTTATGCCGCTTTGTTGAACATAAATCTGAAACACTGACATATTCTACTGCCATGCCACCTTTTGAAAAAGAATCAAGGTTGTTGGTCCTTGTTGAGGTTGGGTGTGCCTTGTATTCTGTTGGTCCACATAATTATTATTGAGCCTGTATTTGTAATCAGGACCGGTTTTGTGTCAATTACATGTATGGGGATAAAATTGTAATTTTATAGGAATTAGGGTTTTAGGGTTTCCTATATATTGTCTTGTGTGGAAAACTCTAGACACAAGCAAAGGAGAGATCACTTTATGAGGTGGAGAGTGGTGTACAAAGTTCTTCTGGATTAGTGAAAAATCTTTGGTTCTCTCAGGTAGATGTAGGCATTCGTGCCGAACCACATTAAATTCCTCATGTTGTGTGATTGTTTGCTTGGTTTCTTCCTCGTGGTTGTGCATTCGTCCCCAACCAGTAGTATCAGAGCGAGGTTCAACAGATCGTTGAAGGGTGTGCACGGAAATTTGAGAAAAGGGCACACAAGGAAAGCGAAAGGTACAATTTTGAAAAGAAGAAAATATTACAGAAAGAGAGGATCATTGGATGGATTTTTTGTTTCTTTTTTCTTCATTGACTGCGTACCTAGCTTTTGACTGTTTTTCCTTTGTTTAACTCAACTTAGGAGACAAGGCTTTGGGTGAGTGAATTAAAAAGAGGGGGGGGGGTGTTGGAGAAGTAATCACAGTATAGAAAAAGGCTTCACGTTAAAGTGGAAAGAAGGTTGTGAGCAAAGAGTTCAGTGGAAAATAAAAGAAAAAGTGTTTTCCGAGCTGATACTGTATAGATTTGGGTTCTGTGCAAAAAATTTTATTTTTTACAAAGGGTGTGGTTCGGAGGGTAGGTATTCCTAAGGTTTTTTAGCATTCCAGACGTAGTGAAAGGGACGGATAGGGCAGCTTCCGCTTCATTGGTATAGATCGCGTGGGTTCGTTCAAAGATCAACGGTAATCAGGTTCATTGAAGTTGATAGGAGCATGGAGGGCACAGATCAGGTAAATCAAATGGTGGTGAAGGGTTCAAGCTTCTCCATAGAATGCTTCAATGGCCATAATTGTGGCAACAACGGGTGAAAAATATTCCTAGGAGGGAGTGAACAATCAAGGCTCTTAGGAAAAAACCAGAAATTCGAAGAAGATGAATGAAAATGAGTTGCAAGACTTTTGGGATCTAGCAAAATAGCATGATCAAGTAGTATCTTACAGATAACACTCTTTGTGAGATCATTGGGTTGGCGGATCCAGAAAAGTCTGGGCAAAGCTAGAGAGTAGGTACAAGTCCAGCTGATGTAGATCCCACGACTGACCAACAGAAGAAGAACCAAGGCCCATCGAACCAGCTCCAGACGGACCAGAACTGGACCAGATCGAGCCAGCCCAGCAGGTCTTCTAGAAGGGCCAAGAAAAAGAGGCCAAAACACTGTTCACGTTACTGTTCACATTAACAGTGTCACGGCCCATATTTGCCTTGTGTGGGGATGCTTTTTAGAAGATCTTGTGAGCCCATCAAGTGGAAAAAGCTTTTATCCTAATGCTGCCATAGTTTAGTTTCTATTTTCAGTTTATATTAGGTAGTTTCTAATTTGGTTATCTTTGCATGTTTAGAAGGCTGAGTTATAAAGCCTTCAGTAGTTTCTATTTTCATTAAGTTTCTAATTTCCATTAGTTGCTAAGTTTGTCAAGTCGCTATTTTTTTAAGTTTCTAATTTGGTAAGCTAGCCTACTTCATTAAATAGGCAGCCCCTTATTGTAATAGTTGGACAGAATTAATGAATGAAATTTTGAGGCATTCTTGCACTCGATTATGGGAGTAAAACCCCTGTTCAACAGCTGGTATCTTCTCTTCTATTGCTATCGTTCCTTTGGATCAATACAAGTGCTGTGAAGAATCCTTCGAAGGCTGCAATCAATCCCCAAACACTGCAAGTCTGTTGCTGCAGCTGCTGTACCCATCGATTGAAGACCTCCGCTACTCCTGCGAGTTGTCTCTCTGCTGCAACATCAGAATGGGATATTTCCACATTTCTTCATCAAAACTTGCAGAGTTTTGGAGCATCACCTCACTCCATCACCCCTCCATTCGATCCCCCTCTCTACCCCATTCCATTGGCTAGAATCCTCCATATTCACAAACCTTCTATTTTCATTCCCCCTTCTTAACTTCAGTTCTGTCTATCAAAATTACACCAAACTTGCTGCAGATCACCTACCCCACAAGGCATCCACTAGATCCTCATTGGAGCCCAAACAAAGTGTTGGTTTGTGCGATAACCCTTAACCTTCTATTTTGGTGTTGCTACCATATCTTCCAATTCAATCATCAAAATCAAGTGACACTTTCAGCAGTGCTTCTACTCCATACAAGCACCAATCGACCTGAGTTTGATCCCTTTCCAATGGCTGGTTTGGTTCTTATTTACTAAGTTACTAATACTGATTTTGTTTCTAATTTGATGTTCTGCTACAACCTATCATTGATCCTATTGCAGAGTATTTCTTAATTGAACCCCTTTTACATTACCAGTTCATTGACAAATCGGTTGTTTTTGAAGAAATAGTTATATGGCATTCAGTTGTTAGAAGAAGCAAAGTTTAAAGTGCACTTAAATAAGTTCAATAAGATATTGATGAAATTTTCAACTCTTGATGTTAAGATCGAAGAGGAGGACAAGACACTTATCATATTGACTCCATTACCTCCTTCACTTGATTACATTGTGACTACACAACTGTTTGGTAAGGTTACTCTCAAACTTGACGAGGTGATGAATGAAACACATCGGAAACATAGCAGTAAGGGAGCGTCAGAGGAGGGTAATGCCTTGGTTGTAAGTGGTGGTCAGGAAAGAGACAGATCAAATGAGAGACTGGAGGAGTTTGACAAGTACAAGGGTCGCTCTAAGTCGAGAGGTCGTAAAATAACTTGTTATTATTGCAAGGAGGAAGGTAATATAAAAGGAATTGTTCAAGGGCTAATGAGGATAAAAAGAGGGGGAGAATGAGAATGGAGATAAATCATCCAGTGTTGTTATTGTGGAAGGGTTCTAAAGTGATGGAGATATATCCTCCTCACTGCTTCATCAGGTACAAAAACTTCATATTGGGTTTTAGATTCTGGTTGTTTATTTCTGTTGAAGTACTGTTCATGTGACACTGTTCACGTGAACAATGATTTGGTTGATATGTGTATCTTCTACTTTCCTAGTCCTAGTTGGAGTCCTAGTTTCTAATTATGTCAAGTCCTAATTCTACTGTGAGTTGTTAGTCTTAGTTTCAGTTTGAGTTGTTAGTTCTAGTTCTTTTCCTATTGTAACTTGGAATCCTATCATGGTTAGGAATTCCTAATCTGATTAGGAGTTCCCCTTTCTATTGTAATTTCCCCTCTATAAATAGAGGGGCTTACCTATCAATTGAATAATTCAAGCATTACAATCAATTCTTCTTCCATCTTCTCTTCTCTCTCAAGTTACTGGTTATAAGTCCTAGGTTTTCTACATGGTATCAGAGCAGTAAGCAAGTACCTGTTTCTCTCTGTTATTGCCGTTTTGAGAGTCGTTTTTGGGTTTCTAGTTGGAAGAAGAAACCCTAGTTTATAGACAAAGAAGAACTAGGGTTTCATATACCGTTGAAGATTTGTATGAAAATTCGTACCTGTTCTGCTGAAGATTGAAGCCTAAGTTTGTTCCTACTGCTGGCCGTTCCGCTGGTTGTATAACTATTGATATCTGGTCACAATTTCTGGTTTCGATTCACTGGTTGTTGTTGATTGAAATTTATTCCTGATTCTTCGACTGGGTTTGCTAGTCATGATTTGCTGAATCCAAACAAACCGACGCCTCTGCTGCAATAATCTCTGGTTTTCTTATTTACATTGCTGATTCTATTTTCTGCTAATCGATATCCTGCTACTAACGTCGGCTGGGTTTTCCGCCTCTGATTGCTAGTTACAGAACCAGCTACTTTTGATGGTCGGAGAACTGATTGTGGTTTCTGTTATCAAATATTCCTCAATTTATTTTCTTCTAATGGTGTTTATTGTTCTCACCTATGCTGATGGAGTCTCTCGAGTCTTGTTATCTTTTGCTTTTGGACCTTGGTAGTGAGGTTGAAGACAATCACTGTCGTGGTATCTTTCCCTTTGGCTACAGCCAGCAAGATATTTGGTTACTTTCTTTTAATTGACCATAATGCATTCAATCCCAATGACATAGTTATTTATTATATTCCTTATTTTATCTTTTTCCTAATTTACCCTTGCCTTTATGCCTAATTCAGCTTCTATTTATCACTTACATTTGCTTCCAAGATTGCCCCTACTTCATAACTAGTAATTCCTATTGCATCCCAGTGCTTCTTTGTTTACCAAAAGTCCTTGAAATATTCTGGTTATTTACCAGATTGCCACTCCTCCCTTAAATTTGGCCTTGCTTATATATATATCTATACGGATGTCATTTAAATTACAATTCTGCCATTCCCCTATTTGACTACCCAATTGACCCTTAAAATTCTGGTTTATTACCAGTTTGCCCTTTGGCTTGGATTGTATTTAAAAGTGGATTTTTACCAAATTACAACCATGCCATCCTTTTTTTTCCAACACCATTCCCTTTCAATAATTCTAATTCCCTTCATATCCCATACCTTTGGCATATACCCATAACCGCTTTGGAAGTCCATTCTCCAATTTTGCCATTCCTTCCTTTTTAATTACCCTTAGCACCTCTTGAAAAATTCTGGTATATTATGTTTTTGCCCTATCTCTTACATCATCTTTTTTATGTCCACGTGTACTACACGTGAGGGGGGGATTATGTACAATACACCTGCAGACATTGCAGAACGCAGAACTTAAAGGAACATTGGTGCAAAACATAGAAGATCAGTTTTCTCCACTATTGCCATTGGGTATCCTTTGTTATTGGGTTGAGTTTGCCGTAAGGGGGAGATTGAAGTATTGAAATATTGAAGATATTTGGTTGTTGCTTATTTGAGGACTTTCGATTGGGTTGATACAGTTTTTTTCCGCTACCTGATTCAATTTGTTTTCGCTACTTGCTGCTCTAGTTATTTCATTTCAAGATTCTATATCACTATGACAATTTGAGATTCATTACGGGATAGCTATTGAAGATCGTTGAAAGCTGCCTTTTTTGGAAGACATTCCAGATCGGTTTCTTGATCATGTATGTCCAAGTTTTGAAAATCTATTTTTTCAAGTTCTTGAAGGTTTATTTGGGAGCTGCATTCATATATCAAGTTGGATTTTTTTGCACCTTAGTTTTTCCCATTTTGTTCAAGTTGGGCATTAGTACCTTTTATCGCCAACTTGAGGGGGAGTGTTAGCATTATTATGGAATTCTTTTTTTCCTTTTAGTTCAAGCTGGATCTTCTTTCTTTACTTATTTGTATAATCCAGCTTGAGGGGGAGTGTTGAAGTACTGTTCATGTGACACTGTTCACGTGAACAATGATTTGGTTGATATGTGTATCTTCTATTTTCCTAGTCCTAGCTGGAGTCCTAGTTTCTAATTATGTCAAGTCCTAATTCTACTGTGAGTTGTTAGTCTTAGTTTCAGTTTGAGTTGTTAGTTCTAGTTCTTTTCCTATTGTAACTTGGAATCCTATCATGATTAGGAATTCCTAATCTGATTAGGAGTTCCCCTTTCTATTGTAATTTCCCCTCTATAAATAGAGGGGCTTACCTATCAATTGAATAATTCAAGCATTACAATCAATTCTTCTTCCATCTTCTCTTCTCTCTCAAGTTACTGGTTATAAGTCCTAGGTTTTCTACAATTTCATATATGTTGAGTCAGGGATCAGTTTGCTACATATCATGCATGTGATAATGGTACTGTCAAAATGGAAAATAATGCGAAAGCAAGATTGTTAAGATTTGAACCGTACAGATTCACATGTTTGATGATATTGTGTGAACTTGACTAAAGTGAGCCATTTGACAGATCTAAGAAATAATCTGATTTCACTAGGAACACTAGATTTGAGAGGTTACAAATGCTCATTTGAAGGTGGAGCTCTTAGGGTTTTTAGAGGGGCCATGGTTGTGGCACAGGGACAAAGATTGGGAATTTATAGAGACTTGCAGAGAGTGTTGAAAAAGGTGGAGCTACTATTGGAACTTAGGCAAGAGGTACAGGTGGATAACAGAGACTGCAGATGGTTCAAGTGATGAACAAGTGCAAGTCTGGAAAGAAGCGGGTACCTTTCGTTTCGGATTTGGTAAGTGGCAATGATATCTCGAAGGGGGGCTGCAGAAATATGAGAAGTGGAATCACGTCACATCAAACAACGGTGGTGAGCAGTACATGACATCCCAAGTGGGAGTGGGGGTCATACCGGTTAAGCAAATGGCAGACAAGAAAAGACAATAGCAGGGTTTGCAGAATCGACAACAACATCGGTCTTCTTCAGGGTGGCTAGCAAAATCCAAGCCAAGGTGGAGATTGTTGGGGTTGAGTGTGTCTTGTATTCTGTGGGCCTTTTCAACAAAGGCCTTTGGATATCCCTTTACGGAGGAGTGATTTAATTTGTATTGAAGGAACTAAAAGAGCCAAGGGCAGACCTAAACTGACCATAGGAGAAGTAGTGACGAAAGACATGCATAGCTTAGGCCTTGTATCAATTATGACCTCAAATAGAGCTGATTGGAGGGCAAGGATCCATGTAGCGACCCCATTTAGTTGGGATAAGGCTGAGTTGTTGTTTGTTGGATTTGTAATTGGAGAAGGTTTTATGTATGGGGTACAATCGTAATTGTGTGGGGATTAGAGTTTCCTATATATTGTCCCACTGGGGAAAACCCTAGACACAAGCCAAGGGGAGATGACTCTGTGAGGTGGAGAGTGGTGTAGAAAATTTTTCTGGATTAATGAAAAATCTTTGGTTCTCTTGGGTGGATGTAGGCATTTGTGCCGAACCACATTAAATTCCTTGTGTTGTGTGTGATTGTTTGTTTGGTTTCTTCCTCGTGGTTGCGCATTCGTCCTCAACAGTCTCTTGGGTAAAAGTACAGAATTTGTCTATTGTATCATTGAAAGACCGAGTAGATAAGATTTTAAAGAATAATGTCCTAACCAAATCTTATTTTAAAAAATAAAAAGATTTTAACCATTGAAATCAGTAGCTATGTATTTCTTATGGTATGCCAGAAATAAGAAATTGATTTTCACAAAGAAGCCTAACCCATATATGAACTTGCATCAAATATATGTAAATGGACATTGAACATATTCTACTATTTTTGGATATGGCAAAACAGATTTTGCCCATACAGTGGAAGAAGGGGCAATCAACTTGGAGCAGGGAGAATAGAGGTTTGGACAGATCCAGAGCAACTGGAAAAATGGCTGAAATAAGATGGTGATAAGTAGTGGCCATGGCAATTAGTTTGTATACCTTCGAACATCTTTAGTTTATTTTCTGATTTCCATTTTGTTATCATCCAGAAGGTTAATATAAGATCTTTAAAAACTAAAAGTTAGTTACATGGGCAATAATTGAACATAATTAGGGTGTTTAGATGATACTGCCCTGAACACAGTAGTTTTCTTTGTATGATCAGTAATAGTACTTTCTTTTGTCATATATTTAAAAAATGTAAATAAATAAATTCCCTCTTACCTATCAAGTAACCTACCTTGAAATGGAAGCTCGGCTGCTGCAAAGAGTCTAGGAAGACAGAAGAAAGTCCACAAGCAACAAGCACTGATGGCGCGGTAAATAATTGCACGGATTTTAAGCTCTTCTGCAAGATCAATGGTGAAAGGCATGATACCATCAGCTATAATGCAGCTCAAGGGTGGCCATTGGCCCGATTCCTGCCGAGCGGCGATGATCATCTCACGGAAAAGTGGCTCTGCAGTAGCTTTCATGGAGTTTAACATTTCGAAGAAGGTACTAACGGAACGAGGGTGATCGGCTGGAAGACCGTCAGCGATGGTTTGGAATCGGAATGTAGGCCAGCGGCTGAAGCGTTCTTGGGCATCCGTGAAGCGGAGGAGGCGTTGCTGGTTGTGATCGGAGTTGAGGAAGGTGATGTGGAGACCGGAATGGCAGAGGGTCTCTGCTAAGTTGAGCATTGAGTTCATGTTGCCCTGTCCCGGGAAGGGAAAGAGTAGCAGATGAGGTCTTAGTTGACCATTGAGTTCATGTTGCTCCATCTCTCTCTCTCTCTCGCTCAAGTTGTCAAGTAAGATCTGCGAAATCTGTAAAATGCAGAGAGGATAGATACTAACATGTGGCGTGTGCTTGCGGCCTGTTTGACCATGACAAAGAGTAAAAGGCTTTCGTGCAGGGTCAAGAATATTCTAACAACCGACATAAATATTAGGAAATTTATACGTATCTCCTTCATTAAAGGTCTAATTACAGATTAATCCGTGAGGTTTAGATATTTATGCATATCACCTCTGCTTTTCAAAATAATTTATAAATACGCTCATGCTTAACCTGAAACCAATTGAATTCAACTAATGCGATTGATCAAATTTCTTATTAGTTCGATATTGGTTTTGATTTTTAAAAATGATTAAGACGCAGAAACTGATTGGACTGATCGAAACCAATCATTCGGAATGAAATTGGAAAAATCGATAGTACGCGTACCCCCTGTAATGCACCCAATATTCCTCGTATCCGTTAAACTTCTGATAAGTCCATGTACCATTCCTCAATATTCCACATACCACTTCTGCTTTATCCCCCTAATGCCATTTAAGTCCACACCAGTCACTAGATATTAAATGTTATAAAATGACCAACTTACTTTTTTTTCTATTTTTTTTAAAATTTGAAAAGACCTAATTGTCCTGACCTATTTGCTAAAATTTAAAAAGACCAAAATGCCTTCATCTTCCCCATATCATCATCTTCTTTTACCCACCACCACCACCAAACACATTATTTGGTTTTGTTTGTGAAAAGGGTTTGAAGAGGCGAACTGCTGGTTAGTTAAAGTCTCTAACGATCTATCCATCGCCAACCTCCTATGAACTGAGTATGAGCGAAGAAGCAGTGGACCACTCTCAAATTGCTTCTTCTGCTGGTCGGGCTATCATCTGAGCAGAAGAGCGTTGAAGCTCAAGCAAAAGATTGACAATTTGTATGAAGTTAGTAAATCCGATACACGTGTAATACGCGTATCGAATCCCAAACCAAACCCTCGTCCCTCTCTTCGAGAACCCTTGTTCTTCTCCATCTCTTCTTCCTCTTTTTCTTAAGGCGGCTGTGGTTCTTCTGTTCTTCAGGCCGGCGATTGTACCAGTAGATTGCAGTGGCAGATTGCTTAAGGTATTTGCCTTATACCCCTTCCCCTCCATTCTGCAATCTTGAATGGGAAAACCCTTTCCCTTCTCCTGTGACCGTCACCTTTATCTCTTCGATTTTTTTTGGATAAAATTTTGTGGTGAATTAAGATCTTGAAATTTGATGAATATTTAGTTGAAATACTGTTATTTGATCTCTCGTTGCCATATTTGCCTATGTTCCTCAAAAGTTTGGTTGATGATTTACTCTTGTAGTTTATGGTTTACAAACAAAAATTTTCCTTGTAGTTTGGTTAAAGCAGAGAAGGAAAAATTTTCCCCAAAACTGGTGGAGAGAAGTGGTGCCTTGGTAGCTTTGTTGGTAACTTTCCAGGTTCTTGGTTTGGTTTGCCTCTAGTCATTAATGACGTTTCTTCTAAGGCTCTCCCTCTTTCTCAGTCATCTGCATTTTTTACTGACATTACTAGCAGGACAGGGCCTCATTGTTAAGTAATTGCAGGTGGATCAATTAACTTCCCTAGATCAACTCGGTTAAATGATTCTCAACCCCCCCCCCCCAGGCTCTCATTGATTGGAAGTAAAAGGAATAAAGAAAAAAGAAAGTGAACCAAAAAGAACCCAGGAAGAGTATAATACTGAAGCAAAGTTTTGGGTGGCAGTGGTGGTGGTGGTGGGTATGTAAAAGAAGATGACGATTTGGGGAAGATGAGGGTATTTTGGTCTTTTCAAATTTAAAAAAAGATAGAAGAAAGGGTAGTTTGGTTATTTTATAGCATTTAATACCTGATGTGAACTTAAATGATATTAGGGGGATAAAACAAGGGTGGTACGTGAAATATTCAGGGGTGATATGTGGACTTATCAGAAGCTTAGGGGATACGAAGAATATTAGGTGCATTACAGGGGTACGCGTATTTATCCCTTTTACATATTTACCGAGATCGGACGATAGGTGACTGTTAAAAAAAAAAACCAATAACAGATTGATAGCTATTAATTTTTTTTTTTTGTTTTGTTTTTTTGGTTTAACAAGATAGCTATTAGTTTCGGTTTGCTTTTGTAGACCAAACACCTTATCGGTCCAATCATGGTATGGTAGGTTATATATATTTTAAAACAAAAAGGTTTTTTACAAATGCTTCTTTGAAAATGCCTATTTATTCAAATGCCCCTTATAATTTTTTTAATTATAAACTTTTTCTTACTCTCAAAATATTGTAGCATTCTAGTCCCTACGAACATTTGATTTCAATTTTAAGGAATCTAATGATCAAAATGTCTTTATAATGATAATAATCCATCAAAATTAAAGAATAAAATGATCAAAATACCCTCATCTTCCCCAAATGGATTAGGGTTAGAAACTGAAAATTTTTTTTCCAAATTGGTTAGGGTTTGAAGCCACTGGAAAGCAAGAGATCAGAATTGGTAATGATAAATCATGGCTTATGGATGAACAGATTCACCTTTGCTGATTGGTTCTTCTTGTTGTGCTCTGGTGATTAGGATGTTGTGCGGCGATTGAGCAGTTGGGGGGATTATCAGATTTGAAGCGACTACCACTGAGTTAAGTTCTTTGGATCTGCAGAAGAAACTTCTTCAATGGTGTTGTAAATGGTTTGAGTGCAAAGAGGTGAGATCCTCTGCACGCATTTCTTTTGTTTTTGTTGCAGGAAAGTACATCCCAAAGGAAGTAAACAATAGGGTGAATTTGTCACTAGGTTTCCTCCATAGATTTCAACAACTAATTTTCTACACATTCCAGTAAGCTTTCTAAGAAACTATGGACAAGGACGGAGAGGCAAGGGAGTGCTCGCTGCCGCTGCATATTATGGGTTGTGATAGGCTAGGTTGGAAAATAAAAAGGAACCAAGGCAGGAGTTAAAGAACTATTAATATGGCTAATAAACTCAGATTTCAAGCCAACCACCGAGTTTCAGACCAATTTGGACTGAAATAAACTAGACGGGATAAAACTTCTTCTAAAACAGGGTATTGCCAAAGAAAGTAAATGATCAAAACTTTGAAGAACGAACAAGGGAAATTTAGAAATAAAAACTTAAATAGAAAGGGAAAGAAAAATTCCACATTACTGCTATGCATTAACTCAGCTCTCAATTGCAAAAAAAAAAAAAATATCTTTTGTTTCTTATAAATTCTTACTACCGAACCAATTCCTTTGTTCAGGGAACAACTGTCTACAGCGCCATAATCAGATTTTGATGGAATTTTTTATTTATTTTTTGGTTGTAGATTCCCATAGCTTCGACAGAAACACCAACAGGTCGAACTCAGGATTTGGTTGGTGGGTGGAGCAGGGAGCCGTAGAGGAGAGGGGCACAGGAGGGGGAGCCTGAGACAAAGAAAACAGCGAAAGGAAGAGGGAGGAGGGAGGAAATGACATAAAATACAGTATCATTATCAATTCTGATCTCTTGCTTTTCAGATGGGTTCAAACCCTAACCAATTTAGGGAAATTTTTTTCAATTTCAATCCTAATCTATTTAAGGGAAGATGAGGGTATTTTAGTCATTTTATTTTTAATTTTGGTGGGTTATTATCATAAAGGCATTTTGATCATTAGATTCCTTAAAACTAACATTGACGTCCCAAATTAACGATAGGGACTAAAGTGCTACAATGTTTTGAAAGTAAGGGAAATTTGCATTTAAAAAAGTTGTAGTTAAAAAAATGGGTGGGTAGATGAGGGCATTTTAGTCATTTTATTTTTAATTTTGGTGGGTTATTATCATAAAGGCATTTTGATCATTAGATTCCTTAAAACTAACATTGACATCCCAAATTAACGATAGGGACTAAAGTGCTACAATGTTTTGAAAGTAAGGGAAATTTGCATTTAAAAAAGTTGTAGTTAAAAAAAAGGGTGGGAGGGGGGAAGATGATGGCACCGTGACTTCTACGCCCACACACAATCCAGCGTGAAATGATCCCTATGCCCCTAGTATAATGCAAAAATCCCATCTTGTTGCTACTATTGTGTGTGCTATGATTGGCCTCATGCTGGCGAAGGGGCCATGCTGGCAAGCAAGAACCTCTTCGCATAAAAAACTAGAAAAAATGACCAAACCAACTGTTTGACACCTTTTAAATGAGCTATATTGTTTTTTCCCCTTATATCAAAAGGACACAAAGAAAATGAGTGATAAATCCTTAATCATTCTGATCAACATTAATCGAGCTTCCTCCTTTTTCTGAATTTGGATCATCTACAAGGCCTTCTTAGATGCAAAAGAGAGCAATAGCACTTAAGTTCAAAGAAAATCTTTAGCACTCCGATGGCTCATCTCTCTTTATGTGCTCATGAAATTTTTGATCGGGCCTGTTTCTGCACCTCAATTCATCGTAATGGTCTTGAATCGATAGAATCAGATCTAACTCCTCTTCAAGGAGGCCAACACCCAGGGAGAGCCTAAGAGGGGCATCCAATGACTGGGTTGTGCCGCACACATCCTGACGCGCACAGTCAACTGTCAAGTTGTGTCCATCATAGCCCAGTCGTTGGATGCCCCCATTGGGCTCCATGGAGAGGAGCTTGATGCAATAGATTCACCCAAATCAAATTAGTATCGACCAAGGCCAATCCTGATTCTTGACCCATCAGATATTGATCCACTGGTATGACTCAAGGGTTAATAAAAATTGACCACTATTAAAAACGAGGGCAAATCCATCCAATTGGACGTGATTCAAGGTGTTCTGAATCAATCTCAACTAATATGGGCTGATCCCATTCTCGAAAACTAAAACCATGGGGTCCCGCATCGAGCTCCTCTCTAGGGAGCCCAACACCCATGGAGTAGTGCCCAGTAGACATCCAATGGCTGGGCTGTGCCACACATCCCAGCATGTGTCAGTCAGTCATCGAAATGTATACGACACAACGCAACCATTGGATGCCCCTACGTACTCCTTTGGCAGGGGGCTCCCTGGAGAGGAGCCGGATCCCGTGGTCCCACTTGGTGAACTGGAGCTGAGTTGGAACGTTGGACTGTATTTTGAGAGAGGCCTAGTAAAAGCCGAATCATTTTGTCAGTAATTGCGTAAGAATTTCAACTTTTCATCAAATAGAGAGAAGAAAAGTGGTTCACTGTGCGTGTATAGATTGAGTTCCATTTCTGTTTGGATAATCTAAAGACCTGACCTAATCTGAGGAACGTACACCCTACTACAGCCAATAGTTTCCCTTCTTTCTTTTCTTGTCAAATGTTGGATTTCGTACCAATGAATCATGTTGAAAAAAAGGTGTGCGGTTTGGTGATTTCATCCAGGGGACCAGGATTAGTAGTTTATCTATGCGTTTGGTTAGGAGTTATTGTTGTTTTCTGACTCTTTCTTTTTACACTTTAATATAATCTAAAGAAAAGGATTGGTGATTTCATCCAGGGGACCAGGATTAGTAATTTATGTATGCGCTTGGTTAGGAGTTGTTGTTTTCTGACTCTTACTTTTTACACTAATGTAATCTAAAGAAAAGGAAGCTGCCTGGTCGTGTGCGCGGGGGCGTAGTTCGTGCACCTAGAGCCCTAGACAGGCTGTGTGACATGACCCTAGCACCTTCATGAAAAGATGAAAATCTCCAATGACATGGCACTATAGGGATGTAAACGGATCCGATTGGGATCGGATATGTATTGGATGTGATCGAAGCTAGATATTCCTTGACAGAATATATAGATACCTCTAAACAGATGCGGATTGGATTCAGATTTTCGATCATCCATTTACATCTCTGCTAACCAGGACCTTCCTCTCTCTAGCTGATAAAATTCACTCTCAATCCATATCTCTTAGATCATAATTCTCTTTTCATCATATTCTAGAACTTGTTGAATCCTAAAAAACCCTCAAAATCATTATTTATTTAATTTTTATTATTAAATATTCAGATTTTTTTTCAGATGGATTTTAATCGGAGTATTCGAATTACTTTTCAGATATCTCTAAACGAATATGGATGCAGATTTGGGTTCGGATTTCGATTATCCATTTACATCCCTACATGACAGTCATTTCACGTAGCTTTATGTTTAGGTACAAGAGTTGCGTGCCAACCAAGTAGTGTTCTTCTTCCCTAATCTAAAGTGAAACATAAATCTATAACATAAGCCTCAAAGGAAAAAATAATAAGGAAAGTGTTTCTTGTGGGAGAGTGTAACCCCTACATGTGCATTGGCCAAAAAGAGCACATAGAGGTATGAACTGGGCTGCATTTTGGCCTTTCATGGGGGCAAGGCGATCATTTTGCTCCCCTTTATATCTAGGCCTAGGCAACATGCTCCATCATAGAGTTTCTTTTCCCAAAATAAAATTCTGGGGCATTGTTCTCTGTGCCACAATGCAGCTTGAGCCTAGGAACATGGGGGTGGGCGCAATGACCACCCTGGCCCCTGCACAAGCTGCCCATATGTCTGGACGCAGGCTGTGCTGCGGCACAGAGAACACTCTCCCTAAAATTATTTATTTATGAAAAAAAGACTGAGTACACTATCGGTATATCGCAAACTAACGCCTGATGTGTCTATTTCTCTCTTTTCCCTTTTATATGATGTCAAGTCCTACAAGCCCAACGGTGACATTGGCTTTCTTATCGCACGTGGGCTGCATGCCTATCCCTCTCCCTTTATTTATATACAGAATTACTCATGATTCACACCACTTCTCCCATCTAATCCTCCACCAAATGATGCAATGAAATGACTCATTTTAATCCTTAACTTTTGAATGCCAACAATTTTAATTTTAAAATTAATTTTTACTAAAAAACCAAGAACTCTAGTTTCTTGCACGGCCACCCTAAGAAGGTTTCTTGTATAATCATATTATCTACCAAATGGGTAGCTTAGGTGGGCCTAAATTTTGAGAGAAGGTCGGGCCTAGTATGTCGTATGCATATGTCAAGTTTCATGGGGAAAAAAACAGTTTCAAGCCAAAAGGACTGTGGCAAGAAAAAACTTGAAAATCCATTAAGAAGGTATGAATAGTTGAAAGGGTGTACCATAGAATTTGGTAATAAATTTTAGAGATAAAGAACTTTCTCTGGGAATGTGAGCACTACACCCAAACATAAGAGTGGGAGGGGGGAAGGGCAGAAATGTCACCACTGTTGATGCTTCTACGCATGCTCCCATTGACCCTTGCATTGGCATAGGACCCACACAGCCCATCCCATGAAAGGCAAAAATGTCACCACTGTTAATGCTTCTACGCATGCTCCCATTGACCCTTGCATTGGCATGGGAGCCACACTCTCGGACAGAGATCATGTTCCCTAAAATTTGACGGATGACAATACATCTATGGGATATTCAAAGCTACCACATCTCACTTTAATTTAAGTATAGCTAGGTGGATCACATAGGAATAAGAGTGCCAATTAAAGAATGAGAACCGAAAACTAAAATTGAAACTGAAACTGGTTGTTTAAAGGCCAAAATGCATGGAATTGAAAACTTTGATTCTACTTTGGGCACTTGGTAGGGTGGTCGTCATTTCACCCCTGCATGTGTGAGGTTGCACGCCGGCCGCATGGGCAGGCTACAGTAGAGGATCCAAATCATTGTGGAACTGTATCTTCATGTAGTTGTAGTTACTTTTCCAACTTTATCTGTTGGACTGAGTATCTTCCACCTACGGTGTATTCGGAATGTATTCGTTGCGGGGGTGGGATATGCAGGAGAAGGCATCAGAATGGTATTTACGGAACATTCTAAAACCCTAGAATGGGTTTGTAATCTTAGAATGGGTGTTGAACAGTCTTGTAAGGGTGGAGGAAATCTTTTCTCCTTATTTGTTTTAGCAAGTTATGTCCACTTAAATTGAATTTGAACTGAATTATCAAGACCATGTATGAACTGAATTAAACTGAATAAAGCATAACTGAATTGGTTCAGTTTTGATTTTGAGATAATGAAAAGTATTCGGTTTCGATTTGTACATATTGTATCCTAAATTGAATTGAAATCGAACTGAAAAACCGAAACTGAATCATCTAGCACCCATACATAGGAAGGCAAGCCGTGTAAAGAACCTTCTATCAAAAAACTAAATGCATGAAATTTGACCTACAGTTAGAACTTTCCTCTTCGCTTGAATCCTGTTTGGATGGCTAGAAGCAACGTGAAGTAGGTTTAAAATAACAAAGGGCAAGATAACGCTATCTATTTGTGTAGAGATTGCACCAATGTGGAGGCCAATGCAAGCGTAAGCAGAAGAATCAATAGGGTTGGGATTTTTTATTTCATTGCTAGGGCAAGGTGGCACTTTCATGTGCTTCTATGTCTGTTTGCATGGGCCACCCAACCAGGTAGTGATATTTTTCTCAACAAAAAATAAAATGAATATTTTTTACAATCTCTATTAAAGAGTGAAAATTAACTCTGTTTAGGAGTGCAGCATATGCTAGCGCTTCCATGAGTCTATTTCTCTCCTCTCCTAATGAAATGACAAATCTGCGCCTATATTGTTGTGGGAGGAGAAAGTAGACTTAGGTAGCGCTAAACATACACTACTCTCCCACATAGGAAACTATTCCCAACCCCCCCCCCAAAAAAAAAGGAAAGGATCATTGCCCTATTGTGGTAGACACATGGCTACGTGAAAAGACTGATATGTCCCTATGTGGATGCCCATGCAAGCGCACACTCAAACAGTAATTTTGAGAAAGAGAACGCTACTTGCACCTAGACATAGGGCCATGCAAAATGACCATCGTACCCTTAGGAATTTTTGCCTTTCCATGGGGATGTGGCAGTCATTTCATATGACCCTATGTCCAGTCGCAGGAACGACACACGACTGGACAATGTTCTTTTGCCCAATGATTATATTTCTAACTCAATATAGTATAGTAAACGTGACAACTGAATTTTATTTTATTTTTTATTGAAAATATCACTCAAAATATTTTTTTAATGACATGATGAAAAAAATTAATTTCTATATTAAATATGTTATTTAATTAAGGGCTCATGTTCTCTCTGCCGTAGCGCAGGCTGTGTCCAGACACATGAGCCTGCCACTCAGAAGGTAGGATGGTCATTGCACTCACCCCCATGTGTCTGGGCGCAGCCTGTGCCTCTGGCACATAAAACAATCCCCCTTTAATTAATTGTACACTTATTAATTCTTGATAGTGAAATCCATTTTTTTTTTATGGAAAGGAAAATTTCATTAAACTTAAGGAGTAAAATTTGTACTGCTCAGACACAAAGGGGTAGGGGAGACAGTATTAACACAATATTTAAACCAAGAGACAAGAGAAGGGCTAGCCAGCTCTTTAAATAGGACGTCACTTGTTCGATCCAAAATCTTAAAAAAATAGGGCAGGGCTTCAAAAGGCCAGGGAGAAAGGGATGGAGTTGGAAGAAGTCTAGGCAGAACCTTATTAGAGTACCAAACTTCTTTCAGCTTCAAACCTCTCATGACAACAGACTCTAAACCATTGAGAATGACACTTAGATCAGGTTCCAAAAAATGATTGTTTTTACTTCGCCTAGCTATGAGTTTCCCATCTATCGAAAAATCAAAAGCCCATCCAGATTTACCTAGTTCTTTGAAATTGAACTCTGCGCATAACAAAACAAGAAAATCTAAAGTAGGTAAATCAAACTAGGAAGTCCAATTTTACTTTCTGAAAAATAAAAGATCCCACCATTGTATGTTAACGTGAAAGTTTCTTCTAACACCAGCAGCGTGAGGAATACCAAATAATTCCATACTGCGAAGATGGAAGTTCCCTGTTCCCTTCTGTGTTTTAGATGGTTACGCAACCGAACTAAGAAGCTGAAGCCACTTAAAAAAGCATCGTAGGTATACCATGTGTGTATACGTATAGAATATTCTCCGAGGTCGTATAAAAAAATGCTCACACGTGTCCGTGCTGGTCGTTCGAGTTACTCTACTTTAAGTTAAGGTGGGCCATCTCCGATGTTGACGGTTCGATTCTCCTTTTTTTTCTTTTTGTTAATTCTAAATTCTTGTGTCAGACTTCGTCTTTTCTGACTTTAGCAATGTGGAGCCCACAAAAGAGCCGTCCAACCTTTCAGAATTGGCCACATAGAACTTTATTACGCAATTGTTCGATTAGATTAGATTTTAAGCTCAAAGAAGAAAAAGTGGGAAAGGGAAAAATTCCGAATTTACGTAATTTGATCGTAAATTAGAGAATTGCAGAAAGGTTAAAACTCTATTTTTTTTTTAAAAATTTATCTTTCCGTCTAATTGTGTGGTTAACAGAGATAATAGAGGTTAATGGAGGGATAAAAGGAAGAGACATGATTAGTATACGACGAACTGTATACGGTTGAGGTACTTCCTCTTTTGCCAGCTCAGATTTAAAATTTTTATTTTCCATTTCTGATTTTATTATTTTTTGGGGTTTGGATGGTTTTCTGATCCTTTTCTAATCGACATGCTTTCTTCTGGTGCAATGATTGGTGATTTCTCTCTCTTTCTCTCCGAATTTTAATTGTTTATTCAGGTTTTCGTGTTGGTATTTTCCAGGCTTTTGACGATGGAAGTCATTGACTTTGTTGGAATGGGAAGTAAAAATGGTTTCCTTCTCGTTCTTGAGTTTGGATGGGATTAGGGTTTTCGCTGGTCTGATGGTCTGATGGAGCTAGGTTTCCGATTGCGAGACCTGGAATTGAAGGGGGTTTTTATGCTTTGACGAAGATTAGAAAGCTGTTGCAGAGATGCTTCTGTCGATGTATACTAGAAATTTGCGGTTTTAACGGAGGTGGGAGCTGGTTTGACAAGTTCTCACCTGTTGATTGGTTTTCTGTTTGATGGATTTCAAGGAATTAAGGACAGGGTTTTCTGTTATTTCTGCGTAGGAAAGGGGGGAAAGAAGCCATGGACGAAGAGTCAAGCTCATGGTTGAGGAGGGCTAAGTTTTCTCACACCGTTTATCATAGATTGGATTCTGCGAGACTGCGTTCTGTTCCATTATACTTTCATTCGGATCTAGATTCGAGATTGAGTTCGAGGTCGGCCATTCAACAACAGGATCGTGATTCCATATTGAATTTGACGTCAACCACTCAAAGGGATCGTGATCTCAGGTTGAAATCGAGGCATTCCATGCAACAGGAACGCGGTTCGCAGTTAAATTTGGGGCTTAATCGTGATTCTGTGCATACCGAACAGTTGCAACGTAATCCGACCACCAGATCTTTATCTCCTCTGCCTGACACTAATCTCTCGGATTCATTTAAGGAAGCTCAATCTGAGAAGAGGAGATTTTCCACTCCAGGCCCTCGAAGAAAAGAACCCGATAGGAAGATTCCCGGGAAGATTTTCTTTAGAGATTCTCATCGTACTCGGGCATCGGATTCTACGTCGTCGTCAACTTCGATTTCTGATAAATTGAATAGCCGAAGGGAGTCATCATGGACGAAGTACTTTGATCATGGAGGAGGAAGGGTCACTGCGGTGGAAACTGCTGCAGATGAATTCAAGGTTGATCTCTCTCAGTTGTTCTATGGGCTTAAGTTTGCCATCGGAGCTCACAGTCGAATTTACCATGGAATTTATAAAGATGAACCTGTTGCGATGAAGATTCTTAGCCCACCTGATGACGACGAAAATGGAGCCATAGCGGCTCGGCTGGAGAAGCAGTTCACTAGAGAAGTTACTCATCTGTCTCATCTCCACCATCAAAATGTGATCAAGGTAGCTCAAGTCTCTCTTTTTTTTGTTTATGTTTTATTTTTGTTTTTACCTTTTTTATTTTCATCTTTTAGGGTTCACGGGCGAGGGATCCTAGTACTCAACTTTTATCGAATTATGATCACTGAGTTATTATGTTGTAGTAGCAATATACTCTATTTCCCTTTGTGCCTTCATGTTTATGCGTTGCAGCCATTCTACTATTTGTTTTGTTGAGTTCAGTGATATTGAACTGCTAGTTGTTCTGTTCTGATCTGATTTTTGTTTTAAGTTCTCTTCAAACCTATTTGACCAAAGCTGAAATTTGCTGTCTTTCTGGTTATCTCAACTCTCAAAAAGCAGTTGTTGGTTTTATGTCTGTTCCACATGTTTTCCATTTTCCAAAGTAGGTTTTGTTGGGGATCTTTGAATGTGTTTTTATATTTTCAATCGATAAACTCCGTTTATCCAGTTAACAAACTGCAGTTTTGTTTTTTTTTTTTGGATTTATCTCAGTAATTATGGGTCTTTCACTATTCTGGATACAACTAAAAATGGGAGAATCATACTTACCAATTTTACTCATCTTATTTATGCAGTTGGTAGCGGCATTTAAAGACCCGTCAGCCTTTTGTGTGATCACCAAATATATTTCAGGGGGATCTTTTAGGGCATTTTTACACAAACTTGAGCACAAATCTCTTCCCTTAGAAAAACTGATAGCTATTGCTCTAGAGATTGCTCGAGGAATGGAATACATTCACTCGCAAGGTGTCATCCATCGTGACCTCAAACCAGAGAATATTCTCCTTGATGAAGACTTTCACGTGAAGATTGCTGATTTTGGAATAGCCTGTGAGGAGGCATACTGTGATACCTTGGTGGAGGACCAGGGGACTTTTCGCTGGATGGCACCAGAGTTGATCAAACAGAAGGCCTATGGACGGAAGGTCGACGTCTACAGTTTTGGACTCATCCTGTGGGAGATGGTAGCTGGGACGATTCCTTACGAGGGAATGATACCTGCTCAGGTAGCTTATGCTGTTGTGAATAAGGTATATTTCTTATTTTCTTGCCTTTAAATTAATATGAAACTCCTAGTGCCCATAGAGGAACTTCCTCCTTCATTGAATTCTTTATCTATTGTTAATTAAAACCAATGAGGTTAAACAATGCTTTCAATACAACTTATTTGTGTGGTTGTAAAATGTAAGATGCCCTGTTTGTTTTGTTGTAAAATTTCCATGCGAATGATATTTTACATGAAAATTTTCCTCCATGTGAAATTGTCCAATATTTTCAATGCATTTTTCATTAAATAAAAACAGTGAAAAATCCTAGAGGTTAAACAATGTTTTCACTACAACTTATTTGTGTGGTTGTAAAATGTAAGATGCCCTGTTTGTTTTCTTGTAAATTTTTCCATGTAAATTATAGTGGGGAAATTTCCTAGATCTACTAGATTAAAAAAAGATTTACAAAACCGGTAGCTATAAATTATGTTTTACATTCATAAGTTACTGAATTTAAAAAGACTTACCAAATCTCCATGTGAGTAAAAGAAGCTAAATGAATAACCCAAAATGCCCCAACATCCTTCTCTCTCCTTCTTCTCCATCCTTCTCTCTCCTTCTTCTCCGACGGAACCAACCACTCTCTCCTACAACCACTCCCTTGATCCCCTCTCCCCCTGCAATCCTGTCCCACCCTTCTCCTTGCAAACCCGCCCCGCACCACCACGTCCACCGCCATCCACCCCTCCCTCCTTCTCCCTCTCTCTCCACTACCCCCTCCCTCCCCTGCAAACCCGTCCCACCATGGGGCTTCTTCCTATCTCATCTTTAAATTGCTGCTGCCTTGTTTCCCACCCAAGAATTTTTCTCTTTATTTCTGATTTTTTTTTTCAATTGGTTAGTTTTAATCTTGTGTTACTGTTAATGAAGTTGTGCTGAGTTCTGGAAAATCATATTGAAGCTAAACAACAAAAACAAAGGGGCGGATTTTGTTTCTTACTTTTAAAGGTAGATCAAATCGTTGTGGTAAAGTAAAGATTAAACTCAGAAGCTATTATTCAGTTTCAACCCACTCACTTTTCTAGGCAATTGCATTTCTATTTGTGACAAATGTTATCATCAACTATGATAAGAACCCTTGATTTAATTAGAGGGATAATTTACACCTTCCTATTATACAGGATTCTGTACTTTGCAGAAATAGCTGCTATTAATATAAGCCAAATGCATTCTCTAATCGAACTGGTCAAGATTGTTTCTCTTCTTCGTGCTTTTTCATTCATTGACAAGGTTCGGGCGACAGAGTTTTGTCGGAAAAGTCTGCTGGAATGAATGGAATGGATTTGCTAGATTTGAGGTCTCATGTTTACTAGTTTCTGGTCTTGGCTTCGAAGGGGTTTAAGAGAGGTGAGCAAAGGGACTGTACATTTCAAAAATGGTATCATTGATGGTGCGCAGTGGGTTTGCAGGGACTGGTTGGGGGCAGGGTTACAGGGGAGTAGGGAGGGAGGAGGGAGTGGTTAGGGCGATGTTCGTTCCCAGAGAAGAAGCTAGAGAGAGAGAGAGAGAGACACGTTGGGGGTATTTTTGTTTTTTTTTTTTTAGCTTATTTTACTCACATGGGGTTTTATACCAATTTTTTAGATCTTTTTATTATTTAGTAGATCTTGGCAATTCCCCCAATGATATTTAGCATGAAAATTTTCCTCCATGTAAAATTGTCCTATTTTTTCCATGCTTTTTTTTTTTTTGCATTTTACATAGAAACAAACAGTGAAAAATCCTATTTTACAGGAAAATATTCCTTTTCTGCCTTTATACATGGAAACCAACAGAGCCTTAGGAGGAGAGAGTCTTCACAAAGTATTCTTTCTTTCAGAGGTGGATGCTTTATTCCATGTTCCCAAATTCATTAAGTTAAAGATTCAGTGATATTGCCCAGGTGGTGCTTATTTAGGACTGCTCTTCTTGTTGCACCCAAACACCACCAAGAACCTTAAATTTGGTGGGTGATAGATTGATGAATTTGGCATGATGTTGCACCCAGTTTTTTCTACTACACATATGTTGAACCTAGTTTCCCAGATTCCTCTTCGGGCCAGTTCACTTTCTTTTACTTATAGTTCTCTTGTAACTTTTCTTAATTCAGGAAATTCTCAGAGCCCTGAAAAGGTCGAAAAAAAATCTACTAAACTTTTGTATTTGAAAATGCATGGGTTTACTATTATTTGTAGCATTCATGAATTTTGATTTCAATTAATTAAAAAAAAGATTGAGCTTAAGTTTATTCATATTTTATATAGGAATCATATAGTAGGATACTTTATCTATGAAATTCTAACTAAACAATATTGAATTTTCAGAACTTGAGACCCATTATTCCACCAAACTGTCTGCCTGTCGTTCAAGCATTAATTGAGCAATGTTGGGCTTTGCAACCAGAGAAGAGGCCTGAGTTTTGGCAGATTGTAAAGGTATTAGAGCAGTTTGAGTCTTCACTCACTAGTGATGGTACTCTTAACCTAGTTCCGGACTCTACTTGCCAAGATCATAAGAAGGGGCTTCTTCATTGGATCCAAAAGCTTAGTCCTGTGCATCCTGATGGTTTGCCCTTGCCTAAACCCAAATTCGTTTAACTCTTTCTTTATATCCTGGCTTTTGTAGTCTCACCAGGTCACTGCCATGTAATTAAAATGTTTATTTTTAGTGTTTTGTCTTAATTTTTTTTGTTTCTCAATGCTTCCTCTGCAAATAGCCCTTTGCGGCATTTGTTAATTGGATTGTCATTTGTGGGTTCTAAGCTTCTGATGTTCCACCTTCCCGTACATTATGGGATTGCGGCTTGTTGATTTGAATTGTCATGCATGCAAAACATGCTAGTTTTGGAAATCGGTTTGAAATTCTCTTGTATCTTGGTCTTTGAATTCAGGCCCTGCATCTAAGTTTGATCCTGCTCCTTTATGAAAAACGGTTAGTTTAGTTATTATATCTGGATGGACAACAATATTTTGAGAAAAGTGTTTCATTCCATTTTATTTTTTCTTTGGTAAGTTCTGTGAAAAATTCTTATATGGCATAATTTTCTAGTTTGAGAGAAATATTGAACAAATTATAGAAACTTTTTTTTGGGAATTAAAAAATCTGTTATTGTAGGACGTTGTTTATATCTGTAGGACCCAACATACTACTATGAGCAATTTCATACGTTAAGCATGGAGTTATAAATGCAAATTGCTTGACATCAATCATATTGGATGTCATTCAGAATAACTTCCATCCACGATATAGGACAAATAGAAAATCATTGAATAAACTGCAGATAGTCCATTTATAGGTGTTGTAGTTTAAATAAATGTGTTCTGAATTAAGTTTCAATGTATACAATATTTATATTAATATATGACTCATTAAGAAACATCTTGTGTTTATCCATGTCCATACCTTTAATTTAAAATGTTTATGATTTCAAATAAGACTAGTTATACACAAAATAAGTTTGTAGTGATAGTTGAGGTCTGCCCCATCTATGGACATTGTCATGGCATAATTTACTTAGTTATGGTTCAAATAATTTCTTATAAACGTTGGTCTTTGTTGGACTAGTTCTATAACTTGCTACAGTGAGCATCTAAGCATAGCCAGTGTGATCAACTTGCTGGTCCTTCATCTCTGTGTGTGCGGCTGTCTTTGCTTGTTTGAAAGTTTATCTTCAGTTATTCATTATAAGAGGGAAAATGGGTCTTAATTTGTACCATGGAGATATAGCTTGGCTTCCTTTGTATCATGCTTTTTTCTTATGTAATGAAATTTTGTTAGGGGAAGTTTCTGTCAGTCCCTAGACTTCACCTATATTTATTTTAAACTCTCATATGGAATACTTCTTTTCTAAGCTTCCCAATAAAGCTAACTTTCACCTTCCTTCTTGCACTTTCAAAATGCCTACACTGCCCCTGAATCACCTGGTCTATCATTTGTTTTTGGCTTGATTTTTGTTCACTGGTCTGGATTGAGATTGGAGAAGGGTGCCATGGAAGACTAAGCGGAAGGAGGAAGCTAGTTTAAAGGCTTGGGGAGGGTAAGGATTAACATGTAGGGATAGTCTTCACTCTCCATTATCTCCTTTTCCATCGCATTTTCCCCTGGAAATTTCAACCCAAGATCTCATTGGTTTTTTAGAAGGGAACTAGAAGAAGAGAACGGAGATTTATCCCCACTCTCCATGTTCTACTTCAGTTAGAGAAAAACAAGGAGGGAATGAAACAGAATCTAATTGATATTGCTAATAGTTAGACATAAATAATTCCCTGTTCTAACAGTCCAAGTTGAAACCTAAAGAGCATCTGATCTATAAAAACCTATAGAGTCCAAGTTGGTCCAATGGTTCAGTCTTTTGGTTTAGTTTAATAGAACTATGAGTGGGGTTCCTTTTTTTTTATATATATATTTGTTATTTGTTTGTTTTACAAGGCTGGATTCTAGTTCCAAGCCTTATCAGTTTCTATTCTGTCATCCTTTTATTAGGTTTTATTCTGTCAATCCTTTTATTTTCTATTTGTTAAGTTCTAGTATGTTAGTTTCTGTTTTGTATGGGTTTCTAAGTTTGAGGAGTCTTATGTTGTGAGGAAGTGAGGAACACTAGTCCATGCAAGGGGGGTTCTACATTTGAAAAAAAAAATTATAAATAAAAAAGGAAGAGACATTCCCCACGGTTTTGACAAACAATGCTGTGGCTCTTAGCTGTTATCTGTGTGACGCAGGACTTCTTTGTGGGATGCAGAAATCTTTGGTGAGGTACTAGGAAGACTAGATTGATCCTAGTCAAGGCGTTAGCCCATGGTGTCCCATGGGTGCCCCATTTAATTTTTAAGGCTTCCCATGGTCGTCCATGGGAACCCTGGTGCATCCTTGTTAGGGTTTCTCTTTCCCTCATGTGTCCCATAAAATTTATTATCACAGTAAGGACGAAGAAACTCATCCCTAGTCCATCACATGGCAAGGGGATCCATCCCTAACTCGAATGCGCAGCGAAAAAAGTCGATTCGAGTTTCTTTCGCATCCCATGAACATTAAATAATTAAAACAAAAAGAAATTATTCAAGAACTGCTAACCTGGTGAACCTCAAGTATTGCTCCTCCAATAGATAGTGGTTCTTCCTCTAAGAAGCACTTCGAGTAGACAGATCTGAACTTCAACCGGTGCTACCAAGGTTCTCCAAGCCAATCCCAACGTATCTCGAACTGGATCTGGGTTTTTAAAACCCTAACCCTCAAGAACTAGAGAGCAAGAAGAAGAAACATAAGAGAGAGAGGGAGAGGGGGAAGCCAAAAACGTGGAGAGGGGGTAGCTTTGAAAAACGTGGAAGCCTCCTCTCCCACGTTTTGGTCTCCTTTTAAATAAAAAAAATATTAAATTAATTCCTAATAGGATTTAATATAATCACAGTGAGAGTCTGACTCTCTCTCTCTTGATATATCTCTTGATTGGCTCTTTCTGTCTATCTCAAAGACCTTTACTAGGTGAAGAAGCAGAATCTAATAGGGAATGTGTTAATTAGCTATTTTATTTAATTATTAATGGATAATTACAATTAGCACAAAAAATCATTAATTAAATAAAGAGCCAATTAAATTAGCAAATTTTAAATAACTCCCTATATGATAACTATTTATCATATACATCCCCCCCCTAATCAACACCATCATTATGGAATCTAGGGCATGTACACATGTACTGTCAAACCCCAATCCATAGTACATGTCCATATAAGAGCGTCTATGCATCTGATCGAGTCCCGCAAAACTCGATAAAATACTTTGTTCAAATAATTGTAAATAATGTATCATTTTATGTAAAATAGATTTTTGCAAAACCATTTCTAAAACGGCACTGGATCCAGATTCTGATCCGACCATGCACAGGCAGTCTCTATCTTGGTGTTCCCCAATCGGGCAGTGGTGACTGTGTTGGATAACTCCTCCACTTACAAAGTGTTCACGCATTCCCAGAACATCGGCTTTGACTCGCTTGAGTCTCAGTCATTGATGAACCAAAGAATGCGATCACACTTTGCAGGAGTGGTTCCCTCAGGCAGTGGTGTCGGTGACACATGTCTATCCCTTCCTACATCCGGGCAAGAATACATGAGGGAATCGACAAAGTAGATTCTTCGCCAATGCACACATCAAACATGTGAGCACTCGCATTCGTACCCTGACATCACATGTCTAGCCATACCCAATGCGACGACCATATGATAAGGGTGCCCAACCCAAACCCTAGTCGTGACTACCATTGTAAGTAAAACTTAGGGACACATAATGCTCAAAAAGTTTATATCGGTTGTGACAATATCAAACTAAAATGTATAAATGTTCAATACAAAGGTGAACCGGGTTGAACCGGACTGAACCGGGTTTGATGGACACACACTTGTCCAACAAAGGCTTGAGTGCGAGGCTCAGTCGTATCATCGGTGTCTCTATCTTCTTCTTCCCTTCTATTTTTTACCTGCTATATCAGGTAAGTACCTTGAATTGGCTTAGTCCAGTTTATCCGTTACTATTCTGAGGATTATTTGAAAATAACCATTGATGTTCTTTGGAGCTTATTAGATTGAAGTTGATCGTGGTTCACTGTTGTTAACTATACCCTACGACTCCCCTATTTCATGTCATAGTCCATCAACTAACGATCCACTGTCTTTCAATCTAGCCCTTGGATTTCATAGATATTTGGGGGCTTAACCCTGCTGGACAAGCACAACCTTGGACCCAAATCTTACCTTGATCTGTTCAGAAGATTGGAAGGATCTGTTCGTTACTAATTTCTAAAATCCTAGTTGCTATTTTGAATTTCCTGTTATTACCAGCCTATCCAATCATTGGATCACTGCCAAATTCTGAGGAATTGAAATTCTTTCTTAACCCAATTACTCGACCAGAAATTAGGGCTGAGCTGAGTTGCTGATCTATTGTTTTTAAATTTCTCCCATTCTTGTGACTACTACCTTGTGGTTTTGCCTGTTGTGAGGATTCTGAAACAAGCTGGTAAGCTGACTAGGATCCGTCCATCAAATTGGTATCAGAGCTATAATAGAGGGTAGCACTAGTGTTCCAAATCAAACACTAGATCCTTCGCAAAACTACTAGAGATGATGAAACATATATTATGGGTCATCAAAATTCATACACACTCCAACGCAGCCCACTTTTGAGGAGCATATGAGATCTTGTTCTGATAATGGCACACCTCAGTGATGCTTTGACATCGCTTAAAAGGTGAAGTTGGAGTTGTAGAAGTAAAGGCAAGCAAGATCCTTAGGTATTCTACGGATGAATGTGGTGTTTAGATGAACTTGGAACAAGAAGGTAGAACACCTATTGTGAAAACCATAGATAGAGATACGATCATAGTGGTTGGTGGTTGGTTTGATGATGTGATATTGATTCTCCACTGAGTTTAAAAAGCTGGCAGTCCTTTCGAAACAAAAGGAGGCTTCTAACTGTGAAAATAGAGAATTTGTTTTTCCTTTCGAAAAAAAAGAGGATTCTATGAAAATAGAAAGTTACCGCTCTTTTCAAAAGAAAGATGGCTCCTAAAGACATTGAGTAGCGATAGCAAAGTAGTATCGTGAGGGAAGGTTGAAAAAAAGCCCCCATCGGGGAGTGAAATAGAACATAAAATTGTAAGCTCCCAAGCAATGGGAGGAGACTAGGGTTCTAACCGCATGCCGGTTGGAGAATGAGCCAGCGACTCTTAGGCAGGGAGCCTTGGTTAAGGGAACCTACCGGAGCCATAGTGAAAGTGAGTCCTCATAGGGCAATTGTCACTACTTATGGACATGAACCTGGGTGATCTATCCATAATCAGGATGAAGCCTGGGTGAAACTAAGTGGAGGTCCAAATTGACTAATGTTGAAGAATCAGCGGATGAGTTGTGGTTAAGGGTGAAATGCCACTCAAACTCGGAGCTAGTTTGTGCTTGGTTCTGCCCAAAATGCGTTAAGGTGCAACGGTTGATTGGACATCTAGGGGTAAAACATTGTTTCGGTGCAGGTTGCGAGAGCTGTACCAAATCGAGGCAAACTCCGCCTACATTAAGGTCTAGGACTCACAAATAAAATTTGACTCAAAATGACTCCAAAGATTAACTGATTTGATCATGAGATCAGGAACTCGTTAAGTTATGATATGGGAAAGGTGTTAGGCACCCCACTTTGCCCGATGAAAATATATCTTCCATTTGTTTGATATTTTTTTAGATACTAGATATTTTTGAAATAAAATAAAAGAGACTTTCCTAATGTTGTTGCTCACCATGCTGTATACCCAACTTAGGTTTAGAGCATAACATATTTACAAAAATGCCATAGTGCTTCAAATGTGAAACTTAATGTATAAAATGAACTTATTACATTATAAGAATGCATGAAAATTGTCTAAATAGATAAACTTTCTAAGAATACATGATTGTGTTAAATCATGAAAAGAGAACAAAAACAATATTTAAAGAAATTCGATGGAAATCATAATGAAATGGCAAAAATAAAAGACTTAACTAATGTTGTTGCTAACCATGCTATATACTCAACTTAGGTTTAGAACATAACATATTTACAAACTCAAATTTGAACCTTAATGCATAGAATGAACTTATTACATTATAGGAATGCATGATTGTCTAAATAGATAAACTTTCTAAGAATACATGATTGTGTGTTAAATCATGAAAACAGAACAAAAACAATATTTAAAAAATTGAATGGAAATAATGATGAAATGACAAAAAATTCCTTATTGGTCTAAACATGCAAATATTACTTAATAACAACCCTAAAATTCATATAACATGCCATGATTATGCAACTAAACAAAATTAATAAAAAAAAAAACAGAATAAAAACTCTTTCTGAGATACACACACACACACATAGATAAATATATATATTTATGCATCAAATAATATTAACCAAATGCTAAAATGAAGACAAAAAATATGAAATAAATACTATAGTGGTGCTAATTATTACACCGTATAATAAATCTAAGAAATTGGAATGAAAAGATGCCATAAACTCCACATAATAACAAATTTATAAAAAGAATAGTGGCATCAAGAACACATCTCGAAATTGAAATTTCTAAAATAAATAATTAAACTAAATTAAATATCACAAGAAATTACTGATGAGATAACATAGTGTAGACTACCCAGAGACAAAAAGAAAACACCAAAACAAGTCCAAATTAACTGAAAATTCATGAAAATTTGCCATCACAGTATTAAAGTAAAGGGAAAAGGTTCTCTGAGCCATTGGAGGGTACATTAGCAACTTTGTGTCTATCTCTCTCTCCTTTAAACATAAAATGACCTTGCTATCCTCCCATGCACGATACCATTTGGATGCACCTCATTGGCGCTTGCTTTGAGAACCCTCTCCCTAAAGTAAACTTGACGCTTTTCTTTGACAATTACTCTTAGGATATCAAACCAAATCAAATGACAAAAGTACACAAAAGTAGATTCACCTAGCTTTAAAAGTCCTCAAAATCTGTCAAGAGGATATTCTTGATCTCAGGATTTGTGGCCTCCAAATTGCAAAGATTCCTTTGTGTAAAATAAAGAGTTCTTACACTGGATATTCCAAGTTTTTTCAAGGATTTTTTGACCTTCTAAGGCTTTTTTCATGTTCGCTAAGGACTCTTCTAGGCCTTTGGGATTTTATTTGGTTTTTAGGATTTTTTCTGATTTGTTTTTCCGATTTACAGGGGCGTTCTGGTAATTTTTATTGTCTGAGGTTCCCTAGAGTCCAAAAACTTGATTTTGAATGAAGGGGTCAACTATTTGTAGGGATTTCCCTTTGTTTTCATGGTAAATGTTAAGTTTTTCTTTTTTTCGAATTTTCTACCCTTTGAAAACATAATTTTCAACAGTCATGTGCTGTGAGTGCATATGGCCGTCAAGCATCTACACGTTGGTCGGTGCCGCTGCCACCTAGTTGACTTACAGATTTACCTGTGATCCGACTTGTTACCTCATGTTGACCTCAGGTCAAACTTATCCAATCAACTCTCTTCAAAGACATACTCTCGATGGACCCCTCTACATGGGCAACATCATCTTCTATTTCTCCTTCATTAAGATTGAACTGAAGTACCTAAAATTTTTCACTTTGCGATATCTTTCTATCATCACTTCGTTTTCATCCTATGTTACTAAAATCACACACCAAAAACTATATTGTTGTTATACTTATCTTGACACCTTTTGATTCCAAGGTTGATCTTCATGGTTACAATTTTGCATTTATCATTGTTCTTATTTCATCTACCAAAATTGTAGCATCAGCAAAAAGCATACGCCATTTCTAGTTAGCTCGTCTTGATTAACACAAACAAGTATGAACTTAAATATGAGATTTTCTAATAGTTGCCAAATTAATTTTCTAGGAACTCTATCATAAGATTTTTTTTTTCCATAAAAACCTTGAGTGTAGTTTTTATTTTTCTTTGATGGGCCATATATTATTCATAGATCACAAATTTGTTCTACAACTAAACATAACTTTATCCTTTTTATTTGTTGTCTTCAATAGTAGCCCCCCCTCCCCCTCATTTTTTTATTCTTACTTATAAAGCAATCATAGTTTCAGTCCCTCATCACTCGGAGAAGGAGAAAGAAGATATTAAAAAAATAAGAAAAAAATATTATTTGTTCTAACTTAGTTTGACTCGCCCGATTCACGGTGGATTCACCAGGTTTTGAAAAGGATTAGTCAAATAAAAAAACTTGATTTTCCAACCATGTGGAAGAGTTGAAATTAATAAAAATAAAAAAAAAAAGAAAGAAAGAAAGAAAGAAGAAAAGACAGTTATCAGTTTGGTAGTTGGGACAAGGCAACAAAATTCCAATCTGAATACAATTGTGGATTTTTATGGCATTTTCCATGTTTTTTGCGGGAGAGAAATAAGGAAAGATTTGATCGAACAAAAATGTTTGTTTCATTTGCTCATTCTTTGAAACTTAATAATGGAGGTAGGTAAGTCACGTTTTGAAAGAGTCACAAGCCTCACGGTTATCTCTTTCAATCTCAAAAGACTTTAGGTAGAATTGGATGGCTATAAATATCTTCTGTGGTTGGTATTGCTCTGTTCCAATTATGAAACATGCAACATGTGTTTTTTAAGACAACAGCCCACCTAGGATCGGGTGGGGTCCACAAGTAGGGATGTAAATGGATAACTGAAATCCGAATCCGAATCTGCATCCGTGTCCGTTTAGGGGCATCCGTATTCGTTTAGAGATATCCGGGAAATAATCCGAATACTCCAATTAAAATCCGTCTGAAAAAAAATCCGAATACTTAATAATAAAAAATTAAATAAATAATGATTTTGACGGTTTTTGAAGATTCAATAGGTTCTAGAATATGATGAAAAGAGAATCATGATCTAAGAGATATGGATTGAGAGTAAATTGTATCCACTAAGGGGAGGAAGGTCCGGGTTACACAAGGCAGAGATGTAAACGGATGGTCAAAAATCAGAATCCGATCCGCATCCGAATCCGTTTAGAGGTATCCGAATTCGGTCAGGAAATATCCGACTCCGACCACATCCGATCCATATCCGATCCGAATCCGATCCGTTTACATCCCTATCCACAAGGGACCATATTGCCTATTAAGACCACACCCTGAGGCCAACCTTCAACAAGATAGGCACAAATCACTTTATAAAAGAAACTATTATTTTGAATAATCTCTTTTAAATCATTTTAAATTTCAGCAATCCCTCATATAATTCAAATATTAAAAAAAAAAAAACGAAAAACCCAATTGAGCCCATTAAAAATAGTAGGACACGCCGTTGTAGATATTTTCCGGACTTGAATTTACACTAGATCTGATAAGTCAAGTTACAGAGTACGGGTGAAGTCAGATGCCTTGAATATCCTTCGCTGACTTACCAACCACATCCTACCACTCAGCTCTTTAGTGATCTTTTCTATTAAGTAGATTTTTTGGCCTTATCCCCATTTCAGAATCCTGGGTGCTTAGAGAGTTGGCTATTAAATTTCTCATCAATAGGTGGCCTCACCTCCTACACCCACTTAGATCAACCTATAGTGTGTACCATAGTTAACACACATCCACCTTTCACGAGCATTTGATTGATCAAAAGTTTATATCTCATATTACCTTCATTGTGGTGAGTACTTCTTTTCCATCTAACTAGAAAGAGCAAAAAATAGTGATACTAACAAGTCATCTGGTGACTTTGTTTTTACTCTCTGAACCTAGTTCCAAGAATCTTCTATCACATAGGTTGGGTGTTTATCACGACTTATGTCACCGCCCTTAAGCTCATAGATGAAACATATATAACTATGGTGAACCGAGACCTTTATAAGCATGTATTTTATATTCCTCTCCCAACTTTATGTAATTGATAACAATAATATTATCTATATATTCCTTCACCAAGTTATGTTTATGGCATATATGCTTTTATTTTCCATTTTATTTTTTCGCTTACCCTAACAATAACAATCTATTTATCCCAATGTACTGATATGTGAAACACCATTTATGCCATATGGAAAGTCATCCAATAATAGCTAGACTACATCCAAGCATGAAAATATATGATTGACCTTCTAATCTAAACAACATTCCATTAAGTTGGGACCAAAAGTATGGGTTCATCATATGTTCAAATGCTGATAGCAAGAAGAAGATGTTTATTGCCAATTAACCTTAACATCCAACCATAATGGTTCAAGTAGCGCATGGTAGCAACCAAGTGAATACGGAACAGATACTTTCTACTCAATCTGAACTCACTTGAACATTAAAATCCGCAAAGATATAGATCACTAGCTTAAAGGGAAATTTTAATGAACCTAAAAAATTGTTAATATCAACCAAAGCATTCCAATCATATTAAGATTAGGGTAATTTAATCAATCAAAAAAAAAAGATTAGGGTAATTTACGCAACTCCCCTAAGGTAAGGCTTAATTATGGATTTACTCATGAGTTTTGGATAGTTACGCGTACATCCCCTATTTTTCTAAAACAATTAATAAGTAAGAGTGTTTTAATCATTTTAACGATCAATATACCCTTGATAGGGTAAAAATATCCCTTACCACCTAAACTTGACTTGTTCTTACCCAAAGACGACGAAGAACCAGAGGATGAAGACGACCATGATGGAGAAGATTCCGGCAACAGAGAAGGTGATCATGGTTCCTGGCATGAGTAGGATGCAAGTTCAACCGGAGGGTGAAACAAAGATAATCAAAGGGATTGTGTGTCTCTCTTGCGTTTGTTTCTCCTCCTTCTATTCTTTTTCTTCTTTTTACCCTCCTCTGATTTTTTCTTCTTTATTTTCTTTTCTATCTAAAATTAGCGACTGAACCCCTTTTCTCTTTTGATTATTTTCTTCCAAAACCCCAAACAAAAACCCATTTCTACAAATATTCCGTCGAATGAAATCTGTAGGTTAACAGAGTGGGTTTACTTATTTATTAATTTGGAAAGCAGGGGAGATACACATAGATATCCAAAACACATGGATGGATCTGTAAGAGGAGGTATGGCGCAAATTCCCCTTAAGATTATGAACTAGTACAATTAAGTACTAAAATAAAATATTTAATAGACTTTTAAATCCTAGATTAACTCTTCCATTGTGGTTAGACCCAACAAAAAGATCAAAAGAAGCCTACAAGTAGGAAGAGTAAAACCAAATTTTAAACATGTGATTTTTAAGTCAACACTAAAACAGGTGATATGTATCAATCAAATTTTATCCAATGACCAATACGGTCAAAGAGACCTCCCAAAAGTACCAACCATCTCAAAAACGTTGAGGACAACTCAATGGTCAGTCACAACTCACTACAAAGTGTCATCACAAATAATGAAGAACACATTTTCTTTTTTTTTCTTTTTGGCTCCAGTACACAACTCAAAAGTTATAGAAAAAATACTTTCAAAAGTAAAAAATGATTCCACCCACTTTTTTGTTTCCTTAAATTCTTTCAATTTTGTGTATCATGTTAAGGCAAAACATACTATTGCATCCTATTTTCGATCTATTTTGATCAAGACTGAAATAGACCAAAATCTATTTCTATCAAGATTGATATATTAATTAGTGATCGAAAAATGGTCAAAAAATGATCAATAGTCGAAAACAGTTAGTGATCGAAAAAAAGGTCATGGATACAGTCTTGACTTCTTTGGCCGAACATGGTCGGTCAAAGGGAAACAAAAGCGAATAGGGGCAGAAATTCTATGCAACCACAATGGACTTTATGAGCATCGTCCACAGTGGTTGCAAGGGGCATTGTTTACACCCCATTTTCGGTTGTTGACCGAAAGATCTTGCATACTTCAAGGCCGTGCATTGCATGTACCATGAAGTGGGTTCCTTTTTGAAATTTAAACAACAAAGTGGGAAAGTGGTGAAAGAGGTTATGGGCAGTTACGTAGCCACCTAAAGGTGTTCAAATTTAAATTCAAAATGAGAAGTGATGAAGATGGGAGGTTACTTAACCACCTAATAACTATAAGGGATTGCTAGCAACAACTATATAAGTGATGATGAAGAAGGGATCCAACAAATCAACACAACAAGTCTTTACTTTTATCTTTTATCTTTCTTTGTATGAGTAATGTAATTGTAAATGGTTTCTGTTCTTTTCCTTAAAAGAACCTGTTGGGGTTACTCTCCAATAGTACTATCAGATGCAGTGATGTATCCTTCCAAGTCAAATTGAAGATCTCTACAGTCCTTCATTTTACCAAAGATGTATCTGGAAAGAAAATTAATTTGATTGCTTTTTTTTTGTTGTTCTTGGCATTGCAATCTTTGCATTTCTTTTTGAAAAGTCCTTGGATTACCAAGGCACTGGTAGAACCCACTCTTTGATTCAATTCATTTTTTGGCATCTTCAATGCACGACGTCGATGCTGAATTTAGTGGAAACACATACACGACAATTTATATATAGTTGATTTGTCGCCTTTCTATGGACTCATTGTCACCAATTGTTCTTTCTTTTTTTTCCATTTATATCATGTTTGTATGAGAGAAACACTCTTCTTTTGGTGATAATTTTTAGTGGATATGTCAAATTGGTAATTAGAATTGCAGATATTCAAGCAATTCTACAGTCTTAAGAATTGTAAAAAATATTTACATATTTTTTTACCTGACTTACAAGCAATGGATGAAGTGAAGCAACAGAGGCAAAAAAAAGTTCAGTATTGGAGTTCTATAATCTTCCATGCTTAGACCTCAGTTCTAAACCCTGCAACTATGGGAATCTGTTGAAATCCTATAAATTCGAATCAGGAAGAAACAAACGTTGGAATTTTTTATTTAATAAACTTGGGGATTTTGTTATCAGAGAGAAATTTTCCATGCTTAGACCTTAGTTCTAACCCCTACAACTATGTGAATCTGTTGGAATCCTAGAAATTCGAATCAGGAAGAAGCAAATGTTGGAATTTTTTATTTAATAAACTTGGGGATTTTGTTACCATATAGAAATTTCATTGATTTTTTGGAATTTTAGTGATTCAAAGAAGGAAACAATGTAAAAAAATAAAGATGAAAAGTTAAACCATGGTAATTCAGAAAAAGGTTGCAGTGATTCATCCAATTCGATTCCCATTCTCTGGTGGCCTCCAAGGGCCTGAACCGTCTGGAATGTGTTGTTGCAAATTTTGCAGCGATAAGGCGACTTGGTCGGGGTTGCAAAGGGGTGGGAGCAGGTGGGTTTGCAGGCGGAGACAACACTGCCTTGGTTCCAGACAGGGGTAATACCGCCTACAGGGACATACAGTTATTGGGCAGACCCGTACACGTTGTTCGTGATAGAGATGGCGCTGATGGGTTTCTCAGAGCACAGGAGATTCCAGGATTGGGCGAAGCCAGGGTCGATGGGGAAGCAATACTTCCTTGAGTTTGAGAAGTACCTAAGTGGGGTCTGGTAAACCGGCATACCCAGGTGCTCCGTTTTTCAACCCGCTGGGGCTGGGGACGAAGGACGAGAAGACGATGAAGGAGCTGAAATTGAAGGAGGTAAAGAAGAAGTTTACCAGAGGAGAGTGGGGATTGCGACCTACGTGAATGGGGTTGGAGAGACCTGCGTGAATGGGGTTGTAGAGGGGTGGGAGCAAGCAATTTGGATCCTCTACTGCCGAGTTGCCCGACAGGACCGTGCTGCCCAGGCACAGTGTTGTGCACAATGTCCGCCTTACCCCTGCAATGTTCGCCTTACTCCTGGGAGCAAGTGGGTGTGCAGGAGGAGGAAGAAGAAGAAGAAGAAGAAGAAGAAGAAGAGGGAACGAGGACAATAGGGTAATTTCGTATAGGTAAAAAAATTATTTTGTAAGAGTGGGCATTGCGACCTGCGTGACTGGGGTTAAGTGAAGCCCAGATTGAAAAGTAGGAGAGGTCTGAGTAATTGTCAAAAGGACAGGGGAGGAATTGTCAGAAAGATCAGAAGAGGTCTAAGTAATTTGTTCTATTTATTATTTTGAAAAGCAAGAGAAATACACATAAATATCTAAAACACAAGGGTGAATCTGTAATTAAGGCTTACGTGAGAGGAGGTATGAAGCCAATTCCCCTTAAGATTATGAACTAGTACAATTACGTACTAAAATAAAATATTTTATAGGCTTTTAAAGCCTAGATTAACTCCACCATTGTGGTTAGACCCAACAAAAAGATCAAAAGAAGCCTACAAGTAGGAAGAGTAAAACCAAATTTTAAACATGTGATTTTCTAGTCAACACTAAAACCGTTGATATGTGCCAATCAAATTTTATCCAATGACCAATACGGTTAAAGAGACCTCCCAAAAGTACCAATCGTCTCAAAAACGTTGAGGACAACTCAATGGCCGGTCACAACTCACAACAAAGGGTTATCACAAATAATGAAGAACACATTTTCTTTCTTTTTCTTTTTGGCTCCACAGTACACAACTCAAAAGTTATAGAAAAAAATACTTTCAAAAGTAACAAATGATCCCACCCTTCTTTTTTCTTTAAATTCTTTCAATTTTGTGTATCATGTTAAGGTAATACATGCATGACAAAGAAGTCATAGCATTGATATATATATGGGGTGTTGTTCTCTGTGTTACAGCGTAGTTTACGCCCAAGCACATGGGGGTGGGCGCAATGATCATCCTGCCCCCTGCACAGGCTGCCCGTGTACCTGGGCGTAGGTTGCACTACGGCACAGAGAACATTCTCCCTATATATATATATATTATATATATATATATATATATATATATATATATATATATATTCATTCACTCTAATCCCTTGTTTGGTTTTCTTCACCTACCATTGATTTGTAGCCTTTCTACAGACTCATTGTCACCAATTGTTCTTTTTCTTTTTTCCATTTATATAATGTTTGTATGAGAGAAACACTCTTCATTTAGTGATAATTTTTAGTGGATATGTCAAATTGGTAATCAGAATTGCAGATATTCAAGCAACTCTACAGTCTTAAGAATTGTTAAAAGTATTTATCTAGAACATATATGTTAATGTAAGAAAAAGAGTCCTAGAAGCATCTCAAACAAGAAGTTGTATAGTTCTAATCTATGAAGAACAAAATCCTAAATAAGAATTATTTATCTATAGATTTTTCAATAGAAGAAAAGGAAAAAGACATGCCCTTTTGAAGATATGAATCTAAATACTTTGTTGAATGAGTTGAAGAAGAAGACTTGAACATTTCTTAGTAAACTTTTAGAAGAAAGATTGTAAATCACAATTTGATGAAGCCATTAGAATTTTCAAGGATCTCACAAGCAATCAGGGTGTTCATCCCACCTGGACAGGTATACCACAACCCGGTATTTTGAGTTTCCAAAAGACCCCATTGCCTGTGTAACCTTGTATCCAGAATGCCCCTTGGGCTTACCTTGACAATTATAAAAAATACCCCCAAACAAAAGGGACCAAAAATACAAAACTGTCCTTACCGAAAAACAAATCAAAATTGATTTTGCAAAGATAGAAAATAAATAATAATATTTTTTATATCAATAAATAAAAACATTTTCACAAAACCATATTGACGATAAAACCTTTTAAATTGGCAGTTTGTAGGTATGCGTACACTTCCGTAATTATCAAGTCACTGGCAATGGAATATTAGTCACTAAGATCAACACTCAACGTACACGAGGTCTTTCCATGGATGGACTCCACAGACCTTTTCTGTACTGACCATCAAGAGACTAGTCCTCATGTCTCCCTTAGTCTGAGCAATTTTGACTTGCACCCCTCAAACCTATCACAGTCCAACAATACATATATAAACATGTAATACATCATGATAGGTGCAGTCAAGTCAAGGACTACAAAGTGACTCATCAGGATGATCATCCAAAACACCAGTCCACTAGCCAAGTAGACCAAAAACCATGGTACCAATTTAATTAATTTTATAAGCCATAAAATATAAATGCCACATGACATATGCCACAAAATGAGAATATAAAAATGTCCAATAATGTGCAAAAATTACACAAAATAAATTTGTGTTGGGCCACACAATTCTAACAGTTAATACACGTAACAAAAGGAATAAAGTACTTCTTTCGAGTGTAGACAAAAAGAGGTTGATGGTAGCAAATTCATGCATCATATATAGCATTACGAACCTGAAACATATGGAGAATTTAAGAAATTAGTGGGACTGAGTTGTGCCACTAGTCACTCTCCTTAAGACTGTAGATGCCTCATATGGTGAAAACTAGGTTATTGTGAATCAATCTTCAAGATAAAACATTTGCATGCTCCTCCAGTAATCGTTGCACTCACTTATTGGGCCACATTGAGACACTTCAGAGTTGGGTCATAAAAAGTTGTTAGAGAAATGAGTTTAACTTCCTCTATATATGTAAGAGAGGAAAAGACAACACCATGGTTGTCTCCAAAAGACATAAAAAACTTATGTCTTTTCAAGAAGACATGTTTGTTAATCATTCAAATATATCTTCCAATAGTCACACATATTGGTCATTTAGGTGCTTATTAGGAAAAGACAATCCTCTAACAATTTTTTTTTTATATGAAAAACAAATATTTTGAATCATCATTTTAAAATCCAATAAAATTCAAACATATCCCATTTGATATGTTCTTATTGCTTTGTGATAAACCTACCTCACATACTCCATGAGGTTAGCAAAGCCCATATTTATATCTTGAGCATATTAAAGCCAGTTATCCTAAACCCGAAGTCCAAAGAACTATCTTCTCCCTTAGTCATGTGCTAAGCTTGGGAAAAAGTCTGCAGTACAAAAAATGGCTAAAAGGTCAAAGATTAAAAACTTGGAATTAGGTATGAAACCTTATGTTTTCATTGATTCCAATTCGGTTCCAATTTGAATCGTCTTGGAATCAATCATAAATAATCAAGCTCAACAAAAAATAGAATTAGGATTAATTGTAACCTTCGCTAATTATCTATTTGAATGAGATCTCAATTCCAGCTATGGTTTCATTAGATATCTTACAACTAAATCCCTCTCTTTTCTTATCTAGTTTCTCCACTATCGTGAATCCTAGTTAGATTCTCATATCATATACTTTTTAGTTATTAGGAGAACCCAAGTACTCTCTTTTAAATTGATGAAACAATTTTCAAAGATCTTTTTTCTCTCTCTTTTGAAAGATTCCGAGTTAAATCAGGCGATTCAACTATTCGGATCCAATTACTAAAAGCCAAGGGTTGTGAGAGAGAGAGAGAGAGAGAGAGTGAGTAGTCATTTTCAAATTTAATTCTTTTAGCCCCATACACATTTTCAAATTGCAATGATTCCGTCATACATGGTTTCGTCATATATGATTTCATCATGTAGACCCGCTGGGCCATTTTTGTACGATCAAAATTTATTATCCTAACGTACATTGGGGTTCAGGTGGGTGGGACAAATGCAAACGTGGAGGAAAAGAAAATCGTGAAAGTGGTCCATTCCACATTACCCTTTTATTTTTTGGTGCAATACCCTTATACGTACATGATGAGGCATAAAACACCCCACCAATCAAAGGCTGCCACGTGGTCGACCTGAGGTCAGTCCATGAACTGAACTGAGCTGAGCAGAAAATCGGGCAGACCCGATCTCCGATAGGTCACCTGACAGAACCGAGCCCACACAAGTCAGCCATAAACTCCTGACCGAGCATACACAGGACAGCCTAGACTGAGCTGACTGCCGAGACCAACCTCTCAGGCCGAGGTGACTGCCAAGGCCGACCTACCAGGCCGACCTCCTAAGCCAATCTTCGAGGCCGAACCCTCCTCCACAGAAGCTACCATAGTGCCCCACCGGGGATCGCAGGGCCCGGTCAGCGCATCCCGAGAATCACGGGATAAGGATCGAGCCACAATCCCAGCGCAATACGAAATCACACTTTACATGGACTCTTACCTTAATAAGAGCCCAACCCCGAAAATAGCTCTCTACTCCGCTCTATGCGAGAGAGCCTTCCAAAAGAAGGACTCCTACCATACTAGGACTCTCCCAACCGCCTCATCTCATCCTCACTCTATAAATACCCAGGTATGGAGCACCATTCCTCATCTTGCTTTTTATTAGCTGTTACGCTGTTGTACTGGTGATCTAACTTGAGCATTGGAGAGTCCTAGGCCGGAGCCACACCAGCCCTCTTGTGCTCATCACTTGGCCCTTGCAGGCTCATCCGGGCGAACCAAGCGTTGGAGATTTTCACACCCCACAGATTTTTTACCGTCTGTGGGAACGACATCAGCAGGTCATCGTCGTTTCTACCAACTTCAAGAGCAACAATAATGGTGCACACAAGATCAGGGCAGCATGGCTCGCCTTCCCGTGCGGACGAGCCACAGCCCGTTGTGCAGGCGAGGCGATCACCGCCCCCTGAAGCCTCGCTGCAGGGTATGAACGGAAGACCCCCTCGGGCAGGGGGTGCGCAACCCATCACGGGCACCACAATCAATCCCATTCCCCCACCAGAGGGTGGGAATGGAGGAGGTGTGCTAGCCACAGCCGCGGCTGACCGGGTACAGGCCGAGCCAAACTTGAGGGGGCTGGGCCTACCAGCGCCGCCACCCTTACCGGAGAGTTTGGACCCCGAAGCCCCGATAAATAATCGACAAGTTATGGACTTGCAGCTGCAGATGCTCCACACCAACGAGATGCTACGTACCTTCATTAACCAGATGGCCTGAGGCGGGCTGATGGGCCAACCACTGGTCGCGCCCCCTCCAGCCCCAGTGCGCGTGGAAAGAAACTTGTAGCAGAATGGTGGCTGACGCAGGATCGAGCCTAGCCGGGCCGTGACATCGCACCCATCTCGTCAAAAAACTCCTCCTCCGCGCCTTAGTAGAGGTGCTCGACGGGACAAACAGAAGCATCACCGAAGCCCGGAGATAAGGTAAGAAATCAAACCAGCAGGCTCGGTAGCGAGGAGGTCGGTATTTTCCAGATGGCTCAGAGAGGACGGGTAGCCAAGGGGAGTCCGAGAACAGGGGAACGAGCTGAATGGGAGACGTGTTGTGAGACAAGGAGAAGGATCTCGTCATAGCCCTTGGCGCCAAAGCCCGCCTCCCCGGGAAGAACAACAGAGGAGCCCCCATGGGTCCAATTTCTAGGAGGAAAGAAGAGTAAGGAGGCATGGTGCGGACCGGGCCGACCAGAACGACAGACCACAGCGGATCAGCCGAGCATATCGACCTTGGGCTGAGGAGCAAAATGATCGACCTAGGCCGAGCGAGCAAAATAATTTATACCGGGGGGATGAGCCGAGCGGCCGAGCACTTGAAACCGAGCTGGAGAGGCGGCTACGAGACTTAGCAGAGCAAGTGGAGGGATTGAAAAAATAGGAGACCCCGGACGCCTATTCGCTGGTCGGGCGACATCCTTATCCTCTTGAGATCATGACCGCGCCACTACTTACCGGGTTCAAACCTCCTCCCTTCGACCGCTATGACGGGACGACTGACCCGACGGATCACATTAACTACTTTAATGCGATGATGACCATGTACGAGGGAACCGAGATTGTTTCTTGTTGGGCTTTCCCCGCATCCCTCAAGGGCGCGGCGACCTCATGGTTCTCCTGGTTGCCGCCGAACTCCATAACAAGCTTCGCTCAACTTTGTCGAGCCTTCGTCACGTGCTTCCAGAGTAGTATGAAACACAAGAAGACAACGGTCAATCTCCTCAGCATGAAGCAAAGGTCCAACGAGTCGATCCGTGTATTTGTCTCCCGCTTCAACAAGGAATCCTTAGACATCAAGGATTTGGATGAGGCCACGGCCCATACGACTATGAGTAACGGGCTCGCCGACATGGACCTCATCAAGGACTTAGCCCGGAAGCCGACCAGAAACCTTGTCGAGCTCTTGGGGAGGTGTAATGAATTTGTAAATATGGTCAAGGTTCTCCAGGCCCGGAAGGGAAACGAAGGTCGAGCAGATAAGAAAAGGCCGACAACCGATGACCGCAAGGAAGATAAACAGCCCAGGACAGATCACCGAGCCGAGAGATCGGATCGAGCTCGGAGCCCCGATTACACTCCGCTGAATACCTCGCGCAAGGAGATTTTGATACAAATACAGGACGGTGGGTACATCCGCCGACCCCGACCTATGCAAGCGGGGTCATCTCGAAATCCCAACAAGTATTGTCAATTCCATAAGAACACCGATCACGACACCGAGGATTGTTATCAGCTGAAAAGAGAAATCGAAGAGCTGATAAAAGTGGGCCACTTGAAGCGATATGTCAAGGGAGGCCATGAGGAGCATGGCGGTCGGTGACCTGAAGAGCGCGATCAAAGAAGAACAGAGTCAAGGCCCGAAAATAGGTGAATCGAGCGAGACGAAGATAAAGCCCGAGCTGAGAAGAAAGAGGACGGGTCTGGGCCGAGCAGTGACAAGGGAGCTCCCATACATACCATCCACGGAGGGCCCGGACAAGAGACTACTCAAAAGGCCAAGGCAAACATGTGGTTTGTCAGAGTCACCGAGATGCCCACCAAGAAGCTCAAGCCAGCGACGACGATCTCCTTCACCGAAGTCGACCTCGAAGGTATAAGTTTGCCTCATGACGATGCTTTAGTGGTGCAGGTAGAAATTGCGAAAAGACCCGTCCATCGAGTATTGGTCGATACCGGCGCATCCGTGGACCTTATGTCGCTAGACGCGTATCGACAATTTGGCTTTGGCGACGAAGCACTCAAGCCGGAGGGCACCTAACTTCATGGGTTCTCGGGAGCAGCCGCGACCATTAAGGGTTCAATCGACTTGTTGGTCACGATCGGACAAGCTCCATGCCAGGCGACGATCCAGGTCAAATTCATGGTAGTATGGTCGGTAGTGGCTTTCAACGCCATACTAGGCCGCCCTTCATTGACCGCTCTCCAAGCCATCATCTCCCCGATGCACTTGAAGATGAAGTTCCCCACCGAGAATGGTATCGACGAAGTCTGAGGCGACCAGAAGAAGGCACGGGAGTGCTATGCTACTTTTGTCAAGCAAAATAAAGGCAATGTCCGAGGAATGGCAATGTGCGTCGAACACCTCCCCAAGGATCAGCGGGATGAGCTCATCGAGAGGAGAGGACGACCCGTGGAAGACCTGACCCCATTCCCCCTCAGCAAAGAGGACCCAGTAAAGGTGGTCCAGCTCGGATCATTGCTAAATGAAGATCAAAGGAGTCAGCTCAGAATTTTCTTAAGGGCGAACGCCGATGTCTTTGCCTGGTCGGCTGCCAACATGTCGGGCATACCCAGGCATATAGCTGAACACCGACTCCACATAGATCCAAGCTAAAAACCAATCCGACAGAATAGAAGGAACTGCGCCCTTGATCGGCAAACCGCAATCAAAGAAGAGGTAGAGAAGCTCCGCCGATCAGGGTTCATCCGAGAAGAAAAATTTCCGACCTGGCTGGCTAATGTGGTCATGGTCTCCAAGCCGAACGGGAAGTGGAGAATGTGTGTCGACTACACCGACCTCAACAAGGCTTATCCAAAAGATGAGTACCCGCTACCTCGGATCGACCTCTTGATCGACGCCACGGTCGGTCACGAGATGCTGAGTTTCATGGACGCATATTCCGGCTATAACCAAATCATGATGCATGAGGAGGACGAGCCATACACGGCATTCCGAACTGACCAAGAAAATTTTTGCTACAAGGTAATGCCGTTCGAATTGAAAAACGTCGGAGCGACATACCAGCGGCTCGTGAACTATATATTCCGCTAGCAGATCGGAAGAAACATGGAAGTTTATGTGGACGACATGTTGGTGAAGAGGTTGAAGGCCGAACACCACTTGGCCGACCTGGAAGAAGCCTTTGGCGTATTGAGGAAGAACCAAATGAAGCTGAACCCCGCCAAGTGTGCATTTGGCGTGACCTCGGGAAAGTTCCTCGGCTTCATGGTCTCTGTCAGAGGCATCGAAGCCAATCCGGCAAAAATCAGGGTCATCCATAAGATGAGCCCTCCAAGGACGATCCGAGAAGTATAGAGGCTAAACGGGCGAGTGGCGGCGTTGGCACGATTCATGTCGAGGTCGGGCGACAAGTGTCTACCGTTCTTTAAGGCCCTCAAGAACATCCGAAATCCAAAGGACTTTATCTGGTCGGACGAATGCCAGCAAGCTTTTGAAGAGCTAAAGAAATATTTGGAGAACCCGCCTCTTCTCAGCCGACCCGAGCCAAAAGAGGGGCTTCAGGTTTACTTAGCCGCTACCCCAGTAGCGGTCAGCGCGGTGTTAGTTAGGGAAGAAAGTTGAACTAAAAAACCCATATACTACATCAGCCACGTTCTTGTTGACGCCGAGACAAGATACTCCGGGTTTGAGAAAGTAGCATTCGCTCTTGTTACGGCCGCAAGGAAGCTAAGGTCGTACTTCCAAGCTCATCCGATCACGGTACTGACTGACCAGCCACTCAAGAAGATATTACACAAACCCGACGTTTCGGGACGGCTAATCGCCTGGGTGGTTGAGCGGAATGAGTACGATATAAGCTATCGTCCGAGGACGGCGATAAAAGGACAAGCCCTTGCCGACTTCATTACCGAATGCACAGGGCCCGACCTCGAAGTCGGGGAAGAAAAGATAGCAAAAGAGGTTGGGGCTACTGTCGACCTGACCTGGACCATGAATGCCGATGGCTCAAGCAACTCTGGAGGAAGCGGGGCCGGCCTAATCCTGATGAGCCCCGAGGGGTTTCTGATCCAATATGCCCTGAGGTTCAAGTTCCCCGCCTCGAACAATGAGGCCCAGTACGAAGCCCTCCTAGCCGAACTTTGAGTCAGCAAGGCAATGGGCGTAAAGCGATTGAAGGTGCGAGGAGACTCCCAACTCGTGATCAACCAGGTCAATGGAGACTATGAGGCGACAGACAAAAGGATGATAGCTTGCCTGAGCTGAGCACGAGATCTGATTTCCAAACTCGAGCACTTTGAGATGACTCGAATACCGAGAAAAGAGAATGCCACGACTGACTCCTTGTCAAAGTTAGTCGAGGCCGACCTCCAATATCTGAGCCGATCAGTGTACATAGAGATCTTGGAGAGGCCATCCTTACAAGAAGAAAGCGTAAAGCACATTGAAGAGGACGGGTCAACCTTGTTGGACCCCATTGTCAACTATTTGGAGAATGACCTGCTCCTAGAGAACCGAGACGAAGCAAGAAAGGTCAAGATCTGAGCTGCCAAGTACACCATGATCAACGGAGTGCTCTACAAAAGAGCAATCTTGGCCCCTCTTCTCCGATGCCTTGGACCGAAGCGAGTACGCCTTGGCCGAGGTGCATGAGGGAATATGCGGGAGTCACATGGGTGGCCGAGTTCTCGCATGCAAGATACTTCGGTAAGGATTCTATTGGCCAAGAATGCAAAAAGAGGCCATGAGGTATGTGAAGACGTGCGAGAAGTGCCAACTGTTTGCATCAATCCCGAGCCGACCAGCAACAAAGCTGACCTCAATGCTGAGCTCAATCCCTTTCGCTATGTGGGGAATGGATATTCTCGGAGATTTCACCCCGGCATCTGGAAACAAGAAATACGTGGTAGTGGCGATCGATTACTTCACTAAATGGGTCGAGGCCGAGCCCCTTGCAACCATCACCGAGAAGAACATGGAGAAATTCTTCCGAGATAAGGTCATCTACCTGTTCGGGCTACCGAAAGTGTTCATCAGAGATAATGGCACGTAATTCAATAACCCGGCCTTTTGAGAGTTCTGCGAACACTTCTACATTGACTTTCAACCCGTCTCAGTAGCTCATCCGTAAGCAAATGGACAAGTAGAAGTGTCCAACCGAACGTTACTCGTCAGCATTAAGAGAAGGTTAGATGAGGCCAAAGGAAGATGGGTGGAAGAGCTCCCAAGTGTCCTATAGGCATATAGGACGACGGTAAGAACACCAACCGGGGAGAGCCCTTTTTGCCTCTCGTACGGGACCAAAGCCTTCTCTCCGGTCGAAATTATGGCATCGTGGTATCGAGTGCTCAACTTCAATGAGAAGACCTCTGAAGATGGGTTGAGAGCCAACCTTGACTTCCTCGACGAAGTTCGAGAAAATGCCCTACTCCGGAACGCGGCATACCAACAGAGGACGACAAAGTACTATGACTCAAGAGTAAAAGAATAGCACTTCCGTCAAGGGGACCTTGTCCTCAGAAAGCTCAGCGCATCCCAGCCAAGGCAGCAAGGAAAGTTAGCACCAAATTGGGAAGGCCCGTACATAGTCTCCAAGCAAATTCACCCCGGGACGTATCGCTTACAAACTCCGGGGGGCAAGAAGGTACTGAGACCTTGGAACTCGGAAAATTTAAAGAAATTTTTTCAGTAACTTCCATAAGTATTCTGCTCGGCAAGGTTTTTGACGAACATGTTTGTATTCGGCATCAGCCCCGACGTTTGATTCAATTAAATAAAGTCTTTCTCCACCACTTAATGTATTTGCAAGCTCCTAAATCAAAGTCATAAGACTGGTCCTCATAGACCTGGCCGACCTCGAAGACCGACCCTCATAGGTCGGCAGCAAAGTCATAAGACCGGTCCTCATAGACCTGGCCGACCTTGAAGACCGACCCTCATAGGTCGGCAACCAAGTCGTAAGACCGATCCTCATAGACCTGGCTGACCTCGAAGACCGACCCTCATAGGTTAGCAACCAAGTCGTAAGATCGGTCCTCATAGACCTGGCTGACCTCGAAGACCGACCCTCATAAGTCGGTAATCAAGTCGTAAGATCGGTCCTCATAGACCTGGCCGACCTCAAAGACCAGCCCTCATAGGTCGACAACCAAGTCGTAAGACCGATCCTCATAGACTTAGCCGGCCTCAAGGACCGACCCTCATAGGTTGGCAATCAAGTCACAAGACCAGCCCATAAAGGCTGGCCAACGTTTGAACCCACAAGAGCAAACTCTCCCCTTGGCCGAGCTGGACAAAGTTTGAAACTAAGCTAAGGCATTACGCTTGGCCAGGAAGGCTGCTCGGCCACGCATCCGCTTATATGGTAGCCGGTCTGATCTGACCGATGGGAACGGCGAATTAGTTGACCAAGGCAAAAATTACCCTGACCTCGGACATGGCATGGCCGAACCGATGACCCCGTGAAGCATGGGTAAAAAAAAATAGCCAAGTCCCTAAGCTCGGCTAGCGGAACGGGTCATCAGTTCGGCTACAACTTCAAATGGAACAACATACACAAGGAAAAGAAGGCTAAGAATGTCGAGCTAAAACACTTGGATAAATTCTGACGAAAATAGAATTTTTATTTAGTACAGGCCGACTGCTCGGCATGGTTACAAGGAGGGCAGTTCGGCCCAAAAAAAAAATAAAAAAATTACATCTCAATCTCCTCGGCAGTAGACTTGGAGGCGACATCGGCAACATCCATGACGGTATGCTCGGCAAGGAGGTCTTGGGGCTCGGCGTCAAGGGAGAAGAGGTCGGCCTGCGTAGGTTCCTCAATGGGCAGAGCCTGGGTGACCTCGGCTCCCTCCTCATCTCCCAACTCCCCGGTAAAAGTAGTCGCATCGTCGTCAAAATGCGAGAAATTGAGATGGGGAAAGGCCGCCTTGATCTCGGCCAAGAGATCAGCCCGACCTGCTTCAAAACCCTAGGCGTAAGGAGGCTTCTTGATCTCATGACACACATCAGCGTACTCCTTCGATTGGAGGTAGTCGCTGATCGCCTCGTCCCGAGCCAGGGTCAGGTCCTCCTTGGCCTTCTCCCTCACCTTGGCGAGCTAAGCCTGCAGAGCCCGGACCTTCTCCTTCTGCCTGATCACCTCGACCGTAGAGCTCTCCACTTCGGCCTCGGTGGCAGTAAGCTTCTCTTGAGTCTCCCGACGCCTCTGAACAGCATCCTGGGTATCCTGGTAGGATTTTTTGCACTAGACGCCCAAGGAGTGGTTCTCGGTCAAGAGCCGCTCAAAATGAAGCATGGTCTCCACTGCTTTGGCGAAGCCCTGCAAGAAAGCATTAGAATAAGAGTCAGGTCAGGTTACACAGGTCGGACCTAATCACAAGAGCCGAGCAGGAAACTTACCATGTTGAAATCCTGAAACAGGGTGGAGAGGAGCTTGGGGTCAGACAACGCCTCGAGCTTCTCCCTGTCAGTCGGGAGCAGGCCTGCATCCAGCCATTCCTTGGCATGCGCAGTCGACGTCAATGCCGAGTCCCCTGGGAAGAGGCGCCAGGTCGGCCTCACCAGAATGTTGCTGGCCAAGGCCCTCCCCAAGACATATCGGGAGATGTTGGGGGGTGAAGCCATGGGCGGAAGGCCACCACTCGTCAGATTGACCGAGAGCTTCTGACGCTTGGTATCTTTCGGCGGGATCCTCTCGCCTTTTCGGCCCTTCCCTTTCCTCGGAGACCCCGCTGGGCCCATACTCTTCTCGCCTCAAGGCCAACCATAGCATCTGACGGGCTCGATAACACGGCCTTGCCCTTGGGGGCCTTGGAGGACTCACCCCGGGACTTCTTCTCAGCATTTTTCTTCCTCTAATCTGCAAGGGTCTCAGCCCTTAGCGGAGCTGTATCTATAGGGGGAATATGGCCGACCACTGCAAGAGAAACCAAACGTCAAAACAAATTAAAAAAGAAAAGAAGACTAAGTGAAGAGGTTAGCTCGGGTGACAGAAATGGGCTCGGCTCGGGCTCCTACCAGGGGTCATGTGCCACCTTTGAAGAAACCCCTCGTCCTAAAGCTGAAGGACATCGAAGGGCGGACATTGGGGGATCAAGTTAAGCGAGGTCAGCTCGTTCTCGATCAGGGGCAATACCCTGTTAATGTAGTTCAAGTTGATCTCCTTCCACTCGGTTCAGAGAGGGTTGTTTGGAATGGAAGCAAAGAAAAAATGAGGCTTCCAATACTTATTGAAGCTCGGCGTGCCGACCAAAAACTTGTGGCCGCCCTGGGCCGCACTCTTCCCAGATCGACGGCTAAAATAGTACCACCCCTTCTCAGGAGACTTCTTCAAGAAAAAAAGCCGAGAGAAAAGCGCCATGCTTGCACCTCGGCCCATCTCGCAGAATAAGGTGAAGAAGCCGTACACAGCCAACCAAGAGTTTGTCACCAGCTGACCTGAGGACAGGTGGAAGTTGTCCAAGATCTGATCCACAAGGCTGAGGACGGGGAGACAGAACGCGTACTTAAAAGGCAGCTCGTACAAAGCCACCTCGCCAAGCCTGATGAAGCAGGCCATCTCCCCCGGGTTGGGAGCTCGGAGCTGGATGTTCTCGGGGATGGCATAGGTCATCCTAAGATAGTCGAGGTCGGCATCCATGATCGTGCTGGGGACTGTGCCGACACTCCCTTCTTCGAGCTCAGGGGCGTCAGCGGACGAGCTGACTGAACCAACCCCCACTTCGGAAGAATCTCCCTCACTTGACTCCTCATCGGACGAGGATGACCCAGAGTTCTCGGCTCGGTCCGCGGCAATTGGTTGGGCCGCGTGGCTGAACTCCAAGAGCAACGGAGGCTCAGCCACCTTGGCCTGACGAGGCTCCAATACATCGGGCTAGTCCGAAGTCGAGCCCAACAAGTCTATGGTGGGAGAACGAGCGGGGAGCTCTAGGCTTGGACTCGCGCCCTCTGCCTCCCTGGCGAGCAGATCGCCCATTGGACTACTACCAACTGACATACGGGGCGGAGAGGACTTACTGGTTGAAGAAGAGCTGAGGACGAGTTGAATGCGAATGAAGCAAAGGCCAAGCTGATCACGAACCAGAACGCACCGAGAGCTGCAGAGCTGAGAAATCCAAACTTGCCAAGGAGTCAATAACTTGGAGTAGTGAAGAATGGACAGTTAGGAGTCGCTTATTTATAACTCTTGGGTTGAATTGATCCAACGGTCGAGGAGAGCTCAGCATAATTCAATGGTCCAGATCAAAAGACGTTTCGAATTCCCGAGCCTGCCATAATAACTCTACTGACGTGGCACTGACGCCCAACCGTCAGACCGTGCAACGTCATATCCACGGCAAAAAATAAGCTCTACTCGGCCGCAAAAATCTTTCAGACAAGCAGACCTGAAAACTTCACTCATCAGTGCCGAGCCGACCCCTGATGAGTGGGGGGGCCTGTGATGAGGCATAAAACACCCCACCAATCAGAGGCTGCCATGTGGCCGACTTGAGGTCAGTCCATGAACCGAACTGAGCTGAACAGGAAACCGACAGAGCCGAGCCCACACAAGTCAGCCATAAACTCCTGATCGAGCATACACAGGACAGCCTAGGCCGAGCTGACTGCCAAAACCAACCTCTCGGGCCGACCTCCCAGGCCGAGGTGACTGCTAAGGCCGACCTACCAGGCCGACCTCCTAAGCCGACCTCCGAGGCCGAATCCTCCTCCACAGAAGCTACCATAGTGCCCCATCGGGGATCGCGGGGCACCGTCAGCGCATCCCGAGAATCACGGGATAAGGATCGAGCCACGATCCCAGCGCAATACGAAATCACACTTTACATGGACTCTTACCTTAATAAGAGCCCGACCCTGAAAATAGCTCTCTACTCCGCTCTATGCGAGAGAGCCTTCCAAAAGAAGGACTCCTACCATACTAGGACTCTCCCAACCGCCTCATCTCATCCTCACTCTATAAATACCAAGGTATGGAGCATCATTCCTCATCTTGCTTTTTACTAGCTGTTACGCTGTTGCACTAGTGATCTAACTTGAGCATCGGAGAGTCCTAGGTCGGAGCCACACCGGCCCTCTTGTGCTCATCACTTGGTCCTTGCAGGCTCATCGTGGGCGAACCAAGCATCGGAGATTTCCACACGCAGTAGTACCCACATTGGAAAAATTGTCAATAAAAGTACTGTATGAGCTAGCATTCTTTTGCTAAAGATCAGCAATTTGTATTGATAGAATTAAAGGAAAATAAAGTTACAATGGTCAAATGATTACAACCTTAAAAACAACAAACAATTCTAACTTGTTTCCTTCGGCTCAGACCTTAGAAAACGTTAGACCATAGCAACAAATTATGTAAATCTATAGAAAGGCCGATCTAACGCTTCCCAGTAGATCGTCTGCTTTAAGAAGTTAGGAGGGGCAGACCAACATGAATTAATCTTCCTTTTTGCCGCATGATTAGCTAGGGCATCTACAGCCGAATTTGCTTCTCTAAAGCAATGTGTGATACGCCACTGAATAGATCTCAGAAAATTGGAGGTGTATGAGCTAGCATTCAATCATTGCATTAGTATACATTAATAGAAAGGTGTTAATTAATGGGATTGGGCTCCTCTATTGCGAGCCCAACGCCCAGAGAGTGCCCAGTAAGGTATCCAACGGTGTTGAGTTGTTGGGTACAGGGGGATATGTGTTTGGTGGGACCCGACGTGTCTGGCAGCCCAGCACCATTGGATACGTCGTCATTGAGCACTTCCTGGGCATTGGGCTGAGAGGAGCCAAATCCTAATTGATGGATTTGATTACATGAAGTCCAATATGGGAGGTGATCTCCTTAGTGGATAATAGCTTCAATTAACCCGCTCTAATATATAAAATATTATTATCATGCATGTGTCTATTAACAATTGGAATTTATTATGGGAGAAACCCAATTGGGTTGGTCTTTACTATCAATCTATAAATTGATAAGCCCATTAATTGCTAATCTTAACAGTCATAAAGAAGAGAGCAGACAAGATCAACGGAGAAAATGTGAAAAAACAAAAAGAATCGTCTTCTACAAACGATCCTAGTATAAGTACGTATCCATATAAAATCTCTTGTTTGTGAGTATAACCGTATAAACATGCGTGGGATTTTTACCAAGTCAACAAATGGTGTCAACGATCAAAATTAAATGTTGTAGAGCCCACAATGTCTCTTTACGTATTAAAATGGAAATGGCAAGTCAAATAAGTCTCCATGGCCGCTATTTGAACAGTGATTTCGAACAAGCTTGTTTAGAGACTAAATTGTCTTGCCCTATCTTGCGGATTCACACCATTGGGTCATGAAGAAAGTGATGCCACAAAGGGTGGGGAAAGGAATTTGAAAGGGATGTCATAGGTCTTCTTTATATTTTCTCTGTTAGGGTTCATATTTTTCAAAATAAGGAGAAAAGAGAAATAGATCGAGATATGGAGAATGAGAAGATTGCTTCCCCTAGAACCGATCGCAAGACTGTAGAGAGGAATAGAAGAAATCACATGAAGACCCTTTACTCCAAGCTCAATTCTCTCATCCCAAATCAGAACTCTAAGGTTCTCTCTCTCTCTCTCTCTCTCTCTCTCTCTCTCTCTCTCTCTCTCTCTCTCTCTCTGTTTAGAACTTTAGGTCTTGCTTGCAAAGAACAATCATTCTTTATAGTCTGTGTGTGTGTGTGTGTGTGTGTGTGTGTGTGTGTGTGTGTGTGTGTGGATTTAACAAAGTTTAGAATTTTAGGTGTGTGTGTGTGTGTGTGTGAGGGGGGGGGGGGGGTTAACAAAGTTTAGAACTTCAGTTCTTGCTTGCAAGAACAGTCATTCTTAAGCTGTGTTAGGTATGTATTCTTGGAATGTATTCTACATCGATTTTGTATTTTCGGATGATAAAAATAGTTGTTTTTATCGTTAGAGAATGCGAAATCAACCTAGAATGTGTTCCAAGAATACATATACACCAAACACAGCCTTATCTTATATTAGTATCAAGCAGCTTGACCAAACTTCACTTTAAAGTATTTCAAATTGGAAATTATCTTGTAGGGTGGTGGAAACTCTCTCTATCTCTCTCTCTCCCTCTCTTTCTCTCACACATATCTAATAATGATCTTTGATGGGCTTCCAGGAAACAATGGCACTGGCTGAACAACTGGAAGAAGCTACAAATTACATAACAAGGTTAGAGAATGAATTGGAAAAACTGAAGGAGAAGAAAGAACACTTAATGGGTATGGAAAGAGTAAGTAAAAGCATGAGCAGTGGAATGATGGTGGAGTTAATAAGAACACCACCCCATATTGAGATTCATGATATGGGTTCTGTTTTGGAGGTGATTCTAATAAGTGACTTCGACACTCAATTCATGTTCAATGAGATTATTCGTTTGCTTCAAGAAGAAGGAGCTGATATTGTGAGTGCCCAATTTTCTGTAGTCAACAACCAAACCTATTTCCACACAATACATTCTGAGGTAAGTAAGTGGTACAGTTTGGATCTTGAGAATTCAAAATGCCAAGAATTGTTTCAGTCTTATATTTTATATTTGATGTGAAGTAGATCGATCACCATTATGGAAATTTTAGGGTTTTATCTTCAGACCCACTTCCCATGATCATAGGAATTTCAATTCTCCCATGAAATAATAGAATTATCTTTGGTGTAGTCAAGGTTTAAGAACCTGGAATCGGATGTGGGATCAGTTTCCATTGATTCTGATTCAAATTGGAACCGAAATAGGTCAGAATAGGCCGGAACCCTAGAAACTGGGAAGAAATAAAGATTTTTACATATCTAAGTTCTTTGAAGTTTTTTTATTCAAAAGACTTGTAGATCTTGCTACCAGTGTAAGTTTCATTATTTAGTTTGTTATTTTATTGACCATAAGAAAGAAAAATTGATCAAAATGAAGATCAAAGAGCATTCATGGTCTCATGGCTGATTCCAATAGAGGTTGGAGAATCGACTTTGAAATCGTGAAGGTTGGATGATTCCACCCATTCTGACCTGATGTCTAAAACCATGGCTGCAATTGGAACTAATGTCAACTAATACTAGGGCAATGTTTGGTATGCATTCTTGGAATGCATTCTAAGACGATTTCGCATTCTCAGATGATAAAAATAGTTGTTTTTATCTCCTGAGAATGCGAAATCAACCTAGAATGCATACCAAACACAACCTGAAATTAGTATGATCAATCACTTCCCTTTGTTAAGTTTCTTATCTAAAATCATGGAAGTTGAAATTACAATGATCAAACACTTCCCTTTGTCAAATTTCCTTCCTAACAGTTTGAACTAGAAGGTGGAGGGACTCCAAGTTGGTATATGAGGATGGCAGCTGAGGTTCTTGTACGAGAACCATTCTCGTACAGCTTGAGCCTCACAAATGGATTCCACTCACTCTCTTGGATTCCATCAGTGCAGCTTAGGACGTTTGAGAATGGTTCTCGTACAAGAACCTGAGCCAGCCTTGTGTATGAGGAGGGTTGTACACCAGTTAGAGCCAATTGTGGACTAAACTCCCTACAGTACTCCTTGCATGTATGTGTGGTAGTACATACGGCGGACATGTAGATACGGTGAAAATCCGCTCTGATGCCATGTCAAATTTCCATCCTAAAAATTCGAAGTAATAGGTGAAGGGACTCCCAGGTGTATAAGGGGGTTGTAGGCTAGTTAGTAGGTGCCGGTGTGGGACTAAACTCCCAACACCCTTTTGGGTGCTTTTACTGTAAAATTTGAAGAACAAACTTGTATATTGTATTAGAAAAAGATTGAGTTATCATGCTTTGTTCTTGCCTTCCTTCTGTATAGGTAGCAGAGACTTCTCTTGGTTTTGGAGCTGCAAGGATATCCAACAGACTAACAAACTTTGTCCACGAATACTTTGTTCTCTCTGAAAGTGTGCCCCAGACTGTTCAGCAGTGTTCATCCTCTGTCAATCCTCTTTTAAGTTGAAATTCATTGTTTAGAGATTATGGATTGGAAAGGAAGAACAAGATTCATGTAGCCAAACTCCATATTGTTGCAAATGGTTTGTTGAATTGTGTTGAGAATTTTTACTTGATCAAAAATTTTTTTTTTGTTGAGAGTTTCAAGGTTATAGATTGGAAAGACTAGGTTATCAAACAAGTTTACATGTATGAGGAGAGATTTATGCTTTCCATCTTATTCTTCTTTGTACTTTTAATCTGATAACTTAAATTTATATAGCTGTTTAAAGTTTGAGCACAACAAAAAGTTCATTAAGTTGACAAATAAAAGCCAAACAAAAAAAATTCTTTTGTTTATCCACTATACTTCACATTTTAGAGCAGGTAAACTGGATAGTTTATAATCCATTAAGGAGATCACTTTTCGTATTAGGCTCCATCCAATCAAGTCCATCAGCCAACATCCTTCCACTAATCCATACTCATACAATTGTTATTGGTGAAGCTTGATCTCCTTAGTCTACTATTGAATCTTTGGCGGGTTGTTTCAACTTCGAAACGCACCAAAAGGATAAAAAAGTGCATACATCAGTGCCAACGACATTGAACCCTGAAGAGCTCGTCAAGACCTTCAATTTGATATGTATGTCGCCCTATGTTGGTTCAGGACCGAGCCAGACTGGGTGGACTTCTAGGGGGGTAGTTTGTAATTTCGTGGGTTAGGGTTTCTCTATATTGTATTTTTATATAGTGGTTATCTCTTTGAGAGATGAGAAGATTGTGAGAGAGGTTTTGTATTTTTGTTTCACAGAATAGTGGATCTAGACTATCGCTTTGCCATAGATGTAGCCTACCTTCTTGGGGGTGAACTACATAAAATCTTTTGTCTTGTATGTGTGATTTCTCTTTTTCTTTGCTTTCTTCTGCAAAATCACCATTCTGTTGCATTGGTTTTTTCTAACAATGACCAAACGTTTGATGAGATTCGGTAACAATGGAATGCTAACCAAGGAGCTAACTTCTTGTCTAAAGCTCTAAGCTTCACTCCTTTATCTTTATTTTCCTCTATCTTTTCATACCATTTTCTCAATGAAGAGAATCATAATAATTCCTTGAACTGAGTCTGTTATCCCAAAGATTTAAAACTTGGGAACGCAGATAAGATCAAATACTGCCAATCTGTATCAGCATTTTCCTATCATTTCTTAGCAATCAAATACAGCCCAGGATTACTCATTTACTTGCCTTAGCCACCTATTTTTGAGGGCAAAGGTTGGGCATTAATTGCCTCATTAATGGGTTGGGTAAAAGATATAATAATCTTACCTTACCAATTTAAACACTTGTCCTTATCACATATCCATATGTGTACATCATATGTACGGTTAGATGATGCCACTTGTCCTAATTTTTTGCTTTTATAAATGCCTTTTCAAGTACTCTTAATAGTAAAGGTCCTAAAGGAGAGAAAACGATGGGAGGGAGGGAGGGAGGGAGCTGCAGAGGGAATCTTTTTTTTCCCTAATTATCTATCCAATTAAGGATTTCATTGATTTCCTTAAAAACAATAACTAATTATTTTCTAAAATCAAGCCTTGTGGGATCTAATCCCATTGAGGCACGATTCTAGGTGTGTTTGAATTTAAAATTCAAACACACATTTTTATCTCCATTATCTCCATAAAAATGACTTGAGATCACATCTCAAATCTAAGGACTCCAATCCAAAGGATATCTTACAATCTTCCTAAATCTTGGTGTGAGATCACATCTCATATGAAGATTCAAATCCAGGGGACATCTCACAGGGATAATGGCAAACTTAATAATGTTAATGTGCTCATAATGGATGAATCCAAATCGGAAAGGACTAGGATCCCATTAGGATTTTGCCTTGTATGTCATGTGTCACTCAAATACTACATTCCCAATATGTTATTGGATTTTTTTTTTTTTTTTGGTAAACCAATATGTTATTGGATTGAGCTCTTCTCCAGGGAGCCCGGCACGTTAAGGGTGTCAAAACCAAATCGAAACCGTTTACCGAAATCAAACCGAACTGTTTAAATAAAAACCGACAAGCTATTTAGTTAAATAGTCTGGTTATGGTTTTAGAAATGACACCGTTTATTTAATCGGTTCGGTTCGGTTTAGATCGATTAATCCAACGGTTTCAAATAGTGTAATCCGATTAAAATCGATTATAACCAAACCGTCTAACCATTTAAAAACCTCAGTTTTAGGGGAGTTATTAATTCGTACTGTTATGTACTTCTAAGTCTCTATATTTTGAAGTTCTAACCATGACTTCCGTTGTTCCTATTTCATTCTTAATTTTTATATGTGTCTTCCTTAATGGTTATGTGCACCGCCAAAGGCCCTCATTTTCTATTAAAAAATGCAGCAGGTAAACAGTGTAAATTAGACTTATTAAATGGTTTAGGAAACTATTTAGTAACCGTCTAACCAAAACCGTTTAAAAACCATTTAACCGAAATTGTTTTGAAATTGTTTAACCAAAACCGTTTACCAAACGGTTCAGGTTTTTATTATGAGACCGTTTAGTTAAATGGTCTGGTTACAGTTTCTACTATCAAGCAGTCAAAATCGAACTGAACTGAACCGTTTAACCGAAACCGGACCGTTTAACACCCTTACGGCATGCCTAGGGGGCATCTAGCCGTTGGGCTGTGCTGCACACATCCTTAGGTATGCGCCGAGATGTGTGCGGCACAATCCAACCCTTGGATGCCCCTTGGGCGCTGGGGTCCCTGGAGAGGAGCCGGATGCTATGTTATTTACCAACACATACACTGGAAAGTAGGCGTAACCAAAATCTCCTAATTTAAGTAGATTATGTGTAGCAATCCCTCCACAATAGAATATCACATTATAGACTATAAGGCATATATGTGTATTCTGTCATAACCATGTTTATAGAAAATTCTTTTCTATAGACATGGTTATAGAAATCCCTCCACAATACAATATGTTTATCAATCCTTCCACAGTACAATATCACATTATAGACTATAGGGCATGTGTATTCTATCATAACCATGTCTATAGAAAATTCCATAGACATAAGTATACAATATCGCATTATAGATTATAGGGCATGTGTATTCTATCATAATCATGTCTATAGAAAATTCTTTTCTAGAGATTCTATAATTCTGATTGGACCAGTAAAAATATTTTTTTTTAAATTTTTATGAACAAGTATTAATAAATTATAATTTTAAAAATTTAACAAACAATTTACCAAAATACCACCGGGTTTGGATCTCTGTCCAATCAATTACAGACATTCTCTCCCCTATACAACCAAATACTACGGATCTAGTACACCAATATATAGCCAAGGAGACATCAACTGTTTGTGTGTTAAAATTTGCAATACGTAACTATATCGATAAGGACCCCTCATGTCAAAGGATTGGCCGCACATTACATACAATAATTTCGTTCCAATTCAATTGACAGTAACACACATGTGAAATTCGTATGGTCCGGTTCAATGTACACACCGTATGTACATTCATGCTTGTGCCCTGGAATCTCCATTCCTAGGTACACACAGTGCGACGATCATATGCACGGGGTGTCCAATCCCGTCCCTAATCGTGAACAGTTTTAGATTAAAACCTAACGACTACCAAGCTCCATTATAAAATCATGCAAATTAATTTATATATTTTATATAAACATGAATTTGATTGACACATTTCCAACGCTAGTTTCTTAAGACAGGGTAGATAGGGATGGTAGTTTTGCCTGATCACATATTTACATGCCTTTACTCACCTTGCTCAACCTTGATTGGGGGGGGGTATTGGTGAGGAAACCTTAACTATTTAGTTATAGAGGAAGCATAAGGTTGGCCATGCCTTACTGCCTAGCTAAGTACGGTACGGGCAAGAAATTTGTACTCTTCCCATTTATCGGTTTACCAGTTTACCCATTAAAAGGGATATTTAAATAATTTCATGTTATAAAATAAATTTATGTTTCACTAACGCCGGCGAAATGAGCAGCGAGCTGAAATCCATGAATCAAATTTGCAGTGGCGTGAACAACAGCGAGAGAGAGAGAGAGAGAGGATTCTCCAGACCTTCTCTTTGCAGAGGTGACTTCCCTTTGCAGCGGCAATTTCCCTTTGTAGTGGCAACCTTCAAGCTAGCATAAATGACCTCCTTCAAGCTAAACATGGGTTTCATTGGGTTTTGAGGGAACAACTTTTCCTAAAACTCATCTTCAAATGAAGAAACTGTAAGAAAAAGAGTCTTAGAAGGATCTCAAACAAGAGATCATATAATTTAAATCCATGAAGAGCAAAATCTTAAATAAGATTTATTTATCTATAGATTTTTCAATAAAAGTAAAAAAAAACGGACATACCCTTTTGAAGATGTAAATCTAAATTACTTTGTTGAATGAGTTGAAGAAGAAGACTTGAACCTCTTTTAGTAAATTTTAGAAGAAAGATTGTAGGTGATCACAATTTGATGAAGCCACTAGAATTTTTAAGAACCTCACAGGCAATCAGGGTGCTCACCCCAGCTGGACAGGTATACCACAATCTGGTATTTTGAGCTTCCTAAAGATCCCCTTGCCTGTGTGATCTTGAGATATTTATATCTCTAGGGTGGAGAAGACCAGCCATAAAGTCCATCCCTAAGTGAGATGCTAGCCACCTAATATCCATATCCAGAATGTCTCTTAAGCTTACCTTGACAATTACCAAAAATGCCCCCAAACAAAAAGGAACCAAAAATACAAAACTGCCCTTACCGAAAAACAAATCAAAATTGGTTTTACAAAGATAGAAAATAAATAATATTTTTCATATCAATAAATAAAAATAGTTTTCACAAAACCATTTTGACAATAAAGCATTTTAAATTGGCAGTTTGTAGGTACGCGTATACGTCCGTAATTGTCAAGTCACTGACAATGAAATATTAGTCACTAAGATCAACACTCAACGTACACGAGGTCTTTCCATGGATGGACTCCATTGACGTTATGTGTACTGACCATCAAGAGACTAGTCCTCATGTCTCCCATAGTCTGAGTAATTTTGACTTGCACCTCTCAAACCTATCACAGTCCAACAATGTGTACATAAACATGTAATACATCATGATAGGTGCGGTCAAGTCGAGAACTACAAAGTGGCTCATCAGGATGATCATCCAAAACACCAGTCCACTAACCAAGTAGACCAAAAACCATGGTACCAATTTAATTAATTTTACAAGCCACAAAATATAAATGCCACATGACACATGCCACAAAATGAGAATATAGAAATGTCCAATAATATGCAAAAATTACACAAAATAAATTTGTATTGGGCCACACAATTCTAACAGAAACATGGGTTCACATGTTTCGTAAAAGGTCATCCCAAGATGACTTTCGCACATGGTTAGTCCTTGGGCACAGAAATGCTGATCTGTTTTGCCAAATGCTAGATTTATTCTTTTGTTCCCAAATGGAATAAAGAACATAAAAGATCATCTTGGGAGCGTTATCAAATGGGCACTAAGTTCGGGTATTATATATGTATCTGAACGTTTTGTTCAAAAAAACGTATTTTACCGTATTCAGTCATAAATCCGTTAAATAAAATATAGGGAGAAAATTCTCTGTGCCGGGGGCCCAGGCTGCCCCCAGACACATGGGGGTGGGTGCAATGACCACCCTACCCCCTAGTGGTAGGTCCATGTGTCTGGGCGCAGCCTGCGCTGCAGTATAGAGAACATGAGCCCTAAAATATAATATTTAGCTCGTCTCCAAGGAGGCGTACGCCCAGGGTGCTACCAGGGGGCATCCAGAGGTTGAGATGTGCCGCACACATCTAGGCGCATGCCTAGGGATGTGTGCGGCACAGCCCAACGGCTGACAACGCCCTGTGCGTTCCTTGCTCCCTGGAGACGATCCTGATCCTAAAATATATATGGGTAAATTATACGTCACCCCCTGGTTTTCAAACGAAACTCAGATCACCCCTTGGTTTTTGAAAAAACTCAAATCACCCTCTCTACACTAATGATGTTAGTTTGATGTTTGTTGTTGGTGTGAAAGGACTATTTTACCCTTGTACTAAAACATTAGAATAAAATTTACAATACTACCCTTCCTTCATCTTCAACATTGGTCAAGGATAGTTTAGGGATTTAAATTTATTTAACTCACTGACATCATCACTTGCAGCATAAAACTAACTAGGGACTAATTTGTTATATTGGGGTCTAAACCAGTGTACTAAAAAATTCGAAACTCTTAAAATTAAGGAAAATTTTCAACGAACCCCCCTCAATTGGACCGTGGAATTAATGCCACCCCATTAAGTGCCTATATATCAATTTGGGCCCAAAAACAAACGGGGTTAACTGTGTGTAATGGAAATGACTAAACTACCCTCTACACTAAAATATTAAAAAACAAATGATAAAATAGAAAAAAGGGTTGGGGTTTTCAAGGGTGTCTTTTGGACCATTGGATCTGAACAAATAAATCTTAAGTGTTGATTTGGAATAAAACATAAATTTGGGAATCCACTCTTCCTCTCGAAACCCCATTCCCTCCCTGACCTGCATTTTGCTCCGGCAGCTTTCGTCCCCGACTCCATGCCTCTGTCGTATTTACCCTCCAATAAATCAGTAGCCATTTGTTTGTTTGGGTATAAATAATAAAAAAAAATCTACGAAGGCAGTCATGGCTGCCATTAAGGGACAGAGAGACTGGCAATGGTGGCTGCCGGGGTGAGGTCGTCCTCCCTCCTGTGACCTGTGATAGCTTTAATAAAAAAAAAACCTGCAGAAACGGACAGCAAGGTGATTGGTTAAAGGGCAGCGACAGAGATGGTCGCCGGAGTGAATATCTCTCTCCGGTAACCTGTAACTGTTTAGATTTAAAAAAAAAAAAAAAAAAAAAAAAAACTGGGCAGCCAGGCTGCCATAACCGTGATGCTCTCATGGGCCAGCCCCAGTCGGACTTCCCCTTTACCAGTTTTGTTGCGGTTGCCGGCCTCTCGGGTAACTTGCAGATTTAAAGAGAAAAACAAATTCTGCAAGTCACAGGGTGGGTTAGGTAACCGAATTTGGAAGAATGGGTATTTTTTTGGGTTGTTTTTCCGGCAAATGGACACCGACCGAAGTTTCATTGTTGTTTGCCGTGGTTTTTGAAAACCGAAGCACCGTCGGGTGAAGCCGCAGTTGGCGGCGATTTAACTCCAAAGTACCCAGGCACAAGTGTTGATTCCCATCTTTCCATTTCTTCTATGTTGAATCAAACCCTAAACGATTTTAAGATGAATGTTGAAGAAAAAAAATTAGAGAAATCAGAAGAGAGCAGAGGGAAACCCTTCTTCTTGGTTCGATTCAATTTCTTCTTCCTTTCGATCAAAGGCGAGCATGAGTCCTTGGGAAATCCATTTGAATTTTTTTTACCTTAATCTGAATCCATTTGCAGGTTTGGGAAGATGAGTTGCAGGTTTGGGGGAAACGATTTGAGGAAGATAGAGGGCATTTTGGTCAGATGACTTGGTTCACTTGTTTTAAGGAGAAGGGCAAAATAATCTTTTAAAAAAATCTAATCTGCTCATATCACTAATTAACGGTTCAAAGACCTTTTCCGTTAGTTTTTAAGCCCATATTGATATATTGAGACTTAATGGGATGACATTAATTCCACGGTCCAACGGAGGGGTTGTCGCCGACAATTTTCCTAAAATGGGAAAAACCCTCGCCCCTTCCTATTCGAACAATCGAACCCCAGAGACACCCGACTGTGAGATAACCCCTTCCCCATTCATCTTTTTCATTCGATTCCCCTGCCCCTTCCTAGTCTCCGTCTCCGTCCACGGTGGCCGACGAGATACCCCCTGCCCCTTCGTATTTTGTACTCTGTAGCTTCCGTAGTGGATGCAAGCCGTATTCCTCACTCCTCAGCGATCCGTGTGCGACGAAGAATAAGGTGGGGTGATGTTTTGGTGACATATTTCCAAGTCGTTTATTTCACTCTTTGATATATTTCATTGTTCAACTAATCAACTCAAACTTTTGCAGTGGTGCGATCCGTATCCTCTGTTCCTCTTCTTCGTCTCCGGTACCCGACGCCGGACGGTGAGATATCCCCTGCCCCCGTTCATCTTCTTCATTAGTGGAATGTAAATTATAAATGGCACAACGACCAGATTGGAATTCAGAACCTTTGCCCCAAGAAACTTGAACATGATAGATTTCTACAAGCAGGAATTGATACGGGTTTAACAAATCTTAGTGTCAAAGAGAAAGATTAAATCTACTATAAAATTATAAAATTAAAGAAAAATTACATTGTCACCCCTTAAGGTTTGTATTAAATACAGAGCGATCCCCTGTGTTTTTAAATTATACAGTCACACCTCTTAAATTTCCACTCCATTAGTTAAATGTTACGGTATTGATTAAGTTTTTATCAAATGATTAATATACTCTTGAGAGTTAGTTTACCATTTTGCCCATAGGGCATCCTAATACCTTAACGATTCTTCTTCTTCTTCTTCCTATTCTGCAACCCCACTGGCGCCACCACCTGTTGCAACTCATCCCCACCCGCATGAGACATACTAAACGGAAGAAGAAGAAAAAGCATCAAACAGAAACAAGAAAAAAATGAAAAAGGAAGAAGATAATCTAGAGAGAGAGGGGTTGAGATTGAGATCAGGTGGAGACGGAATAAAGGCCGATAACAGGGACCGTTAAATAAGACTCCATAAAGATTCGTTGCTGAGCAGCTCCGAGAGTGGCACCTCTTTCGAGGAGTTCTTTGACCAAAGAATAATAAAAGTGTTTGAGTTTCTTCAACAAAAGGGAGTACTTGAGCTTCAACCATCGAAGCCGGATCCGCTTCACAAGTCTCACTATGAACAACCCTCTGTGGTGGTGCTTCTTCCCTCCCAATCTCACCGTCGGTAGCTTCCGTCTCCTTCTAATTAAAACCTTCCTCTGTGTGATCCACCGGAGCTTGGAGCTGCAGCGGGTGGGAGCTCGATTCCCATGGTTGCTGATGCTCTCCTCGTGGTAATCCATGAGAATGAATTAAGAAAGAGCTAAGTCAGTGATGAATTTAAGGGTTTCAGAGTTTGATGATCGAGGTTGACCAAATTAAAAAAGGAGATCCAGATAGACGTGGTGGAGTTGGATTGCAGAAGGGGGTAGCGGCGGGTGGAGTTGGGTTGCAGAGTAGGAGGAAGAAGAAGAAGAAGAAGAAGAAGGGAGGAGGGATCGTTAAGTTATTAGGGATGCCCTATGGGTAAAACGGTAAACTCACACTCTTAAGGGTATATTAGTCATTTGAGAGAAAATTTAACCAATACCGTAACATTTAACTAACGGATTGAAAATTTAGGGGTGTGGTTGTATAATTTAAAAACACAGGGAATCACTCTGTATTTAATACAAACCTCAGGGGATGATAGTGTAATTTTTCCTAAAATTAATGGTTTCAGGAAATATTATTCTGGATCAAATCGGCCGGATCTGTCCAAATTAGCAGAACATTTAAATCTGGGTTTCATGAAATTTTATTCATGATTGAGCTTATCTAATGGTATATACTTGAAAACCTTGAACCCAGTGAAACCGACCTGTAACCCAATTATCAAAATATAAGTCATTCTGAGATTTTTGAAACTCAAATCAAATTTCTCTGAGCTGATCAAATAACAAATCAAATTTCTCTTATTTTTGTTTCTAGTAATTAATCTCTTAATTAGCTGTGGGACCCAATCTAAAGTAGGTCCGAATTAGTCCCAATTCTTGGCAAAATACTACAAGTGCTGCAGGGGTTATGTGACCGGACATCGATCTCTTGGACTTAAATGGGAAAGAACACCACTCGGTGTCAAACACACCTACGCTTGCACTCTGACACAGAGGCACGCAAAATGACCATCACACCCCTAATCATTTCCGGGGGTGTGGTGATAATTTTACACGCATGTGTGTCAAGGCACAGGAATGCGTGCACTGCATGATCGGATGGTGTTCTCTTTCCCTAAAATTATTTATTCCAGTCCTTGCTCAAGCTTGGGTTGGTCTGGCTGAGGCTTGACAGACCAGAGCTCAAGCCCAAAAATCCCAAACAGAAAGCAGGCCAAGGCTAGGATACCTTCAAACTGGGCCTGGGCCTTCAAAGACCTGGGGGCCCAGCTCAGCCTAGCTGGACCCCTAATCCTATTGCTCTTTTCCTTCTTTAGGGGTCTCCTCCAACGTATTCCAATCCAACAGTCCGACTTCGATTGGGATATCGTCTCACGTCTGGCTGGGATTTATTCTCCAGAAAACCGAACCCGATACGCCTGTTAGTGCTAAAGCCTTTCTAGAGAAGATACCTTCGCTTCCACTGCTAGGGTTTATATACTGATATGATCGTTTCCTTGTAATTTCTGTTTTTAGAAATCTGAACAAGAGCCGAAGCAGCCGCACCATCTCGCTAGCAATGGTAGGATTTGAGATTGGCACGGTTCCGTTCAACCCAGATGGCTGGGGTCCCCCGGAGACGCCCGCAGCACTCCTCGCCAACCACCCAAGCAACGTCCCCTTTGCTCCATTCTCTCGCTCTGAGAAGCTCGGCCGCATTGCAGATTGGACTCGCAACTACAACAACCCCTCTCGCGGCAACAAAAACCCCTCCGACGCTGTCTTTGATTTCACCCTAGACGACTCCTCCGCCGCCCTTGCCGCCGATGACGATTCCAATTTTCGCCTTGTCGATGGCAAACCGCCACAGCGCCCAAGGTTCGGTCCCAAGTGGCGTTTCCAACAGCAACGCCAACTCCCTCAGCGCCGTGACGAAGAGGTCGAAGCCCGCAAGCGCGAGGCCGAGAAGGAACGTGCTCGCCGTGACCGTCTCTACAACCTTAACCGCTCTGGCGCTAATGTCCAACGCCGTGAAGCTGCTGTCTTCAAGTCCTCTGTCGATATCCAACCCGAATGGACTATGCTCGAGCAGATTCCCTTCTCTACTTTCTCTAAGCTCTCCTTCTCTGTCCCTGAACCCGAAGATCTCCTCTTCTGCGGTGCTCTCGAGTTCTACGACCGAACCTACGACCGTGTCAATCCAAAGAACGAGAAACGCTTGGAGCGCTTTAAGAATCGCAACTTCTTCAAGATTACCACCACCGACGATCCCATCATCCGTCGTCTCGCCAATGAGGATAAAGCTACTGTCTTTGCGACCGAGTCTATTCTTTCTACTCTTATGTGTGCTCCCAGATCGGTTTATTCTTGGGATATTGTGATTCAGCGTGTGGGGAACAAGTTGTTCTTTGATAAGCGTGATGGCTCGCAACTTGATCTGTTGTCTGTTAACGAGACGTCGCAGGAGCCCTTGCCGGAAGCTAAGGAAGATATCAATTCTGCATATGCCTTGAGTGTCGAAGCCGCTTATATTAACCAGAATTTCTCGCAGCAGGTTTTGGTTAGGGATGGTAATAAAGTTGCTTTTGAGGAGCCTAATCCTTTTGCTGCTGAAGGAGAAGAGGTTGCTTCTGTTGCTTATCGTTACCGGCGGTGGAAGCTTGATGATGATATGTACCTTGTTGCACGGTGTGAGCTTCAGGGTGCCACAGATGCGAAAGGGCAACAGGCGTTCTTGACCTTGAATGCCCTTAATGAATTTGATCCCAAGTATTCGGGAGTTGACTGGAGGCAGAAACTGGAAACGCAAAGAGGTGCGGTGTTGGCTACAGAGCTGAAGAACAATGCGAACAAGCTGGCAAAGTGGACTGCTCAAGCACTGTTGGCAAGTGCAGACATGATGAAGGTGGGTTATGTTTCAAGAGTTCATCCTCGAGATCACTATAACCATGTTATCTTAGCTGTGGTTGGGTATAAGCCGAGGGAGTTTGCCACACAGATTAATCTGAACACTTCTAACATGTGGGGAATTGTCAAGTCCATTGTCGATTTGTGCATGAAATTGGATGAGGGAAAATATGTTCTAGTGAAGGACCCATCGAAGCCGCAAGTTAGGATTTATGAGGTTCCTGCAGATGCATTTGAAAATGATTACGAGGAAGAGCCATTGCCTGAGGAGGAACAGGTGCAGCCGCTGGCGGAGGAGGATGCTAATGGTGGGGAGCCTTTGGCATCTGCTAACAATGTGGAGGAGGAGAAGATTGAAGCCGAAGTCTGAGGGTAATTATTATTTTTTTTCTCTCAAGATAATTGTTCATTTCGAACATAATACATGGTTTTATGTTTCTGGATGCTTTGTCCTTAAATTTTATTTTTGTGTTGAGGCTTTTTTGTTTGTTGCTCTTCTTATACTTTCTCTTCAATGAATGAACTTATGGTTTGTAGTGCACAGTATTGCTTACGTCAGAAGAAAGATTGATATATTTTCTGTATAAAATTTACTTTCCTTTCAAGAAAGTCTGCAGTTTCAGTGCTGCACTCTTAAACTAATGTTTTAAGAGTCAATTCTTTAAAGTAAAAACTTTGTGGGATGGTAAAGTAGGGAGAAATATATAACCCAGATGGACGTAGTAGGTTTGTGATTGAAATTTCAGTAAAAGATTGAAGTCATCCAATTAAAATTGTGAAGGTATGATGGCTTTCTAGGTTTTCTATTAAATGAGTATCTGCGGTTGTGGTATGATAAAGTAGAGGCCCATAGTGTGTGATGGTGGAAAAAGATGGAATTTATTTGATTTAAATTTCAAATAAGAAAATCTCTCAAACTTGATATTGTATAGTTTGAGGGGGGGGTTTGGATGGAATTTTTCGGACCTAGAGTTGAGGTGAGTGTAGATGGCGGACCTCGGTGCAACAGTATGCCTTTTTTTTAGTTGAGGCGAGTGGAACGGTGGTATAGGACATGGTATCAAGTATCGATACAATATGGACCGATATGGCAGATTTATATCCAGATTGGCCATGTCGATACGATACATAAAAAGATATTTATAGTACCGATATGGTGTGGCCTGATTCAGGTCGATATAACACTTGATACACAGGCAAACAAAATCCCAAAAACCCAGTTTTTGAAAGAAAACTTCTTCCTATTCTTATATTTTTGGCCAAAGCCTAGGTGGATCTCATCTACCCCCAAAATGACATAGAAGTGATTAAGAAAGCAAAATGTAATGTTAAGGGCATCAAAGTAGAGATCAAACATCAAAGCTGTGGGTTTTAAGTATGTAAATTTTTTTTTTCTTGTTTTTGCTAAGTATCACAACTCAACTGGAAGACTGACCTAGATTTGTATATCTTAAATAATTTGTGATGTATAATGTATAATTCTGTTTATTGCTAAGTACTTATTATTATAATTACATACTACTTCAGGTTTGTTCAGTGTGTTATTAGTAGAGCAGTAGATGGTTAACGCGTATATATGTAAGTGTTAACGAATGTTACTTAAGACTTAGTAGTATGTGTTTACTTACATATTGTTTGCTTGGTTTGGACCTTTAGAGGTTACTTTGACCCAGTATCCTAATTCACAAATAAAATTTTACCCCAAATATTATTGCTTAATTGCTTCTTAGTACTTGTTAATAGGTTTGATGTTGCACTTGCTAATGAAGATTTAAATCACATAGATGTTGTGAAGAAAGATAACCTGATATTATTTATTGCTTATTTATGGTGCACGGTGGTTAAATGTATCATAAGTATGTCTGCATATCAAAGTGTATCTAGCGTCTCCGATACATCTCTTAAGCCTAGCTGTCCAATACTGTTGCTTAATACCGATACTTGACACCATGGTAAAGGATTCATTTAGCTCACCTCAAGTAGATGGGATAGGGTATAGTAGAGTTGCATTTTTGTTTTTAATAATTTGAGCTGGTGTGGCTTATTACACCTTTTAGGATTTAAAATAGTACAACACTTTATTTTATCACATGCATCTGGGAAAAAGAAGAAGGAACACTTCATTTCATTCCATAGCATTTGAAAATGTTGTTTTTACATTACAAAGAAGTGCTGCAAAGAGGTATTTTATGGATTTTCTTGATTAGCAGCACTGTGAATCGATGTTTACACAGGAGATATTTTGTGACCCTTTCTCCTTTCATAGGTGTCAGGAGAAAAATATATTGTCAGTATTTAGATCATATTTTCATGCATTATGAGGTGCTTCTCTGGATATGGTTTCACTTTCCAACCTTATATATAGTTGTTTGTTTCTCGAAGCATCATTGACTTGATTGGGTTAAATAAAGGTGGATTTTCAAGGGGTTCATGGTAGGGTGCTTGGCAGTTCCTCTTTCAAGCAAATCCTCTCTTTGTTAGGAAATAATATAAAAAATTTAATAGAAACCTTCATTTACATATGGAATCATTGATAGGATCAAAGTGAAGAGCCCTCACTTGGATTTTGCCTTAAGAAATCTTTTTTGATTGCCATAGTGGATAAGTTGTTTTCTGCATTTTCTGGCTGGTTTCCGATTTATTAGAATGCCAGGGTGGAGATTGAGGGGCATTTAAGCAAAAGGAGCCCCCCCCCCCCCCTTCTTTTTTTTTAGCTATTTTTTAATACTAAGGACTTCAACTCAGGATGCTAGTAATTTTAAGAAAATTGTATCAACCTCTCTCTCTTTCTCTGGGAGGTAGGTAGGTTCTTGGAGAGACTGTATTGTTGGAAACCTTATTGTTTGGTCCTTGTCTTGAGTCTTGATATTTGTTTTTTCCCAGTTCAAAACCTGCTAACCATATGGTGGACCCCTGGAGACTTGTGCCAGTAGTTGGTTCAAAATGAAACATTTCCACAATAGGTAGGATATGGATTCTTCACTTGCCAAGAGTGTTTAATGCAGCTAAGATTGTCCAATTGTGCCAATCGGGCCTCAGAAGACTATATAGATTCTCCTATAGTTATGTTCTATGGATCTAGGGCTTCTTATTTTTGGTTTATTGATGAAATGAACCTCTTTAATAAGCCCATATTTTGGGTCTTAATTCTGCTTCAGATTAAGTTTATAGATAAAGTTGTGTGGGTCCCAGGTGTTGTTAAGCGTGTTTCTGGTCTTAATTCTCCCATGTGGTTTAATGTTGATTTTGATGATATAAGATATATTTCACTGCCTTGGTCACCTTGACAACTATAGGAAGAAGAAAGAATTGATTGATTGTCTGATTGAAGTTGTGGAACTCCAAGAAAATATTCCAATTGGAGAAATACCACTTGGTCTTGTTTGTAAGGAGATTGAGACGGTTGATTTTCTTCTTCCTCTGTAGATAACGTTTGGAGGTAGTCTTATTTTTAAGAGAAGCTTTGGGTTGGCATAAAATTAAAGCAAGTGGTTGATGATGCCTCAAGCATAGTTGTCACTGTGCCAAGTCGAACTAAGGGGGTTAGAGGGGGGGGGGGGGAGGGGAAATTAAGGCGACATCAGCAAGGCGCCAGTCTAGACAAAGCTGCCTGGACGCCTGGGTGTTGCCTAGGTGACACTTTGACAACTGAGGCATCGAGTGACGTCGATCCTCCTATCCTACAAAACTCGAGGGAGAATGTTTTCAAACAATAAGAATTGATGTAGTCAAGATAATTCAATTGGGCCAACTATGTCTCAGAAAATTTGTTTTAACTCATGGTTTGGTTCTATGGACTTTTGGGCTTCTTATTTTTGAGTTTGTAATGGCCTCTTTTATAAGCCCATATTTGGGGTCTTTTTTTTTATAATACGGGACTAAGTATGTAGATAAGATTGTGTTGTTCCCATGTTAATGTAGATTGATCAGAGGATCTGCTGGTGGTGGGTTTCTTTAAGATAAAAGGGAAGAGACCGCTTGCATTGGAGCAGTAAGGATTAGGGAAATGGGGAATCTCAAGGATGAGAGGTAGGGAGAAGTTGTGGGGAAGAGAAAGAGAAGGGATAGAGAGAAGAAGGAACAACCTTAATATTAATTAAATCATAGTAATCTTCCATTTCAAATACCATAAATTCATGTAGGATTACAATCCTATTTATAAAGATCAAATAAACTGATTTTAGGGCCCTTAAACCAAATAAACAACCATTCCTCCAAGTCACCTAAACAAAATTAACTTAAATTGATCAAATACTTTCTTAGAATGCTCCAAACAACATAAACTACTGACTAACAATAAGACATAAAATACTTAATGGAAAAGGATTCTTTCTAGACTAAACTAACTTAATTGCACATGAGACCTACACATCTTATCTATATACTTATTTCTGTATACAGTAATAAGACCCAAATATGGATTTATAAAAGAGGTCTATTACATGAATAAACTCAAAAATAAGAAGCCCAAGGTGTATAGAATCTAACCATGGGCCAAAATAAAGTCTTTCGAGGCCTGATTGTTCAATTGGGTTAATCAGGTCTCCGAAGACTTTATTTTGACCCATGGTTGGTACTATGCATCTTGAGCGTCTTATTTTTTGGTTTATTGATGTAATGGATCTCTTTTATAATGCACGGAATTAAGTATATAATAAGATTGTGCGAGTCCCATTCGTTTTTAAGGAAGTTAATTCTAGAAAGAGTTCTTTTTAGTCAAGTGCATAGTTGTCAAGGCGTTGCCTAGGTATCCAAGCGCCTTGGTCGCCTTGATTTTGGACCCTCTCCAATGCCTTGGCTCTCCTAGATTCCGTGACAACTATGGTCAAGTATTGTATGTCTTATTATTAGTCAATAGTTTATGCTGGTTAGAGCCTTCTATAACACGTCTTTGATCAGTTAAAGTTAATTTATTTAGGTAACTTAAAGGGATAGTTTTGGTTTATGATTTCTAAAGCCTGTTTATTTGGTCTTTATAAATAGGATTATAATCCTACACACATTTATGGATTATGGACTGAGAAATTGGTTTATTTTAAAAGTGAGTTGTGATGGCATCTCTCTCTCTCTCTCTCTCTCTCTCTCATACGATTCTGGTTTGTATCTCTTTCTTTACTGCGATCGCATCTCTCTCCTTCCCTAACAGATCGAGTTCTTCTCTCTCTTCATTCAAACCCACCATCAATAGATGGCCACAGGATCTGCTTTAGTGTTCTTTGGTGATTTTTTCTTTAGACATGATTCTTCATTTTGTCAATTATATCTTTCTTACTAAAAGAGAGAACAGACTCTATCCTGATTTGAATAAGCAAAGGCATCACAGTGTCAGTTGAGAATAGTAACTACTCTATTGAATACTGCATGCTGCTTATCCAGTTCTTCCATGATCTTCTAGCCACATTTTAAACTGTGTTGATTCCCATGTTGGGAGACCAGGTTGGGGGGGGGGGGGGGGGAATGTTTACCTCCTGTCTTTATCATGCATGTGACTCTATCCTGATTTGAATAAGCAAAGGCATCACACAGTCCGTTGAGAATAGTAACTACTCTATTGAATACTGCATGCTGCTTATCCAGTTCTTCCATGATCTTCTAACCACATTTTAAACTGTGTTGATTCCCATGTTGGGAGACCAGGCTTGGGGGGGGGGGGAATGTTTACCTCCTGTCTTTATCATGCATGTATTGCATCATTGAGTTCTCTAAATACTGAGATTATTCTCTTGCTATTGTATCTGTCAATGTTATCGTATCCATTCCCTATCTTTGATTTAGCTCCAAGGTGGTCTAGCTAGGTGACTTTCTGCAATCAATGGACACTAAATATATTGCCACAGCTGGCGGAATTGTTGTATGGGCAGATTTTATGTGACCTTTAATCTTTTCAGTCCTTTCCCTTTCTTCAGAAGATATATATTGAAGAATATGATTTAGCAAAGAGAGGGCAGACCTCAGTGCAATGGTAAGGTTGCTCCATTGCGACCTAGTGGTCGTCGGTTTGAGTCGGGAAGCAGCCTCTCCATGAAGCGGGGTTAAGGCTGCATATATTATGACCCTCCCTTGACCCCGCAGTGGCGAGAGCCTTGTGCAATGGGTACACCCTTTTAATATGATTAGTAAACAATATGAAGGTTCTTGGATAGATGATAGTACAAGAGAGAGTCATTGTCTCATTTAGTGAGAGGTCATGGTACAAAAGTTTTATATTAGAAAGTATTTGCTGAAATTGAAAGAAATTTCTCTCCTTCTGCCTGTATGTTTTATCACATAACAAGGGTCTAGTTGCACATGGGTGGGGGAAGATGGAAATTCTTGGTTGGAGTTTTTTTTTTCCTGTAGAATCTTAAATTGTTTTTATTCATCATATGAATCTCATACGTATGTAGAAGAATTGTGGAGGTGGCGTATTCTTTACACTCCATTCTCTCTTCCCTTTCATGTAGTTATCAACTCATTATTGCCTTAGGGAGTGGACACAACCATGGTTGAGCCTGGTGAGGCCCCATTGGGGATGTCCTCGTAGATTATGCAGCAGCACTCGTGCAGATATGAATTGCTTCCCCCCCCCCCCCCCCTCTTTTTTTTTGTCATCACGCAAACCACATGCCAATCCCAAAAGGTTAACCACCTTTGGGACGGCGGAATGGCGGATATACATAACACACGCTCGATGTTGAACTAAACCCACGTACCCAGTGCAATTTTGCTTTCATCTTTGAACTTCTATATAACCTGTGCGTAATGCATTTGATGCTGTGATGTTGTGACTGAATCTGTAATATTTCACAAATTAACTTTTGATGAGCTTCTCTTTACTCCTCTGCCCTACATTATGAAATTTATCTTTTACTTAAAAACTCTTTTTCCACATGTTTCTCCTTGCTGTAGGTAACTATTTTGTTGTGGGTTTTGCATTTCAGGATCAGAATACTGAAAGATTGTAGGAACAATTCAGGAGATTTTGGATTAGACAATTCAATACTACGGTTGGTGAGCCTTGAACTAGTCTGCATATTTTTGCTTGCGGTAGAACTTCTGAGGCCCTATTATTTGGCCAAAAGGGTTGGGACAACGTGGAAGAGGACTTCATTAATTTTGTTTCATCTTTGTTGATTTTGTACTGGGTTATAAACTGTTTAATTTAGATTATAAGAAGATAATGTTAATTGAGTGGATGGACATACATGCGAGGATATACCATTACATGAATTGGGAAATAATTAAAGGGTCGATGTTCTTTATGTTGTAGCGTAGGCTGTGCACAGATACATTTCCACTGTTCAGTGGGCATGGTAGTCATTTCTCGCACTACCATGTGTCTGGGCGCAGCCTGTGCCCCTGGTGTGGAGAGAATATTTTTCCATAATTGAATTTGAAATTGAAATTTGTCATCGGGCTAATCCAAACAATCTGCTAGATATTTAGAGGTTGGATTTACCATATCGATCTTCTACTACACTCTACAGTGAGAGCCGTAGCTGCAATGTATTTCTTTTACCCTGTGATGATAAGAATTCCCCCTGTTCATTTTCGGGGTTCCAGATTCTCATGAAACCTAAAATGGATTTGTGTCAATGGTTGGAGTATGGTTAAACTGTACAATATTGAAAACCGAACCGATACGAAGACCTGTATCAGACTGCATTCTTATTTTGGTCCATTTAGTTCCATCGCCGTTACACTGACAGATGCCTAAAACCATGCGTCTCTGTGTTGTGTTTCCTGATCATGGATTTTGTAATCAGTATTTGGTTGCCCTATTTTTCATTAAAAATTGGATTATTTTACGTGTTTTACACTTGAATTGATACCAATTTCCGATTCAAGATCGTTCAGGAATTGATATCGGCCTCTACCGATATAAATAATTATCAGCCATGTTTCCGATAGTCATCCGTATTCACATAGTCACAGTTCACACACACTGGTCTATGTTGAATTTGGAGAATCTGAATCTGTATTTGACGCGTACAACTTCCCAAGCCTGTCCATAACTACTATACTGAGTCAAATTCGAGTTTGGTTAAATCTGGTTGACTTAAGGCTTAAGCTGTGTTTGGTATACATTCTTGTACTGCATTTGAGGTTGATTTCGTATTTTTGGGCGATAAAGGGCCTGCATGATAACACTTCTGTTTTTAGGACATGATTTTATTCCAGAAATGATTTTTTGTATGTCTGTTATTGGGCCATATTTTTTTGCAAAAGTACATGTTTGGTAACGTATAATAATTTCTATTTCTTAGTGAGAAAAGAAATAGAAACACATATGTTATGCACAATTATTTCTGTTTTTAGAATTTCTATAAAATTTTAAAAAATGCCATTAAATACCCAAAAATTTGGTGGAGGTTGACATGATGGTGGTGTTGGTGGAGGTGGTGGTGGTGGTAGAGGTGAAAGAGGTGGTGGTGGAGGTGACGTCGACGGTGGTGGTGGTGGTGGTGGTGGCGGTGGTGGTGGCAGTGGAGGTACTGTTGATGGTTGTGGTTGAAGTTGCATTGACGGTGGTGTTTTATTTTGAATATGAAATTACTACTTTGTCCATCAAATTAAGCATGCGCACATTAAAGAGCAACTCCCCCCTTATTTATTCTTTTTATTTTTTGGATTGGATAGAGAAGCTTCAAATTAGAGTTTTTTTTTTTTTTTTTGTATTTCTCAGCAATTTTTTTTGTCTTGGTTCATTCTCAGGAACAAAAAAATGAACCGAGATTAACAAACGGATTTCTCTTAATTTTTTTGTTCCCAAAAACAAAAAAATAGAAAAATAGAAAAACAAAAGTGATATTATGCAGACCTAAAAACTACTATTTTATCATTCAAGAATGCGAAATCAGCCTAGAATGCTTACCAAACATTGCCTTAGAAATCATTTTCTTTGTGCTGTCTTAAATAAAGTTGCATGATAAGGTCCACAATCCATGACCTAAGGGTGTCAAAATGGAACCGAATATTGGAATTGGAATCAACCATTTACGATTAAATCAAATTGTACTCTAGAAAAATGATCTGGTTTTGATTTCATAGATTCTCTTATTGGTTCGGTTTTGATTTGCATCACAAAATCGATTTTTCTAAACCAAATAGGAACTGAAAAAAGCTAATAGAAATCAGTACCTCTCACTTGATAGTACCCATGCACCATTGAGTTAATTAATAAAATAATAATTAATTTATTAAGCAACAATTGTTGCATCATACTTGAAACATAAGATAAGTAAAATGTCTTAGGACTAACTATATAATATAAGTTTGAGTACAAATTAAAAATGATAGATTATGTTAAAATTGATTAATATATCCCTACCTGCTAATGGAATAAACAATTTGTTTAGATGTGAGATTAATGAAGAAAAAAAATGGGAGAAGAAGGTACAAGAAAGGAAAAAGACGGGTGAAGATAGGGTTTTTTTTTTTTTTTTTTAATGACATAGGCATGAGAAATAGGATGAATGAGGGAGACCAAGAGAGAATGGACAAACATGGGAATATATATGGTTTGAAAAGTTGAGATTTTCTTTGTTACTGTTTCCCAAAACTGGCACTACAAACCACATGTAAACCAGATTGCGAAAACTGAATAGAAATCAATAAAACTAGACCGAATGCAAAACGATTCTAATTCTGTTTGATTCCTATTCAGTTCGATTTTGATTTCACCTTGTCAAAATATATATCGAAAATGAACCAAACCAAATAACCAGAACCGGACTGATTGACACCCTTAACATGACCTAAAGATGAACTTATTGGTCTCAACTAGGACTGTCAACCGGTTAGGCTCGGCCGGTCTCAGTTGGGTCTAGCCGGGCCTCACGAAATTTTACAAGTTGCACCGTGTCTGACCGTTTAGGCATTCGGGCTTGCCTTGGACAGGCATGGTACGGTTTCATTTCGGTCGGTCAATGTTCAGTCTTTAATCGGGGCAGCCTTATTCAGGCTAAACGGACCTAAACTAGGTCTAAAACAGGCTAATGAGCCATTTAACTCTAAACGGTTTGGACTTACTAATTGAAATGCAACTAGAATTTTAAGTTCAAACCATCACAGCGTTGGGCAGTCACTGTACAGCTCAACTCAGAATCAAATAAAGCTTACTCCAACTAAAATAGCAGCACAACACCGAATAGAAGCACATCTAACAAAGTAAGTAGAGGGAAAAATAATAGCAGCAGAACATCAAATAGAACACACATCTAACAAAGTAAGTAGAGGTGAATAAAAAAATAGCAGCACCACACCGAATAGAAGCACATTTAACAAAGTAAAATCTAAAAACTAAAACTCAACCTCATCTCACCTACGTTAAGTATATCTAAGGGTGTTAAACGGTTTGATTTTGGTTAAATGGTTCGGTTTAGTTCGGTCTTGACTACTTGAGGGTAGAAACCGTAACCAGATCGTCTAACTAAACTGTCTCATAATCAAAACCTGGACCGTTTGGTAAATGGTTTCGATTAAATGGTTCTAAACGGTTTTACACGGTTTTGGTTAGATGGTTCTGTATACATTTTCTACTCTATTTATTAATACTAGTTATTACTTACTAAGTTATTAGTTTTTTTTCTAGAAAAAGGAAATCATTAATGAAGAAACATGACTGCTTAGTAGTTGTTACTTACTAGGTTTTGACTTTTTGTTTATAAAAAAAAAAAATTGTTAAGTTTTTAAACGGTTAGGCGGTTTGGTTATAATCGATTTTAATTTGATTACACGGTTTGAAACCATTGGATTAATCGGCCTAAATCGAACCAAACCGATTAAATAAACGGTGTCATTTGTAAAACCATAACCGGGCCATTTAACTAAACGATCTATCGATTTTGATTTAAACGGTTCGATTCGATTTCGATTTGGTTTTGACACCCTTAAGTATATCTAACCAATAAATGTCAAAGACCAACAAAAAAACAAACAAAAAAAAGGAAATTTGGAGGGAAGAGGAGGGGAAGTTTATAAGTTAAAGGATCAGGCTATAACAAGATGGTCTAAGTCGGGCTCGATCGGGTCTGATGGGCCGGGTCTGGAATTGACACCCCTAGTCTCAACACGTATCCAAACCGATTAAAGCTTGACAATAGACCTATATATCGAGAATGATTAAAGCCCAAGAACCGACCAAATTAATTGGTTGATTTTGGTCTTGGGCCAAATAGTTGAAGGATCGATTAGAGCCCGGCCGAAAACAATTGAGCCAGACTAAGTGACACCACTACCAATATAACCCCTTTTCTCTAGGCATTATAGGTTACCTTTTAGACTCAACCACATCTTCTCCCAGTTGTTCGGGGTTAAATCCCTCAATCTTATCCATTATTCCTCTTTATTCATGCCCTAAAGTTAGAATCTTTTTTCTTTTTTCGAACTTCTCTTTGCCAAATAGAATAAAGTTAATCCATATTGTAGTAAAGTAAAAGAAATAGATATCATATATTAACTAAGCGTGAAACTTTTCTTTATTAGGCAATCCGTATCAGGATACCAATGTTTTGCTTGGTATGCATTTTAGGTTGATTTCGCATTCTCATATGATAAAAATAGTTAAATTGACCTAGAATGCATTCCAAGAATGCATATCAAACGCAGCTCAAATTTTAGTTCTGCTTTAATTATACGAGATTGCGAAATCAAACTAGAATGCATTCCAATAATGCATACCAAACGGAACTTAAGTTTTAGTTCCTTCTATCTTTGCAAAGAATGGAGTGTAATTTTCTGTAAATTGAAGCATTGAAAGAAGAATCATGATTTAAGTCTCAAATGTTTTGTTAATTTATATGACTATAAAATTATTAATTTTTGGGTGAATTCATGTGAATGAAAACTCCATGGCTATAATCATTTTATTAGTCAAATTTTAGTTCAAAACAAGTAAAAAAAAATATATTAATTCAAATTTGATTAAAAAATTTATAAAAATGTCACTATTCTTTTATTGTATGAAAATAGCCACAATAAATGGTCATGGTGTCAAAGTTCACCCTTAACGGGTCGAAGTGGTTAAGCCCAAACCGAACCTAACTTTTGTTGGTTTGTTTTAGGTTGGGTTTTATGAAAATCGATAGAAACAAAACCAAACTGGACCAACCAAAACCGAAACCCAGATCAAACACGATTAAAACTAAGACTGGACCAATAATAACTCATAGAAATAGAATGTTTCCATTAATTCTCTTATGTATACATGTAAAATCAAAATTGGTTCGGACCGGAACCAATAACAAAAAACAAGTAATAAATTAGACTAAATTGGACCAGAAACAAAATTTCTTAACAATTTGATTTCGGATTATCCTATTAGTAACAAACCACAACCAATGCAATCCAATAAATCGAATTGGACCGAACTATCCAATTGACACCCCAACTATTAAGGGCTTGTGTGCCTTACCCACCTCTAAAAACCATGTGGGCAAGAGAACGGTAACCAGTTGTGTAGACCTTGCTCTACCATAGGGGCCAATGAGAATGTACGTAGAAGCATTAGTTTGGATGGGATTTTTGATCTCATTAAAATTGAGTGGTGTTTATTCATTTTTTGTGTACTCCAATGTATCTGGTGCAGGAAACACACGATCAAGTAACATTCGTTTTCCATTTCTAGGAACATGCATGCAAAATCCTGTATAAGGGGTATGTTTATGAGATTCTTTCCTTGTATCAATCCAGACAAAAGGCAAAGGACCTCGTAATCATCGTTCGGAGGCTCAATGTGGGTCCCATGAACTGTTTCTGTCCATTTGATCTAAGCCGTTCATTTTTTTTCTCTCTTATTTATGGCACAGATAAAATGACCCACAGGCCACATGTGGGGCCATACCCCATTTGCAGAAAATATTAATAAAATATTCTGTATTTAACTACAAAATCTTCTCTCGTCGTTTCTCTCATTCGGGATTTCGTTTTCGGGTAACTAGAATAGAAATAGACCTTCGGATCCTAAGAACAGTGACGAGATCTGACTTCCCTTTTTACATCTCTCGGCCCTAAAAAAGGGTCGATTCTCTGAGAAATTCTTCGATTAGATCATCTTCTGTTCCAGGTAACAACCCTTCTTTTCTGCTTTCTGCAAAATTTTTGATTGAAGTTTCAGTTTTTCCCCCTTTTTGGGGGTGGACACTCGACGCCTTGATCCATTTCGGTCTAGATTATTTCATGTGTTATAGTTTCTGTTTCGGTGGAAAGCTTGGATTTTTATTCGTTTCTTCGTATTCGATTCGTACGTTCTTTCTTTTGCAACTTTTTTTTTGTCGACGATAAAAGCCATATATTGTAGGTTTAGATTTAGTTTGTTTTTTTGTGTTCTTTTTTTCGGTGGAAAAATTCAATTTTTCCGATTAGAATTTCTTGTAATCTTTTTGTCCTCACGAATGTTCCGATCGCTGTTGAGCTGAGGTCTGCATGTTGGAATTGCTACTACGAATCTGTTTATTTGTCCTCCTTTAAATGATTAATTGTTGGTTATTTTCTGTTTAGCATCTGTTAATGGAATCATCTCCAATGAAAATAGTTGAATTGCAGGAATTTTCCCCCCTAAAATTTCCATCTCTCCCGTCCCCTACTTTTCTCTTCCTGTTCTTTCTATTCTCCTTCGATTTTCGGTTAGATACTGCAATATTCGATTTCTCTTTTCCCTTTAGCCTTTTCTCTGGTTCAATGGATCTATTTTAGCATTCGGCATTCAGGCGTGGTGGGTTGAATACTCTTTCGTGATAATGGATATCTCACCAGGCCTTAACATGATTCATCCTCTTTATACTTTTCATCATCAGGTGGTGGAAACCATGGGTGTGGAGGTAGTGGCAGATGATTTCACACAGGCACCTGTGAAGGACGGAGCCAACGCGGAACATGGTATATTGAATGAGAAAGAGAGCATAGTACCCAACCAAGAGGCAGGGGGGCTAGACGAACCAATCATATTTGGTTCGCATGGAACACATGCGCCTGTTAAAGGAGAGGTCGATTCCGCTCTGGATGACAAAAACTTCCCCAAGGATGCTGTTGATGAATGGCCTGCGCCGAAGCAAATCCATTACTTCTATTTTGTCAAGTATCGGGCTTATGATGACCCAAAGCTGAAAGCCAAACTTGATCAGGCCGACAAGGAGGTTCAGAAAAAGAGTCAAGCTCGTTTCCAGATTATTGAAGCGTTGAAAGCCAAGAAGGTACGTAATGTGTGCTCAATTTTGCTGGTCTTTTCCTTTTATCTTTAGTTGGAAAAATTGGATAATGAGGCGTTGATTTTACTATGTCTATCAGAATGCATGCAAATTAAAGACGATGTTTGTTAAATAATTTGACGTCTTAAAGTACGCTCAGAAATGAAATATTTTTCTAGAATGACCCAGCTAGCTGGGTGCCTAAATTTTTATTCTCTTTCCTTTTGTGCAGTCGGATCGAGCACAGGTGATAGCTCAGTTGAAGCCTTTAACTGTTGAGGGCAAGCGGTACAGAGTGATGATGGATGAGAAGAGGAAGGAAATGGAACCTTTGAATCAGGCTTTGGGTAAGCTCCGTGGTGCAAACAGTGCTAACCGAGAGAGGGGAGAGAGGGGTGTTGGTATATGTTCATCTGAGGCAGAGCTTAATGCACTTGTAAGCGTATACTTAAATTATTGAAATCACCATTTAATCTTACTCCCTATTTTAGGCTATATTAATTACTTATTTAACTCCATTGGAATTGTCATTACAGATTCAGAGCTTGAATTATCAGATTCAACATGAGAGCCTCACTTTGGCCGAGGAGAAACAAATTATAAGGGAAATTAAACAGCTTGAGGGGACTAGGGAGAAAGTTATTGCTAATGCTGCTATGAAGGCAAAGATTGAGGATTCTATGGGACAGAAGGAGGCTATTCAAGACCAGGTCAAAGTAAGAATTTTTTTTTAAAATTTATTTATTTTACTTATATATTTTATTTTTTTTATCTTTCGTAACTTTCAATAATTATCGTTTCTATCACGTGATAAGTCTAAGCTTAAATTTCACCTATGGTTTCATGCATTATAATTTGATTGTAGCTCATTGGTGTTGATTTGGACGGAGCAAGGAAAGAGCAACAAGCAGTTAGGGCACAAATCAAGAATTTAGAGGATGACCTGAAAGCAATTGACAATGAGATTAGTTCATTGCAAGAAGAACTGAATACTGTGAATCAGAGAAGGGATAAAGCATATGAAACCCTTGTTGAACTGAGAAAACAGCGTGATGAAGGGGTACGAAGACTCCAGACTTCCAGTTTCATGCTTTCGCACTTTAACTTGTTTGGTGTAATATTGCATTGTTTTGTTTTTCTTTGTTAGGTTATGTACGATTTAATCTGTGAATCATGTACAATAGATAAATTGACGAATTGTTTTTTCTTCCTGAACTTTTGCTTAGCTTTTGAATTAGTGCTCTATGTTGTACAAAAAGTTGTTGAACTCCTTGGTGAGTTTAACTTGACTCTCAGTTATTTAACTTAATTTTTAAGTTTCTTTTTAACATGTTGTCATTTCATATTTACTTATGATAACCTAGTAGGGTTACATGGTAAAAGATGAAGAGGTAATTTATTTTTTGAAATGCTAACTCTTGTACCTTAAATATGTTAACAATATGGACATTATGCTTACATTGAAATGAAAGACTTAGATATTTCCATAGCAGAAATAATGGAATTAATGATTATATTATGTTACTTTAACAATTACGTACATTGAAATGAAAGACCTATATATTTACACCCAAAAAAAAATTAATGGAATTAATGATTATAATGTATTACTTTAACAATGATTAGTGATTATTGCGAATATGATTTGTTGTAACTATAATTAATACATACTACTATTTATCGTAAAATGTAATTAGTAATCATAATTGATGGAAAATAATGAAATTGAATACGATTATTGCACAGAGATTGTAGAGCCCAATTAATGCAGACAGAGTAAGTAGCCTGCATCAATTTCCCTGTGGATCAGAAAAAAAAAGTTCTTAAATTTTGAAGTGAGGCAGTAACACTTCATCTGTGAGGCTCTTCCATGGCTCATATTTGTAGAACTCTTTGGCTTCTGTGTAGAGATTGTGAAATCAGTAACACACTTAACATGGCATTCTTCCTTATTCTGGCTAAAATGATGAGGTTATGAAGAGACCTTTAATGGGCTTCTTATTCTTGCTGCTCCAATAATTCTAGTACTCTGAGAATGTAATCTTGAAGGTTTCCAGAGTTATCTTCCACCTTGCCTTTCTCTGTACTGAAGAAAATTTGGTTGATTCTTTACTTGTCGAGGAATTGTAGAATGTCTACCATTGACCAAGAAAACCTTTGGCTCTGGTACCTAGTCAGGCAGAGATCAAGGAGCCTGCATCACCAGTTTACATATACCCACCATTTGATTCTGCAACTTGAATCAATGAGGTTGCAGTCTTTCATTCGTACATTCTTCCCCTCACATGGACTTGCTTAAACATTATAAGATTACATTTACACATTATAACATATGTACTGCATTATATAATTTATGTAATTAATACTAATAATTGCATTATAATATACTTTCTTAAATTGATAACCCTTGTATAGAATTCATGGTATTGTTATCAACAAATGTGAATAAATATCATGGGAAAATGTTTCCAGCAATAGCAGTGCAGGATGGATTCCAGCACCACTGGCTATTTCTGCTACATGGATTTAGAGACATTATGAACTAAATTGGATTAACATTGAATGTTTTTGTGAGATAGAGAGAGGTGTAGCACATATTTTTTATTTTATTTTGTATTTTTTTTGGAGTAAAATAATTATGTATTGAGAGTGAACATCTATTTTTATTTCTTTTGGTATGGCAGACTTCTTGAATAAAGGCATGGGTTTGAGGGGGGCACAAAGCCCTCGGGAAGCTTAAAGGAAGAAGAGCACGTAGTATCTGTTACACATTTGTCTCTAGTATAATTTTTAACTTGGTATTTGTTCAATGAAAACATTTTGTAACATTCTGAATTTTGATGAAATTGCTGTAGAAATCATACTTGTTAAGGTGTCTACTAGGTGGCCCTAGGTGACTTTTTGGTGTCGCCTTGGTTTTTTTTCCCTAGAGGGCTGACCTTGGTGCAACGGTAAGGTTGCTCTTCAATTCTGTGGAAACAGCCACTCCATGATGCGGGGGTAAGGCTGCATACATTATGACCCCTCCCCAGACCCCGCAATGGCGGGAGCCTCATGCACTGGGTACACCCTTGATTTTTTTGCCACCGCCTTGGATCATGCCTTGTCGCCATGACAACTATGGTATAAATTATTACCATTCAATAATTATAACAAAGTGAATATCATAAAGAAAAAGATTCTATGATTCCTGATAGGCATTTCATATTCCATATGGAGCATGCTAATAGATGTAAAGAGTTGCCTTCCGAGGGTTGCAATGGAGGATTAAGAAATTCATGTTGGAGTTGATGGTTGTCCTCATGAAATCCTAGGGCTCAATGGTCAGGATTTTGTGAGAGTGGTCAATACAGTGAACAGTAAAGAAGTTTACCAGGGTTTAGTTGATGTACCATACACATAAAGAGGATTTAGGTGAAGGTTAACTTTGATGGGTATTCTTTTGTGTAAATGTAGTTCAAAGGGAGTTGGGGTTTGGAGCTTATTGTAGCAAATAGTGATATTTTAGAGGTATTCCTGTCCATTTGGCGCTGTTTAGTTAATTCAGTATAATAGGATTGGCTCTTTTGCAACTTTGATAGGCTGTACAAATCCATTCACTCTGGGCACATGTTGGATGATGGCTCTTTTAGTGCTTGCTATCAATGTTGTATTGGGAGGGCAAGCATTGAGGCTAACTGAGATCCTCCTTTAAATTGGAGACTTTATACTCTAACCACCATGTATCCCTTTCTCATACCATCAAATATGCAGGAATGAATCCTTTTCATAAGTTTTTATATTATCATTAAATAAGGCGATACGTTGCACATGGAGAGTGTTTCTTGAAGATTAACTACAATTCGGGAGATTGGTGATGAATGAAATAAATACTGGGGAAAAGAGCTATTAAATGGGGGGGGGGGGGGAGAAAAGGGGACAAGGTTTTCAGGTGGCTCATCCTTATTGTCCTTATTCCTTCAGTATACTTGTTTCCATGGCTAACTTGAGTTATATCACTAGTGTTGGGTTTTTAATTTTCTATTTGAGGAGTGACAAATGTGTTCCACTTATTGAACAGGGTTCTATGGTCGGTTCGTGACCCCTAATGCCGAAGGCGTCCTTAGGGTGATCCCGTAGGAATGTGTGAAGTGAGTGTCTTTAGCCTAAAGATGACGGTCAGCCCTGCAAGAGAGGAATATCTTTGTCATTGATGTGGAGAGGTTGCTAGGCATCAAGGTTATAGGTCTCGGTTTTGCCTTTGGTTTCACCCTTGGTTTCTCCAGGCCACGAAACCGAGTTCTGCCGAGATCTCGGCGAGTTGGTGTATTTTTTCCAATCTTGACTCGGTGGTGTATTTCGGTGGCCATATGGCCAAGATAGGTCCTGAAACTTGACATTCACCATATTTTAGGCCTTCTAAATTTAATGGAAACATTTTTTATAAATTCAAACCCAAAATGATACTTTGACTTTGGACCGTAGGTTGGTAGTCTACAACGTAGGCGAGTTCTACCCAAGGCTATTCCATACTATATTTAGAACACATAGAATTAAAGTAGAGGTGTAAAAAACTTAGTTAAGCATTAGGAATTAAAGAATATCAAGCTCATGACAAGTCCTACCATTCAGCTATTTTTTTTTTTTTTTTACCTTAAACTGTTTTTGAGATGCAATGCAGCTTCAATCTTGAATCTCCAAGCTTTAATCTTCAGTTGATGTGAGATTTGCCAAAAAAAAGTACCAAAACCCTCACTTGGAGGTGTTTTTCCTTCACAACAGAGCGAGAGAGGTGAGATTTCGAGTTGAGGTCGAAATCTCGGCGAGACAATGCCTTTTTATAGCCTTGGTTTGGTCTGTTTGACTCGAGATCGAGATATAACCTGAGATCTTGGTGAGATACTGAGATCTTGCACAAATCCCGTATCGCCTACCGTCTCGTCTCGTCTCGTCTCTCGTCTCGTCTCGAGACTACACGAACTGAAATTTTTACGAGATCTCACCGAGATCTTGTACTATGCTAGACATTTGGCTGATATTCTCCATTTGCACAAAAGATACTTAAAATCTATAGCCATACAAAATATGAAGCTCTGTCCTTACAATATGAAGTGGCAGATCACATGATTATGATTGTCCATTAAATTTTTATTTATTGATGCTTTTTGATTAGTGTGCCTTACCATCTAATTTTGGTGATCATTACTTTATTTGGAACGAATGGTAACTTACAGCTGTGTTTGGTTGTATTCCTGGGAAGATGAGCGGGAAGGGGTTTCCGTTGCAGTGTTGTGTGGTTGCACTTGGAAAGACAAGGGAAAAGTGATGAAGGGGTTTGCTTCCTGCCTCTTTTTGTGAAGATGTTGTGGAAAGCTCCACATTTTTTTTTCGGAACAGATTTCCCTTCCTAAATTTCTAGAAGAGAAACCAATATCTATTTAAATTATGTTAGTTTAGCAGCTCATGTTGCCTTGGGATTTAATAGATAGGGTGATACCATTTCGTAGTATGTGAGGTATTAATGTGTACAGTGTTTTTTTTTTTTTGGGGGTAAATTAATGTGTACAGTGTTAGTGATAAGAAAATGTTATAACTGGTGGTGTTTGTGCATTTTAAATATCTGAATAAGTAGATAAGTAATTAATAATGGTATTGTTGAAACATATGAATTTTAGATTTCTAATGGTACCATTTTTATTTTCCCGCTAACAATCAAGTGGAGTAATAGCTATGAAGTCTTAAACCGGAATTTATTTTCCTAATGAGACATTGGATTTTTGAAATGGCAAATTATAAGAAATAACATGCTTCTCTTTCTGGCATATCTTTTAATTAATTTTAATGTACTGAAGGCCAACTGTAAAGTCTTTGTCATAGACATATAGAAAAATCCAATGTATATATTGAAACAGATAAACTATGGTGATGCCAAAGTATCCATATAGTCTGTCTTTTTAAAATTCTTGAAGAACATAAACAAGTCGTTCTGAATTAATAGTCCTCAGAAATATAAAAGATTTACTTACAGTTGATACTTTATGAGAATTCACTGATTCTCCCTTGTGAGAAGGGAGATTTTTTTGTTTGAGTACTCAAAACAGGATGTGATGGTCCTAAAGCACAAGTATCAGCACATTCCATATGTACATTAGGCCAGGGTGATCCTATTGAATGAGCCCATCTTATGAGTTCTTTTTAAAGAAACATAAGCATAACCAGTTGATTTTTGAAAATTTAATGCTTATTTGGCAAATTTTATGGGATTTACAACTTTCCAAAAGAATATGGTCAAAACCTGTTTGATATTGTCCCCTGTTTGATATTGTCCAATTTTGTTGATTGGTGGTCCTGTTGGTTTTTTATGCTGGATCTATTAAATGCTGGGTCCTGATTGTTCGCTTGCTTTTATCCATGCATTCTTATATTTGTTCATTGTTTTCCTTGTTTCTTTTGAGGCTATGTTAGTATTCTTAATGTGTATTTCCTTTCAAGACTCGATAATCATATTCGGCAACATGTTTTAACCCAGTATGAATCCAAGTATATATGCTTAATGTCAGGTAATCTTATGCCTCTCTGAAAACAATGTACTGTGCATTGTTTGCTATGATATTATATTGCAAGCTTTTATAAAGAGGGGCTAAGTTTAATGATAGGTGAATTATTATTGTCACAAGGGTCTGTTGTTTTTTCAAGCATCATAAAGCATCCATTATGCCATGTGGACAGTTGATGTGTCCATTCTGACTGTTGGATAGAGAGGCAATGGTCTAGATCAGCCACGTGTCGAATTTCAGAGTCTAATTCAATCAAATACCCCCTTTTGAATTGGCATGCATCTCGTGTATGTCCATGCATGTGTACCAGTACGCTAGACATTATTATGTACTCTCCCAACACTAAGTGGGAACATACCGTCTAGATTTAAGAAAAATGTAAAAATGGATAGTATCTTGTGATTTTTGGAAACATCACCTGCAGTTGTTACATGGCTAACTACCCTTAATGATATTTGGTTTCTTTTCTTAGAATGCCGTCTTTTATCAAAATCGTTCACTTTTAAACAATGCTCGAGAAATTGCTGCAAAGAAGGATGTTGCTGCCCTGGAAGAACTATGTCACACAGAGGTTTGTTGGATTAATCAATATCCAGTTATTAAACTATCCCTGTTATCAACATATTGTGGCCCGTCACTCACCTTTTGTCTGTTCCATGATAGGTTGACAAATTTATCTCCCTCTGGAGCAGTAGTAAGGCTTTTAGAGATGATTATGAGAGAAGGATCTTGCCGTCACTTGACAGCCGTCAGTTGAGCAGGGATGGACGGATGAGGAACCCTGATGAGAAGCCATTGATTTCAGAAGCACCCCCTCCCATTGAACCTGAGATAGTGGCTAAAGCTAGTGTGAAACGAGCAAAAGAAGATCCTAAAATCTTTCCTCAAAATGATAGCATTCCCATTCAGAAGGTTCAAAAGGAAGACAAAAATAAATTAAGGGAGTTGGAAAGCACTACAAAGGGTGTTGACCTTGAGGACAAGGAGAAGATCCCTGCGGTTGAAAAGTCTCAGGTGCCTTCGGCAGCCAATGTGATTGACGGGGCAAAGTTGAAGGAAATGAAGAGAGAGGAGGAGATAGCAAAAGCTAAGTCAGCTTTGGAGAGGAAGAAGAAGCAGGCAGAGAAGGCAGCAGCTAAAGCAGCTGTGAGAGCTCAGAAGGAAGCTGAAAAGAAGCTCAAGGAAAGTAGCGTTTTGATTCCTCCACACCCCTCTTTTTTCCCCCTGTGGATTCATGAACTAAATCGAATTATGCTTTGAATTTAAGTTCCTGATGTAACTCTGTATTTTCCTTCGAATGTTTTCAGGATCGTGAAAAGAAAGCAAAGAAGAAGGCTGCAGCATCTCAGCCTGAGGAGCAGAATGAAGCAGCAGCATCAGAAGCAGATACAGAGGCTGTTGAACCAGAAAATGTTGATGTGAAAGATGAACCTCCAGTCCCAACCAAGAGAAAGGAACTAAAAGAGAGTACCATTAGGCACAGGAATCGGCCAAAAGGTCAGGATCATCTTCCCAAAGCCGTCCTTAAGCGGAAGAAGTCGACCCCTTACTGGGTATGGGCTGCTCCTGCCGTAGCTATAGTTTTGTTGGTTGTGGCTCTTGGATACTACTATTTTCTCTGAAGACAATAGTGGACAAAGGAAACAGGTGAGTAGCAGAGTTATGGACCAATTTTCCAGTTGGCTAGCTTTTGACTGGCTTGGTCTTGTAGAAATTAAGGTTTAGTTATTACTGGTTCTTTACATCCTCAGAAGGGTGGGACTCTAAACTCATAATGTTTGTAGTTCATCATGCAGTGGCATGATATTTTAAGTAGGGGACTGTCAAAGCATGTAGGATGGGTGGCTGAGTTGGATTATTTCGAATCTGTGACTATTTACTTGTTTTGTTGTTCATCCGATGGAACAAAAATCTTCTGTTTCCCTTATGGAAGATGATGTGCATCTCAATTTTATTTTTCGTTTCTTCTTATAGAAAAGCTATGATTGCATCTCAATCCTGTGAGTTGGATTATTTCGAATCTGTGACTATTTACTTGTTTTGTTGTTCATCCGATGGAACAAATGTCTTCTGTTTCCCTTATGGAAGACAATGTGCATCCCAATTTTATTTTCGTTTCTTCTTATAGAAAAGCTGTGATTTCATCTCAATCTTGTGTGGTTGCATTTCTCTGAGATAGTAGAGATCTATATCCCGGCTGATGGTTAAATTAGCAACTTTCTCATCATCTTTATATCCAGGCAAGCCTAGCTCAAGTTCAGAGTGATTATGATCAAAGAATCAGATTATTGCAAAAACCCAAATCTGAAGTCTACATGAAACATATTCCAAGTATCCACTAACTGGGCTGACTGAAATAAGGGAATTTCGTTGCTGGTTCTAGCAATTTAGCGAAGGCAACATGCTGTGACCTCAACTCCGTCTGTCAAAGGCCTTTGGAAGACGAGAAGAACAACTCCTGCAGCCATGGGTGTGGTGAAGGAGCTGCATATTATGAAATTGACCATGAATTCAGACTATTCTCTTACGGCCTTTTTCCATAACAAGGCAAGACTGATGCTTAGAACAGTTGCACATTTAGCTTGGGGAAGCCAGAACCTTAACATCCTCTTCTATTCTCTCTGTTTTTCTTCCTTCAAAGAGCCCCTGAACTGCCTTGAACCCAAGAAAACTCAAGAAAACAGACTAACCCCAACTGTGGCAACCATGTGTAAGAGAAACAAAAACACGGATTTTTTTATGTTTGTAAGCCCTTGAATTCAGAGTAGGCAATGTTTTCTGCTTCAATTGCAAGAACCCACAAAAAACCAATAAAGTCAACAACTTGTCATTCCATGGAAAATCAAAACTGTCTTTCTACAATCTATCTCCCTTACTCAAGGAGTCGAATGAGGGGGTCTTTGAAAAAGGGGTTGTGAAGGAGGGGGAGGAAGGCCAAACTTTGAATAACAATTTTCAAAGGGTTTGTCAGGTTCAAAGTCCTTAGCTTGTAGACTGTGAATTCTGTCGATGATCATTCTTGACCCATTTTTCTTGCAATCCCATATTTTCTTTATCCCGTTTCTTCACATCTCTCTCTTTCCTCTTCGCAACTTCTTTGTTTTCTAACATTTTCAAAGTCTGAAAAGCAAAGGTGAAGAAGAGACACTCACCCAGTCAGCCACAAGAATTCTCAGTGTTAGAAAAAAGAGATGTATAGTTATCCCTTTCTCTATCAAATGATCAATGGTGTTGTGTTTTTTTTTCTCTCTAGGTTTTAGTCTTTTAGTTCGTCTACATGCATTGATTTCTTTCTTCATTCCTCTTAAGCTTCTATGAGTGGAGTTTCTCTTTTAGCTGTGCTGGTCGGGTTTTCGGTTGGGGGGTAAATTTGGCCTCTCTGTGCTGCTGCCTTCTTTGTTCGTTGCTCACCGGCTTCGGTTTTGTTGTCCATATGTACTTCTCCGTCCTCCATTGTTGCCTTTTGAGTTCTTCCCTTTCCCTATTTCTTCTCTATCCTTCATTGACCCTTTCTAGGGTTTGTTTGCTCCTCTTCTCTTTTCTTTCGCCTTCAGTACATCGTCTATTTTTTTTGTTTATCCTTTTCTGTTTTGTTGGTGTGGGCCTAGTTGGATCTTGAGGGCCCATTTTGGTTGGGCCCTGTGGAAGCTCAAAGGCAGACTTCGTTTCATGATCGCAGTTCTCCTGGGTCAGATCCTACCCAAAACTTGGTTCAATCTTCAATGTTTCGTGCACCTCGCTTGGATTTTTCGCGATTCAGTGGGAGTGATCCTACTGAGTGGTTATTCAAGGTCGATCAGTTTTTTTTGTTCAATCAAAGTCCAGAGCATCAAAGATTATCCATAGTTTCTTTTCATTTGGATGGTGATGCATCGAGCTGGTTTCAGTGGCTATTTCATAATCGATTGCTGCGTAGTTAGGTGGAGTTTGAAGTCTCTATTAAATTGCTTTTTGGCCCTTCTGCATATGAAGATCCTCAGGTACCTTAAGCAAACTTGTTCAAACCAGTACCGTTCTTGATTATCAAGCACAGTTTGAATCACTGTCTTTGTAAAGTGTAAACAAATCAGTTTAGAAATTTAACATCTGGTCCTATCATGCCCTTTTACTAAAGGAATTTGGGCTTCAAGACCTCTGGTGTTGTATACTGAGTACCTTCAAGCTCCAACAATCTATGATGTTTTTTTTTGTTTTTCTCTCTTCTCAATGACTCTTTTATTACCCAACAGTATATAGGATTAAACATAGGAGAAAAAATCAAGAAAGATAATGTAGCCGAATTCCGAACGGTTCACTAGCCGAAAAGTTTTCTCTGGACAAATATATCATGTTGATACAATTGCTTTCTCCGTTCGGAAAAGTTGAAAATGTGAAAAATTTTAAACTTACGGGTGTTACCAAAACATAGCTTAACCTAGATATACCCAAATGTAATATTTCAAACATAAGATACCCAAAACATAGCCTGCATAGATATAATTAGGCACATGGGTCTACCACTCAGGGGGGTAGGGTGGTCATTTCACCCACCCCATGTGTCTAGGTGCAGCTTGCGCTGCGGCACAGAGAACAGCGCTCCTTAGGTTAAATATGTTTCAAAAATTTGAGAAAATTACATTTGGGTTTCTCATGCTTGTAATATTACGTATGGATTCCTGAATAAGGATTCCAAAGTTGAGTTTTCAATTATTTGAAGAACTCCATACGAAAATGCATTTAGATTGGAAGAAAAAAATATATTTTGAAGTTTCAAATTGAAGTTTAAATTTCCACAAAAAACAAAAATAATAAAAATTGAAGTTTAAAATTTTCAATAGGAAAAGGGGAAGGGATTCATGCACATCTGCGGAAGTCCATCGACGATTTGTAAAATAGGGGAGGGTTAGTGCGGTTATTTCAAGGAGGCTATTTGTCCCATCCAATGGTTTTGTGTGCGACCGTGCACAAAACCTTTTGTCTTAGGAAAATTAAACTTTGCAAAAGGGAGAAAAAAACAAACAGTGGAAAAACTCACTTGAACAGCAGGCTTCGGTAAGCTTACCTAATTAGCCCATCTTTGTTGTACCATGTGTAATGATGATGTGAAAATACTATTTGTTGGATAGATAGTTTATGATTTGGATTGATCACATGACAAATTTTGAAACCTAATTAAACAAAGGGATAAAGAACGCTAGACAGTTGCGCAGCTCACGCCGCACCTACTCCCAAACACAGAGGAGCGTGAAATACCCACCGTATCCTTAATCATTTACGTCTTTCCTAGGGGTGTGGCAGTCATTTGCACATCCCTCTGCTTGGGCAGGGGTGGCGTACCCTACGCAACTGGATGGCATTCTTTTTCCCTAAACAAAATAACCTCCCATATATTAACACAGCACCTCCATGTAGTCCATGCAAGCCTATGCACTATCCTACTGCTTGAATTTTGAAATTCAAATCTGCCTCTTAGCAAATTCTATTTGGGATGAAAATTAACATATGATGATGGAACTTTGAGATCTATTTATCCACAAAATTTAAGGCTCATCCGATTTGGACAACGATCAAGAAAATTTTACCTTTGATTTTACAAGTAAATACAATTGAAAATGCCAATACATGGCTGAGGAATATAATTAAATTTTGGGATCATTTGAAAATATCTTCCATGAGAAATTCATAATTACAATAAGACCCTCTTTGATTGGGGATTGCAAACTGATGAAAGGTCAACCTTGACCACTTTGCCGTGTGTTGCCTTTTCCCAATTTTACAAAGGATTTAATAGATCAGTGATGAAGGAAAGTTTTAGGGAAGGGTTAAATGCATTCATGATCTGTGGAATTTTCTGTCTCTTTTAAAAATATTTTGAGCTGCACCATGCTTATAGTAGAGGAATTTATAATCAAAACTTCACTCTTGGAGAAGGAACATGAAGAAGAATATGCAAAGAGGTGGTACGAGAAAAAATTAAAAAACTAATGATCGAGAGATTGATGTCTGAACATGTAGCACTTGAATTAGTGGGGGGAGGGGGGACAATGAGCATACATAGGGGCATCATCATGGATGAGATTTTTTATTTTATAGGGTAGATTGATAAATTCATGTATTCTTGTATATGAGCGTAGGATCCACGCAACCAGTCAGCGTTCTAAATAAAATAAAATAAAAACTGATTTGGAATTCTAGCAACACGAAAGGCCATTCTGCACATTTGCCACATGGGATGTTAAATTAACAATACAAAGCATTTACAAAATGTAGACGTATCAAGAGGGTGTGAACCGGTACTTGAATTGAAGAGAAGGTGCATGCTAATAGCCTAATACAAGAGAGGGTTAAAGATTGAGTTTTTTAGTATGGAATTTAATATGTGATCAATCCTGACTGTTTATAGATATTCAGTGAATTAATTACCACATCGCTCTTCCATGTGGTAGAATTAGGTGTATCCATACATATTTAAGGTATGGTTTTCATATAAGGTCATGTATGTACACGATCACCCTTCATCCAATAGAAGACATAAATGATATGATAAAATTGTCATTTCATGTCTTTCTAACAATTGAAGTGACTGCTGGGAGAATAGTCACACATCGATTACCCATAGACTTTTTTGTGTCACTTCATGTACGCGTGAGTTCCTCTATCTAATAGTTTTCTGTACCTTGTTTCCTAAGTTTATCTTTTTATTTTTTTATTATTTTTTAATTAATCTTTTGTTAATCTCTCTCACGTTAATTATTTTCTAATTTCTTTGGTAACAAAAAAAAGATAAAAAATAAGGTCAACCATTTGTTTGTCCCACTCCAAAGAAATATTTTTACTTAAGAGTAAGGCACGTGGGTAGATCTTTGTACGCTTGACAATTGTTTAGTTCTGAGTTTTTTAATTTTTCACAAAAAATCTCCAACCTTAAGTCTTAAGAAATTAGGAGGAAAGATCTGAATAAACCAATTTAGGATTATAATTTTATAACTTCAAGCATAAGCAGAAAATAAAAGGTTAATTAATGGGGCACATTTTGTTGTAACCAATTTGGTCAACAGAAAAGTAACCTTTTTTATTGTGGTGTCGAAACACAAACCAAACCGGTGAAATTGGTCCGAACCAACCTGAATGAGTCTGTAACGAACCAAACCGATCCTTATTGGATCAGCTTTGTATTGAGATATTGTAAGCATGAAATCAGACTAAAACCAACGTAACTCGAAACCAGACTGAAATCGAGTGAAAAATCGGATTTGGAAATCGATATAAATTGATAAGAAACCGACAACACCCCAAAATTCATTAAAAAAAAATATTTATCCCATTATTATGTATACATATATATCAAACCAAATCGAAACCCCAGCAACAAACTGGTAAGAACCCGAAACCAAACATTTCCGTAGTGGTTTGGTTTCAGATTTAGCATTCCCACACCAAAATCAATTAAGCCCAAACTGAAACCGGCCCGAATTGAACGTATTGACACCAACTTTGATTACACCAAAATTTTCTTAAAAGTTCACCTACTTTTAAGAAAGGACCCAGTTTCATTGGAAAATAATCCTCTCTAATTCCCTAAAAGTGTGCAGTGCGGCAGTGCCAGGTGGAGATGTCGACATTTGGCACCTCGAGAAGAAAAAAAATTTGGACTGTTGAATGTCTAAGCTGCCAAGTGTCAACATCTCCACCTGGCACGGCCGCACTGCACACTTTTAGGAATTGGAGAGAATTAAAATTTCATCATCACATCCCACTCAACGGTGAATGGGATCCCATTCTTTGAGGGCCGGAAGAGAGTGGGAATGGGTATCAAGAGGGTACTTTCGGACATACAAAAATCCTAGGAGGGGTTTGTGAAACCTAGGATGGTGGGAGGAAAATTTTGTCCTTTAAAAAATAGTTGTCTTAGTCCTAAAAGTTCATCAAACTGACTCAGCCCAAACCGAAACCCTTGTCTTATCCCTAAAAATTCTTTAAGTCAAGATAAAGAATAGGGTTTTCACCAACTTTGATTATGCAGCGGTGGTCATGGTTCTTTAATTTGTGCCTTTGATGGTCGTTTTTTTTGTGCCAAGTGTAAGACTAGTTTGGGTTCATCGGCTTTTTTGTTTGAAACTGAGGCTATATCCGTGATGTCCTGCTTCTCGGGTGTAACTTGTAGATTACCCACCTAATGGTTCTCTCGAACTGTCGTCTTGTGTTGCTGGCCCTTCGGCGATTCTCGTCTTCTTTAGACTGGGCCACCTATGTTTCCTTTGCTTTAATTTCTCATTTTGTTATACATGAGGCCCGCCTTTTAGCTACAGGTGTCTCCGTTTCTTTTTGTCCTGTTTTTGGGCCCCCCCCCCCCCCCCACCTCTTGTAATTCTGTAGGTCAGAATTTTTCCCCCGACTATGATCTGTAATAAATTTTCAGATTCTGACAAAAAAAAAAACAAAAAAGATTACACCAAACTTCTTCCTTAATTAATTAATTGAGAAAAAAAGATTAAGCTGATCAAGAAAACAATACATCGAGGAGAGCATCAAAAGAAACTTCTACCAGCCTTGCAAGATATCAATTATGAATGCTTGAGGCAGGACTTTCTTCAATCCGAACTGGTATTATGTGTAACCTTGCTCTCATCTAGATGTGCTGTGAAGCAAGGAAGTGGATCTTATCCAGCCGTGGTGGGAGCTGCACCTGTACAGCGACAGAAAAAACAGGGGTAAGGTAGTCATTTCATAGGTGGGTCCCACCTGAGCCCCACAGGTGAAATGTCCACCCTCCCCCTGTATGTAAGGTGGTTTTTGGTGCTACACAGTGCAGCTCCCGCCACAGCTGCACAAGATCCAAGTCCGTGAAGCAACATGCACTCCTCGGCCACTTGTCCATTAATATTCCATTGATCAAAGCTTGCGAACAGCTTCTTTAATTGTACGAGTACGATCTTCCTTTTTATGTTGACCAAATTCTATAAATAATTAAAAAAATATATTCTATATTATTATTAAACAAAATATCGATAATCACAACACAACACTCCTAGACTGTCCATGCTTGCATGAGTCTCCAACCTTAATGAATCTGAAGTTGGAGGTGTATAGATGGAATTCACTTACTCTCTTAAATTTCATATGTGGGTCTAAGAGCGTATGAGAATGCAATTTGGCTTTCCTTTAGCTGTGATGGGAGTTGGAGGGTGCAACCCAGCAAAACAAGGGGGGTTTTGGTTATGTCACAGGTGGAACCCAAGTGGGCCCGTGTGAAATGATCGTACTCCCCTTGTTTTTGGTGGGTTGGATCTTCCAACTCCCGCCACAACTGGAGAAAAGTCAAATCCAAGAAAATGGTTCTTATACGAGAACTTGATCTACACTCAATGAACCCAGTTTCTTAAAGTTACCTACAACCGATAGAAAATCCTTGCCATCTTTTTAAATTTCACTTTTGGGATCGATATTAAAATTTATAACCGTTGAAAAAAGATTCCCAAAACCACTATAAAACCCAACCCATTTTGAGTTCGACTTGCTTCTTCATTCTCAGCAGAAGTGATCAGAAGAAGGAATGGCGGGTTTTGCTTCAATGAAGAATGTCTTCTTCTCTGTTCTTCAGCTTTCAGTAGTACTACTCTTGTTGAGTAGTGTTGCTGAGTCATTGAACGATTTTCCGAGCCACTCTCCTACTACCCTCCCCCGACCAGTTTACCCTCCAAGTGTCCTTCCTCCGGTGAAGCCTTCAAATCTATCTCCTACCAACCCTCCTACTCTCCCCCCACAAGTTTACCCTCCAAGTGTCCGTCCTCCAGGGAAGCCTTCAAATCTGTCTCCTACCAACCCTCCTACTCTCTCCACTCCAGTTCAACCTCCCACTGTCCTTCCTCCAGTGACGCCTCCAAGAACTTTATCTCCAACCAACCCTCCTACTCTCCCCCCTCCAGTTCAACCTCCCACTGTCCTTCCTCCAGTGAAGCCTCCAAGAACTTTATCTCCAACCAACCATCCTACTCTCCCTCTTCCAGTTCAGACACCAAGTTTCTCTCCAGTCTACCTTCCTCCAGTTCATACTCCAACTCTTCCTTCTCTGGTTGGATTCCGGTTCTTCTTCCCACATGGGTACCCTTCAAGTCACTCTCCTAGCCACCTTCCTACACTCCCTCCTCCAGTTCACAGTCCAAGTCTCTCACCAGCTCAACCTCCAAGCTTCCCACCTGATAATGCTCCCGAAGCCCCGCCCGCCAAGTATGTGGTTGTGGAAGGGGTTGTTTATTGCAAGTCATGCGACAGTGATACCCTTTCAGATCCAGTCGTTGGTTTGTCTCCTCCTCTTTTCCTCTATCTTTTCACTTAATTTCACAATTACTACGCTCTCATTCAGTTTAATTTGGCATGAGAAGTATAACGTTTCACTATTTGTCACATGGCAATACATGGGTTAGTCCATGTGATTGTGGACCAGACATTCATCGCAAAATTATCCTCTCAAGTTCTCTGTCCGATACAGTTTCCCAATGCCTCTAATAAGAGGGGGGTGGACCCCACCCAGGCAGTGAGGTGTTCATTTCCACCCCTTATGAGAGGAATCGGATGAACTGTACCGGGCAGGGAACTAAGAGGATAAAGATCAGACATTCATTTCCTTGGTACAATTTCAGCTTAAAATGAGTAGAGGAAATAGCTATAATTACATTATCGGTTTGAATTAGAGTTTGAACAACTTTTCTTATTTAATTTGGACTAAAATTTGATTGATGAGATGCATGTGGGTTCTTCTATCACATGGACTAACCCATGTACTACAAAGTGGCAAATAGTGAACTGTTATACTTCACTAGGCATAATGACGCCTAGAAAGACCCATATATTCAATTACCCACATATTCTCTCATTTTCTTTCTTCTTCTTCTAAATTTTTTTGCGTTTTGTTGAATTTTTTTGCGTTTTGTTGAATATATGATCATCAAAAAAATATATATTTAAATGACAGTAAACTTGTTATGGGCTTTGGTTGCAGGTGCGAAAGTAAAGCTAGGGTGCAACATCACCAAGCTTTTAACGATCGAAGAAGAAAAGACTACAGACGAGACTGGTTGCTTCCTCTTTGAAGCATCAAAGAAAATCACCATCTCCTCGGTTTCATACTGTAAGGTGTTCTTGGTTTCATCACCTTACCCTAAGTGCCAGAAGAAATCTAAACTAAACTGTGGAGACACTGGAGCCACCTTGAAGTACGAGGTCAATCCCAAGAAAGCTTTAGCCTCGGACACTTACGATGTCTACACTCCTGGGCCTCTTGCCTTCGAGTCCAATTGTTGATAGATTTCTCAAACTCTCAAGTTCCTTGCATGTCCCTAAATAAGTATCGTTCCATGAATGCCAATGTATGGACTTTGGCTGCATAGCTCGATTCATTTCTATTTATCAGACTTGATTTATATGATACATAATAAAGTGATTCTTTACCAAAAAAAAATAAATAAATAAAGTGATTAGTTTTTTAACCTTTGCTCTTCCCTCTTTATGATGATGATGATGATGGGGTACATATTATTTAGGGTTGTAAATGAATAATCAAAAATTCGAATTCGATCTGCATCCGTATTCGTTTAGGGACATCCGTACTCATTTAGAGATGACTGAAAAAAAATCCGAATACTCCGATAAAAATCCATCTAGAAAAAAAATCTAAAAACTTAATAATAAAAAACTAAGTAAATAATGATCTTGAGGGTTTTTTAATGATCTCTAACTTGAAATTATTTTAAGAATACGACAAGGGGCAATTAAAAGAAAATATCAAATTCTAAATACACCTATACAGTTGTCATTCAGACATTAGTTACTTTGAATAATAAAAGTTTTTGGCGTCAAACAATTACTATCACGAAAATGGCCCAGCATTCCTATCCAAACATTGAAACATGAAGGGTTCCACACGAGACACCTGCTTGGAGAATGAAATCCTTTTGGTGTAATAATGAAAATTATTGTTTTTTCTCAAAATTCATTGGATTTGAGAGAAAGTTATGGCTGGACTCTTAGACAAACTCAACATCTGTTTCATGCTGGACATCAAATTTTAGTTGGATTGTCTTTACCCAAAAAAAAATTTAGTTGGATTGTTTGTAGTGATCACCCATAGTTAAAAATGTTTGAAAATTTCAGGAAAATTAAATCGAATCCAAATTGGTTTAAAATTTTGAAAAGCTTTGTGATTTTTTGAGAGCTATGAATAGTTTGCAAATAATTTGGGAAACAAATATTTGGAGAATGGATCATCTGTACATACCAATTGGTGAACATACATTTTAGGGGCAATCACATTTTAATTTTGTTTTCATAAAAACCCCTCCTCCCCTTGTAAATGACAAAAATAGGACAGGTGGTTGGCTCTCATATGTACGTTCACCTATTAGTACGTGTTGAGGAACCGAACTCATATTTCAGCCCCAAAAATTTTAAATTTCAAATTTTTTTTTTTTGAGTAATTCATTAATAATTCACCCCAAAAGTTTTGGGATGTAAAATTTTAGGGATTGATGAATTCCCTGCTTAGCGTATGTTAGTGCATGTATCTATCTTTCTCTCCTCATAATAGGAGCAGATATCATTTCATAGGAGGGATTGGGGGAAGGAGAGAAATAGACACAACAAGGTGCTAGCGTATACTACGTAGTCTGATAGCATTTTCTCCCAAAAATTTATTTTTAAGAAACTTGAGCAAAATGTTTGTCTCGATTTATTGAAAAATAAACATTAATTCTTGAATTAATCTGAATCTGATTTTTTTTTTCATGACCCATTTCTTTTCTTATTGAATTTTCAATCTTTTAAATATGTAAAATTAATTAATATAGGAGCAGATATCATTTCATAGGAGGGATTGGGGGAAGGAGAGAAATAGACACAACAAGGTGCTAGCGTATACTACGTAGTCTGATAGCATTCTCTCCCAAAAATTTATTTTTAAGAAACTTGAGCAAAATGTTTGTCCCGATTTATTGAAAAATAAACATTAATTCTTGAATTAATCTGAATCTGATTTTTTTTTTCATGACCCATTTCTTTTCTTATTGAAATTTCAATCTTTTAAATATGTAAAATTAATTAATTGTATTTGTTTCCTTCCAAATTTAACACTCTCTCCCTAGGACATATTTAGCGCCTTGTCTAGCTGGAAATGGATTTTCTCCAGCCGTGGTGCTAGCCCCGCTAAACGCTAGCAAAAACAGAGGTGGGCTGGTCTGAAATGACCAACTCCCCCTATTTTTGGGGTGGTTTCAGAGCGCTGGACCCTCCAGCTCCGGCCACGGCTGGAGGAGAGCCAGATCCTGTCTACCTTATTAGATTGGCTTTAGCCTTATGAATTAAGGTGTACTATCTACATCATTGTTGTACAGCTGAGATATATTGTTTACTATACTTTAAAGAGAGCAATCATGGTTTGAGATAACGGAATCAGATTGGGACTTGCCAGATTCACACCCGATCTCGATTCTACCTGATTTTTATAACTCTCTTTTGAATCGTTGGATTCATGTTTAATACTTTTTTTTTTTGGGTAGAAATAATGAGAAACTTTATTAAGATCAACGTGAATTACACATGGATGAAGTTGAAAATAATCCTTGGATCTATGGATCGAAATTTGGTCAGATTGTTGTGCACGTTACCAACAACTCTTTCCTCGTCAGGTAGTCAATTACTATTAATCTCCCTTGGAACATATGTAAACGAACAAGAAGTAAAATAAGACGACAAATGGAGAATATCATCCACTACAGGTTTTACTTCTAGTGGCGGGTAACATAACCCACGTTGGAGACAAGACACCAAATCTCTATGATCTTTCTCTACGTACCACCAAATGTTTATATCCTTCAGAAATAACTTCTAACAATGCCAAACGAATAGACATGGCTTCACCGACAAGCACCGATTTGAAACAACATGGCATAGAAACAGTATAAAGAGAAGCCCTTGCAGAATTGCGAAATAATTCAAGTGTTATTGGTGAAGCCTGATTTTCGTTCCAAATATGCCGTTGGGGCTTTAGAGGGCCATTTCAGCCTCGAAACGATCTCGGATTGTCGAAAAGTGGTGTACATTCTGCCGGAAGTGGGGTGTTGTGTTGGGCTAGTCGAGATCTTCAAAACGGTATATTTTGGAATATACGTAATGTTTTGGTCCGACCCTGTCTGGTTTGGCAATTTCTGGGTCCAGGGGTATTCTTGTACTTCTTCGGGTTAAGGCTTCTCCATATAATGTTCTTATCTCTGTATGAGAGATTTTGTAACATTTCCAAAAGATAGTGAAATTTGATCTATTGCTCGGCCGTGGACGTAGCTTCCCATCTTGGGGGTGAACCACGTAAATCTCTAGTGTTGTGTGTTGTGTGCTTTCTCTGTTTCTCGTTTTCTTCTGCAAATCATCATTCTGGGCATTGTTTTCTTAACACCAAGACCATCGTTGGCTGCTCCTTGACAAAAGCTAGCATCACAAATCACTCTTATTCATGTTTAATGCTTTGATCTTCCTTTTCTTAGTTTGTAAAATAATAAAAATTTAATAAAACGACAACACGAAAAGGTCGCTTCTGCGACATAAAAGATTAAAAGTGGAGGATTTGGGAGCAATTTTTTTATCCATCTAAGAGCCTTTAGCATTCTTACCAAAAAAAACAAAGAGCCTTTAGCGATGGGTTTTTGAAAACCACTGCCAATAAAGGTATCCCATACCGTTTAAGGCCCCCCAAGGCCACTCATATGGAATCCACTCCAATGGGTCTCACGATATTTGTATAAGGACATGATCTGTGCTCCCAATAAAGGAGTCGTGTTCCTTTGCACGTACGTGCAGGTACACATATATGTGAGAGGCAATCACCTGTTCTATTTTTACTATTTACAAGAGGAGGAGGGGTATTTATGAAAACAAGATAAACATGTGGGACTTAACTCCTCTCAGGTTCCCTGCCCGGTCAGGTTTGTAGGTTCCTCTCATAGGAGGCCTGAAATGACGACCTCACCCCCTGCCCAAACACACTAACCGGGTGGGGTGAGGTCGTCATTTCTGCCCTCCCTTGAGAGGAACTTACGAACCTGACCGGACAGGGAACCTGAGAGGAGAAAAATTCAAACATGTGACTAGCTTTGAGATGTACATTCATGTACGTGTAGATGATCCATTCTCCCAATAGAGAGCCTCTAACTGTGGTTTTCTAGAAACTGTTGCCAATAAGATCCTTTTAGCGGAATCGCTTTTCTATAGATATATAAAAAACTTAAGGAAAAAGAACACCACCTGGTCATATAGCGCTCGCCACCCCCTGCACCAAACATAGGGGCACGCAAAATGACTGCCACACCCTTGATCATTTCCATCTTTCCAGGGGTACAACAGTCATTACGCATGCCCCTATCAGAAGGGAGGCGTGCGCTGCGCAACCGCCTGGTGGTGTTCTTATCAATTTGATTTTGGTCTAGCCTGGTATATACAAAAAATCAAGAGGGGAAAAAAAAAATCCGATTGAAAGTAAACGAACTAATCGTTTGACACCTCTAATTTGGGTTATATGATAAAACTTATATTATGTTGAGGGATGATATAATCATTTCAGCCATTGGAATGGTATAGATGCGCCTAGGGATGTCAATCAATTAGTTCGATCTGGTTCTGGTTTGCCTAAACTGATTTCAGTCGGTATTAGGCCTAACCAAAACCAAATCATTAAGACAAAGTTCGGTTTCGATTGGTTTCAATCCGGTTCAATTTAGTTTTTTATTAGATTGACTTTACAAACTCTTAGTTCGGCGATTTTTCATATATATATACATTACAAATAATCGAGAGACATGGTTTTTATATAATGTTTTTCAGTTTTTATCGGGTTTTTAGGTTTCTGATTTTAGTTGATTCAATCGGTCTGTCTGGTCTGGTTCAGTTTTTTAGTGGTTTTATAAAAGTCCAAACCAAAACCAGATCGATAAACAATAAAGATTCGATTAGATCCAATCCGATTTGTCCCAGTGGTTTTCGATCTGTTTGGGCTGAAAATTGACACCCCTAGATATAACTTTTTGGAATAGTTGCACACCAAATTTTCTGGGACATATCGATCCTATGACCTACATTTTATTGGACAGTTTTCAATTTATCTCCACCTTTATTTCTTTTTTTTGGAAAAAAATCTTTGTTCGGGAGTGTGGCCTATGCCAGCACTCCCATGAGTCTATCTCTGTCCTTATGTGAAAAGACACTTCTACCCCCTTATTTTAAGGAGGAGAGATAGACACATGGGAGTGTTGGCGTAGACCACACTCCTGGACATAAAACTATTTCCTTTTTTTTTTTTTTTTTTTAAATGATTAACCAGTTATCAAAGTTTAAACTACACTCCTAGGGACTTAGACGAAGAAAGAGTCGCAGTGGGATCATGGTTCTAAGTATTGGTGTCGGATCACCCGTATCGGGCGATCCATATCGATTTTACATATTGTCGATACCGTATTAGTGATACAGTACGGACAAGGGATAACTTGATTATTAAAAAGAAAAACTATTTTTAAAAGAGGATCGAGAGCAAATTTGTCTGATAGATCCTTATTGATATTGATCCGATACTATATCGATTTCCGAGTTAATCGATACCTATTCCGATACCATGCACTAAAACCATGAGTGGGACAGCCTATTTTTATCTACAAGTGAAGAGGGAGTGTTTCCCGGAAGTTGGGTTAAATTGTCAAAGCAATTCTTGGTTACTAAAAGATTAGTATATATAGTTGATGCGGTTTGGGATTTTGGGTTTAAAAAAGAGTAGGACATAAAGTCAAAATAGCCTACAAACTACGTAACATAGCATCACATGTCATTAATATCCAACCATTGATTAGTTTTTAGTTTGACTGACTCATTATCTAAATCGGTTGTTGGTATATGCTCATCTCACATGCCTTTCTCTTCAAGTGGAAGTAGAAATTGGGAGTCAGGTTCACATTCATGTAAGTGGATTTCGTCTGAATGGTTGTGAGTCGTTTTTAAACATTGAACGTGAACCCAACTCGAAGCTGGTTGATTGTACCAAGAAACACAGAATAGAAATTGATTGATTTCCACCCTTCAAAAAAAAAAAAAAAAATTGAAGTATTCACATTTAAGGGAATTCAATTAACATATTTAATATTTTAAAAATTATGTTTAGAAAATCTAAGCACAAACGGTGTTAAGATTATTTTTTTTTTTGGGTAAATCAAACGGTGTTAAGATGATGTTAACACATGATTAAGAAGAATGTCCAAAATGCCTGAACTTTGTATTTCTATCAAAATAACTGCAATTGAAAGGATATATATGATTCAACATCATGCCTTTTTTTTTTTTTAACTTTTGATTTAAATCATGGTTGTTCATGTAACATTTTAAATCATGATATACATTGTGGTATATTTTGTTTTAGACCACACCATCAATTGTTTCAAAAAGATTTTAATTGGAATGATAGGATCCAACCATAATATTTTAATATTTGTAGATGTTCAACTTAAATTGTGATCATTCAATTAACATTTTAATTACTACAAACTTATATTAGATTAGACATAGTTAGAAAATTCTAAAATATTCTCCAAATATTGATTGCAAGATGCAACAAAAATTTTATTGCACCTTACAATCAATTTTTTAATCTTGAGGCTAGATGGTTTTGATGATCTGATCATATATGAGGCTTTAGCATTGTACTTATCATTATTAAAACTATTAAATGAACAGTTATGAAGCAAATCAAAAGTTTAAAAATATTAAAATATAATAATTAAATGAGTAAATTACACGTCACCTCTTGATTTTCAAATGAAACTCAAATCACCCTTGGTTTTTGAAAAAACTCAAATCACAAGGTCAATGGTTGAAGGTAAGGCAAAAATGAGAAGTAATTCATGTGATTCAAATTTCAAAGCATGTATAGAGAGAAAAAGGGTCAAGGGAGTACAGGCTTCCCAACTTTTAGTATCTTAGAGTGCACTCTTCCACCAAAACCCTAGTCTTTTAGTATTTGTAGTATTCTCTTCCTAGAGGAGCTACAGACAAAGAGAGAGCATCGGGAGAAACTTCTTCAATCCTTGCAAGCTGTGAAAAAAATTCTAGAAAATTTGCAACTGATCGAAAGAAATCCTAGCTGCATGTGAAGCAATTAATCCATCCTCCACTACTTGTGCTTATCAGTTTCTTTCTTTTAATGAAAACCCTAATCCCAATACACGCTCCATTCTCCGGATGCATCAATCTCTATACTTTAAACCTTGAGATCTTTCCAACCTAAGCTCTCCCGGCCAGCTGATTAAACCCTAGATAACCACTGAAAAAATCTCCATTTTTTTTTCCCATTTTTTAAATACCCATTTGATCAACCCAAAGTCACTATAAAGAGTCCATACCAGTTTGGGTAGGAAAAACCCAGGTCTTGCCTTGCTTGCTTGTTCTAGCTTTCCCTGGCCTTGTTAGTAGAAGTAAGAGATGGGTTTTGCTTCAATGAAGATTTTTGTTGTTCTTCAGCTTTTATTGGTCTTGTTGAGTAGTGTCAGTGCAGGAGAGCCATTCGATAAGGCTCACCCACCGAAACCATTTCATATGCCACACCCTATTCATCATTCAACTCCACCTAGTTACGCACCAGCTCCTTCTCCTACCGACCACCACCACCACCACTACCACCACTACTCTCACCCTCCGAGTCACGCACCGAGTCATTCTCCTCATTCCAATAGAAAGCTTGTCGCTGTGCAAGGTGTTGTTTACTGTAAGTCATGCAAGTACTCAGGCAGTGAAACCCTTACCGACGCTACTGCCTTCTCAGGTTCGTCACTCTCTCCCTCTCTCTCTCTCTCTCAAACATTGGTTTATGATATTCATTGCACCTCTGCCTGGGGAGTACGTTCGCATGAATGAACCTCAAAGGAATTGACGGGCCCCACAAGCCGTGGAGCATGGGATCTTTATCCCCTCCAGCTCCGAGTTCAGATCTGCTACCCACATGGGGGACGGGTGGGGTCAGATCTGTCCCCACCCATCTCCATGTGGGTAGCTGATCCAGATTCGTTAGTGGCTCAGTGTCCCTAACAAGAGCTACGCAATAGCCATCCTATCCCTATCAAACACTCTATCCGGGTGGGATCCACCCCCTCTTATTAGAGGTACTGGAGAATTGGGCCAGGTAGAGAACTAGAGGAGATAATTTTCATGGAGCATATCGTTTAATTCGATGCAAAACGAAGAATCTTCTCAGGGCTTGACATGTCACGAATCCTCTTGAAAGAGAGGGATGCCTTCGGGAACGCGAACAAAGCTGGTACATGACTGTCGATCAGTTTGTGTAGTAAGGTGTTGGATTAAGTCTCGCAACGAATATAACCCTCGTGTTTAGTTGCCACCGTTGGGTTTAGAATCCTCAGAGTTTTTCCATGTATTACACATGAGTTCTATGTACGTGAAAGTAATAATATACATTAGATGTGGGACTTATAAGGATATAACGATCGACTAGTTTTTAAAAATGAGTTCTACCCAAATATGATACACATTGATGAAATTGTTGTGGGTTTTGTGCAGATGCGGTTGTTAAACTAGTGTGTTACAACAGAAAGCACGTTACGGAAGTAGAGGGAAAGACAGACAAGAACGGCTACTTCTTCATAGAAGCACCAAAGACTGTGAGCACCTACGGAGTTCACAAATGCAAGGTGTTCTTGGTTTCATCACCCAAACTTACGTGCAGTCTGAAGACTAACCTTCACGGTGGAGTTACTGGAGCTACCTTGATGTACGAAAAGACCAAAACGCCACTCTCCTATGCACTCTATAGTGTTGGACCTTTTGCCTTTGACCCACCCAAGTGTTAAACGTAGTACGTAGTACGTTGCTAGTCATGAACCCATCCATTTTCATATTTCAATCCTTTTTAATTTATCTTTACTTTCTAGGGCTTATGGCCCTTTTTAGTATTAGGGTTTGCTTTTCTCTTTTAGTCCATTACGTACCAGAGTACCTGAATCTGTATGTGGTAATTCTTGGTCTCTTCTGATAATAAACTCAATAACGGATTTCTACTCTTGATAAGGAATAACAATTCCAAATATGAATATACACTAAAAGCATGACTGAGAAAGAGAGAGTGTGTGTGTGTGTTTGTCAAATTAATGGAATTTTCTTATTGAAACCCTTTAGGGTGTCAAATAATTTATAATCTTATATTTTTTACTCTTTTAATATAATATTTTTTAAATAGTATAAATTTAATAATTTCACATGCATATTTAAGAAAATATGCAAGAAAATGATAGTTTTTGATAGCGGTGATATAATGAACTTTTAAATTGTATTTGAAATTTCTTTTTTATTCTTAATTTAAAGAATTTTTTCGAATAAGACAAAGAGGCAATTAAAAAAAAAAAAGATCAAATTCTAAATACACTTATAAAATATTATAAGATATTAGATGAGTCAAGGATGGATTTATTTTTTGGTCAAAGATTCTAACATTTAGTGGCACGTACATCTCAACCCCACAACTCCTCATCTGTAAACCCTTCTCTTTGTTTCATTGAAGTTCAACTGTTCCAAAGAGATTTCTTAAAAAATTTTGAAAGAGAAACTAGACTTTTTGAAATAAGATTCTCCCCCCTCCCCCTTTTTTTTTTAATAAGAAACAGTGTTGAGATATCAAAAAGTAAGCAAGGATTCTAAGAAACTAAACACAGGAAAATTGTTTCTCATCTTTCTGATAGTCTACACCCCCTCACAAGAAGTTTTTAATCATTTTTATATGAAGAGATATAAAAAAATAAGGAAAAAGAACGCTGTCCAGCAGCATCTCCTGCACCTTCTCATATGAGAGTGATATGAACAACCCGCACATTCACCCTACATTGGTGAAGAGTCAGGCAGTCCAGCAGCAAACCCCTTCTCAAAAAATAAACACAATGAGAAAAAGAATGGTGCATGTTACCTATCTCTTGGGCCCATAAACAATGGGAAGGCACAATGACCACCCTGCCCCTCCCTTATTGGCCACCACTTTGGTGCAAGAGCCAGGAGTCTCGCGAACGAGAAGCAAACCCTTCCTCATAAATAATTTCCATAAATAATTTCATCTGAGGTGTAAACTACGTAGCGGCTCAGAGAACCATTGCCCTACTTTCACATATTAAAATCAGCCGATACCCAATGGTGTGAGATCGAAAAAGATCCTGTACATCCGGGCAGCCCGGCTGCATGTGCAGTGCCAGGCTCAAGGCAGTGCACTTTGACCGCCTTACCCCTGCTCGGGCAAGGCGCTTGGGCAAGGGTTAGGCGGTCAAAGCGCACCGCCTTGAATCTGGCGCTGCACATGCAGCCGGGCTGCCCGGATGCACAGGATCCAGGTCCGAGATCGAAAAAGTGGCCTCCCTTCCACCCAAATCATCTCAAACACAAAATGGACTAAAACACAAGTTACACATCATCTTCTATATCTCGCACATAACTTAGCCTTCACAAGACCACAACAAATCATAACTTTAATGAATAATCACCATTTCCAGAAAGAAAAAAAAAATTACCCAATTGGGGAAAACAGGTGGGGCCCACAAAATAAGCACATGGGAAATTACCTTTCCAGCTGTGAATCACCCTTCGATCGATTGTGGCCATTCCCCCTCTTTGTTTCTTCTCTTCTCTCTGAAATCCATTAATGGGACCCCACCAGGCAATAGGAGGGGCGACAGAGTGATTGTTGAGGGGAACCTTCAATGAAGAGGAAGCCATAGACCACTAACAGGGCCGCTTAGTTCATTGTGCCCAAAATTTCATGGCTGTTACCAACTTCAGAATTTTATCAAAGACTGGTTGAAAGAGCTTCTCATACTGGTGAAGTGAAGATGAATACCCCACACAAGCTGTTTTACAAGCATAGCAAGCTTAACGTGCTTAATGGGTCATCCTGGCTCTTTTGGCCTCCGCATTCCTGCGAATGGTGTTCAGCACCACTGCATTTGGCCTCCATATCCCTGTGATCTTTGCCGTCTGCTTCTCCATCTTTCTCCCTTCTTCCTGTTTCCAACTCCAACTCCTGCTCTAACCTACTCAAATAGCCAAACCTCCATGCTGCCTCCTTTCGCAGTGAGGCTGCAACCAGCTCCCCTTCCCTTAAGCTCCCTGCATTACTATTAACTGAGAGAAGGCTCGCTCAACTCAATTTGAGTTGTCAATACCTGTCCCGGTGACTAATTGCTTCTTAATGTATGTTTTCTATTCTAACATATATAAGATACATCTCCAAAGTTACTCTATTACCATGAGCATCCAAAAGGTTATTTTATTAGCATAATCAGATAAACATACAGCATTGTTTTTGCTTTAAATGCACGACAGAACTGAGAACACCCTCCACAAAATTGACATTGCTTTTTAGGAGGATGTCTCCAACATAACAGAATGAGTTAAAAAGTAACAATTGGTGATTCTTGGTGATTAGAGATGGATCAAATGTTGGTCGATGGCAACCAGTCAAGAGTTTGACCTGCAAACATGGGAATAATATCTCCAAATGCAAAAGTATATGATTCTGGCACCTTCCATGGGTTCTTCATCAGCTTGATTTTTGATGTATTTCTAGGAAGTCCATAGAAGTCTGGCCCATTAAAACTCGTAAAAGCCTCTAGCTTATCAAGTGCACCCGCCTAAATAACAGATTGGTTTATAGACAGTATTAGTGAAATACAAAATGACCATATCCATACGCAATAAATGAAAAATATTTTCTTGTATCCCTACTCTCCCCACTTCCAACCCAAAAAATAAAATAAAATAAGAGCACATACTTGTGAACGGAAGCCACATAGGTTTCCGTGCACTGGTCCATAAGAAGCGGTAAATACCAGACAAGTGGGTTTTTATGTAAAAGATACCAAGCCACGTGGAGTTTCAGGGATGAAGCCCCCCCCCCCTTCTCCTTTTTTGTTACCTTTACGATTTCCAAGTACTGATAGATGTTAATATTGTTTTGCATAATATTAACGATGGAGAAGCCCTCCAATCCAAGGCTCAGAAATCATCATCAAGCTACATGGTTGATGAGATTATCAAGGGATGAACCAAACAGATAGGCTCAGTGGGCCCAAAAGCATGCCTTTGCAGCAAACATGTTAGCATAGCCAGCACTAGATGTGCCACACACACACACACACACCGAGAGAGAGATTACCTCTTCAAATACTTTAGCATAAAGTGATAGGGCAACAGGAGCATTATATATACCCGCACATCCACAAGGGCATTCTTTGCGCTGTCTTTCATGAGGAGCACTATCAGTTCCAAGGAAAAATTTCTTACTTCCACTAGTCACTGCTGATACAATAGCCTGTCCTAGATGAAGAGCAAAATGAATTGTCTCAGCAGAAGTGGTACATTATATATAATGCGTAATGATGTTTAATACCAAAAAAAAAAAAAACATATGTGACAATATCAGAATAAGACAACCAGTAAACCAGAGAAGAGAGATAGAGGAAGAAAGAGAAAGAGTTCAACAACCGATAGCAGCCTCCCCCTTTCCAATTTTATTTATAGATAGCCAACACATTACAAAGAGCTTTCCTATTCAGACTACGAAAGTACAAAGCAAAGAAAATAGAAAAAGAATAGACTTCTAGACTCCTAGTACCTAGAACCCTATCATAACACAACTAGGAAAACTAAATATGATAAGAACGAGAGAGGAAAGAACGAACCCACAATAGAGGGACTCCCCCTATCGTGGTTACACATATAACCATTATTTAACAACATATATATTCTATCTTGTGTGTATTGTGTGTTCCATGCAGTTCATAATTCATTTCTGGTTGTTTTGAAGTACAAAAGGTAGAACCATCCTTGAACTGCAAACACCACTCCCAGGCATAGTTAGGAACTCATAGCATAAAGCTTACAAGTTACAATTTTCAGCAGTACTTCTTTCTGCACATGTTAAAGAAAAAATTACCAAAAAAATAAAATCCCCCAGATTGGATCACAAGGGAAATGTTCAATCTCAACATGACCAATCTATTCCGGCCATGATTTGTTCAGAACTTCGGAAGCAACTACAATAATTCTTCAGTTTTTTTTTTTTTTTTTTTGGATTGAATAAATAATTCAATACCAAAGGAAGAAAAGGGGGGGGGGGGGGAGGGAACATACAAGCACAAGCCAACACTAAGCCCTACCAAAAGACAAGGTCAAGACAAAGGGGGCAAAAGCCCAAACAAAAACAGCACACCAAAAGGAAAAAAATGTCTTGACTTTCCAAAGACAACCAAGCCAGGCTCAATAAAGACCCTCTATCCTGGGTTTCTAGTCTCACGACAGAGTGCGTGATCTCTGATAGCCAAGTTGAGAGGTGAAATCTTCTCCAGGCCGAGCAGGGAGTGGGTAAGGTAGGGACGTTTCTTAGGGAAAGGAGAGGAGCTGAGATTGCGACGTTGAAAAACATGAAGAGACGGGGGGCAGTAGAGTGATGCGCATGGGGGTTCAACCCAAAATTGGAGTTAAGACCCAAACCAGGGAGGGTAAGGCGGGAAGAGTTGGAGCAATGAGCCGAGAGGCAAGAGGGAACTGGCCCATTAGACCCAGCTGGGTCAGCCAAAGAGGGGAAGGGGAAGGGGGAGGGTCGGGTCAAAGAGGGAATGGACAAAGGAAAAGGAGCCATAGGGGGGCCCACAACAGGTGTAGGTAAAATCGGGGTGAGTGAGGGTCATGGGGACAAAAACAATTTAGCCTGCCTTTTGAGAAAGGAGGTGATCCCCAGGTTTGAGGGGAGAGGGTGACAGATCGACAAGCAAAGGATCAAAGGAGTCTGGAGGAGGACGATGACAGGTCGATTGGCTAGGGAGAGTAGGTTTAGAGGTCAGCTCCTCAAGGGAAGGGAAATCTTTACCATCACAGAGGTCAAAAGACTAGAGGATTGTGAATCAATTTGGACAACCGGTAGCTGGAAGGGGGACCAATGGTCCAGAGGGAGGATGATGACGCAGAGAGCCTGATGCCGGGAGCTCCTTGCGACAAGATCTTCGTTGATGGCTTCTTATTCAACCACAGCTAGGGTCACGATGAGCAGAGGCTGCCGGAAAATAAGGAAGCGAACGGTGGATGGAGGAGCCAGGGCCATTCACCGCAGGTATGGTACTTGAAAAACTTCTTCTCCGACCACGGCTAGGGAACTTCTTCGCACCCATCTAGGGTCAACTTCACACACAACAGCATCAGGGTACTTGTGAGAAGAGTCTACATCACACCCAGCGGTAGTAGGAGTCTTGGGATTGCAAGCTTGGATGGGATGTCAAAAAGCCTTGCAAACAACACACTACGGCAGAAGTCTTTCGAAGAGTATCTTCTGCTGGAAAGAGAAGCCTTCATCATCTAAGATTGTGACTGAGGATGGAGGGAGAGCATCAGTAGAGACAAGAACACCAATCCGAGCGAATGACAACCTACCATCTCTTTGGTTCTTTTATCGGAGTAAAGGGGTTTGCCGACGACAGATCCGATGATCCTAAGACCCTTCTTGCACCAGAAGTGGAGAGGAAGACCAGGCTGCGTGATCCATAGAGGGATGGAGTAGCAATCAACATTTAGTTGCAGATGGTGATCCCACTGGCAAAGGAAGATGGGATTTTTCCCCACATGCCAAGGACCACCCTCAAGGGCTTTTAGTTTATCAACTTCTTCGAAGAAATTGAAAATAAATACACCATTTTCAAGAAGATAAGTATCCATGGTCCCTACGGATAACCATAGCTTAGATAGAGAGGACTTGACAATATTGAAGAGAGGTGTGCTCCCAAGGAAGTGACCTACCAAGCAGTTCGACCATTTAGAGATTTCAGAGTCAAGAATCCCTGACGGACAGAGGCCGACTAATTGGTCACCAACAAGGGAAGGAGGAATGAAGTGGAGAGGGTGTCCCTCCCTAGCAGAGGAGAGGGCAGGCCTGAAGAGGGAGTTCCAGGTCTTAGCGCCGGTGTCAGGGAGGGAAGGAGAAATGTTGAAGGAGAGGTATGGAGGGGAGGGAGGAAGGGAGAGGGAGGAACCAGCAGGCAGGGCCGCCAGAGGGATATCAGACATGGCAGAGATCAGACCATGGAAGAAGGCTCAGAAAAGAGTGCACATCTACAGCAAAAATGATAAAACCCATACCGGATGATGTAATTGAGAGGTGAATTCTTCTCCGGGTCAGGCAGAGAGTAGGTAATGTAGGGATACTTAAATTTACTATAATACATATGCTCCGACTTTGATGTTCTTATCATACATATGGTTAATAGCGCAATCCACCTTCAATTAAAGATCAAACCAAGATTGCCCTTTCCTAGTTCCATGTTTGAACCAAAATTGGATCCCAAGTCCTAGTTCATGCTTTCTTGCTTGTATACCATGTAAAGCATGAATAAGCAAAAGGTTTACCAAGTATCCAAAAGTGCATGTCACAAGTCACATCCAGCAGGACCAGCACTAACAAAAAAACATCGCCCATAATTACTTACTTTAGTAGTAGAATACAGACTTTTAAACTGGATGAATAACACTGGAAAAAGACTTACCAGAGGGTAGAAAAAGGATGAGAAAAAAAGGTCGTAACATCCACTATGTAAAGAAATGAATGAACTAATTATATATTTATATCAGACATAATTACCAACTCATCTGTCGCTAAATAATTAGTATTCATTTGAGTATGCATACTTGCTTGATGCCTTAAAAATTTAAGGATTTGCAACAAACAGAAACAAGTCAAAGAGACTGAATTCACACAGGAAAAGTGAAAACCTTAAAATACGCAATGTGAAAAGACAATGGAAACATACTGTGAATCTCTCTTTTCAATACTGGAAGGCAGTAATTATGTGGTTGTAATCCTCCTTGAAACAATGAGTTCCTATTGAGAAGGAGATGCTGCGGTGTAACAGTTGCAGCAACAGTTCCTAACATCAAAAAGAGATGGAAATACTTTAAAATAAATACTTCCGATATAGGCATTACAAATACAGAGGGCAAACAATACCTTCACTAGAAGATTCGATAAACTTCACAGCATCCCGGGTGGTAATATGCTCCATTACAACCTTCAGCTGCGGAAGCTTCTCAATTAATGGTTTCAACACAGTATCAATAAAGACCTTTTCACGATCAAATATGTCAACTTCTGGATCTGTAACTTCCCCATGGACCTGTAAACGAGCCCACAGAAATGGAGCCATCTAAGTAAACATCCTTCCCCACAAAAAATAAAAGGTGATGCTTGTAACGGTGACAGTTTTCATCATATGAAAGCTTCCTTAAAGTCCCAACACTAGCTATACCCATTTGAAAATCCCAAATCCCAATTACACACAGGCAACAGTCTCAGAGGTACAAATTTCATGAAGACAAGATAAATGGACCACAGAATGTCATAACTAGTTACATTGGGTTGGGGTGAAAGTATGCATGCAACTAGGACCAGATCTGGCTGTGAAAATGAGTAACTAGTACATGGAAAAATACAGAAAATTATTCAAAGTTTACAATTAAAAAAGGAAGTTAATAAACTACCTGTATTCATTATTTATGTTCAAAAACGAGAATTGGATGTTCCCAACTAATAGAAGGCAAATCGGTTGTTTGTCCTAAAGTACATCATCACTCAGTAAAGCACAGTAAAATCAAAATTTCAAAGACTTTTCATGATGGAACTAGTAGGATATCTTCAGGAATCTTTGCTTCTAAAGAACTTAACAGTATTACTGAAATCTTTCTCATAAGGTATGGAGAGGAAATTCTAAAGCGTTAAACAAATCAATAGATTAACTTCAAGTTGGAATCCCATTATATTGGAGTCAAGTCTGCTGGGAAAAATACCAGCAATGGCAAATTCTGCTCAACCATCTCTTCAAGAACAGGTAGACACTTCCCAAAAAGATCTGTAACGCCATCTTGAGAATTTGTAGTAGCACCAGCTGGATACAACTTTACAGCAAAAATCACTCCACTCCTCCCTGTCAAACCAATCAATATTTTTATTAAAACCAAATGATAAAACATTGATTTGTGCTACACAAGTGCATTTTAGAAAGACTACGATGAGCTAGCTGAGCAACATTTCACTTATAAAGCTAATAATGAACTCTTTTCCGTCATACCAGAGAAACAGTGTTTTTCAGATGCACACAAAATGTGAACAGCATAATGTTAATATACAGTAAACATTTCTATCTTCCTACAACCATATAGGTTCATTAAAATTCCAATGAAACACTCTGCGATCAGGATTCCATTTAGAGCTGAAAATCATCTACTTTGGTAATTAATTACCACAAAATTTGATAGGCATGTAAATATATAAACAATTAAGTAAGGGTGTGTCTGTTTAGTAACCAAGAAGGTTACAAACAGAATTTGTAACCAGACTTCATAAGCCCCTCGACACAACTGATTTCACTTTTAACATATGGGTAAATGGGGTAATTTCACATATAATAATGTCAAGTAGACTGAAATAACTAAAATTCCTTAATTTAAAGGGTGAAAAAGGAATTACGCATTCCAACCAACTCTCTCTCTCTCTCTTGTTTGAAACACCAGTGATGGAGAGGGCCGACAAGTCTCTCTAGCCATTCGGATAACCAGAAAACCAAGATAGTGTCTCAATCCTTGAGATAGGTAGGGTCTCCAACTTAGAGAGCTGTCCTATCCTATCAGGAATAGACCCAGAAAGCCGATTAGTACTGAGATCAAAGAGAATTAAATGTGTCAACATCATCAGCTCTTTAAGGATTTGACCTTCAAAGTGGTTGGACGCAAGTTCCAATTTTTCCAAAACCATTGCTTTACCAAGTTGGGTAGGAAGAAAGCCATTGAACCGGTTGTAGCTCAGATTCATGCTTATGATTCCAATTAACCCATTTAATTGAGAATCAATATTTCCAGTTAATGATTTAAAAGACAAAGTCCAAGTATTGCAACTCACCAAAATCACCAATAGTAGGCAAAAGGCAAGACAACAAGTTCTTACTTAAATTCAAATTGTTGAGCCCATTAATCCCTACACAGTATCCAATGAACTCATAAGGGATGTTTGTCAACGAATTTTGGAGACATCAAGGGACTCTGAAGTAAGAATTTCACACAAATCAGGTATAAAATCAGAGTTAGAGGGTTTCAGATAGGGAAAATAGAGATGAGTGGTTGATCGATTGATTTGCTGCAAGCGAATTCATTCTATGACATGATTTGGGTCTGTTTTGTTGAGATAAATGTAGAACTTTTTCATGGCATTCTTCTGGCTTTCAGGAAGTTGAGACCAAAGGGGAAAGAGCAGAAGAGGGCCAGTGGCGATGGGGTTGGGACTGTGAGGAGGGAGATGAAAGGGGAGGGGTGCCGGTGCCGGTGCCAGAGCCGGAGAGGGAAAGGGAGCCTTGAACTTGGTGGGTTGATGGCTTCATGCAATGCCGGTCTGCCATGGCGCAGGATGGCTGGCAAGGCAGTGCCGTTTAGGGAGACAAAGCGGTGCATCTATGACCCCTGAGTGTCACAAACCATGTACACCCAGTGCTCGGCGATGCCCATTTGCTTGTCCACAGTGGCAGCCATATGCTATCAATGAACTGAATCTCCTATTGTGGCAAGCAAGTGAAGTATAATCCGTCGGCATGCAAAGGCAAGTCAATTCAGAGGCTCAGAGCAATTTCATCATGTAGAACAGTTGCTGCATCTTGGTGCATGGGAGGAGGCTGGGGCAACCTTTCACACCGACCAACAAGGGTGGACTTCCTCACCCTCTTCCGATCCATTGCGCAGCCATTACTTTGAGGATTGTGAGTTTCATGAGGTTGAAGGATCTCAAGATAGCACATCTGAAACATTGTAGATTTGTAGTTGCAGATGTGCTGACTTCGGAGAAGAAGGTTGAGAAAGAGAAGGAAAAGAAAAGACTCGGATTGGCTTTAGCAATTGCAAATGAGAAGTTACATAACTAATCTTTTTTCTATTTTAAGATAGAATCTAACTTTTTGGAAGTGGTCCCAAACTTTTAAGTCCTATTTCAAAACAATCCCCATCTCAAAATATCGTACTCTATCATGGGCAAGGGTAGAAAAAAGTGGTTACAAAATCTGCTGTAACCAGCCTGGTTACAAACAGCTTGACCCATTAAGTAAAAGCAGCCAATATATGTATATATCAAAATTAAGTTTTTTTAAAATTAAAAAAAAGATCCAAATCACTGCAGAATTTCAAGCATATATTGGATATTGAAAATAAAATTTTCATTTTAGGCATCCTTGTAAGAGAACTTTTAATTTTTGAGATGCCCCTTTTCTCTATCAAAACAAGCTTAGCTAACCTTTTAATTGGTAACTTTCTGAACTATATCCGAATATTCTTTAACTGTGTGTTACCCTTAAGTGAAGATGTTGAATGGATGAAGGAGTTTGACACTGCACAACAAAATTCATCTTTATATTCAAAGTAACATGATTTCTGCAGAATAACTAGACGAGTAGTCCTTTTTTTGTTTTTGTAGGTATGCATAAGTAGTCATTGTCAATATGTGGAATCGATACAAAACTAGCCACAGAAAGATATATTACACTGCAATTCAGTAAATTCTAATACCTTATGATGAACTTATATCTGAAGTTATATGGATTTACCATAATAAAACCACAAAAGAAGCAAGGGGGAAAAAAGATAGTAACTTTTGGAATATTAAGCATTTCAAATCTAAAATTATATCATATTCACTGGTTGGACTCACTGGCTAGTTTGATCTCCTCAGGACTGGTCTTATCTGTTAAGTAAAGTGTCATTAAAGGAGTGAAATCACTATTTGCTGGCAATGCTTTCAATATGGATTCTCGATAAGCCATAGCAGCAGCTGTAGTGGTGACAGGAGGTTTCAGATTTGGCATCACAATTGCCCTTCCAAAATGATTTGCACTATATGCAGAGAAAATTATGTTAGAATAGCACTTAGGCAATAAAAGCATAATAAATAATAACAATAATACAACAACAAGAACTAAGCTTTATCCCAACTAAATGGGGTCGGCTACATGGATCCGTGCAAAGACAAACTATAAATAATAATAGTAAAAAGAAAGGAACACAGAAATATCCCACATAAATGGAGTCGGCCACATGGATCATTGCCCTCCAATCAGCTCTATTTGAGGTCATACTTGAAACTAGACCTAAGCCATGCATGTCTTTCCTCACTACTCCTAGGGTCATTTTAGGTTTGCCCCCTAGTTATTTTAGTTCCTTTGACCTGAATCAGATCACTCCTCCATATTGGTGCATCCATAGTTATCAAGGCGACGCCATGGCGTCCAGGCTCCTTGGTCGCCTTGGACGCGTAGGCAGGCGCCTTACCGCCATGGCGATGTCGCCTTGATTTTTTACCCTCTAAAACGCCATGGTCGCCTTCCCACCTTGATAACTATGGGTGCATCCCAAGGCCTCCTTTGAACATGGCTATGCCACCTCAAACGGTTTTCTTGAAGCTTATCATTAACGAGACAACTCCCAAATCAGCTCTAATATGGCCATTCCTTACTTTATCCTTCTGATGCAGTTAGATCACCTAAATAGGCTTATTTTATTGGAAATATGCCTTGGGTTGGATTATATATGTGTTGGACCTTTGATCCCCTGGGTTTTCAAAGTAATAGGCTACTTTTATGAGCCTAAAGTATGGGTAATAAGGTTGCATACGGGATTAAATAGTTTATTTCTTTACTTAGTTATTTTTAAGTTGTTTTGGGTTAGTTCAATTGAACCGGTTCTATGTGGTTCAATTTAAGTTGTGGTCCAGTTTAGTGGTCTAGTTGATGTTAGTTGCTTTTACTCTATTTTTATTTATTAGTAATTGTCAACAATTAGTTCACATCAGTTTAGAAACTGATTGTGCCTTGTACTCCAAGCAAAGGGGGATCAATTGGAAACTTCCTAATTTGGGAAGCTTCTAATTTTGGACCCCCTGCTGCTCCCTTCTATTATTCTATAAAGCAACTCAAGAGGGCACAAGAGAGCCCACGATTTTTGCTTCAACAATATTGCTGCTGTTTGCATGCTTGCTTGCTCCCCATGAAGTTTCCTTAGTGTTTGATCTGAGGAAGAAGGGGCTGAAGTTCGATCCAGTCGACTCCTTGTGGTGGGAATCCCGGGAGGCTATTATCAATTGTGTTCTTCACTCCTGTGCTGTTTTACAACCATTAGAAGACTGTCTTCCACATTCGATCCTCTCTGCTGCAAGTTTCAGACCAATACTCTAGTTAGTTTCTATTTCTGCCCCCTACTTTCTAATTCCATCACCTCAAGCCCCAGCCCAATCTGACCATCCAATCTTCCCCATCTTTTGATCGAACCTTGTAGCACCGTAAGAACAGCACTCGATCCAGCCTCGGTTGACCACCTGATCTGCAGTTATTGATTTTCTCCCTTACCTTCCCGTGTTAAGTTTTTCTGCAGTTTTGACCTGTTTTATGTAATCAGTAGGAAGGCTTAAGCCTGCTAATTGCATAGAAACCTTTGACATTAACTCCTACCTTATTTCAGACCTAAAGCCATATACCTCTATTCTGTTTCAGGTCCCTAAACTGTTACTCAACAGTCTGATCTTCTTCTAATCTGTTTCACATCCTTTTCCATCAGGTTTACTACAGCCTGAATATCTTAAAAGTGTGATTCATTCCCTGATTTAAGATCCTGTTCAGGGACTATTTGAAGCTTTCAAATCTGTCCTACATTACCTTCCTAGTTTTGTCGCACATCCATCTCAACATCCTTATCTCTGCTACACTTAGTTTATCTGTAAAATGCTTCTTAACTGCCCAACATTCCGCCATGTACATCATAGCCGGTCGTACTACTGTCCTACAGAATTTTCCTTCAGTAGTAAAGGAATACAAAGATCACACAACACTCCGAACGCACCTCTCTACTTCATCCATCCCTCTTTAACTAAGTCATATGGTCTACCCTCTATTGCAAATTTTTGCTGTGTGTGACCAGCCAGCCGTCCAAATTTTAACCAAAATCAACCTGTTGAGTGTGCTAAGGAGCATATTGTTTTGGGATGAAACTTCACCCGTGAATCCGTGATTCAAGGGTGATAAGAATAAATTCTCTCCAAAATTTGAGCACCAACCAAGCACCTACCAGATAAAGCATCTCAATTGGTGTTCATCTAGAGACATGCGCTCATCTAGAAGAAACCATAATGGAAAATAAATAAGGGCCAATATTACAAATATGAAGCAATTTTGATTGTCCAATTGGGTCGAACGGGCCTCAAAGACTTCATTTTTCCCATGGTTGGGTTCTATTAAGGGTGTCAATCGGTGCAGTTCTGGTTATTCGGTTTAGTTGCGGTGCAATTTACATTTTGATAAGGTGAAATCAAAACCAAACTGGATAGGAATCAGCCAAAATCAGAATCATTTTGTATACGGTTCGGTTTTATCGGTTTTCGGTATTCGATTCACAATCGGTTTACATGCTTTTGTGTAGTGTCAGTTTTGGGAACCAGTAATGAAGACAACCTCGGTTTTCAAAGCCTTTTATATTCCTGTGTTCCCCATTCTCCTCCGGTCTCCCTCTCTCATCATATTTCTCATGTCTATGTGATTAAAAAAATTCTCATCTTCATCTGTCTTTTTTCCTTTCCTATTCTTTGTTTTTCCATTTTTTTCTTCTCCATTCTCACATGATAAATAAACTATTTCCATAGTCCGAAATCTCGCGAGATCTCGCCGAGATTCTCGGTTTTTTGTAATACCGAGTCGAGATGGCATCCGAAACTGAGAAGTGCACTTTCTCGCCGAGATCTCGTCTCGATTTGGGCTCGATTTATGATGAAAAACAGAAGAAAAATGTAAAATCTCGGAGAGATCTCGGATTGAATAGCAGGTCTCGGGTATGGGGCTGGGTCATTTGACCCAAATAACTTCATTTAAGCCATCTACAGGTTGTAAACAGCCTTAGCTCGACAGAGAACTCTCTATTTTGCTCTCTTCTCTCCAACTCTCTCTTCTTCTCTCAATTCTTCTCTTCCCTTCTTCATTTTTGGTTGGATTCAAACCTTTGGAAGCTGAATTTGGTGCCAAAGTGAAAATTGCAGCTCAATTTTGGAAGATTGCTCAAGTTTGTGAAGGTTTTTGAAAGGTAACCCATTTTCCCCAAACCTATTTTTTCGAAAAAAATTGATGAAATCTTGGTAGATGGGTGTGATTTTGAGTTATGTTATACAAGTTTGGCGATTTATCACTTGATGGAGGCGAATTTTTTTGGGTTATTAAATTTTTATTATAATTTCTGAAAAAAATTGATTTTTTTCAAAAAAAAATTAAAAAAATAGGATAAATACTTATTGTTTGGATGTGAGAAGTATGTTAGACAAGTTTGCATGCTCTACAGCCTCATGGAATCCTTTTTTTTTTTCACCCATTAAAAAAAATATTTTATTTTTCAGATTTAATAATAATATTATTAAAATAGTTTAAAAATATATAAAATTAAGGAAAAATACCTGTTTTTGTTGAAAAATTATGCATAACATTTGAACATAATGTCAACTTCAAATGATGTCAAATACATCATTATGTTGTAATAGTTTAAATTAAAGGTATAATTATTTATAATAAAAATTGTAATATTATTTTTAATTAATAAATAAATACTAGGGTTAGGGAATAAATAAGAGATAGGTATTTGATTGTTCTAGTAGCTTCATATTATATTTAATAGTTATGAATACAATACTTTAAGTGTTTAATACCTTACTTTAAGTCCTGTAATTGTTACTAATATATGTTTTTTATGTAACGAGTGTAAAAAAATAAGATATTTCTTACACAATGGGGGATATAGCATGGCTACATGGAGTCTTGTAACTCGAGGAAAGATTCTAAATTCTAGAGGAGCAACTAGGTTAAAAGAACATTTGTCTAGTCGGGCAAGGATGTTGCCAAATGCCGAAATATTCCTAGCCAAATGAACCGGCAATGGCATAAAACTTGAGAGGAATACGAACAAAGAAAGCTGATAGGGAAAGACAACAAATAGCTTTCGATGAGGTAGTTCTAGAGAGGCCTGGTGTAGACATCCTTGGAGGAGTAGGAGATGAAATCTTGAATATAGGCCTTGGTGAGTTCCAATTAGAGGCTGAATATAGGATTTACCAAAGAGACTTTGGGAGAGTAGGCAAAGTTTTCATTTTGAGAATATAAGAGCATATGAGCAAGCAAGAGGAGCTAGTGGATCTGGCTCAGCTGCACCAATGCAACAAGATGGGAGGAGGAGAAGCACTGGCACAAGAGATATCCACGGCCCCAAGCCCACCACGAGCACGTTCCTAGATACCATTTTTGAGCGGTAGGATCTATCTACCTTTAGGCAACAAGATATCTTCCCAAGTGTTTGGTGGTACCACACCCCCAAAAAAATTAAAAAAAAAAAAAAAATAAAACAAAAACCCCATTCCCTCCCGGCCCCCGGCCCCCCCAGAAGGGCCAACCCCCCACCCAACAGAAAATTAAAAAATTTCATTTCCCAAAGAGAAAATGAAATAAAAAGTTGTAAAAACCCCGAAAGTTGAAATGTAATAATTCACCTATTGTTTATTTCCCACCTAATTCCCTAATTTTTATCTTTTATCCCCCCAATTTAATCTTTCTCTTAAATTCTATCCGGTATGTCTTTCTATCAACCACCCCCTCCAAAAAACCCCCCCCAACCACCCCCACCCCCCCCCCTAAAAAAATTTAAATAAAAAAGAAAAAAAGTAAAACAAAAAGGTTTAAACCTACTAATTTTTTTAATCATTCTTTTAAAAATTAATAAAAAAAAAAGAAAAAAAAATAACAACTCCAACGCCCCTTCCCCCCCCCCCCCCCCCCCTCCCCCCCCCACCCCTTCAAAAAAACACCCCCATAGAGAAATATCTAAACCCCAATCAAAATCCCCCCTCCGCCAAACCCTTCTTCCCCCCCCTCCCTAAACAACCAAACCCCATCTCCCCCATAACCAAAAAAAACCCAAAGCCCCATTTTAGCCCCCCCCCCCCCCCCCCCCCACCCCCCCCCCCTTCAAAACAAATCCACACCCCCCCCCCCTTTACCTCCCTTCCCCCTCCCATCCCCCATTCTTTTCAAACAAACCAACGAAAATAGAAAAAAAAAAAAAATTGAATGACTAACCGTTTTTTTTTTGTATTATTTAGAGAAATTTCTTTATTTTTTTTTTATCCACCCCGCAATTAAATATCACTAATTATCCAGACGTGAAAACTAAACCCCCCCCCCACCCTTCCCCCCTCCCCATAAATTAAAACCGTTTCAAAAAAAAACACAAACCCTCCCCCAAATTCCCAATCCCCCCTTTACCCCCCGTAAAAAAACCAATCGAACAACCCCCCAAACTCCCACCAACCCAACAATATTAACACATCCCCATCTTAACAAACCTCCCATTTCCTCATCCAAAAACAAAAAATAAAAATTTAACAACAAATTCAATAAACCCCTCCCCCCCTCCCTCCCCTTCCCCCCCCCCTCTCCAAACCCCCCCCCCCCCCAACCCCCCCCCCCCCCCCCTTTCCTTATTCCCCCCCCCAACCCCCCTTTAACCCCAATCCAACTTCCACCCCCACCCCCCCCCCATCCCAATAAAAAATAAAAAAAACCAAATTTATTTTATTTCATAATACAAAAAAAACCAAACAAACTCTAAACAAAAAAAAAAAAACCCCCCCCCCAAAAACAACCTTTTTAAAATAAAAAAAAAAAATTTTTTTCAAAAATTTCCCAAAAAACCCCAAAAAAAAAAATTAACAAAAAGAAGGAAAAAAACAACCTCCCCTTTCCATTTTTTTAATTTTTTACATTTTTTTTTTAAAATTAATCCCCTCCCCCTCCCTCTTCACCTTTTTTTTTTATTTTTTTTTTTTCACTTCCCCCAAATCCCCCCATCTTCCCTCAAAATCAAACCCCCCCCACAAAACCACCCCCCCCCCCCCCCCCCCCCCCCCCCCCCCCCCCCCCCCTCCCCAACCTCACCCCAACCCCCCCCAACCAACCCATCCTTAACAAAAACAAGCAACAAACCACAACATAATAGGAAACCTACAATTATAATTCAAAAATAAATCCAAAAAACCCCCAAAAAAATACAAAAAACAAAAAAAAAAAAAAACCCCCCCCCCCACCAAATACTCCCCCCCCCCTCTCCCTATTACAACCTCCCCCCCCCCCCCCGCGAGAAAAAGGTGACGCCCCCCTCCCCCCACCCCCCAATAACCACCCCCAACCCCTACCCTACAACAAAAAAATTAACAAAACATTTTACAACAAAAAAAATCCCCAAAGAACCAGACCCCCCCCCCCCCAACCCCCCAAACAACACCCAACCCCTCCCCCCCCGTGTTGTCCTGCGCCCCCTTGGCCCCAGTCCCCCCCCCCCCCCTCTTCCCCCCCCCCCCCTTAACCCCCCCCCTACCCTGCTTTTTAGTCGTTCTCTCCCCTTTTTCTTCCTTCCCCCGCCTTTCTCCTCGCCCCCCCAACAAAAGAAAAAACCAAACCCCCATAAAAAATCCACACCCCCCCCCCACCCCCACCCCCCCTCCCCCCCCCCCCCCCAGCCCCAAAACATACCCCCACCCCCCAAAAAAAAAAATCACGAACCCCCCCACCCCCCCCAACCCCCCACCCCCCAACCCAATCCATTTCAACCAACCCCCCCCTCCTAATTTCCCCAATCAGCAACACTCCCCCCCCTCCCCCCCCCCCCCCCCCCCCCCCCCCCCCCCCCCACTCCCACCCACCCCCCCCCCCCCCCCCCCCCCCAACTTACCCCCCCCCCCCCCCCCCCCCCCTCACCCCCCACCCCCCCATAATCCCCCCCACTTCCCCCCCCCCTCGCCCCCCTCCCCCCCCCCCCAAACCCCCTCCCCCCCCCCAACCCCCCACCCCCCCAACCCCACCACCCAACCCCCCCCCCCCCCCCCCCCCCACCCCCCCCCCACCCCACCCCCCCAAAACCCCAACCTAACTTTTTCTTCCAATTTTTAAAAAACTACTTTTATTTTATTTTAATTTAAAACCAATACCTCCCCCAACCAATAACAAACCAAACACAATAGAAACAAAAACCAAAAAAAATTTTTCTAAAATTTTCCTTTCTTATTAATTTTTTATAAATTTTTAATTTAAAAATTCTCATTTTAATTTTTTATTAATTTATGCCAAATTTTCTTAATCCAAATTTTTAAATTTATTTAAATTTTTTCCCCTTTTAATATTTTTTTTTTTTAATTTTTTCTTTCTCTCAAATTCATTCATTAAATAAAAACAAAACTTATTTTAAAAATCCTCCCAAAAAAACACCCCCCCCCTTAAAATCCCCTCATTTATTTTTTTTTCAATAATTCCAAAAAAAATTTTAATTTAAATTTTTTTTTTAAATTCCTTTAAATACCCTCCCTCCCCAACTCCCCCACCAAACTAAAACCCAACCACACCCAAATTTCAAAAAAAAAAAAAAAAAAACCCCCACCCCCAAAACCCCCCCCCCCCCCCCCCCCCCCTCCCCACACCCCTCACCCCCCCCACAACCACCCCCACCCCCTATTCCCCCCATCTTTAATTATTTTTTTTTAATCCATTCCACCAACAACCCCCCTCCTCCCATTATTTTTAAAAAAAAAAAAAAAAATATAAAAAAAAACAAAAATTAAATTTTTTTTTTCTTTTTTAAAAAAATAAAAATATTTTATAAAAAAAAAAATTAATTTTTTTTTAATTAACAAAAATCCTAAAACACCCCCCCCTCAACAAAAAAACTCCCCTTTTTTCTTTTTTCTTTCCCCCCCCTCTCTAAAAATATATTCCCTGGGGGGAAAAAAAAAAAAAAAAAAACAAAAAAAAACAAACCAAACAAAAACCCTCCCTCCCAAAACCCACTTTTTCCCCAAACAAAAAAACCCCTCCCCCTCCCCCCAATCCCCGTCCCCCCTTCCCCCCCCCCCCCCTCCCCCCCACACTAACACTTTATTTTTTCTTAAAATTATATAATAAACCCTTATTTTATCTATTCCCATACAATTATTTTTTTTTTTATTTATTATTTTATTTATTTTTTTTTTTAAATTTTTTTAATATAATTAATATTTAAATTACTATTCTCCATTTTTTTATTTAAAATTTTTTTAAAAAAATTTTATAAAAATATTATAATTTAATATTTTTTTAACAATTGTAAAAATAATTTAAAAAATTATTCCCCAACCCTCTCCTCTCCTCTCCCTCTCCCCCCCCCCCCCCCCCCCCCCCCCCCCTTCCCCCCCCCCCCCCCCCCCCCCCCCCCCCCCCCCACCCCCCCCCCCCCCCCCCCTATTTTTTTCCCTAATTTAAAAAATTTTTTTTTTTTTTTAATTTTTTTTTTTTTATTTTATTTTAAAAAAATTATAATATTTTAATTTATTAAAAAACTCACCCAAAAAATAATTCAAATAACATTTTCCTCCCTAAAATCATAAAAAAAAAATTAAAAAAATTATTAGCTCTACCCAACTAAAAATACATACACCCCAACCCAACAATCCCCCCCTTTTTAAAACCCCCCCCTTAACAAAAAAAACCCCCTAACAAAACCCCCCCCCCCCCCCCCCCCCCCCCCCCTCCCCCCCCCCCCCCCCCCCTCCCCCCCCCCCCCCCCTCCCCCTCCCCCCCCTTTCTCCCCCCCCTTTCCCCCCCCCCCCCCCCATCTACCTAAATTACCCCCCCCACCCCCCCCCCCCCCCCCCCCCCCCCCCCCCTCCCCCTTTTTTTTGTAATAAAAACTAAAAAACATTTCCAAAAAATAACCCTAATTTTTTTTACTTTCCCCCCTTTTCACTCTCCCCCCCCCCCCCCCCCCCCTTCTTCATCTTTTTTTTATTTTTTTTCTTCCCTTCCCCCCCCCCCCCCCACCCCTTCCCCAACCCCCCCCCCCCCCCCCCCCCCTCCCCCCCTTCCCCCCAAACTTTTCCCCAGCCCCGGACTGATTTTCTTCCCCTTGCTGCCCTAATCCAAACTTGATGGCTCTAACTACCTGAAGTAGTCTCGGTCTACCTATTTGACAGTAGTTGGTCGTGGCCTCACTGGCCATCTTCTTGGGACAACAACTAAACCAGTGGAAGAGGGTTCTCAGCTCAACAAGTGGTTATCTAATGATGCGATGGTGATGTCCTACTTGATCCATTCTATGCAAGGGGATATCTCAGACAATTTTCTTCTACTGAACACAGCCCATACTATTTGGAATGGTGCCAAAGAGACTTATGGTCGCACGGGGAATAATGCACAGGTCTATGAGATTAGAAAGATGGCATTAGGTCTATGAGATTAGAAAGAAGGCTAATGCCACTACCCAACAGGATCTCTCTGTCTCCAAATACTATGCTACCCTCAAGAACATGTGGCAGCAATTGGATCATTACTCCGACTATCAGCCCTCTCGCATCGATCGGCTGCCTATCGCAAACACGTTGACAAAATACGTGTCTATGATTTTTGGCTGGACTAAATATAGAGTTTGATCCTATTCGGGTGCAAGTACTTGGGCAGTCCCCATTTCCATCCCTAGAGCAGGCCTTTGCCTTGGTTCATAATGAAGAATCTCGTCGGGCTGCTATGCTGCATTCCTCTACTGTTGATCGATCCGCCTTGCAAGTTGCTTCTAGTACTCCTTCTCTTACCACTACTGATGGTGGTACTGCTGTCCCTAAAGGTCCTGTCAAGTGTGAACACTGCAACAGGCTCTATCATACTAAGGCTCAATGCTGGAAGCTCCATGGGAAGCCTACTGCTTTTGAGGAAAAGAAAGCTCGTGGGAAGTTTAAGCTCAAGGCTCATATGGCTGATTCTCCTACTACTACTGCTGCTGCTACCCCTTCATCTGACATTGGGCTTACTCAGGATGAGCTCCTAGCTTTCCGTCACATGCTACAGGCCTCTTCCGCTGCCTCCACTACGGCATCTGCACCTGCTGCCCCTCCTGATTCTAATTTTGCCTCAAGTACTCCAGTCAGAATGTCTGTGTGCATCGGCTGTATCCGATCCTTGGATTATAGATTCCGGTGCCACGACCACATGACGGCTCCTCCCATGTATTCATCTTTATTCTCCATCTTCTGGCAAAGACAGTGTTCGAGTAGCTAATGGTTCCCTTTCTCCTATTAATGGGAAGGGTTCCATACGCTGCTCACCTACCCTTTCATTAAAATATGTTTTGCATGTTCCGTCCTTTTCTACCAACCTTCTCTCTATTAGTAGTCTAACTAGAGATCTGAACTGCAAACTGACTTTTTTCCCTTCTCATTGTGTCATACAGGATCTGGAGACGGGGCGCACGATTGGGGGTGATAAGATGCAGGGTGGTCTCTACTTACTTGACCCAGGTCAGCCTTCTACTTTGCATTTGGCTTCCTCTACAGCTCATCATTTACAGTCCACCTCGTCCCCTGACCTTCATCTCTGGCACTGTCGACTTGGTCATCCATCCCTTAGTACTTTGTCTCTTTTGTTTCCGCGTTTGATTAAGCATTGTAATAGGAATGAGTTTTTATGTGAGGCTTGTGTTTTGGCCAAACAGACTCGTTCTAGTTATTCTTCATTAAATAAAAGAAGTGAGACTCCTTTTGCTTTGGTTCATTCTGATGTGTGGGTTCCTGCCCGTTGTACTTCCCTTTCTGGTCATCGATGGTTTGTCTCGTTTATTAATTGTTATACTCATGCCACTTGAGTGTACATGATGAGCCATAAAAGTGAGGTCTTCCGCTGTTTTCAGTTATTTCATCGTATGGTTCAGACTCAATTCAATGCCATCTTGCGCATTTTACGCAGTGATAATGCCAGAGAGTACATGGAGGGTCAGTTCCAACTTTATTTGGCTGCACATGGTATTGTCCATCAGACTAGTTGTGTTGACACACCTGCCCAGAATGGGGTTGCTGAAAGGAAAAATAGACAACTCCTTAAGGTAGCCCGGGCCATTATGTTTGCACGGCAGGTTCCTTCTCACTAGTGGGGTGATGCCATTCTTACTGCTGCTTATCTCATCAATTGTGTGCCTACCCGTGTCCTTGATGGTCACTCCCCCGTTGATCTCCTCCAGGGTTCCTCCTCCTTTGTGGTTCCCCCCAAAGTTTTTGGTTGTGTTTGCTATGTCCGCAATCATCATCCTCATGGGAAATTTGATCCACGGAGCATTCGGTGTATTTTTCTGGGCTATTCTGCGACCCATAAAGGATACAAGTGTTACCATCCACCTTCACGTCGTACTTTTGTCTCCATGGATATTGTCTTCCATGAGTCATTGTCATATTATTCCCAGACACCTCTTCAGGGGGAATAGGATCAGGGTTTTAAAGATGTGTCTGCTATTCTTCCGGCTTCTATTCAGCGGGAGCCCTCTGTAACTTCAGCTCCTACAGTGGCTCCCATTCAAGGGGAGCATAGACCAATCAGTCAAATCCCTGTTGATAAGGTATATACCCGGGAGCGCACAGGACAAGTTGAGACTACCACCACCACCATACCACCTACACAATCGTTTGCACTTGATCCAAATTCAGACCCTGCTACATCATCTGGTAAGGATCCTTCCCTTGACTTACCTATCGCTGTTCGTAAAGGCGTTAGGTTATGCAGCCAACACCCCATCTCCAATGTTGTTTCCTATGATGCTTTATCTCCTTCCTATCGTGCATTTGTTTCTTCTCTTTCCTCTGTTTCTATTCCTCAGAAATGGCAGGAGGCAATTGCAGATCCAAAGTGGAAAGCAGCCATGATGGAAGAAATGACGGCCACACTTAAAAATGAGACATGGGAGCTAGTTGTTCTTCCTTTGGGTAAGAAACCAGTCGGGTGCAAATGGGTATTTGTTGTCAAGCAGAAGCCAGATGGAACAGTGAATAGATATAAAGCCAGGCTTGTGGCTAGAGGCTTCACTCAGACTTATGGGATCGACTACCACGAGACATTTGCCCCTATTGCGAAGTTGAACATTGTCCGGGTCTTACTGTCTTGTGCTATCAACTTTGGCTGGAACCTACAGCAGTTGGATGTAAAAAATGCATTTCTTCATGGGGAGTTGGAAGAGGAGGTTTATATGGATGTTCCTTCGAGTTTTTCCTCTGACAAGACCCATGGTAAAGTCTGTAGGCTCAAACGGGCACTCTATGGGTTGAAGCAATCTCCACGGGCATGGTTTGGTAGGTTTCATAAAGCCATAGTCTCCTGTGGATACAAACAGAGTCATGCTGATCACACTCTATTCATCAAGCGAAAGGGAGAAAAGGTCACTCTTCTCATAGCTTATGTTGATGACATAGTTGATGTGTAATGATACTGAGATGAAGTTTCTCACCTGAAGGCTTTCTTGGGACGGGAATTTGATATAAAAGATCTAGGATAGCTAAGATATTTTCTTGGGATTGAAGTTGCCCGTTCTCCAAAAGGCATCTTTCTCTCCTAGAGAAAGTATGTTCTAGATTTACTATCAGAGACTGGTTTGCTTGGTTGTCATCCTTGTGACACTCCCTTAGAGGCTACTACCCGTCTGCAAGAGAAGGATGGTGAACCTGTTGATAAGGGCAGATATCAACGATTGGTGGGCAAGCTGATTTATCTCTCCCACACCAGACTAGATATTGCCATTGTTGTGAGTCTTGTGAACCAGTTCATGCATGATCCTTATTCCACTCACATGGCTACTGTTCTTCATATTCTCCATTACTTGAAGTCAGCTCCAGGAAAGGGGATCCTTTTGTCTCCTCATGACCATCTCCTCATGACCATCCTCCTGACAAGAAATCTACCTCTAGCTATTGTACTTTTGTTGGAGGAAATCTAGTCACATGGCAGAGTAAAAAGCAAAATGTTGTGGCAAGATCTAGTGCTGAAGCTGAATTCCGTGCTATGGCCCAGGGCATATGTGAGTTACTGTGGCTTCAGAGTTTACTCCTTGATATCCGTGGTTCTGTTCATCTTCCAATGATGTTGTACTGTGACAACAAAGCAGCAATTAGCATTGCCTACAATCCAGTGCAACATGACCGTACCAAACATGTGGAGATTGACAAACACTTCATCAAGGAGAAGTTAGAGAGTGGGCAGATTTGTATCCCTTTTGTGAAGTCAGGACATCAACTGGCTGATGTCTTCACCAAAGGGTTGAGTGGGAAGTTGTTTTATCCTAGTCTAGTCAAGTTGGGCATGTGTGATATCTATGCCCCAACTTGAGGGGGAGTGTTGAGATGTGTTACCCGATATTATAAGGGTATTTTTGGTATTTTATTTATGCTTTATTTATGCACTTTTGAACAAGGGTAGAATTGTAATTTGGGCTGTGACACTGTTCACGTGAACAGGATCATGAACAGTGTTTCCTTTGTAATCTCTTTTATTATTATTATTATAAATAGAGAGCTTGACTGATCTCATTGATCATTCAAGCCATTCACGAAATTCCTGTTTTGTTAACATTTCCCTTACCAACGCAGTTGCTTCCTTTATCTCAAATCTAATCACATATTTTGATTATTGGGCCTACTTGCATCTAAGATCCATAATCTAGATTTTCAAATTGCATCAATTTGTATTAGAACCGAACCAGAGGATACATCATGGAGGTTGATATATATGATTTATTCCTTTCAATTAGAGATGGTCTCCGTACACTGCAAACAAGACTTTGTGATCTCCAAACAGGGCTTCTTGATTTCAGAACAGATTTTCGGAAGATTGTTGATAATACTAATAGGTTTTGTGATGAAATGTCGAGCATGATAAAAGCTTCAGAAGACGAATCAGAGATGGCAGAAAATGTGCACAACGAAAGTGACGATCAAGCTGAAGTAAATTGTCCCATCAAGATTGAGGTTGAGGAATCAATCAACATTTCGATTGCAAATGTGAACCCCACGATCAGATTCCAATCAGAGAGATCGTTCACCCATGATCGTCAGGAGATCTTGACGGTTGATCGTGAGATAGCTGAATCATTGTCCCATCAAAGCCGATGATTGTAAACGTCGATAGAGTAGTTCTGATTCTCCTGTTTTACAAAACTCGAGGGCGAGTTTTTCTCAAACACCGTGGCAATTGATGTAGTAAAGATTGTCCAATTAGGTCAATCGGGCTTCACAAGACTTTATTTTGGCCCATGGTTGGGTTCGATAAACCTTGAGCTTCTTATTTTTTGGTTTACTAAATATAATGAGCCTAATTTATAAATCCATAAAGTGGGGATGATGTTAGTACACAGGATTAATAGTTAAGTTGAGCGTTTGAGTTACATTAGGATACTTAATAGCTAGGAGTTTTGTTTTGAGTTTATTTACTCTATTGAATGTAGTAGAGATGATTTGAGTAAAGACTGAGTTTTTCCCAAGAGTTTTAGTGTTGTTGAGCAGAGCATACGGGATTGGTATCCCAAACCTGATTTCTTCTCTTCTTCTCTCTTCTTCCTCCCAAGAAGATCGATCTCATCTCTCTTCCCTCCCCTTCCATCAATCTGACTTATCCCCTTAACAACGCAGTTTCTTCCTTTATCTCAGATCTAATCACATCTTTGATTATTGAACCTACTTGCATCTAAGATCCATAATCTGGATTATCAGATTGCATTAAAATATCAACTATCAATACCTGATTCCAAACGATTCCAGGAATATTCTAGAAATAAGCCATGAATAATCATGCTAAAAATAAACACCTGTGAGAGACAACAGCACTAAGAAGGTCACCATCACGAAGATGAAGATGCCAGTCATCGGGCTGTGTAACTGAAAGCTCCATCTTCACTCCTCTGCCATTTGCAGGAAAAGATCCTTCAACTTTTCCAAAAGGAAATGCCAATGCCTAGTATGGAAACAAGATATGCCATTAAGTAACCAATCAACTACTTGAATAAAAACTTTCTTAGGATACCAATAACATATACAGAGCACTCCAATTTAGCTATAATGGAAATCAAATGTAAAACCTCATTCTGAATGGAAACAGCACAATAACTTGCTAAATTCAAAGTGAACTAACATTGAAAAAGAGTCTACAACTACGAAATCCAAATACAAATTAGGGACAAACAAATCTTGCATCAGTAAAAACAATTTGGTTCAGTATATCTTTTTAAGACTCGAGTTATACCTTAATCAGGGAATTTTTTAATGAGTATAATTAGAGAAGTAATTTTACCTTCTTTCCTTCTTCTTTGGTGAGTAAGCTAGGATCAAGCATGACACTTCATGCTAAAACCTTCTACTCAGTTGAAGGGTCAAGGTCTCCAGGCTTGACAGAAGAAATGCTTGAACAAATCTGTAGTTGTTGTTGACGTTTAAAGATAACTAAAAGGTCAGAACAATCAGAACATAGTAGCTTTTCTAAGTAACTTCAACCAGTAAAAGTGATATTATTTTCTTTTCTTCTCTTTCTTCAGTGGATAAGCTAGGATCAATATGATAGAAGAGATCCTGTGGTAAAGCCTTTTAATTAATAATTGGTTGAACGAAAAAATTTTTACGCTGGTTGGAGAAACAATTGGATCAATTTATAGCTTTTGCCCATGTTTCATTTTCCAGTTGGCATTATAAAGCAAAAGTAAAAGGTCAGAATGGAACAGGTGGGTACAAATATGAGTAAAAATATTTGAGCTTGTGATAGTGGGTTTTGCAGGAAGAGCCTATTGCACCAAAACAGGGAAGGAGATTGAATATCAGAAAGGTTGCTCAGAAAAAATGCGATGATGTACCATAAATGGGTAGTTACAGATGTTCCGGTTTCTTTACTGACTCATGATTCCAACTAAATAGTAATCTCTATCCGACTTCCTCTGCTTCCTCTGAGTTCCACCTTTAGTAATTGATATAATAGGTCCATCAACCAGTAGAAAGTAAATCAATCATTGCTATGACTAATTTACTGATTCCGATCTAAACTCTAAACTACAGCATAATGTGAAGATAACAAATGCTACCCTTTCCACACATGTAAGCAGATGAGAACAAATGAACATCAGAAGCCACTCTATAGTTTAAGCCACCATAACTAAAGGGAAAGGATCTTCTACTCAAAGTACTACTGGAGATAGATCAAATACAATAAAAATAACCATTAAAATAACGGGTTAAATTGAGATGCCTTTGCATGCATAGTTCGATATCTCATTTTGTTTCGGTGTTTCGGTCAGGTTGAAACCCCCGAAACCATGCATTTTTTTTCCAGCTTGTTTCGGTTTGATGTTTCGGTGGGCAAATGGCCATAGTAGGCTCCGAAACTTTAGTGAAACCTTGTTTTAGGCTAAATAAACATATGAAAACCTTCAAATTAGGGGGGGGGGGGGGAAACAAATCACACAAAGTGGTGTTTTGGATTTGCACCCTTGGTTGGCAGTAAACGTCGAACCCTATTGTATACCCTATGTAATGTTTACTATTCTACATATTGTTTTAGGATTATAAGACATAATTGGCAAGTAAATTATGCACCAATGGATGAACGAACATAATATTGATTAATTATTTAAGAAACGATCTCATCTACATATTGCAGGTAAACTATCCTAGGGTATACGTCACTGTAATGAGAAGAACCAACCACTTTCAAAAGATGGTGTTGGCTGCATGTACGGCTGGTAGCTGGGTAGGAGAAGAAGCTGTCGACAAAGGACGATCTAGTATGTCTATGTGAGTGGGTGTCATACTCAAAATTGGGAACAGATGAAGAAGATGCATGCTCCCCAACGCTAGTGAAATGACCATATGGATGGTACTTTGACCAGCCGCTCTCACCGGTAACCACTTCCTCTGCTGTCCCATATATTCATCCCACCAGAGTGCTAGACTAGCAATCAATGTCCATACAGTGACCCTGCTCATCTGCTTGCATCCCGTGGGGACATGGGGTTGGATGTCCACTATGATCCAAATCCTGTGTGGCATGATCAAACTAGGTCTCCCTAGTGAATTGGCTCCAACTCCGGCTCCTGAAATAGGAAAATGAGACCAAATCTTCCCCAGTAAGCAGTAACTGATCTCTTTAAAGTGATGTGGCAACCCCAAGCAGTGTATTCTAGTAGTATGCAGTGGTGATGTGGCAAAAAAACAAAGTTTTCAGCATTTTTCCCCTTCTCTAGGTCGAAACCAACAAAACCACTGAGTTTTGGTCGATATTTCGACCTTAACTTGCGAAAGAGTGCTATTTAAATAAGAGTTTGTGTCGTTTCGGCAAGATGGTACAAACATTACCAAAATTTAGCCAAAATTTCAGAAATTTCGGTCGAAACAAATGCACTCCATTATTTTGTATGGTGTTTCGTCTCGGCCCATTCGAAATTACCAAAAAATTTTAAATTTAGTTTTCGAACTATGTAAAAATGCACAGTACAAAAGAATATACTTTCATACAGCTTTCGATGCAGTTCAAGGAGGTTACTGATCACTGAACACTGTTCACATGAACAATGGTGTGGGCCCATATGGACAGCTTGCATGGGAGGTATTTCAGAAATAGTCGTTGCCTTGCATGGGGATAACTTCTTGTTGAGATGTGTTACCCGATATTATAAGGGTATTTTTGGTTTTTTATTTATGCTTTATTTATGCACTTTTGAACAAGGGTAGGATTGTAATTTGGGCTGTGACACTGTTCATGTAAACAGTGTATTGAGCAGTGCCGTGAATAGTGTCGTGAACAGTGTTTCCCTTTGTAATCTCTTTTATTATTATTATTATAAATAGAGAGCTTGACTTATCTCATTGATCATTCAAGCTATTCACGAAATTCCTGTTTTGTTAACAAGGCATCAGAGCCAAATACACTCTGATCTAGGTTTTCAAAACCCACCTCCCTCCCATTCCCCCGTTGATCTCCTCCAGGGTTCCTCCTCCTTTGTGGTTCCCCCCAAAGTTTTTGGTTGTGTTTGCTATGTCCGCAATCATCATCCTCATGAGAAATTTGATCCACGGAGCATTCGGTGTATTTTTCTGGGCTATTCTGCGACCCAGAAAGGATACAAGTGTTACCATCCACCTTCTCGTCGTACTTTTGTCTCCATGGATATTGTCTTCCATGAGTCCTTGTCATATTATTCCCAAACACCTCTTCAGGGGGAGCAAGATCAGGGTTTTGAAGATGTGTCTGCTATTCTTCCGGCTTCTATTCAGGGGGAGCCCTCTGTAACTTCAGCTCCTATAGTGGCTCCTATTCAGGGGGAGCGTAGACCAGTCAATCAAATCCCTGTTGATAAGGTATATACCCTGGAGCGCACAGGACAAGTTGAGACTACCACCACCACCATACCACCTCCACAATCGTCTGCACTTGATCCAGATCCAGACCCTACTACATCATCTGGTAAGGATCCTTCCCTTGACTTACCTATCGCTGTTCGTAAAGGCGTTAGGTCATGCACCCAACACCCCATCTCCAATGTTGTTTCCTATGATGCTTTATCTCCTTCCTATCGTGCATTTGTTTCTTCTCTTTCCTCTGTTTCGATTCCTCAGAAATGGCAGGAGGCGATTGCAAATCCAAAGTGGAAAGCAGCCATGATGGAAGAAATGATGGCCTTACTTAAAAATGAGACATTGGAGCTAGTTGTTCTTCCTTCGGATAAGAAACCAGTCGAGTGCAAATGGGTGTTTGTAGTCAAGCAGAAGCCAGATGGAACAGTGGATAGATATAAAGCCAGGCTTGTGGCCAGAGGCTTCACTCAGACTTATGGGATCGACTACTAGGAGGCATTTGCCCCTATTGCGAAGTTGAACACTGTCCGGGTCTTACTGTCTTGTGCTGTCAACTTTGGCTGGGACCTACAGCAGTTAGATGTAAAAAATGCATTTCTTCATGGGGAGTTGGAAGAGGAGGTCTATATGGATGTTCCTCCGGGTTTTTCCTCTGACAAGACCCATGGGAAAGTTTGTAGGCTCAAAAGGGCACTCTATGGGTTGAAGCAATCTCCACGGGCATGGTTTGGTAGGTTTCATAAAGCCATGGTCTCCTATGGATACAAACAGAGTCATGCTAATCACACTCTGTTCATCAAGCGAAAGGGAGAAAAGGTCACTCTTCTCATAGTTTATGTTGATGACATAGTTGTGACTGGTGATGATACAAACGAAGTTTCTCACCTGAAGGCTTTCTTGGGACGGGAGTTTGATATAAAAGATCTAGGACAGCTAAGATATTTTCTTGGGATTGAAGAGTTGGATTTTAGTTTAAGGATGTAGGTAAGAGAAGAGGAGGAAGATGGTGGAGAGGAAGAGAAGAAGAAGAGAGCAAGAGAATGGAAGAGTAATATTTCGGTTGTAATGGTTGTGTGTGTGAGCGAGATCTCCACACATCTATATTACTTCAAAGTCATAAATTAAAGTATTACAACTCACTCCCTAGGGAGGTAAAAGGTAAAAAAGAAGAAAATACAGAATTACATAATAAGGTAACTAGTAACAAGACTAGGACCAGAACTACCCTTATTACAACTCTATACACATCTAACACTCCCCCTCAAGCTGGAGAATATATATCATGCATTCCCAGCTTGCTTAGGAGAGTACTAAACTGAGGAGAGGCGAGAGCCTTGGTGAAGATGTCTGCAACCTGATCACCGGTCTTCACAAAAGGAGTACAAATACAGCCAGAGTCCATCTTCTCCTTAATGAAGTGTCTATCAACTTCAATGTGCTTAGTTCGGTCATGTTGGACAGGATTGTGAGCAATACTGATGGCAGCCTTGTTGTCACAGAGATAGCCTCATAGGCCCTTCAGTGCCAAATCCCAATTCTTGAACTAGTCTCTTCAACCAAATGAGCTCACACACTCCATGAGCCATAGCTCTAAATTCTGCCTCTGCACTAGATCTGGCCACAACATGTTGCTTTTTGCTTCTCCATGTAACTAAGTTACCTCCTACAAAGGTACAATAACCCGAGGTAGATCTCCTATCTATAATGGATCCAGCCCAATCGGCATCAGTAAAACCTTCCATTCTTAAGTAACTGTGTTTTACATACAACAGTCCTTTCCCTGGAGAAGACTTCAAATATCTGAGAATGCGATACACTGCATCCAAGTGGCCACTCTTGGGGGCATGCATGAATTGGCTCACAACTCCCACTGCGTAAGAGATATCTGGGCGTGTCATAGAAAGATAGATAAGTTTCCCCACAAGCCTTTGGTATTTTCCCGCATCAACAAGAGAAGGACCACAATCTTCTCCTAGTTTGTGATTCTATTCAATAGGAGAATTTGCCGGTTTGCATCCTAACATCCCTGTCTCTGTCAACAAATCAAGAACAAATTTCCGCTGACATATGTTGATTCCTCTCTTGGTCCTTGATACCTCAATGCCTAAGAAGTACTTCAAGGGACCTAGATCTTTGATTTCAAACTGTTGAGCCAAGTAGATTTTCAATCTTTTAATCTCAACCAGATCATCTCCAGTGACTACAATATCATCAACATACACTATGAGGGCTGTAATGGTACCATCTCCTCGCTTGGTAAAGAGAGTGTGACCAGCTAGACTCTGGGAATACCCATCCTTTAGAATAGCCTATCGGAAGCGCTCAAACCATGCCTTTGGTGACTGTTTGAGACCATATAGAGCCTTTTTGAGGAGACACACTTTCCCTTCAGCTGAAGGCATTTTGAAGCCTGGTGGAGTTTGCATGTACACTTCCTCTTCCAAGTCCCCATGAAGGAAGGCATTCTTCACATCTAACTGATATAGTGGCTAATCTTTATTGGCAGCCAAGGATAATAGGACTCTTATAGAGTTGTGCTTAGCCACAGGAGCAAATGTCTCCTGATAGTCAATCCCATAAACTTGACAGTACCCCTTGGCTACTAACCGTGCTTTGTATCTCTCAACTGTCCCATCTGACTTATACTTGATTGTGTAGACCCATCTGCATCCAACTGGGACACGTCCCCTTGGAAGGTCCACCAATTGCCAAGTACCATTCTTTTCAAGGGCCATCATCTCCTCGGACATGGCTTGTCTCCACTTTGGGTCAGACATAGCATCAACCACATTCCTGGGAATAGAAGCAGTAGAGAGAGCAGTAACAAAGGCAAGACCTGTAGGAGAAAGAGCATCATAGGAAACAAACTGGGCTATAGAATTAGTACAGGCTCTTTTCCCTTTTCTAACAGCAATGGGAAGGTCCAAGTCAGATGGAAGGGAAGGAATATCACCTGATTGAGGAGGTTCAGGATGTGGATCTGGATCCAAAGAGGACTCTTGGTAGGTCTTCTTTCTTTCATTATGCAAGCCTTCACCTCTCTTGTAGGTAATATGGTAATCCTTATCCTTACCAGTATCATTGTCAACATCCGGATCTGTATTCACATCTACACCCATAGCCCTGTGCTTACCAATGTCAAGTATAAAGGGAGAGATAGGTAGGGAGGAATGAAGGAGATCAGCAACCTGTTCACTACCACAATTCTCCCCCTGAAGAGGATGCTGAGAGGGTGCAAAGAAAGGGACAGACTCAAGGAAGGTCACATCTTTGGAGATGAAACACTTGCGAGAGGAGGGATGATAGCACTTGTAACCTTTGGTAGTAGAGGAGTACCCAAGAAAGAGACACTTGAGAGCTTTGGGATCAAGTTTAGTGCGATGTGATTTATTAACATGCACATAACAAACACATCCAAAGACTTTAGGAGGAAGAGAGAAAGCAGAGACTATAGGAGATAGAATGTCCAAGGGAGATTCGTAGTCAAGAAGTTTAGTAGGCATGCGATTGATGAGGAAGGAGGCCGTAAGAAGAGCCGCAGACCAGAAGGTCTTGGGGACATGCATGCCAAACAAGAGACTACGGGTAACCTCCAATAGATGGCAATTTTTCCTTTCAGCAACCCCATTTTGTTGGGGGGTGTCAACACACGCAAGCTGATGGATAATGCCATGATCAGTAAAGAAGGTTTGAAGGCCACCAAACTTGTATTCCCCCCCTTTATTAGACCGAACAATTTTGATCCGAGTTTCAAACTGGGTAAGGATCATCTGATAAAAATGCTGAAATGCATCACAAACATCACTTTTATGTTTCAGAAGAACAGTCCATGTAGCACAAGAAAAATCATCAACAAATGACACGAAATAACGAAAGCCAAATAAAGAAGTAGTAGGGGAAGGTCCCCAAACATCAGTATGCACAATGTGAGAAGGGGCTGCAGTTCTATTACCATGATATGGATAAGAGGAACGACAATGTTTGGCTAACATACATGATTCACATTAAAAAACAGGAGAAGAAGCAACAGAAGAAAATAAGTGAGGCAACTGTTTCCTCATTACAACAAAAGAAGGGTGGCCAAGACGACGATGCCATAACAAAACAGCCGCCACAGAACTACTATCATTACGGCCACACACATAAGACTGAGCTGTAGACACAAAAGGATAAAAAAGATAAAGGCCTTGCTCTTCACGTCCACTACCAATAATCCTCTTCGTCACCAAATCCTGAAAAAGAAAGTGAGAAGGGAAAAAGGTGATGCAGCAATTCAAAGATTTTGTCAAGTGACTCACAGATAAAAGATTAACTGTAAGGTTAAGAACATGAAGAACTGAAGTAAGAGAAATAGATGAAGTGACAGGAATGCTACCCTTACCAGATATGGAGGATAGGGAGCCATCAGCTATTCTAACCTTATCCTTACCAGAGCAAATGGTATAGGAATCATAATTATGGGACGTACGACCATATGGTCGATGGCACAGTAATCAATGACCCAAGACCGGGCTGTAGTAGAGGTCAAGTAGAGACTGTAAAGCGGAGGATGATGAGGAATCGCTACGAAGGTGTAGAAGATGTGCTAAGCCGTGATATGACCCGGCGAACCATCAGTATCCATAAAGGCAGAGTCATCCTGTGTAGTATCTCGCCTCGGTCATCACAGAGCGAGCTCGAGCTTCCCCTCTACGGCCACCACGACCACGTGTGCCAGGAGGACGGCCATGAAGAGACCAACACCTATCCTTGGTGTGGTCAGTTCTCCTACAATGATCACATTTAAACCGGTCACGACCAACTCCACTAGCACCTACTGTCTCCATCTGTATTGGCTACCTCTCGGTTAGGCCCTCGGCCTCTACCACCTCCGGTGTCTCGGGAAGAACCTGAGTTGAGGGCTGACCTCTCAATAGAAGATACGGCGGGCTCCATAGCAACACGCCGAGTCTCCTCACTCTGTAAGTAACTACTGCACCTCACTAAGAGATGGAAAGGGAGACCGGCCTAAGATCTCAAGCTCGATGGGCTCATAGTCGTGGTTCGGACCACCAAGTAAGGTAAAGACACGCTCTTTTTCAAGAGTCTCGATATACCTTGGCCTCATCCTCCTGGATCCTAGTGGAGATCCCTGTAGTGGTCATATTCTTCCAAAAGGCTAAGGAAGGCATTGTAGTACTCAGAAATGGTCCTATCACCCTGCCTCATGGAGTTAATCTTTTGGTGAAGTTGGTAGACCTTGGCAGAGTCACCCACTTGATCAAAAGTTTGTGCAACACTGTCCCAGATGGCCTTGGCAGTCTCCTTTCTTATAAACCTTCGCCCAATCTCAGGTGTCATAGAGAAGATCAGCCATGTCATGACTGTAGAATTGTCGGCCTCCCATTGGTTAAAGCCAGGTGAACTAGGCTCTGGAGCCTTAATGGTACCTGTAATGTACCCAAGTTTCCGTTTGCTTCTTAGTGACAGCCTCACAAAGGAGATCAGTGTAGGCACACTCTCATAAACAACTTGAGGTGCAGTGGGTAGAGGCTGTGAGGTAGCCGAACCAAGTTCAGATGCAGATGTATCACCCATAGTGTATGGGAAAGAGTACTTGACCATAAACAGGTAACAACAAGCAAGGGGAGTGCACGCTCAACCCAAGGAAATTATCCCAACACACAAAAACAGAGCGCAAACTTAAAGACAAAGATTCCAAAGACAACAAAGCTTCACTCCCACACTCTTCAAGAGATAAAACAGCTTAAACAAGCCCCAATATTTCAAATGCAGATATTCATCATCACTTTTCAATCAAACAAGAGGTCCAATATACCCTAAATGCAAGAACAAGGAAAATGCAGCATTATCGAGTTTACCTGGGCAGAGAACAACACCACGAAACTGAGTAGAACTCAAAGAGGAGTCTCATCCATCAAAGGAGAACACGAAGACTATAACTAGGGTCCTTATACGATCCTAGTAGGCTGGTCCAACAGCCAAACCCATGCTGAAATGGACCTGATCCATGGATTCAACCCGCAATCGGTGGAAATCGGTAAGAGCAGATCCACAAAATCGAGCTATGCTTGGACAGACCTTCATTCATCAAGGAGGCACACTTGGAGCATATAGAGGACCCTTATACGATTCTCGCTGAGCTATTCCTAGCTCCAAAACATGCCGAGAATGAGAGAAACATGGCCTTCACTTCGAGAATGGGCAGAAACCCTAATCGCCCTGGTTCACTTCAAAACAGCTTCAATGGAGCTCCAAAGTAGCTCAAGAGTCATCCTCAACCACCTAAATAGGTTATAGAGAACCTACTTCATACCTCTTTTGCAAAGGATTTACATAGGAACCTCTTCTTTGAAATCCCTTGAGTTCTAGGATCTCAAAGAGAGGGAAAAAGATGAGGAAAATAGAGATGATACGACTCTCAAACCTTTAGCTCTGATACCAAGTTGGATTTTAGTTTAAGGATGTAGGTAAGAGAAGAGGAGGAAGATGGTGGAGAGGAAGAGAAGAAGAAGAGAGCAAGAGAATGGAAGAGTAATATTTCGGTTGTACTGGTTGTGTGTGTGAGAGAGATCTCCACACATCTATATTACTTCAAAGTCATAAATTAAAGTATTACAACTCACTCCCTAGGGAGGTAAAAGGTAAAAAAGAAGAAAATACAGAATTACATAATAAGGTAACTAGTAACAAGACTAGTACCAGAACTACCCTTATTACAACTCTATACACATCTAACATGAAGTTGCCCGTTCTCCAAAAGGCATCTTTCTCTCCTAGAGAAAGTATGTTCTAGATTTACTATCAGAGACTGGTTTGCTTGGTTGTCATCCTTATGGCACTCCCTTAGAAGCTACTACCCGTCTGTAAGAGAAGGATGGTGAACCTGTTGATAAGGGCAGATATCAACGATTGGTGGGCAAGCTGATTTATCTCTCCCACACCAGACCAGATATTGCCATTGTTGTGAGTCTTGTGAACCAGTTCATGCATGATCCTTATTCCACTCACATGGCTACTGTTCTTCGTATTCTCCATTACTTGAAGTCAGCTCCAGGAAAGGGGATCCTTTTGTCTCCTCATGACCATCTTCGCATTGCAGCTTACACAGATGCTGACTTGGGTGGTAACCCTGACAGGAAATCTACCTCCGGCTATTGTACTTTTGTTGGAGGAAATCTAGTCACATGGCGGAGTAAAAAGCAAAATGTTGTGGCAAGATCTAGTGCTGAAGCTGAATTCTGTGCTATGACCCAGGGCATATGTGAGTTACTGTGGCTTCAGAGTTTACTCCTTGATATCCGTGGTTCTGTTCATCTTCCAATGATGTTGTACTATGACAACAAAACAACAATTAGCATTGCCCACAATCCAGTGCAGCATGACCGTACCAAACATGTGGAGATTGACAGACACTTCATCAAGGAGAAGTTAGAGAGTGGGCAGATTTGTATTCCTTTTGTGAAGTCTGGAGATCAACTGGCTGATGTCTTCACCAAAGGGTTGAGTGGGAAATTGTTTTATCCTAGTCTAGTCAAGTTGGGCATGTGTGATATCTATGCCCCAACTTGGGGGGGAATGTTGAGTTGTGTTACCCGATATTAGAAGGGTATTTTTGGTTTTTTATTTATGCTTTATTTATGTACTTTTGAACAAGGGTAGGATTGTAATTTGGGCTGCGACATTGTTCACGTGAACAGTGTTGTGAATAGTGTCATAAACAGTGTTTCCCTTTGTAATCTCTATTATTATTATTATTATAAATAGAGAGCTTGACTGATCTCATTGATCATTCAAGCCATTCACGAAATTCCTGTTTTGTTAACACTTCTAAAAGGTATTGTGGGCCCCAATTGGAGATATCAAGTGGAGGAAGATCAGATTTTATTGCTGTCATTATTTAGTTTCTCTTTCATCTCTTCTGATTTAGATCAAAGCATGAAGAAGAAAAGAAGAACCAGAAGTCATTCATCCAGCCCATCAAACCAGCCCAACAGGCCAGCCCTAGGTCCACTTTTGCGGGCCAGACTGGGGCCCATTACTATAACTTAATTGGTCCTTGCGTGGAGATTTCTTTTAGGAGATATGAATCTATCAAATCTGTTGTGCAAGGAGAAGATTATAAAGAGATTTGATTACTATTTTATTTAATTTCTATTTTGGGAGTTAATGGCAATGTTAAGATCATTTAGTTTCTATGGTTATTCCCTTGACCACTAAGTTAGTAGTTATTATGAAGAGTTATTATTTCAGTTACTATATTGCCATTAACTCTCCTATAGCCATAGAGAGTTACTATTAATTTGTAATGGTTTTACTTTTGTTATAAATGAAAGAGATGTCAACATTGTGGCCACGATTTGAGTTGATAATCAATTGTGGTTTATGCCATGCTAGGCCTGGTGAGATGCTAGGGTGACAGGTATGTTGCTGGGTGAGACTTGAGGGGGAGACTCAGGTCATATCCTTTTTCTTCTTTATCTTCTTCTTTCTTCTTTTTTCATTCTCTGTTTCAGTTCTTCTCATTTAATTTTGGTTTCCAACCCCAATCTGAGAATCAGTTTGTGTTAATAAATTCTGCTTTCAAGTTTTCTGTTCGCGCAGGGTTAACAGCCCCTATTACTCAGTTTGGTTATCAGTCTGTTAATCAAATTAGTAACTTCAGTTTCTTACTTACTATTCTGCATTGCTTGTTTTTCTGTTAACCATTAAATACTCTTTGTCCAGATTGTTATTTCTCAGTTTCTATTGTGTTTTCTGTTACTTTGTAATTCTGTTTAGATAGTTACTTATCTGTGATAGTGATATAACTTTCAATCCAACCGTCGGATTTGGATCAAATTTGATATTATGCTCAACATTCAAATAGGTAACATCAACTAGTATTCCAGCCTTATCTGCTCAGTCTATTGCCAATTATAGAATTGACTTTATCGCTGGATTCTATTAGCCTTGCAATTCTGGATTTTTTGGTGTTCTGGTTATTGCTATCCTGTGACTAGGACACCATCAGCCTTGAAGAATAGAAATTGGCAAAAATAACATTACATCATCTCAGGTACAGTTTCCACAGTTGATCTCATGTTGTCAAAAATGCCTTGGCAACCCTAGTTTATAGAATACCTAGAAGGGTGATGAAGGGCATCCACCACACCAGCCCAAGACCAAGTTTCAGTCCAAGCTCAAGTCCAGTCCAGACCTGGACTGAATTCAAGACTGGCCTTCACAGCCCAAACCGTGGACTTCTTCGGGCAGTCAAGTCTGGCCCCAAAAGACTAGAAATGTATTCTTGTGTCTTTTTGAATTCCTAGGCAGCAGTAAGTGTTTGTAGTTAGTTGTTTTTCAGTTAGGTGTCGTTTCATATTCCTAGGTAGATTTATATTTTTCTTGTTTGTAGTTCCAAAGTCTTGGAACAAGTCTCTAGTTTTCTTGGGGTTAATTTCAATGTTTTGGGTTCAGTTTTCTATGTCTTTGGGGCAGATTCTATGTCTAGGATTTGTTTTCTATGTATGGGGAATTCCACAGGGGTTTTGGAATTCTAAGAATCTCTTTAATTTTATTGTGTTGTACTCAAGATTTCCATCTCTATATAATGCAAGTCCCAGCTGCTCTCAAAAGGCAACCATGAATTGAAAACAAATTGCTCTCTTTGAGAACTTTTGCTTGTGAGACACAAGTGGGATCAAGGTGGGACTCCTTCGATTGTGATCTCGGTGGGACTCCGACAGTTGGGCAACTAGTGGGACTCTAGGCTGCCACCTATATATCTTCATCTTCAACTTCAACTATCAGCATCCTCATCATCTCCATCATCCATTCCCTACAGTCACGCTCCATCAACCTCCATCATACCTACCCATAACCCACTCAAACCAGATTCAGATCAGAACCCTCTTCCAAATTCAATCTTGGCTTGCATATTATCCTCCTGGGTTTGCATCAAAGGGTCTCCCAAGGCTTACTAGGAATACCATCATACATAGCATCTCAAGTGCACATTTGTTAGATCTACAAAGAAAGGTTCTTATATTTAGCTTACTACAGATATATAAGTAATATAACTAAGATACATTTTTCCCTGACTATATTAAAACTTCAATGATGTATATCTGCCAAAGTAGGATACACGTTACCCATAAAGTAGTTATCAAGAAAAGATACTGCATAAATTACAAAACCATTAGTTTGTCAGACAGCCCATATACCTAGGCAGCAGCCTAGGAAATCTAGGGGAAGTACCACTTATAGTATGATTAGACTTGCATTATCCGAAATACTTGATTTTCTAATGCATTGAATAGGTCATGCCTTGGCAGCATGAATCTTAAACCCAATGAAAGCAAAAGGAAAAAAAAAAAGACCAGAGACTTTGAGAAGGTTGTACATACCTTAGGAGGAATAATAGAAGTTTTCATCATTCTAGGTAACTCCTTGAAGAAAGCTGATGGTTATCGTGAACAAACAGAAGAATTTCACTGTTCAAAAAGCATAACAGATTCATTGCAGTTATACTCTGCCTCAAAACATTTCCCTTATGATATTATTACCACATGACCTCATCCATATTACAGTCTAATCTAAACATAAAAATATTGAAATTTGTGAAGATAAGAGGTGAGCAGACTGGCTAAATCAGATAGATGTTCTTCTAATTATGAAATATATGGTCAGATATCAGGGAATTCTACGAATTTTAAAGTTCACACAATAAATTCTTCAACCTAAATAACAAATGAAGTCAATCATCAACAGGTTAGCTTCACAAAGCAGCCTTATTAATTTCCATCAGGTCAAAACTTTGACATGCTTCAAGTGATGGCAACATTACCAGGAAACCAAACAATTGAAATTGTTCTAAAGTTCATAAGAATCCTCTAGCTAGATAATTGAAATTAGCACCTACAATTTCATAAGACCCAGCTGCGCATCTTCCATCCCAAACAATCAATGCTATGAGAGGATTTGATAGGACCAACCAAGGATATCTATGTATAGAAAAATGATGTAGTCATGATGATGAGCATTTAATGCCTACTCCACTTTCTCCCTCTCTTCCACCGTCTTCCTCAAACAACAACTCTTTTTTCAAATGCACTCTTTAGAAGATGTTTCTAATGGCTCTTTTCCAATGGCTATATTTCTTTCTGGGAGAGCCATGTAAGCCCCATGGTGAGTTTGAGGTCCTCTAATAGTGAGTGAGTCACCAAGAGACACTAGAGTTAAGTGGTTCTCTCTAACCCTTGTTATCCTGTACTTGGTTCTCTATTTTGTAATAAAACCCTCCTTCATTTCCTACCTTACTTTGCATTTTCACTTTAAGCTGCATCAGAAAATCAATATGTTTGGTTGTTGTAACCAAGGTTGACATCCTTCCGTATCTGCCGATACGTATCGTATCTTTAAGGTACCAATGCGATACGGTGCCGATAAGATACCTAAAAAAATGGTATTAGTACATGTAAGAAATCTCATCCTTTATATATAATCAATTGAATGCACTTGTCTGATCATACTTTGTTCTCCTTTTTATACATGATATATTTTACATATTACTTATTTATACTGTTTTACGCTTCAAAACTATATTTTGCATATATCCTAAGCAATTCCATACGTTTCTTAACCCTTTCAATATGAATCTTTAGCGTACCCTGCTTCTCTCTGATACAATACGATATGTCTCTTAAAATCACCCTTCCAATACCGATACTTTAAACCTTGGTTGTAACCATCCAGTCCAAGCTCGCAGTTAATATTTAGGCAATAGTGAGACTATTGAGGAAATTGCGGAAGGATGTATGAGTGTTGACAAAATGTTATTCTTGTATCTTATCAGAATCTGGATTAGGATGCAATATACGTATATGGTAGATATTTTATGCCTATAACTTATGAGAACCGGAAATCTCAGATAAAAGTAGATTGGCACTCAAGTATGGATTTTCAATTGTCAGTTATCACACATTAAGGGTGTGATATCTGAAGAGCAAGGGGCATTCCAAAAAGGTAAGGTTATTTTTACAAATATTTCCATAGCTTCTGAGTTCTGAGTTTACCAATGTTCTTAACAAGAAATCTTATGGTTACGGCTTACGGGGGTAGTATTGGTTTAAGTTATAAATTCAAAAGGCCTATGATACTCTTGAATGGTGGCTTTCTGTTTGATGTGACAATGAAGTTTGGTTTTTGTGATCTATGGATTAATTAGGTGCATCAATTACTTGTTTCAGCCAAATTATCTATTCTGTTGAATAGTGGCCCAGTGGGTTTTTTTGGTGTAGAACATGGATTACATCAAGGTGGACTCCTTGCCCCTCTTTTATTTATACTAGCTGAAGAGGTCCTCTGTAAGGGTATCTCTAATATGAGCTGAAGGAAAGCTAAAAGCCCTCAATGGTCCGAGAGGTATTTAGCTCCCCTCTCATCTGCTCTTTGCAGATGAAGTCTTTATTTTTATGAATGCAAGTGTCAGATTTGTGAGAAATCTTAATAATTTTCTTCAAGAGTATCAGCTTTACTCTGATCAGAAAATTCATGCAGGGAAGAGCAAGGTTTACATGGGGAATACATCCACGAGGAGAAAATCAATCCTGTCTACCTTGCTTGGTTTTGCTGGTAGTCGGTTTCCCACTAGCTACCTAGGGGTAGATATTTTCAAGGGCAAGTTAAAAAATATTTTATTCTCCGTCTGGTGGACAAATTTAAAGCTCTCAGGTTGGAAGGGAAAGCTCATCTCCTTTGCAGGTCTGGTTCAGCTTGTCAAATCTGTTATCACTAGTATTCCAGTCCATAATTTTTCCATTTACTGGTGGCGTTCTTCCTTGATTTCTTTGATGGAAAGATGGATAAAAAAATTTATTTGGTCTGGACATCCTAAGATTTCTAAAGTAGTTAAAGTGAAGTGGGATGCAGTTTGTAAACCTACTGATGAGGGAGGGCTTGGCATTTGTAGACTTTGGGATATTAACAAATCCCTCCTCTGCAAACTTTGTTGGTGAATCAAGAATGATTCGTCTCTTTTGGTAAATTAATGAGAGCAAAGTATATGTCTGTATATGGTTCACTAAAGTCTATGGCTCAGGTTTCTTCTATCTGGCCAGGAATAAAAAAGGATTGGAGTTTTGTCTCTTCTCGTGAAAGATGGATAGTGGGAGATGGCTCAAACATTAATTTTTGGAAGGACAGGTGGCTTGGAGATTTTTTCAATTGCTGATTTGCTCGGGCCCAGATCAGAGTTTTTTCAGGAATTTTCATGCTAAAATCTCTTCTTTTCTTATTCACTCTAACTGGTCTTTTCCAGCTGTTTCGTCCCCTTTTTTGCAGAATATTTTTATTTCTGCAGTGGAGGTTCAGCTACCCTCTATACATATTGAGGATAAGAGAGTTTGGACTCTTACCCAATCAGGCACATTTACAGTTAAATCTGCTTGGCATGGAATTTGGACTCTTTCTCAAAAACCTGCATGGTCTTTCAGTTGTTTGGGCTTCCTATCTGCAGCCTGGGCAATCTTTGTTTGGATGGCAATCGATGCATCATAAACTATCTACTGATGCTTTAGTTATTCAGAAAGGTATCTCCTTAGCATCCAGTTGTAATCTATGCTTGCAGAAATCAGAAAGTTTCAGCCATTTGTTTCCAGAGTGCAATTTTCAAGGCATAAATTTCTGCATTTATTCAAAGTAGCATGACCGATTTGCTCATATCTCAATGATCTGTTTATCTGGTAGAAACGCAAGTCTGCTTCTGTCCCACTTAAATGCATCTGGTTGGCTGGTTTCATACTGATCCCAATGCACATTTGGTTTGAACGTGATTTGAGAAGATTTGTAGGTAAAGCAAGGACTTTTAAAGCTGTGTTTGAGGTGATTAAGTGTGACATTCAAGAACCTAGTACTTTGATGCCTGCCTTCCAATTTCAAATCAATATAGGATCTTTTAATTTCAAAGTATCTGGGCACTGATTTATACCATCCCTCCACTCATTGAATTCTAGAGATTCACTGGGGTAAACTGGAACCTGGATGGACAAAACTCAATATTGATGGGTGTTCTTTGGGAAATCCAGGACATGCTAGTGCAGGTGGTATTTTCAGAAATTCAATAGGGGATCCCCAAGGTTGCTTTACTGAATACTTGCGTATCCATACAAATTATTATGCTGAATTTACTGCTTTTTTTCATAGGTCTTAAAATGGATAAAGAAAAAAATTTACAGCAACTATGGATTGACTCGAAGTCCATTGTTATTGTCTCATGTGTTGTTAAAGGCTCCATTCCCTGGAAGCTTTTACAACAATAGACTCACTACCAATAGTACCTTTCATCTACTACGTTGAAGCTCACTTATTGTTATAGGGAGGCTAATGCTGCTGCGGATCTGTCAGCTAAGAAAGGAGCTGCATTACAAGTTTCTCATTTTTTGCCTCTATATCCCTCTTTTATCAATCATGATATCAGCTGTGACTTTCAAGAAAGACCAAGATATCGATTTGACGATTGATGAATGGTTCCAAGATTGGTTAATAAAGGTTTTTTTCTAAGACTTCCACTGATGGCCATGCCGAAGTTGGATACTTGGTTAAAAGTGTTTTAGTCTTGTGCTTTGCTGATGGCAATGCTGAGGATGGAGTATCAAGTCTTTTTTGTATTAGTTTTGTAGTGTCTGGGTATGCTCAGATGTTAATCTTGTATATCTTTTCACTATAATTTTTTAATATATTCGTTTACTGTCGTTTAGCCAAAAAAAAAAAAAAAAAAAAAAACATTAAGAGTGATTTTTTTTTTTTGGATGAATAAAAATTTAATTACGAAGAAAAGAGAAAGGATGTACAAGCAGAAGCAAGAACTACATGGTGGTTAGGATAGAAGAAGGGATGCCCCAGGAGACAACAATGAGCCTGTTCCTTGGGGAATCCTTCACATCCTTCAGGGGGAGGGATCTAACTTTAGACGAAACATCAAAAAAGATGGCCTTCCAAATCATGTCGAAAGAGCGGGAGTTGGATGTCCATCTTCTGAGGTTGCGTTCCATCCAAATGTGAGCAATAGTGGCACCAAAGGCAATCTTGCCAACCGAGTCGCAAATCGACTTCCCTCCGAATGTCATATCTATCCAAATCCACTCTCGGCTAAGGGAGAGAGGAATGCGCCTACCTGGCCAGCAAAGGCGGAGAACACGGGTCCAGATGGAGGAAGCAAAGGGGCAAGTGAAGAAAAGGTGATCGACATCTTCAGCCCCATTCCAACAAAGACAGCAGCTGGGAAGAACTTGAATATGTCGATGAGCAAGAAAGGCTTGGGTGAGGAGACAGCCAGCTAGGGCGCGCCAAGCGGTGAGGCTATGGTGAGGAATGTGACCACGAAACCAAACAACTCTGCACCAAGGACAGGTGGTCCCTCTATGTCTAACCAAATCCCAAGCTGAGTGAGAGCTGAATCTGCCAGATTGGGAGGGGAGCCACAAGATGGTGTCACCTCTGCCGCGGTGCCCAGGGGGAATGGGGGGGAGGGAGCTCCAAAGGTCGGCGAGAGGGGGGGAGGAGGGGAGGGGGCGACCAGGAGCCACTGGAAATGATGGCAGCGACGTGGGCAAATCTGTCCAAACTAGAGGAGTAAATATCTCTAGGGCTCACAATAGTAGAGAGAACTTCGGAGGGGTGCCACTTATCGAGCCAAAGCAGGGTGGTCGAACCATCATCAATCCTGCAAGTAATAGCCTCCCTGGCTAGGTGTCTGACCTGAAGAATCCTGCGCCAAACCCAAGAGGAGTCAGCTCCTGGACTAACAGACCAAATAGAATCTCTGCGAAGAGGCCCAGCATAAACCCAAGAAGTCCAGATGGAGGATCTGTTGGTGAGGATCTTCCAAATAAGCTTTATGGAACCAGCATTGTTAACATCTTTTATTCTTCTAAGCCCGAGCCCTCCTTCAGATTTGGGAACACAAAGGGAAGCCCAGCTCTTAGGGTGCAGAAATCTAGCTGAGTCCACACCTTTCCAGAGGAAAACACACAAAATGGATTCAGCCTCCTTGATGGTTGCCTAAGGGAGGCCGAAAACTTCGCTCCAATAAATGTAGCAAGACTGAAGAACCGATCTGATAAGCTCAAGACGACCTGCATAGGAAAGGAGTTTTACTTTCCAAAGCTGCAACCTCTTGCGAAGGAGAACCAGGATGGGAGAGCAGTGGTGGGCTGAAAGTCTGGCAGGGATGAGGGGGAGGCCAAGGTAGCGGACTGGGAGGGTTCCAATGGTAAAGCCTGTGAGGGAGGACAGGGAGGTTTTGGTTAGGTCAGAGACTCCAGCAAAGAAGATTTGGGACTTCAGTAGGTTGATGCGAAGCCCCGAAAGGTTCTGGAAAAGAAGGAGGGAGGACATGATGGACTCAATGGAGCGGGGGTCAGCCTTGGAGAAGATCATGAGATCATCAGCGAAGGCCAGGTGGGTCAGGTTGGTAGGCTTGCATTTAGGGATGGGGGAAATGAGGTGAAGATCGGTTTTAGACTGGATGCTACGAGAGAGGACCTCAAGGGAGAGGCAAAAGAGAAAAGGGGAGAGGGGGCAGCCTTGGCGGACACCAGCAGAGGAAGGGAAAAACCCAGCCAAACTACCATTCAGGAGAACAGAGAAGCGAGGGGTGGAGATGCAGCAGTGGATTCAGTTGACAAAAATGGGGGGAAAAGACATCTTGAGGAGGACTTGGGAGATGAAATCCCAGCGAAGGGAGTCAAAAGCCTTATGAATGTCTATCTTTAGGAGAGCAGCAGGGGAGTGGGACTTACGGTCAAAGCCCCGAACAATTTCCTGGCAAAGGATGATATTATCCGAGATGCTTCTCCCAGCAATGAAGGCAGATTGGTTTGGACTGACAAGAGAATCAATGACAAGGCTAAGCCGATTGGCAAGGATTTTGGCTATGAACTTGTAGAGGAGGTTGCAAAGGGAGATGGGCCTGAAGTCGGACACGGATGAAGCACCAGAGGACTTGGGGATGAGGCAGAGAAAGGTGTGGTTGATGCTTTGGATTTGGTGAGGATTGAAGAAGAAGCTCTTTATGGCATTGATAAGCTCGACACTGATGATGTCCCAACAAGAGGAGAAGAATCCCATACTGAACCCATTAGGGCCTAGAGCTTTACTAGCCTTATGGGAGCAGACAGCAGAGGTAATTTCAGAGTCAGAGAGGATGGAACTGAGGGTGCTAAGGAGGTGGGGAGGGAGAAATTTGTTGATAAGGTCGGCAGGAATGGGGGAGGGAGCGATGGCTGGGGGGCAAAAGATACCGGTGAAGTAGTTCACGGCTTCAGCTTTGATGGCGTCAACAGGGGAGAGGGTCGAGCCATCAGGGGAGAAAAGGGAGAGAATAGAGTTGGAGTTGGAGCGGGCTTTGAGACATCGGTGGAAGAAGGCGGTGTTAGAGTTGCCGAGTTCAAGCCATTTGATTCTGGATTTCTGTTTAAGAAAGCTTTCTTCTTAGGAGAGAGAGGAGGTAAGGTCCGAAGAAGCTAAGGATTCCTCTACAGCGAGGGAAGCATTGAGGGGATCAGCCTGGAGGCGAAGCTTAATGGAGGAGAGGGTGTCCCGACAAGAGGAGACCCGAGAGGAGATGTTACCGAAGGTGGAAGGGTTCCAAGCTTTAAGGGCTGACTTGACATTCTTGAGTTTTTTGGAGAAGGCCAGGAGAGGGGAGGAGAAGGAATGGACTGGAATATTCCAAGCCAATTGGACCAGGGGGAGGAAGTCAGGGTGGGAGGACCACATGTCAAAGAACTTGAAGGGTTTAGGGCCAAAGGATAGGTAGGGGAGGACAAGGAGAGATATGGGGGAATGGTCAGAAAGGCCAGGGAGGTCAAAGGAGGCATAGGAGGAAGGAAGGGAATATAGCCAAGTATCATTGACGAGGACCCTGTCTAGTTTGCAAGCAACTCTGTCAGGGCCAAAGCACTTGTTGTGCCAAGTGAGATCAGTACCCGACCATCTGAGGTCGTTTAGGCCAGAGTCCTCGAGACAGTAGTTGAAAGCAGTAACTGCTTGGTGGTCGATAGGGGAACCACCCAATTTTTCGTTGGAAAAACGGATGACAATGAAGTCACCTCCAATGCCCCAAGGAGAGGAGCCAACAGAGGAAGAAATGGATCTGATGCTGTCCCAGAGAGGAATCCTACCAGGGTGGCGATTGAGGGCATAGACCATGGTGAAGAAGAAGAGATGGTTATGGAGGTGGTCAGAGATGCTAAGGTGAATGAACTGGGAGGAGGAGGAGGAGGAGGTCGAGATATGGAATTTGGTGGGATCCCACAAAACCCATATGCGGCCACATGGGGAGTGGTCATAGTTGGAGAGGAAGGACCAAGAGGGGGCGAGAGATTGAGCAATGCGGGACGAATTGTGCTCGAGCACTTTGGTCTCAAGGAGGCAGCAGAGGGGGGATTTGGAGAACTTAAGGCGAGTTCGGATTTCAGCTTGCTTTGCCGGGGCATTGAGCCCGCGGACGTTCCAAATGGTCCAAGGGATCATGAGAAGGGGGGAGGAGGGGGCAGCCAACCGGTGGAGGAGCTAACTCTAGACCTCGGTGGGACACTACGGGGCCGGAGACGATATTCCTTCAAAGGGGGAAAGCACACCAGGGGGGAGGGGGGCGAGATGGGGTTGATTGGGCTGGATTGGTGTAGGGGAACCGGTTTGGGGACCCAGGATTGGTTCGGCTAAGATAGGCCGGGATGGGTTAAAAGGGGGAATAGGGAATAAGTGGGTTGAGATGGGTATTTAGGTCGGGTGTAAGGTATCCGGGTTTACGTGGGATAGGACAAGGTGAGTTTGGTGGTGGCCGCGTGGAAAGTTGTTTTGGGTTTTTTGGGATATTTGAGAGCTGGAAAAGGGGGGGATTTGAAAGGTGTCAGCAGGGGTTGTCTCGTCTTCATTATCAAAGGGGGAAGAAGGACGAAACAAAGGAGAAAGGCGATTTATAGGGGCTATCTTCTGGGGGGAGAGCAGGGTGTGCAGGCCGGCGTTGATGCTCGTAGAGGGCTCCTGGAGAGCAGGCGAGAAATCGACAACACAAGAGAACTCAGGATCGAGACCCGAGAGGACGGCGAACCTGTTGTGGCCAGCGTCAGGAGAGCAGCAGGGTAGGTGAGCATCGGGGCTCACACCAAGGGGAGCAGCCTCATCGGATTCACGGGGACTTCTCCGGCGACGATTTCTAAGTTTTTTCCGGCCACACGCCATCACCAAGGGAGACTTTGAAGGTGGTTGGTCGGCGATTGCAGGGATGGGGTCCTTCAGAATAGCTTCAGTAGCTGTGGCAGCAGGAGAAGGCGTCAGAAGCACCGGAGGATGAGAGATCTCAGGATCAGTAGAGACGGCAGCCACGACCTCCGTAGACAAAGCAGGAGTCTCATAAGAAGTTGAAGCAGTTCGATGATCACCTTCGAAGGTCACAGCCACAGCCAGGTTTCCAGGAGCAGATTTGGAAGAAGGGATAGCCTTGGACGGGAGGGGTCTTGGCTCACAATTTTTTGAGGTATGGCCGAAAACCTTACAGAGAGAGCAGTGGTGAGGCAGGCCTTTGTAGAGGACGCGTTGGGAGGAGGCTTCTTCCAGAATGGTGACAAAGTCAGGGGGGGAATCCTCAGCACTCAGTTCCACGTAGATGCGAGCAAAGGAAAGTCTATCCATTTTCTTGGTGCGCTCATCGGAGAAGAGAGGGGTGCCGAAGGTCGATCCAATGATGCTAAGGCCAGAGGGGCACCAATAATGAAGTGGGAGGCCTGGAAGGGTAATGTAGTCCTAGGTAGGAGTAATCCCACTAGGAACCAGGGTAATAGGATCTCTTAACAAGGCTGGCCGATTGGGACAGCTTAGGCTAATTAGGGCAGAATTAGGGTTATGGTTAGGGTTTCGACTTAGGGTTTTATTTGGTAATGAAGTGCAGAATTTTATGAGTCTAATGGTATAAGTTGGATCAAATTTGGTTGAGGTTGGAATTCTAGGGTTTTGGGTAGGATGCCTTATGAAAATGGACTGTTTGTAAGATCTAGGGTTTAGGGGCAGATTTTAGGAAAGAGGTTTATAGGGTATTAATGGGCAGGTCTAGGGGGTTATTTTGGTATAAAGAAGTTAGGGTTTGGATGAGTTACAAAATTCTGCAATTTAGGGCAGAATTGGATTTAGGGTTTTAGGGTTCTAATGGATCTATGGATTAATGGAAGGGATGATAATAGAAGTAGATGGAGCTTAGGTTAGAGGATTAGAAGAAGGTTAAATGCTGAATTAATAAACTACTTACTTGAAAGATTAAATCTTCAATGGTAGCAGCTTTGAAGAACTAGAAGAAGGACCTCCCGATCTACAAGATGCAAGGAGTCGATCGGAGTCCACCAATCCCTTCACCTTGATATTACCCACAAGGTAGCCTTGATATTACTCACAAGGTTCACTCAACAGAGCAAAGCAGCAGCTATGGCAGCAAACAAAAGCTTTTCATTAGTCAAATTCGTTTTCAATGCTGGCCTCCCTTACAAACTTATATAGAAGACTCAAAAATAGACTTAGACACTAAAAAGGAATGGCCTAACCTTATCCCTAACCTATTAGGCAACTTAAACTAACTAGGAAACTCAAATAGACTCAAAATAGAGTCCTAATGACTTAAAACAACTTAAACTACTTAAAATAAAGAAGATTCCCTAGTAGCCAATAGGATATAAGAACCTCTTAGCCAATAGGATCACTTCACTTAAATTAGACCAATTGAACCAATTGGATGCAACCAATTTAAACCGGTTCAATTAAAAACACAAAATAACTAAGTATTGGGCTAATCCCGTATGCAACCTATATACCCCTATTTCAGGCCCACTAAAGTGGCCTAATACATAGAAAACCCTTGGGAACAAAGGCCCAACATATATATATCCCAACCCTACACTTATTCCCAATGAAACAAGCCTTATTTGATGATGAATCTGCATCAAAGGGTGATCCAAACGGGGATGGATTTGAGTTCAATCCTGTGAAGCGAGGAGTGATGGTCCCATTGCCGGAGGTAAATCTGTTTTTTGCCAATCTGCCATGGACCACCTTCCAGCGCTCGAGCTTTATCTGCTTCATCAGAGAACCTGAAGATGAATATCCCATTGATAGCACGTAGGTGAATACAGAACCTACAGCTTTCCATTGTTTGAGAAGGGAGGCCTTGACAACATGGTAAGGAGGGCGGCTACCAAGGAAATGTCCCACGAGACAGCATTGCCATTTCAGGATTTCTTCATCGAGTAAACCTTTGGGGCAGAATCCAACCTTGGAATCGTCACAAGAGGTGGGGGGGGACAAAGTAGAGAGAATGTCCAGCAGGTTTTGAGGAAGAGCTGCCGGAGAAGAAGGAAGTCCAGGGGGTAGCAGCAGTGGCGAGAGGTTCGACAGCAGGGGTGGATGGGTCAGGGTGAGGAGCAGGGGGGTGAGAAGCAGGAGGGCAGGAGGGAAGATGGCAGGGGGAGGGAGGTGGGACGGTGGAGGCAGGGGGAGGGGTGGCCGGAGAAGAGGGGGGCATGCCGGAGGTCAAAGCATCCTCATTGTCTCAGATGGGGAGTTAAGTCTCTCTGTTAGTTTTCCCTACCTTGTTTTTCATTAAGTTAGCATCCTCATTAAGAGTGATTAAGTTTGCCATTTTCTTCAAACAGTTCGTATGCACGTCAAACAGCAAAGTATGTAAATTGACCAAGTTAAATACTAAAACACTCTATAATTGTAACACTTTGAACAACATCAGCGCAACAAAAATAACTTAACAATATAAAAATAAACCAGTAAACTATTCTGGACTCAGCATTCCATGATTGCAACAACCTTGTTTTAAACGTTAAAGCCACCAACGACAAAGCGGGAAAGAACGATGCAAATCACGATAAGTTAAAAGAGAAAAAAAAAATGAAACTCCATGGACATATTGAATCTATGTAAGTTATTCCTAGAGAACAGGAGAAATGAACTAGGCAATGATAAAAGTACTGAAGGAAATACCTCACAAATATGTTTGTGCTTCTATCAAGTTTCAATGTCAATTGTCAAGAAACCAGCTTCAAATGCCAGGATGGCAGCAACACTAGATGCCCTACCTAAATCCTAGGTCGCTACTGTGCTGATTTGGTAAGATTTTGATTTCAATTTCGGATTGATTTCACGAAATAGTCAACAAATAGATTTTTTGGTAAATCAATTTTTTAGAATAGATACAATGAGGTGGGCTAAGAGATACACCCTTCACCCATCTCCTTCCTCTCTTGTTCAATTTTCTGTCACATTCCATTTTCTTTAATGTTAAAAGAAAAAGCGAGAGTTTTATTGGACCAAAAGAAAAGGAAGATATAACACAGAAGGCTAAGCTCTGACAGCTCAAACTATATCAAAAAGACTTCATATCAGTCTGATGAGAGTTGTGAAAATCCAAACCTGAAAACAGTTTCAAAAGTAGAAGTCTGTTCTCTCAGTTCGCTCCAAATATCTTCTTTGTCTGATCAAGCGACCCTTGATGGCCTTCAAACTAGAGAACAGGAAAAAGATTCTCAGTCACAGATCAAGCCTATAGAAGCTTTGAATGGCTTACTCATGTGTGAGGCAGGAAGGTTTCTACATCGTTAAAGGTTCTAACGGAGCAGTTCTCAGAGAAGGGAATGAATCGAAATTGGTAAAGTTTGATAATTATCATAACTGTCGGCGGTCTGCTTCAGCAGCGGCAGCTATCGCTCACTTCCCACTTCGACAAAAGAGGATCGCAGCGGGGAAAATGGTTCTCTGTTTTCCCTTTTTTTATTCTTTTGTTATAACCAAACCGTTTGTGATTTTACGCTCCTGACCCTAAAATTAGGACATTGCAACACGTGCTTATTAAAGAACACCAAAAACAAAAATATATTTTTCATTTGATTTCTATTTCACTGAAATAAGGTGCAAAATCTTTACCATAAACAAAAAATAAGGTACAAAATTCAAACCAAATAATTTCCGAAATCGAAATTACCCCATGAAATTGAAATAGCGATCGTACCAAAATAGCCTTTAGTTAAATAGTACCCGAGGTATAAGGCAAGGGTGTCTCCTTAATCCATACCTTTTTCTATTGATTATGGAAGTTCTTTCCAGATTGCTAAATGTTTACAGAGATTTGGGTATGTTTAGAGGTATCAAGATCGCAAGATCAGCCCCTGAGATCTCACATCTTCTTTTTGCGGATGATACTTTTATCTTCTGTAGAGCCACTGAGAATGACATACATTCAATTAAAGCTGTTTTGGATTTGTTTTCAGATCTATCAGGACAAGAGATAAATTTTGGACAGAGTGGCATGTTCTTTAGCAAAAATGTCCCAACGGTGGATAGAACCAAGTTTTGCTCTTTGCTTGGTATATCCAATAATCATCCCAATAATTTTTACCTTGGTACTAATCTCATTCCACATCGATCTAAAGTTTCAGAGTTAGCTGGTATTGTCAATAGATTAAAATCTAAATTATCTACCTGGAAAGCTAACCACCTTTCTTTTGCAGGCCAAAAGATCCTTATTCAATCTGTCTTATGCTCTATTCCTGCTTATCTTTATCCTCATTTATATTTCCTATCAAGATATGCAGAAATATTGACCCTTTCTGCCTTAACTTCTGGAATGGGAATGCTGATAATCCTAGGAAGAGCCACCTTATTTCATGGGATAAAATTTGCAAACCTACATCCTTGGGGGGGGGGGGGGGTTAGGAATAAGGAATGCTGAGGTTCATAATAAAGCTCTAATCCTGAAATTACGATGGAGACTTTTGACTCAACCTGATGACATTTGGGCTAAAATTCTGAAATCAAAATATTTTCCTAAATCCTCTATTTTTAATCCTGGTGTGATGAAAAAGAGAGGATCTTGGTCGTGGAATAGTATAGCCCAAATGCTTCCCTCTCTTAAGAGAATGGTTTTCCGACAAGTGGGTAACAGGTGTAACACCTTTTTTTGGAATGACCCTTGGATTAAATCTATTCCTGGTTTCAATTTGACTCATGCGAATCCAAATTTTGCAAGGGATGAGTTAGTTTGTGATGTTTTTTCACAAAATGGTTTCCTTATCCAATCCGTGTTAATTGATCTTCCTACCTGTTTTGCTTCCTATTGTGCTTTCTTACCTGTAAACAATAACGATGACAGATGGACTTGTTTCATATCCAAGTCAGGTAAATTCTCTATTCATTTAGCTGCTAAATTTATTCATTCTCTTTTAAATCCTTCTTTACAATCTAATCACACTTCTTGGTGGCATTTCTTTTGGAAACTTCCAATCCATTTCAAATTTAAAATGTTATTTTAGCGTGTCTTATATGCAGGGATCCCTATTAAAGCAACTATCTCAAAATGGACTACGATCGATCCCAGTGGTGTTTTTTGTGGATATAACATTGAATCCATATGGCATCTTTTCATTTCATGTGATTGGATTAAGCATATCTGGGTAGCAGGCCCGTTAGGATTGAGAACGGAATATCTTTCTTACCCATCTCTGATCCAGCTCCGTGATTCCTTCTTTTCGGACAAATGCCGTGATAAAGACATTTCAAAATGGTTTTTTTCAGTGTTTATCATTACATGCTATTTCATTTGGCATCATAGGAACAAGGTAATACATAATAATATTAAACCTAATCCAATGTGGATCATGAACAATATCTGGAAGTGGTTACAAGACCACAACATCTCCCCTTACAACCCTATTGATAGTGAACCTGCTAGTTCTTCTCAACTAGTCCTTTCTCCTTTATCTTGTCTTCAACGTTTGCCTGTTTTTAATTACCCAATTCTCGTGTGCGCAGGAACAAGAAGATCCAGTATAGACAGATCAGGATGGGTGTATTTCCTTTTGATGCATGGTCATATTAAATTCTTGTCTGCTGGTTTTCTGGGAACTAATAATTTTTAGGAAACAGAACTTTTTGCCTTAATCCAGGGTCAAGCATACTGTTTCCAAGAAGGTGTTTTGTTCAAGAATTTGGTGCAGGGACAAACATCTTGTTGATATGATAAAGAATCCGACAGCTGAGGTTAGGCCTTGGAGATTGCTCACCATGCTCCTTCAGGCTCAGAAGGATTCTGCTGGCGTTTCCATCACACCCACCTCGAATGACCATGTTTTGAACCTTCTTAATTTCTTGACGACTTATGTATCTATTCATATGAAACCTCTAAGACTTACGGACACTATTGTACAAACTCTAGTTTCTTTTTGTTAATATATCTTTTCTTTTCCCATAAAAAAAAAAAATAGCCTTTAGTTACTAGTAAGGTAAAGAGCAAATTACTCAGACCTCCCCTGACATTTCTGACAATTCAGGGAACCTCTCCTGTGTTTCTGACAACCCCTCAGACCTCCCCTACTATCAAACTTGACTTTACTTAATCCCAGTTTGTTAGTATTTTAACGGCTAAATTTAAAAAACGAAGCAAACCTGACAAATATACCTATTTTGCCTTTAGGAAGTTACCCTATTGCCCTTAATGTGTTTTTTAATTTTTAATATAAAGAGGTGGGACCCACCATTTCTTCTTCTTCGTTTCTTTCTGCTCCACCGCTGCAACCTCCAACCACCACCTGCAACCTCCAATCCCCAATTCCACTCTACCACCAAACTTAAAATCTTTTTGTTTAATAAAAATTCTCTGTAATTTTCTTTTTTTACAGTCTGAAGAAAACAAGAGATTCAACTCCAATAACGACAGGAACCACGACAGACGGTTCAAGGTCGCAGGTAGTTTCACAGTTAGGAACAGATTCAAGGTCAGGGGCGAGTGCTATGTTGGCTGATACTTCGATGTTAGCAGCGGCCAGATGGCCACCACCAAACCACAGTCGAGTTTAGGCCTATAGAGCCATAGAGGGGCTAGATTATCACAAAGTTGCAGGGTCAACAAGACTCAGGTTAGGGTTTTATGAGATGAGCACTATTGGCTGTAAAGGGTTTTAAAACAGAGCATACGATGGAGGTTTTTTAAACTGAAATTAACTCAATATTGCTGTGGTAATTGCATATGTATATTTATACGAAACACTTCTTTAAGAGAAAAAATAATTCACTAAACGATTGGGCTAAACGAATCAACGAGTCCATCTGAAGTTCTTGCATATGATCCCATGTCCTTCGTTTTCTCTTTCCACATTTTATAAGTGCCGACTGAGGGTAGAAATTGAAGAGATGTCTCATCAACAATAAAATAGAAATTCATTGTAAAACCAGAGGAAGATGATAAAAGTGTACAGCTACACGCAACAAGATTGACCAACTAACAAAATCTACGAGAGTATGAAATTAAACCAGAGGGGCTTGTTATGTAGGTCAGGAAGGAAACCTGTGGAAGTTTGACAATAGCGGAGGCGGTGACGATGCAATATCCGCGGAGCTTCAACATGAGAGGAAGCAAACAATCCTTGAAGAGGTCTGAGTCGGTCGAACGCGATCCATTGTAATCGATACCCAGGACGCCGCCACTGTCAATGATAGGGAGAACATGGTTGGGCGGTGGTTGTGGCGCAGTACTGGCGGTGGCAGTGGCAGTGGCAGGAGGAAGAAGAAGAAAGGGAAAGGTGTAAGGGCATTTTGGTCACAGCTGATATTTTACTAACACCGTTAATAAACTTGGGCCAAGTGAAACTAAGGGTGTCAAAATCAAACGCAAAACCGTTTATTGACATCGAATCGAACCGTTTAAACCGATTAATAAATAGTTCAATTATGGTTTTAAAATTGAGGCCGTTTAGTTAAACGGTTTGAACTGAACCGAATCGTTTAACACTCTTAAATGTACATAAATATACCAAAATCAACAAAAATCGTTTATTGAACTGAATCGTTTAAAACCAAAACCATGAAACCATTTAATAAATGATTTGATTATGGTTTCAAAATTGAGATCGTTTAACTAAACGGTTTGAACCGAACCGTTTTACTCCGTTAAGTGAAAACAAGTTTGAAAAGTAACGGAGGTCTAAGTAATTGTCAGAAACACAGCGGAGGTTCTATAAATTGTAAGAAAGGTCAGGGAAGGTTTGAGTAATTTGCTCTAAGGTAAAAGTGCAAGTTAGATGGCAATGGCAACTAGTGAGTGTGCCACTACCACCATGAACTGATAGGGAAAGCGTTTGAGTAGATAAAAGATGTGAAGGCAGAGAATGGAGCGAGAAAAAAAAATGTGTTCCCACATTTGATAGATTTGTCGACTAAAAGTTGATTTGGCGTCGTATTTCAGCAAGTTCACTGATCGATCTGAAACATTGGGTTTTTTTTTTTTTTTTTTTTGGTAAATAAAATTTATTAACGCTGGAACAAAGTTCCAACAGAGTCATAATACAAAAGCAGATTTAAACACTGGGGTGGGTTTGAAACCAAACAAAGTCATCTTGCACAGAGGCCCCAAAAGAAGCCAGGCAATCCGCCACTGAGTTGGCCTCTCGAAGGATGTGCTTGAAGTGAATATCCTCAAAATGCGTCGCGAGCTGTGAGCAGTCTGCAAGAATTGGAGCGACTTTCCAAGGCATAGCTTGAGATACATTATTGAGGATGTTGATCACCAGAAGATTGTCGCTCTCTATAATCAAATTCTGGATATTCAAGGAAATGGCCATCAAGATAGCTTTGCAAATAGCAAGAGCTTCAGCAACAAGGGCAAAATTCCAGCCAATACCAGTCGCAAAAAAAAAATAAAAGAGGCTTCCGAACCGCGACAAACACCACCAATACCGGCTCTGCCCGGATTACCTTTGCTTGCGCCATCTACGTTGAACTTAACATAGAGAGTGGGAGGGGGCATCCACTTGACAAGTCTCTGAGTCCGATGAACCTTGTTCTGTAGAAGTGGGATATGGTCTCTGACTCCATTTATGGCTCTCCTAATGATGATTTTAGGCCTGAAGAATTGATTCCTGAAGATAAGGTCCCAATAGCCCGTCCAGATGTGCCCAATGATGTTGCAGAAATACGCAAGCATAATGATGTTATCCCTGACATTATGATTCAAGTTCTTGATGAAGAAGAGAATAATGGCGATAAAGCTTTGATCGGTGAATTGATGATAGAGCCCTGTTTGCCGCCATAAATGTTGAATGATAGGGCAGTCTAAGAAAAGATGATTGGCTGATTGATTCTGAATCTGGCACAAGAAACAAATAGGAATTAGATTCATTCCCCTATTAATAAGAATATCTAATAAGGGGAGTTTTTGCTGGAGAATCTTCCATATAAGATGTTGGACTTTAGGAGCCGTAGAAAGGTGCCAAATCTTCAGCCAATCAGATGAAGAATGATGGTCAAAGCCCTTGATTGCAATACTATAAGCCGATGCCACTATAAAACAACCATTAGATGTAGCCGCCCATATGGCCTTGTCCTGGGATGGAAAAATGGGGATAGGGACAGATAAGATCTTGAATGCAATATTAGGGGGCCACCAATGGAATACCATGTCTCTAATCCATGAACTGTTGGATGGATCGATGAAATGAGCAACTGATGTTGGTGCATTTCTCGGCAAAGGAAATGGAGCTGTCGAGAGAGGAGAATTTGGGATCCAAAAATCCAGCCATGGATTAACATTAAGACCATTCCCGATTCTAAAGAAAATCCCTTTTTTTAGAAGTTCCCTAAAAGAGCATATTGACTTCCAACCCCAAGAAGCTGTGGAGGGGCAGTACGCATTGAGAAATGAAGATGAAGAGAAGTACTTTTCTTTCATTAGTTGACCCCAAAGAGATAGAGATGGATTGAGGAGTTCCCATCCTTTCTTGGCCAGAAGAGCTTGATTAATATGAACAGAGAGTTTGATGTTAAGACCTCCAAATCTCTTGGGAAGACAAATTGAATTCCAAGATACAGTTGGAACCATTTTGGAATTTTCATTAGACCAGAAAAAGTCCCTGCTAATAGAATCAAGTGGTTTGTGAACTGCTGATGGAATTTTGAAACATGACATTGTGTATAAAGGCATCGCAGAGAGAGTAGATTCTCTACTAGGCGGATAAAGGAATTGTGATTTCCAAAGTTGAAGCTTGTTAGAAACTTTGTTGATCAGACTAGAACAATGACTTCTAGAGATCTTCCCACTGGTAAATGGAATGCCAAGATAGATATCAAGAGAAGAGGTGGGGGTAATCTGGAAGAAATCTTTCAATTGCCTCTTGACTGATGAAGAGACATTGGGGCTGAATTGGGCTCTAGTCTTGTTGATGTTAATGGCCTAACCCGAGTAATTGCAATAGGTTCGCAGGACATCCTAAAGAGCACGAGCTTCGGACATTGTAGCTTCACCAAAAAGAATCAAATCATATGCGAAAGCCATATGGGTGATGCATTCTCCACACCTGCAGAGTTGAAGACCCCTGATATGATTATTCTTCTTCGCTAGACCCAAATGAGTAGAGAGAACCTCGGCACAAAGCACGAAAATATAGGAGGAAAGGGGTTCTCCTTGTCTAAGGCCTCTAGATGGCTTGAAAAAAGGAAGGAGTGAGCCATTAAGTAACACACTCAATTGTGTTTTTTCAACACAGAACATAACACGCTGCACCCAAGAGTGGTCAAAGCCATAGCTTAAGAGAGCTTCCCGCAAGAAAGACTACTCAACTCGATCATATGCTTTGTTCATGTCATTCTTGGTAGAGAAATAATCTTTCTTGCTCTTTCTTCTTTTTCTTGATCTTATGGAGAAGTTCATGGCAAATAAGGACGTTGTCCTGAAAATGTCTTCCTTTAATAAACCCGTTCTGATTGAAAGATATAATTCTATCCAGAATTGGCCGAAGTCTTCTCACCAAGATACGAGAAATGATTTTGTATACAAAGTTGCACAGACTTATTGGCCTATACTCAGAGATCGATGAGGGGTGGTCCACTTTAGGAATGAGAGAAATGTAGGTTTGATTCATCTGTAGACTGAAAGCTCTAGTTAGGAAATTTTTTTTAACACAAGCTGTGACATCCCTACCAATGATGGCCCAAGATTTGTGGAAGAACATCCCTGAGTACCCATCTGGACCTGGAGACTTGTTGGAAGGCATAGACATAACCGTCGAGAAGATTTCTTCATCAGTGACAAGACTATTAAGATTGAAATTATCAATCTCAGTAACTCTGCCCTTTATATGATTGAAATAGCTGTCCTCCAGTTGTGGGTTTTGAGTAGTATAGAGATCTTTGTAAAACTCCGAAATAGCTCTTATAATGTCAACTTCCTCTGTTAAGGTGAGCCCGTTGGTGTTAATAAACTTGGTCTTGTTCCTTGCCCTCCTTTTCAAAGTGGTAGGGTGGAAGAATCTGGAGTTATGATCACCAAATTTATACTAGTTTGCCCTTGATTTTTGTTGCCACAAGACCTCTTGTTGGTGCGCAAGCTTTTTAACCAAGGCAATCTGCAACTTCTCTTGAATGTACCAATGATCATTTCTAAGTTGATGAGGAACCTGATAAAGGGAGTTGAGATCAGCCTTAGAATCATCCAGCTTTGAAAAAAAATTCCCAATATGAAATTTATTCCAATCTTTGAGGGTTTGTTGGAAGGAATTTAGCTTGGAGCACATAGTGTAGGTGGGAGAGCCTTTGGGCTGAGAGGAGCTCCAAGAATTAGAAACAACATCAATAAAACCCCGCTTCGAGATCCAGAATGCCTCGAATCTGAAAGGATGAAAAGTTCTCGGCCTTTGACAATCAGTCTGAAGTATGATTGCCTTATGGTCAGATGTTGCCATGAGTTCATAAGTGACGGTTACATTTGGAAACAAATTGAACCATTCTGCATTGGCTAGATACCTATCGAGCTTAGCATCAATTCGCCTCTCGCCGAATTGGTTGTTGGTCCAAGTGAAGTGGTTGCTTGATCCATTCAAATCAGACACACAAGCAAAATTAATGAAGTTGTTGAAAGTAACCAGTTGGGAGTCTGTGATTTATCTACCTCCCCTCTTATCATCTTTTGACAAATAGGAATTCTAATCCCCAACTAAGAGCCAAGGAAGGTGAATGAATGAGGAGAGAGTCAAAAGAGATTCAAATTGGACCTTTCTGATACTTTCCAAGCAGCTAAAGTAGACAAAATCATATTCCATTTCTGATTCAAGTCTGGAATATACAATTCAACATGCATACACCAATCAGATTGCCAAAGTAAAGAAATCTAAACTGAATCAGACCACATCAACAGCATACCCCCAGATCTATTAGTAGCTGGAGAACAAAGAGAATTAGAGAAAGAAAAGGAACGACAAAAGCTAAGGTGAAAAGGACTTGATTTTTTGGTTTCTGATAGGAAGCAAAAGGTTGGCCTGTGCTTAAACACAAGATGTCAAATTTCTTTCTTGGTCGAGGGTCGGCCAATTCCCCCACAGCTAAGCGCTAAAGCTTTCATATCTAACCCGGTGATTGTTTGCGGCTAGCCACCAGCGCTTCAAAATCAACCATCACTGAGAACATCAAACGTGTCTCTAGAACCGACATGCTCACTTTGTTCAAAACCCATCTGACAACTGAAAACTGAATATTGAGCCTTGCATTATGGAGAACAATTTCTGAGACCTCAATAGGGGCAACCTGCAATTCAAGTAAATCCGGCTTTGAAGTGAATTCGGCAGCCAAGCATTCGACGAAGACCTTGTGGCATGAAGAGTCGTCAAAAGTGAAGGGGGTAATGATGCCGAAAGGTTGGGGTTCCATGGTGGAGAAAAAGGCTTCGTACGACTTATCCACAAGCACAAACACACAAAGGATTGATACAAGGGAGGAGGAAGGATCAGCAGTTCTTCCACTGCTACCAACCTTAACAAAGAGCAATTCCACAACCATTCAAACCATGTAGACCTTACAAGGAAAGCAGGCAGGAAGAATAATATGCGTAATGAACAAATAGAGATGATGATAACCGCATGCAAAGAGACTACCAGAGGGAAAAAACTAGCCACAATAAACAGGCGCAATATACAATAATTTCAGAAGTAGATTCCTCGTGAAGCTCACAGATAATAAATGAAGATCAAAATGCAAAACATGTCAAGTTCATAAAGTGTCAAGAGAATTTGAAAAGACTCACTGATCAATTAATCCCTGATGGAAGATCTTCTTTAGAAATAACTCAAAGGACTGATTGGGGTTGCCTCGTAACCTCCAAGAATAAGACTATACCAGTGCGGCAGCCCAAGCATGCTCTGGCGAGAATTGATGCGAACCATTAAGAATCAGATGAGGTAGTACCAATAATAATACTTCCAAGCACCTATTGGATGAAGAAGAAGAAGGGGGAGAACAAGAGAAGGAGAGATCACTCTTCTCCAGGTTACGATGCAAATACTGGCATTTTGCCTCAAAATCCTATGGATTCCGACTAAGCAGCGACGAAGTGCCCTCCTTGGTAACTCCGCTTTACTACCTAGGTCTTCACACCTCTAGACCTTGGAAATCCACATGGCCGCTCTGACACATTGGGTGCTACTGAAGATTGGCTGGAGAAAAGATTAAACAATTTTTTGGTAAAGAATATAACAAATATGACATCTACACAAAATTGGAAGGATCGAATTTTCCGTCAACAGTGTTGAATGAATTCTCATTTATCGAGGCGGGTTTAGATGCACACGGGGGGTATCAGGAGGGTATTTTGAGGAACATACTAAAACCCTATGGGGATTTGTGAACCCTAGTATGGTGGCAGAATGTTTAGTGGGTGGTAGAAGAAATGTTTCCGAACTAAAAATATAGAAAGAGAAAATACTCAAAAAATAACATCTAAAAAATATGAGGTACCTCAAACATAATCTTTGAAACATGAGACACCTTGGACAAAGTTTCTATAAAGTTGGATATAGTAGATGTCATTTAAGCAAAAATATAATGGAAAATTCTGTTGTAACCAAGGTTCAATATGAAAAGATTGTAATTTACTTTTTTGCCCACTATCTAATTTCTAAATTATTTTTTAATGCAATATTTAATGTAGGGGAAAAATGAGGTTTTAAAAATGTTGAAAGTCATTTAATGTAGTTCCTATGTGAAATAATTGATTTATCCTTATTGAAAAAATTGCATTAAATACTTTTATGTATAAATAAAAAGTAAAAAAAAATAATATTATAACTTGTTAATTCTCCATTTTTTTTGGGTATGAAGAAGGACTATTTATTTATGCGTGTCTAGCACAAGGTATTTGAATTACAAATGTCCGACAACCAAGGGGTGGAAAGCGACCATGTTGTCTCACATGCACAAGACAAGGCCTTCCTTGTCAGGGGAGTTAGCCACGTTGTTAGTCTCCCTGGAAATATAGAAGAAGGAACAGGGCCTAAAGAAAGTGGATAGGTGCTTGATGTCCTCCACAATATCCAGGATCGCCAAGGGTGGGGGGTAGATTTTTTAGATAACATAGCAATAAGCTCCATGCAATCAGATTCCACTATCAGGTCATCAATGGCTTTAGAGATAGCGTACAACGGTCTTGACCTAAGGGCAAGGACTTCTCCTCATAGAGCCGAGGTGAAGGAGGAGGGTGAAGATACTACCAAGAAGGTTCGACCTTCTAAGTTGTGAATAATAAAACCCAATCATCCCTTATCACCCGTAAAGGAGACATCTGAATTAAGCATAAAATAACCAAGACTTGGAGGATTCGAAGGCTAAGGAGTCTTGTTGTGTGCATCATCCCTCTTGCCAATCATAAGGAAATCACTGAATTCAGAAAATTTATGTTCAGCCAGCTTAATTACCTCATATGGAGAGCCAAATTCCTCTTGAAAAATGACCACATTTCTAGCCTTTCAAAGGGCCCAACAAATGGAAGAAGCAAAACCCGAAAGGACGCTCCCCAACCTGCTTGCTAGATGAGGTGCTTTTATGCCAATGTTGGATGAATTTTGAGATTTCTGGGTCTGAGCTAGGAGGTATATAAGAGAGACGGCTCCCGAACCATACCACTCTAGTAAATGGGCAATCTAGAAGAAAATGGCTCACTGTTTCCTTTCAACATCCACATCTCGAGCACGCCGGATCGATTGGAACTTTCCTTCTACACAAACCGTCGCCTGTACCTAAGCCTTCGGCAGATGCACGCCAAAGAAAACTCTGGATCTTGGGCATGGTGTGACAACCCCAAATCTGCTTCCACACTTCTGTGGGAATAGGCACATGAGAAGTAGAGGATGATGAGGATGTAGTTGATCTTTCCTTGATCTCTTGGTGTTTACACAAGAAATGATACGCAGTCTTGGCAGAATAGATACCATCTTTTGCATCAATCCACCTTCTAGTATCAGGATGATCAAACAAACTAAGTTGGATTTTCAAGATTTCCTTAACATCTTCTTGATGGAAAGTCGAGCTCAACAAATCCATTTTCCATGTTCTATTGCTGCACACATGCTCCAAAACCAAACAATCCAAATCTACTCCCCAGTGTACCCCTAAGCTTTGGAAAACCTTGTGGTCTCTAAAAATCCACCCTAAATTCTAACTCTTCTGCTGAAAAATTCTACTTAATGGCATTGGTAATAGAGAAAATTTAAAAAAGATTTTTCCAATCACTGATTCTTGTGTCCTGTGTGGGAAGAGCATTGAAACCTTATGGCACCTCTTTTTGTCCTGTGACATTGCAAAACATATTTGGTTGTCAGGTCCGGCCACTGGGTTTTCATACTGAATCTCTCCGTGCTGATTCCCTATGCCAGCTATTCTCATCACTTTTGGACCAGCAACCATGGCCTACTTTCCAACCAAAGCAATTCATGTCTTTTTTTGCTATCACTACTTATTTCATCTGGTTCGAATGGAACCACTGCTGGTCCACCAATAGTAAATCCAATCCTTTGAAAATTATGCATAACATTTGTACATGGACCAATGAGCTCCACCTCATCCCTCAACCACTTGAGGAACCACATGAGGAACCTAGTCCTAGGCCTCCACCCTCCTGTTTAAGTAAAATGGATCTACCCCAACTTATTCCTCCTAACTCTATCACAATTATATGTGATGACAGCTTCTTGGAAACAACCAAAGAAGCAAGATGGACAACATTACTATTTCAGGATGGTTATTTTATTGGGGCTTATTCTAACCATGGTTGTATAGGAACTTCACAAGAGGCCGAGGCTCAAGGGGTGTTACTCGGGCTGTAGTAAGCAAAGCCATCTCCAAGCACAACTATAAACATCTGGACTGATTGCAGTGATATCATCAACTGGCTCACTAACACAACAAAGGAATGGCCATGAGAATTATTCTCGGTTTTGTGGGATATTAAGGTCTTTTTTGAAGCAGGCATCCACTTTTTGTATTTCCAAAAAAGATAGATCTGATGTTTTTTTGGCTCATAATTTAGCTATTAAAGCCCGTTGTACCAAGACAAATGATTGTATTTATGATTTTAACATAATCTAAGTAAAATAGTTTCTGATAAAAAAAATAATAAAATCAAGTCTGCCACCATTTTGATGTCAAGAGTATAATATTATCTTTTCTATTCACAAAAAAGTTATCCTTCTCTTTTTCTTTTTTTTTCCTTTTTTTATTGGTAACTATATCCTTTTCCCTATGTGTGCTTCATTTTGTTACTCTTAGGTTGGTTAAATTAGGAAAATTACCCCTCGAAAGGCTGAAAGCCTGAAATGGCAATATTTCATTAGATTTGCATTATTTTGATATAATTTTACGGGAGAGGCATAGGTATGGAACCTTTATCCCCTGAGGTTCGCTAACTGATATGGTTGTGCGGCTCCTTTCATGGGGGGGTTGAAATGACCATTCTACCTCTTGACCGAACACACTGCCCGAGTGGGGTCCACCCCCCTTTAATTAGAGGCACTAGGAAACCGTAACAGGCAGGGGAACCACAGGTGATAAAAATTCCATAGGTATGCTAGTGGTATACTCTATGCTAGCATTGTCTCTCCCCTTTAGATGGATACAATGATACTTAGGAATAGGATGCTACCGTAGGGTATACCGCTAGCATACCCAATATTTTCCCAATTACTGCTTTGTATCCCCGTCTCAACTTTCAACTCTCTCAGTTGTCTGCTTGGTATGCAACTCACGGGGAATGGCAGGTAACAGCTTTGCAGCTCCGGCGATTCTCAGGAAAGTAATAAGGGCAGTTATAGACATTCGTCCCCTCCATAGTCATAAGCTTTCCCATTATGGATTAATACGTCGCTCTGTTCCTCTCGTAACAACACCTTGGAATTCTTCTGGTATGTATTCTCCGATGCTTTTTGCAAAAGAAAGAAAGAAAAATTGTAATTCCATGTTGACTTCGAAATAGTTGCAGGCATATGTAGTCTGCCCAATGCTAAGAAGTGGGAGGACACTGATGCTTTGGTTCAAGGAGTAGGGGATAAGGATGCAATAGAGGCTGTGAAGCATACTCTTGAAATGGTATTTGCATATCTCAGTGGTAAATATTCCATTCTGGCGTTTCGCTTTTGAACAAAATCTGTTCTCTTTTAATTTTAAATGGTGTTTCTTTTGTCCATATGAAGCCTGAACCTGAACAACAATGAGTAGCCTCCCCCACCCCCCAAAAAAAAAAAAAAAAAAACCCTAAGGAAGTAGTTTGTGGCTCAGTCCCTGGCTCATAAATCACATCCATTTAAAGGGAAGCATTCTTTGAATGGTTGCTTTAATCCATACTTTTGAAGAATGAAGCAGCAGTTATTAGTTGGCAATTCTGATGTTAAAGTCCCTTACAGAAATCAGTGTATGTTGTGGAATGATGGAAACGTTTATTTAAATATTGTGATGGATGAATGCATTCTCACTGATTTAAATTGATGCCATTGGGGCTGACCCTGAATTTTTCTACTCATTTTATGCTACTTTTTGAGATGATTCTTAATCTGGGCTTCTCAATTCACAAGGCAAGACGGGCATCATCCAGAAGAGAAGTTCTCCACACAAATTTTCTTACACCGCCCATTCTAAAGGAGTCAATGCTTGCATTGGAGAAATTGGCTGATGTTAAAGCAGTAGCTCAGGGAGGATATCCACAGGTTGAAAAAATAACTGCTGGTTCATTTTATCCAAAGCTTTAAATGTGCATTCTTACTTTTATGTTATGTAATATCATTGTTAATTACTTTTGGTGATAGAGCATTCATTCATTTATTTGCCATTGGTGTTTCCTAGGCTGAACGTTGTCGGCTTTCGGTTGGACACTTTGAAGTAATGACCACCGATCCTGATATTGTTGCTGCATTAAGGTCTGCAATGCCATATTTTTGAACTTTGCTTTGGTTCAGTTAGCTCTTGTCTCCAATGGCTTAATGGTTGTCCCTTCCAGTATCACAGGAAATTTTGGGTTTCAACCTTGTTCTCATGGTGACTTCCTTGGCGCAATTCTTGGTACAGGGATTGCAAGGGAGAAGCTTGGAGATATTCTCTTGCAGGTTAATTTCTGAAATTCTAGATGGTGTGTGTGAATGTTTAGTCAGATTATGAATTTTTCTGATATTATAAAATTAGTATGAGAAAAAGTATTGTTTGAAAATCAATCTAGGTGGTGTGTGTGAATGTGGCCTCATTCATTTTCCCCTCAAAAGATATTAGGTGTACTCTGCTCAACCTGGCTATATCATGGCAAGGTTCTCACAATTTTCCTGCCTAAGCTTCTTGGAATATGATTACTATCACAAGCAGAGCCTAAATTATAGATTTTCTAATTACTATTGTGCATATTATTAAAATCTGTGAGGGAAAATCAGGATCCCTGCTGCACATGCAATAAAGGCAGGCAATTAGGCAAATCCGTCCTCATTCTCTTGGAACACTGAAAATGTTGGCCGGTCCAAGAATGCATTATATCTGATGACATGGTTTTTCTTTGGCATATCTAATTAGATTCAATGTCTCAGTTGTCTTTATCCGGCATGCACAGCATTTTCTAATATAAAAGTCCATGATACTCTAGTTGTAACCTTTAGAATTATCCTTGATGAAGAGTTTTTGGTTGATCCTTTATTCATGTTTTCCAGGGCGAGAAGGGGGCTCAGGTTCTTATAGTTCCAGAACTTGTTGAGTTTCTTGTTTTGTCATTGGACAAGGTAGAGTTTTTTTTTTCCCATTCTATTATTAGCATAAATGCTTTACATTTCTATGGCAAATAATGCTGAAGAATTATTGTTAATATTATTTAGTGGATTTTTAAAACTAAAAAAAATAAAAGGCGTACCTAGTGCACGAGGCTACCACCACTGCAGGGTTTGGAGAGGGTCATAATGTACGCAGCCTTACCCCTGCTTCGTGGAGAGGCTGTTTCCAAACTCTAACCTGCGACCTCTTGGTCAAAATGGAACAACCTTACCGCTGTGCCAAGGTCTGCCCTCTAGGATTGTTAAAACTAAAAGAACTTTTATTTTGTGAATTGAATTTGACCCAATTAGTATACATTCTTAGTGTGTTTGTCTATCAATTGTGATTTTGTATTACATGAAATGGAGACACTACCAGCTGTTTATTTTATATAGTACAAGATATGTTTCTGATGTACTTGTCTCATTCATGGAACTGTGTAATATGGCAAGAATGCACTTACCTGATATATTGGGGGGGGGGAATTATTTAGGTGGCACATACTTACTAATTGAAAAAAGCAAGATATTGATTGCACACAAGAAGTATTGGTATGTTGGTTTGCATGTAATGAGTATGCCATTATTAAATTTTAAGAATTGAAGTATCCTCACATAAGTAGCACAGAAGTGATCTATGAATCTGATGTCGCCAGTTATTATCATCATCTACCATAAAGTTGGAAAATTTATATTTGAAGAATTCTTAAGGTTATGAAACTTCAAATGATGTAATCTTGAGGTTAATGAATGAGGTGAATTCTTTGTGGAAGTTTATTTCTGAAAACTGCTAGGCTCATAGTTAAGTAGAATATAATAAAGGGTGTACCCAGTGCATGAGGCTCCTGCCACTGCGAGGTCTAGGAAGGGTCATAATGCACGTAGCCTTACCCCCTGCTTTTGCAGAGAGGCTGTTTCCAGACTCGAACCCGTGACCTCTTGGTCACAATGGAGCAACCTTACTGTTGCACCAAGGCCCGCCCTCTTATATTAAGTTGAATATAAGATATCCATGAAATCCTCATTTGTAATATATGTTCTTTGTGTAGGTTGGCAATGTCCCAGTCTCTTGTTCAAAGATACCCTTGCTTGCTTTAGAATATGAGCCACCAAGGTCTGAATTCATTATTTAGCTAACTCCTCTGGTTATTTATATTGTTGATTTAGTTTTTCATCTCTTATAAATTTTTACCCTGTTCTGCTTAAAACTGCTCATTGTTGCTAACCTTTGTAGGACTAAATCATTTAAAGCCATTGAAGCATCTTTGAGAGTTGATGCACTAGCTAGTGCTGGGTTTAAGATTTCACGTTCAAAACTAGTTGATCTGATCAGGTATTACCCTTTCCACTGGGATGACATTCTTTTTCCCTTTGATTGGATCACTGTTTAATTTTTCCCTCCCATCACCCCACCAAAAAAAAAAAAAAAAAAGAAGATAAAAGAAAAGGAATAAGGTTGGATTTTAGTTGCTGTCACTTGCATTCTGCTTTTGTATGGTGATGATTTATAACACTAATATAGTTCAAACCTTATCCTGGACTCAGATTCCGATGTAATGTCTTGGATTTTGAACCTGTTGGCCTCTTTCCTCTTAATCTCTTTGGAAATTTATCTCCCATCCCGGTTTAGATTTTTTCCTTGTCCTTCCCAAGGCAATGGCTCCATTTTCACAGGGTCCTGCATAAAACGAAAACTTGTGATACCTTCAGGTAAGGAGATCATTGGAGATATAAAATCCACTATACTTTGTGGTTTCCACAGATATTTGGAGTCATGCCCTTCATCTTATGTTTCTAGCTTGGGTTTTCCCTCACTACATTATTGGGAACCTTTGTCATTTAATAGCCTTTCCTCCTTTGTTTAGTGTGGCAGATTTTCCTCGAATACGCTTTCTTTGCTACCTTATGGGCCATATCACAGGAAAGAAGCAAGAATGTGTTCTAATAAGGAATCAAAAGGCATCTTGTTGGCGATATCTTTGAAACTTAAAATTCATGATGTGGTCTTATCATTGCTTCCCATGAGGAAATGCAAAATAATTTCTGAAATTCTACCAGGAGAACAACAGAATCATACACATGCCCATACAAGCAAGAATCTGGTTCTGAAACTGCTACTTCATGAACCTTTTTTCTTGGATGTCCTTTTAGTTCTTTGGGCTTTACTCTACATTGGTGCGTCTCTTTAGGAAGTCTGCAGGATGAGTGAATAACATTTCCATTGGTTCTGCAATACCATAACCAGAATATTGAGTTTATTAATGGGGATTCTAATCACTTAATTGATTAGGGTTTAAAAAACCCAAAAAAATTCAGAATCGCAGGTAAGGAACAAAAACCAGATTTAAGAGAAAATTCAAAAGCTCTGTCAAAACAGTTTAGAAATGTCTGATAGACAGGCCTACAAAGTTTGAAGGAATTCTGATGGTTAGATTCCAAGTTATTGAGGAATCCTACTGGAAGTTGGAACTAGGATTCTTGATTAGGAACCCAGAACAGTAGATTCGATGGTGGGGCTTAATGTTCTAATTTAGAACTCAGTCAAGGTATTAAGTAGGTAACTAAGGTAAGAACTGAAATCAGAAACCAAAACAAGAGTCTGAAGAAGCAGACTTCAAGTAGGAATTCTGAAATCGATATGGGTGTTGACTGATTAGATCAGAAGTTGAAACTTAAGAGCAACAAAGAAATCCAAGGCAAGTATTCCAGGGAATATATGAAAACAGATCAACAATCAAATTCTAGTTCAAGAACTAACCGGAGATTGATATATTCTAGTGGAATAGCAAAACTGCAGGCTGTAGAAATTAAAAAAACTGACATGAATTCGATTGAGAAGATAGGGAAAGATAGAGGAGAGATACCCAGTCAGACATCCACCTGGTGGCAAGCTTGGAATCCTACCAGAGGTTACCTGGAATCCACCATTGCTTCACTACTGAATCTCACAGCTGTATAGGGTCTGAAATCCACAGAACCAGCAGCAGAAAGCTTTTCTAATTCATAAAAAATTATGGAAAGGGCTTAGCCCTTTACACTTATTTATAATTGTGTGTAAAGCTGACTCAGACTAAACAAAGGAAAGGCTAGAGCCAATCCTGGACAGGACAGGAGATAAAGAAAGCAAAACAGACTGGAAACCCTCCACTCGATAGCTGTATTTGGAGGTTTCCTACTGCAGCTAGAAATCTGACGCTGCATCATTTATATTTTGCCATCTCAGTGGTGGTACCCAGTCTTTGAATAATCTATGATGTTTGGAGACATGAGACTCTGGTATGTAAACCGACACGGCAAGCCCCAAAATCCAGAAATGGCGACACATCTTTTTGAATTTAGTTGATCTCTTATGCCTGATATGTAGTTGAGTATTCCTCTAAGTTGCTTCTCAAAAATGAAAGGCAAACTCCCATAAGGACTAACTGAAGGGCAACCTCACATAGGAATTGTTTAATGCTTAGATTATGGAAGAGTGCTTTCTATTCTCTTGCCTCTTTGTATGGTAAGATTATATTATGTAGGTGAAAAGGTAAGCAGATAATAAGTCAAACTAAGGGCAAAGCTTACAAGTATATGTATTTGGGTGTCTCTTAATTCTTGTTTGGAAAGCAAGTCTGAGGAAAGAACTAACAAGAAATTTAGGATAGCAAGGAAACATCCAAGAATGGCCACATTTGATGTAGATCACAAGTTCATATGTACCCGCAGGAACAAGCCCAAAACCAGCCCTGCAAGGTTTTGGATTCAACTGCTGTGAGAGGTAGCCTGGTCTGATTATGTGGCAAGTTTTTGTTGGTTTGATGGAGCATCACCTAAGGCAGCCCCAGCCCACAGAGAAGCATGAAGAACAAGACAAAACAGACTTCCCCCCCCCCCCCCAAAAAAAAGAAGAAGTTACTGTTCACATGAACAGTACCCGAACTACTGTTCACGTGAACTGTATTATGGGTCCATATGCCTTGAATGGAGAAAGAAGTCCAAGCAAATAATTGAGATTCTGAGAGACCCACTGAAGATAGCAAGACAAAACAGATTTATTGCTGCCTAATAGTTTCTAATTTATTTAGTTTCTATTTTAGTGTCATTTCTTTTGTTTTAGAAGGCTGATATATAAAGCCTTAGTAGTTTCTAATTCTAGTTAGTTTCTATATTCAATAAGTTTTCATTGTCACTAGTTGCCTGGTTTAGTAGTTTTTATTTCCTACTTTCTATTTTAGGAAGTGTCTATTTTCTGCCTTCTATTTTGTTAGCTTGCCTAAGCTATCAATCGGCCCCCTATTGTAAGGAAGGATGAGAATTGGATAATAGAATTTGTGGCTAAGCTGGCCATCGCTTATGGGAGAAATTCCATGTTTCAATAGCTGGGATGGCGGTGGGTGAGACACCCAGGCTGAGAGAGCCATTCCCCTACCCCCTTCTCTTCTTTATCATCTTCTCCTTTCTTCTTATCCTTTATGTTCTCTATTCATATGTAATAGAAAACAACAATAAAAAAAAAAAAAAGAGTTTTAGTTATTTAATTTGTTCCTTATCGTGTTGATCCTGGCTTCAATCGATCTCCTATTGGTTTCCCTAGTTCGAGGTCGACTTTTGCATTAACATTGAGCTAGAGTACATCAGTGACCAAATGTATGTCTAGCTGTATGCACACAAGTCAGACACTTGTATGGACACAAGAGAAATCTGCAAGGGGAAGGGTTCGACAAATTATAAAGGAGTAATTATCGGATCAAAATTGTCTATTTTTTCTTGTTTGTCAGATACAAGTGCATACTTTGTGATGCTATATTTTACCTTCGATAGTGGCTACAATAAGAGCACCATATCAGTTACTGCCTGACAAGGGTTAAGGTGTTGCACCACGAGGGTATACTTGTCATATCCTTGCTTATTAGGTCCTATGAATGGGTGGGTACCATTAAGTAGTGTAGAAAACCTAGGACCTGTAACCAGTAACTTGAGAGAAGAGAAAAAAGAGAGAATGAGAGAATAATAACTTGTTTTCATTGATAGGAAAGCGCCTCTATTATAGAGGGGAAATTTCAAATAGAAAGGGGAACTCCTAATCAGATTAGGAATTCCTAATCATGATAGGATTCCAAGTTACTATAGGAAAAGAACTAGAACTAACAACTCAAACTGAAACTAAGACTAACAACTCATAGTAGAATTAGGACTTGACATAATTAGAAACTAGGACTCCAACTAAGACTAGGAAAATAGAAGATACACATATCAACCAAATCACTGTTCACGTGAGGCCCTCTATTTATAATAGAGGGGAAATTACAAATAGAAAGGGGAACTCCTAATCAGATTAGGAATTCCTAATCATGATAGGATTCCAAGTTACAATAGGAAAAGAACTAGAACTAACAACTCAAACTGAAACTAAGACTAACAACTCACAGTAGAATTAGGACTTGACATAATTAGAAACTAGGACTCCAACTAGGACTAGGAAAATAGAAGATACACATATCAACCAAATCACTGTTCATGTGAACAGTGTCACATGAACAGTACTTTAACACTCCCCCTCAAGCTGGATTATACAAATAAGTAAGGAAAGAAGATCCAGCTTGAACTAAAGAAAAAAGAACTCCTAATAATGCTAGCACTCCCCCTCAAGTTGGCGCATACAAGGTAATAATGCCCAACTTGAACAAAATGAAAAAAACTAAGTTATAGTAGAATCCAGCTTGACATATGAATGCAGCTCCCAAATAAACCTTCAAGAACTTGGAAAAATAGATTTTCAAAACTTGGACAGACATGATCAGCAAACCGGGACTGGAATGTCTTCCAAAAAAAGGCAGCTTTCAACGATCTTCAATAGCTATCCAGTGATGAATCTCAGATTGTCATAGTGACTTAGAATCTTGAAGTGAAATAACTAGAGTAGCAAGTAGCGAAAACAAACTGAATCAGGCAACGGAAAAAAACTGTATCAACCCAATCGAAAGTCCTCAAATAGGCAACAACCAAATATCTTCAATATTTCAATACTTCAATCTCCCCCTTACGGCAGACTCAACCCAATAACAAAGTAGATACCCATTGGCAATGGTGAAAACTCTGATCGTCTATGCTTTGCACCAAGTGTTCCTGCAAGTTTTGCTTCTACAATGTCTGCAGGTGTACTGTACATAATCCCCCCCTCACGTGTAGTACACGTGGACATAACAGAGATAATGTAAAAGATAGGGCAAAAACATAATATTCCAAAATTTTCTAAAAATGCTATGGGTAATTAAAAAGGAAGGAATGGCAAAATTGTAATTTACCAAAAGTTTCCAAAGGTGTTATGGGTAAATGCCAAAGGTATGTTTTGGGATATGAAGGGAATTAGAATTATTGAAAGGGAACGGTGTTGGAAAAAAAAAGGATGGCATGACTGTAATTTGGTGGAAATCCACTTTTAAATACAATCCAAGCCTAAGGGCAAACTGGTAATAAATCAGAATTTTCAAGGGTCAATTGGGTAGTCAAATAGGGGAATGTATTAAAAGGTAATGGCAGTTCCGTAAATAACCAGAATTTTGCATGGGCCTTTTTGGTAAACAAAAAGCAATGGGATGCAATAAGTAAAATAATGGCTATGGAGAGTGGCAATCTTGTAAATAACCCGAATTGTCAAGGGGCTCTTGGGTAGATAATTTAGATGAAATCTACTTGCAAATACCACCCAAGGCAAAAGGGTAATGTTGGAATGAGCAGTAAAATAAGGACAAAGGTAGATAAGAAAAGATGATAAGGGCATAAAAGGGAACTTAAAGAATAAAATAAAACACTAGGAATAAAGTAGAGTAACCAAAAAGGAAACCAACTCATAAAAGGAAGCCCACTTTGAGATATTGGATGTCTTCCTCACGCAACCAGCCAAAAACAATATAACGCTGTCTTCAACAGTTCAACCTCACGATGGGAGAAAGAACCAACCACAAGAGGAAAACGAGCCACAGAGGAAAACGAGAACCAGCAGCCAACTGATTCTTCGATTAGAAACAGCAGCAGCTCATGGAGAAAATTAATGTAATTTGCAAAAACTCAGATCAGAAAGTAGGGAAAGGAGGAGGCGGAACAAAAGCTGCAACTTCAACCTGCAACTCCAATCTGGCGGTAGGGGAACAGCAGCGATAAATATTTGACTCCGTGGAAGAACAGCTTCAATCGAACCAGCAGCAAAAAAATACCAGCAAAGAATCGATACCACCAGAAATCAATGGCCAACATCAGAGAACAAGAGCCCATCCAACAACTAAGCCAAGCAACACTCAGCAAGACGATAAGCAAAGAGAAACTGAGCAAAAATAGGGCAGGTCCTGAACTCCAGCCCCTCGATCACCGTCAAAAAAGGGATTGCACCTTCAACGAAAGCAGGTTCTTCAAAAGCATCTACAGCCCGGAACCAGGTTCTTCATTAATCGATCAACAAATCAGTATTTAATCTGAAACTCATCTGAAGAGCAGAAATCAGATTCGAAATCTGATGTAGAAGTTTCAGAATCGAATAAATGAATTGAGTACATGAAACCCTAGTTCTTTTTTTTCTATGAACTAGGGTTTTCTTCTTCAAACCAGAAATTAAAATAGACTCTCAAAACAGCAATCTTGGAGAGAATCAGTCACTGGTTGCGTAGCTCTGATACCATGTAGAAAACCTAGGACCTGTAACCAGTAACTTGAGAGAAGAGAAAAAAGAGAGAATGAGAGAATAATAACTTGTTTTCATTGATAGGAAAGCCCCTCTATTTATAATAGAGGGGAAATTATAAATAGAAAGGGGAACTCCTAATCAGATTAGGAATTCCTAATCATGATAGGATTCCAAGTTACAATAGGAAAAGAACTAGAACTAACAACTCAAACTGAAACTAAGACTAACAACTCACAGTAGAATTAGGACTTGACATAATTAGAAACTAGGACTCCAACTAGGACTAGGAAAATAGAAGATACACATATCAACCAAATCACTGTTCACGTGAACAGTGTCACATGAACAGTACTTCAACACTCCCCCTCAAGCTGGATTATACAAATAAGTAAAGAAAGAAGATCCAGCTTGAACTAAAGAAAAAAGAACTCCTAATAATGCTAACAAGTAGTAAGGGCAATGTTGTAAATACTAATATCTTTATTATAAATAAACACATACTCCTACCGATTGGTGGTTAATGCCATTCTCTCCAATCAGTGGCACTCTCTTTTGCTACCTCTTAACCTTTCTTTTTCTTCTCTCTTTGTTTGTGCACCATTATTGTTGGTTGTTTTAGATCTGAAACTGTTACATGGTATCAAAGCCATAAATAATCAACAACTTTGATCTATCTTCTTGTTTTGAGAGTCACATAAGGGTTTCCTCTCTTTTACCTATGCTGTTTTGCTTGTGTATGAAACCCTAGTTGGTTAAACATGCAAAACTAGGGTTTCTTATGTTGATTAAGATTGATGCACCCATTTGCTGCCTTGCGCATGAAGAATTACAAAGTTTTATAGCTTGCAGTTGGATGTTCTTCTTCTCTTTTGGCTGCAATGTTGGATTGGGTGTATCTTCCTATCCAACCAGTGGTTGTGTGAGAGATTTTATTGTTTATGATGCAAGCCTCCAGATGGGCTGCTGGACTTGGATCAGGAGAGATAGAAATAAGCTCCAATAAACTTGAACTCGGATTCAAGAATTTTTAGAACTGCGCAAGCTTGGGAAATTGGACGGAACTCTCGAGGTAACTCATAATGAGTTGATTCCAAAGCCAACTGAACGAAGACTCGTAGGGTTTCAACTTTGATGAAGAAAGTACTCTCCGATTCTGACTATAGATTGGTGAAAATTAGATGAGAACACAGACCTTCTGCACATCCAAATTCTGGAATTGAAATTCCGCAACTATGTTTTTGTCTTTTTTGGGTGATGTGATAGATATAGGACTCAAAATCAACTCTTCAAGGCTGGTGTGAAACACTACTAGGTTTCAATGAAGAGCTCTTCTAAGTTCAAAGGAAGGTGTCTTAGTACTTTCATTAATCAAAATGATCAAAATTCACTACCCATTACATGATAATTGGCCACTATTTATAGGCCTTACAAACCCTTGAATCGCTCAAAATAATCTCAACCATCCCCTATAATCCTAGGGTTGAGATTGTACATGGAGAAAATAAAAAGGAAAACTTAATTAACTAGAATTAATTTTCTTTTTGAAGTGCTTCACTATTGGTTGGTTTTGACATAGAAACTATCTCCACTGTCTTGATGTTTGTACCAATTTATTGAAGCTTGTTCCAATGTATAGATACTTATTCCTATACTAAGAAGCTGAAAAGTAACTTCTCACATATCAAACCCTAAAATATCTTACGATATCTCAACCGTCGATTCCAATTGAGCTTCTATGGCTGAAATTAAACTCTTACATTGCATAATAAAGACTAATAAGCAACCCATTGCGTCGAGATCCGCCCTCTTGACCTGTTTACTAAACCTTTGTTTAAAAATGTGTCTTCAAGAGTGTTTCAAACCATAGTTGTCACGGCGGTTAGGCGACCCAAGGCAATGGAGAGGGTCAAAATTCAAGGCGACACCAACTAGGTGAACAAGGCGTCCAAGGTGCCCGCCTAGGCGACCAAGGCGTCTGCCAAGGCACTGCCTAGGCGACGCCTTGACAACTATGTTTCAAACTGAAGCACAAATGTACTTCAGCTTGAGGAGGAGTATTAAGAGTTAAGGTATTGTACCGCAAGGGTATCCTTGTCATACCCTTGCTTATTAGGTCATATAAGTGGGTACATTAAGTAGTAAGGCCAATGTTCTCATTACTGCATATCTTAATTATAAATAAACATATACTACTGTTGGTTGGAGGTTAACACCATTCTCTCCATTCAGTAGCACTCTCCTTTTCTACCTTCCATGGTTTAAAAAATCGGTATTGGTATCGGCCATATTGGATACCGTTACATGCCTGATTCCATATCCGTGCAACGTTCCAATTCAGGGGTAAATCTGTCAAAAATAAATGAAAAGTGAGGGTAAAACCGTCAGATTCCGGCCAATCACTATCGGTATCGGCTGAGACCAATACTAGTACCGATACCGATATTTTAAATCATGCTACCTTCTATTCTTTCTTTTGCTTCTCTCTGGTTCTCTTCTTCTCTCTTTGTGTATGCATCATTACTGTTGGTCGTTTTAGATCTGAAACTGTTACACTGCCCATCTATATCTTAGTTGTAAATTTTGTTTCATTTTGGTCAAAGCTGATTCAGTGAGATTTTTTTTATTTGTGCTTCGGTTATTTCAGTCCATTTCGGTCGTTCAATCTGTTTCAGTTGTTTGGGTGCTGATTAGGTCAGGGAATATGTCTCATGATATTGTCCGCTCTGGGCGCTTAATGTCACCCTCACGGTTTTAAAAGACTTCATGAGGGAGTGAGGACTCCAATCGTTAAAAGAACCACGGTCTTCCCTTCACTCACTGATGTGGGACTATCTTAGTCGCCCCTGGGCTAGCTTTTGCTTTTTTTGGCTACAACAGGTGCTTTTGGCCATAACACATACCAGACGTGGATTTGGAATATTTTGCATTAATATTCGATTTAAATGGTTGACTTCTTTAATCTGAATTTTTTTTTTTTTATTAAAACTGAGATTTAAGGCACATTTATAGACTCATGTTTTGTCCCAATCAGTGAGATCAAGAGCTGAGGTGTCTTTGACCAAACTTGAAGCTTTGATTGAGTGATGCACCTGTGACCATTGATCGTTAAAGAAAGTAACTGAGAGTGACCTAAAGTGAAGAGGAAAATTAGTTGATTCATTAGTTTAGAAAGTATAGTAATAGAATTTGATCTTTTAGATGTGATGTATTCAAGTACCAAAGCATCTCATTTTTTGGGACCAAACTGAAAAAGGCACTAGAAAGAATTTTACTACTAGGTCTATACAGTTGTTGTGGACAAGTATGGTTACCGATTTGTAGTGTACCAAATACTTATTTAAAATCTAAAGAGACACCATTTATAGATATTTGGAGTTTGACATTTTTCTGGGAAAAAAAGTGTCCATTGGTTGGAAGGCACCTTATGTTTGTCAGTTTGTGTGATATTACTCTGGACACATTCTCAAGATATAAACATAGGTAGTTCTATATATGTAAACTTTCAGTTTTTATAGGGGCAATACAGTAGTTAACCTGTTACATAAACTAAAAGAGAATTTTATCCTACCAACTGAACCAAATTTTCATAATGATGCTGTTAACTATTTCTTTCAGTACTGGAGATGTCCGCATCAACTGGAATACTGTGACAAAAAATGGAACTACACTCAAAACTGGAGATATTGTTTCAGTTAGTGGTAAAGGAAGGCTGAAGGTAAGATATGAAATCCAGTCATATATTTCCTTTCTGATCACATCAATGCTAAATGGTATATTAATTGCACTGCCCCTGTACCTAAATACCTCCTGAAGAAAGCTAGAACCAGCCTTATTCCACTGGTGAAACCTCCCTCAAATTCAAACTCTCTTTCATGCAGATTGGGGAAATCAACACAACGAAGAAGGGAAAGTTTGCAGTTGAGCTTATTCAATATTTATAAGCTTCAATGCAGCACAAATTCTCAGTCGTTCATCATGGTTAATTGGAAGCACTGAAATAGAAGTTCAAGTGAGAGCTCGGTACCCTATTATTGTGCCAAAAGTGGTTAAGGTTATTTCTGAACCCAATTGTTAAAAAGATGTGGTCTTGTGTACATCAGAAAGAAACTTAAGAGAAGCATGTTAAAAGCTATTTGGAAAAACAGTTAGATCAGTCTTGATAGAAATGTGTGTTACACATCAGATCCATTTTTTCACAACTGACACTCTTTCAGAACAGTGCCCGCAATTTTCTAAAAACAAGCAATTGTCAATTTCATTTCAATATAAACAAAGGGACCGAGTACTTAAGCCATGGTGAATGGGAATCCATACTAAAACCCTATAGGGGTTTGTGAAATGTGAACCCTAGGACGGTGTGGTGAAGGAAAACTTTCTCCTAAACAACCTCCTTGTAACTTGTATTCAGAATCAGGGCAGTAAATCAGTAATGGTATTTTCTAAGGCTTGCCTCTACACCGACTGTTCACGGCGAAGGCATGATTATGAAGGATAATCATGCTATTTTCAGGTCATAATGCTTTGAACATTCAGAATCTCTTGCACTCACTTGTTTGATTGGTATTAACATGGCCCATCATTCTGGAGCAGGTACTAGGTCAATAATGCTAAGGAGTGTAAAATGATAGACCCTTTGTTTTATCCTTCCTCTTGGACAAGAATTCAGACGGTTAAACTCAATACCTATGAGATTTAACTAGACAATTGATGTCAGTCAATGTGGTATTGAATCTTTAGCTTATTGCATTGATATGACATTAAATGGTTAACATTCTACAATCTTTACTCATCATTTTCTTAAGGTTTATTTAGGGGTGTCAATCTGGGACCGAACCGGGTATCAGATTGGAACCAACTGATTAAAACCCGGAACTAGGGATGTAAACGGATCGGATTCGGATCGGATGTGATCGGAGCCGGATATTCCCTGGCCGAATACGGATACCTCTAAACAGATTCGGATGCGGATTGGATTCGGATTTTCGACCATCCGTTTACATATCTGCCTTGTGTAACCCGGACCTTCCTCCCCCTAGCGGATACAATTCTCTCTCAATCCATATCTCTTAGATCATGATTCTCTTTTCATCATATTCTAGAACTTGTTTAATCTTCAAAAACCCTAAAAATCATTATTTACTTAATTTTTTATTATTAAGTATTCGGATTTTTTTTCGGACGGATTTTAATCGGAGTATTCGGATTATTTTCCGGATATCTCTAAACGAATACGGATGCCCCTAAACGAATACGGATGCGAATTCGGATTCGGATTTCGGTTATCCATTTACATCCCTACCTGGAACCGATTTGAACTGATTGTTAGTTAATGAGTCAATTCTGGTCCTAGCCATTAGATTGATGTTTTATAGATTTTTTTGCAACAAATATAAGGATTTAATTTATTTTCCCCTCTTTTTTCAGATGTTTTAAGTTATTTGAGTAAAGGATTGCATGCGTACATAGGTCAAATATTTCTCTTAGGTTTAAATATTCACAAGAAGGCCACAGAAGCTTCAGTGCTACCACCTTAAAATGCAAAGTTATAAGGAGTTACCACATATTACAATACAACAGGGACAATACTTAATTTGCATGGGCTCTTATCAGTGTATGAAATCTCACTCAGCTAAAAAGCGACTTCGATCAGTTGGTATTATCATACTCATATCCGATTATATTTAGACGGATTTGGATAATATTCTATTAGTTTTCGGATGGATTCAGATAGTTTTTGAATAGTGATTTTTTGAATACAGATTTTCTTAAATGGATATGAACATGAATTGAATACGAATTTTTACTATTCGTTGACAACTTTACCGTTTTGTTGATGAGAGTTAGGGTTGAGACTGGAGAGTTCAGCAACTATCATTTCCTCTACTTTTCTTAGTCTTTAATTTTTTTTTACGTTTTTTTACTTTTGATTTTATCTTGCATTTATTTTAATAGATATGTGATTCCATGTATCATAGTGCATAAAACAATATATATAAACCAATAGAAAATCTAGAAAAAAGAATCACATTATCTTAACTTATAAAATTATAAAAATGAGAAAACAAAATCCAATAAGGTAACTTAATCAGATAGAAGGACACAGAGATATATTTCAGATATTTTATTACCATCGGATTGCTAAACGAATCGAATAATAATCAGCCAGATAGGGGGATTATCATATTCATATCAGATTAGGATTCTCTTAAATGGATACAAACACGGATTGAATACGAAATTTTGAATATCTGTGGACATCCTTACCTTAGCTGCACACTTTTTCCCTATGGCAAGTTGGAAACAACCTGCCTACTTGCTTTCCTTTTTTATACAAAAATTTTCAGATCTGATATCCAACGGCCTAACAGCCAAGATATACTTAATGAATTTGCATGCAAATAAGAGATGTCAATCTGTTTCCATCACCTCCCTGGAAAACCAACAATGACCTTTGTTTTTTGGTGTGTAGAAAATGAGTTAGATTACTACTCTTCAGAGACAATGCTCCCACAAGAATCTCCTCCCATAAAAAAAACTTCTAAACTTAGGTTGGATTTTTAACTTCCACAATAAATTTCAACCTTTACGTCTACTCACATACTCATTGGCAGCAGATATAATTACTGTCGTCCATATTTTTGGCGATGGAAACCTAGCTTAGTGACGATTTTTTTTTCCATCGCCAAAAATGGGATTACTTGTATTTAATTCATAACAAACTATTTCACAGTGTCTTGGTAAACCAGTTTTATTAAAAGGGCAAAACCAAGAATTAATTTGCACAGACACATTGTAGCCATAGATGCATCCAACCAATTAACCAACCAACCATTACAATGAGTTCAGGAAAATTCAAGCCTTTGGGTTTGATACTCTAAATTGTGATGATAAGAAGCTCATGCTTTCTCTCGTCCTCTTGGGAAAGACTGGGAGCGGTCTACATCTGTTGATCTTTCTTCCGCTGTCTCCCCATATACATTCAGGTATGATCCAAACCAAGTTTATTTGGATCTTGAATCGATTGGTCTAATACTCTTTATGGATAAAAGGAACTTCGTCCTGGCTCAAGCTCCTTGGTAGTTTGAACATTATCTTCTTCACCTGGTTTCCCATCCGGTTAATGTTGATTTCTTTGCCATGAACGCGAGGCGCTTCCTATTTGGAGACAAGTATGTGATGTTCCTGCCGATTGTTTTGTGGTTGAGGTGGTCAAACAAGCTGTTTCTTGTGCAGGACGTCTTCTGGATGTCCACCTCAATCCGGTTGAGCTTGGTCTCCCAAGTAACACGGTGAGGGTGAAGATTATATTCAAGCTTAAGCGCTCTCCATCAGCATTTCTTCTAAGATCAGAAACAGTGCAGGCATCTTGTTTCTCGTATCCATCAAATACGAACTTGTCTCCTTCTGTGTTCGATGTGGCTCGGGCTCCGTCTCACAAACTTCAACTATGTCCCACATTCAAATAATCTTTTCTCTTCATTCTTTGCATGAAACTAGAAAGCAAAATAATCTCAATATTCTTCTAAAAGGGGTAGAAGAATTCAATACCGCATGCCAATTGAACAATCACTCTTAAAAAGCAAACTAAAAAAAAAAAACCCCACAAAAAGGAATTATTCAAACTACTAAAATCTGAAGCTTTATCACATTTCTTAGAATTATGATTCTAAACTCAACTGCAAGAGTGGTGACACAAACAAAAACATTTAAAATTAACTTCAACTTCCCATTCCAATTAGCAATTTAATATCCCTTTAGCATTTTTAAATCTTGAAAGATTTAAACCTTTCTGAGCATTTTGCGCCTTGTTGACCTCTGCAGCATCACCCCAATGAGTTCATTAGCCAGTTGATTAAAAGAAGAGTGGCAAGGTGAAAAAAAAAACCGAATAAGATACCAACTTACAGCACTGAATAACCTAACAACTGAGCTCCAGCATAAAAAATGCAGAGGCAAATGGAGTTATAGACGAGGGAAACACAAAATCTGAGGCAGACAGGGAATTTGGGTTAAACAAAATTTCACCCAAAAAAAATATAATAATACCTCTTTTTGTTGCAACCGTGAGAAGAAACTTTTCATGTGAATCCAAGAAATTAGCAGGTTTCACATGCCCCTTCTCTCCCACCTGGATTTGCAGAAGGCATGAAAAATATGAACACAATTAATTGAAGCCAAACCAAGTTTCTGAAATTTTTTTTTTGGGGAAGAAGGTTTGTCTGGTCCAGCAAGTCTAGAGGGTATGTCTAGATCAGCACAAATATTGCCACATGGCAGATTGGAAAGAGATGAAATTTTATGAACAGGTTGAGGAAGGAGAAGAGATGAGAGGAAGAAGGAGACGAGGAGAAACAAGAGAGAGTATTTCGGTTGAAAGTGTGTGTGTAGGAGAGACTTCTCCACACTCTATATTACTTGAATAGAATTAATAACTTATTACATCCATCTCCCTAGGGAGATAAAAGGTTAAAAGAGACAAATAAGATAAAATACATAATAAGGCAACTAGTCCACAGTCTAGTTCCCAAACTACCCCTGTTACATATCTACTAACAACTCTAACACTCCCCCTCAAGTTGGAGAATATATATCATGCATTCCCAGCTTGCTTAAGAGAGAACTAAACTGAGGAGAGGCAAGGGCCTTGGTGAGGATGTCTGCCAGCTGATCACCAGTTTGCACAAAAGGAGTACAAATGCAGCTAGAGTCTTTCTTCTCCTTGATGAAGTGTCTTGCAACCTTAATATGTTTAGTTCGGTCATGCTGAATAGGGTTGTGGGCAATACTGATGGCAGCCTTGTTGTCACAATAGAGTCTCATAGGGCCTTCAGTGTCAAATCCCAGTTATTGAACAAGTCTTTTCAACCATATGAGTTCACACACTCCATGAGTAGCTCTAAATTCTGCCTCTGCACTGGATCTGGCTACAACAGGCTGTTTTTTGCTCCTCCATGTAACCAAATTACCTCCCACAAAGGTACAATAGCCTGTAGTAGATCTCCTGTCTGTAACAGAGCCGGCCCAATCTGCATCAGTGAAACCTTCTACTCTCAAGTGGTTGTGTCTGGCATACAACATTCCTTTCCTTGGGGAAGACTTCAAATACCTAAAAATGTGATACATGGCATCCAAGTGGCCACTCTTGGGAGCATGCATGAATTGGCTCACCACTCCCACTACATAGGAGATATCTGGGTGTGTCATAGCAAGATAGATAAGCTTCCCAACCAGCCTTTGGTACTTTCCCGCATTAACAAGTGGAGGACCACAATCTTCTCCTAGTTTGTGATTCTGCTCAATAGGAGAATTTGCTGGTTTGCAGCCCAACATCCCTGTCTCTGTCAATAAATCAAGAACAAACTTCCGTTGACATATGTTGATTCCTTTCTTGATCCTTGATACTTCAATTCCTAAGAAGTACTTCAAGGGGCCCAGATCTTTGATTTCAAACTGTTGTGCCAAGTATCTTTTCAGTGTACCTATCTCAGTTATATCATCTCCTGTGATCACAATATCATCAACATAGACAATAAGGGTTGTGATGGTACCATTGCCCCGCTTGGTAAAGAGAGTGTGATCAGCTTGGCTTTGAGAATATCCATTCTTCAGAATAGCTTGTTGGAAGCATTCAAACCATGCCTCTGGTGACTGTTTGAGACCATACAGTGCCTTCTTGAGGAGGCACACTTTCCCTTCAGCTAAAGGCATCTTGAAGCTTGGTGGGGGTTGCATGTACACTTCCTCTTCCAAGTCACCATGGAGAAAGGCATTCTTCACATCTAATTGATATAATGGCCAATCTTTGTTGGCAGCCAGTGATAAAAGAACTCTTATAGAGTTATGCTTAGCCACAGGAGCGAATGTCTCCTGATAGTCAATCCCATAGACTTGACTGTACCCCTTGGCAACCAACCTTGCCTTGTATCTCTCCACAATACCATCAGATTTGTACTTGATTGTATAGACCCATCTGCATCCAACTGGGACACGTCCCTTAGGAAGATCCACCAACTGCCAAGTATCATTCTTCTCAAGAGTCATCATCTCCTCAGACATAGCTTGTCTCCACTTTGGGTCAAGCATAGCATCATTGACATTCTTGGTAGGCATGCGATTGATGAGAAAGGAGGCAGTGAGGAGAGGAGCAGACCAAAAGGTCTTGGGGACATGCATGCCAAACAAGAGACTACGGGTGACTTCCAATAAATGGCGATTCTTTCTCTCAGCAACCCCATTTTGTTGGGGGGTGTCAACACACGCTAGCTGATGGAGAATGCCATTATCAGTAAAGAAGGTTTGGAGGCCGCCAAACATATATTCCCCCCCCTTTATCAGATCGAACAATTTTGATCCGAGTGTCAAACTGAGTAAGAATCATCTGATAAAAGGTTTTAAATGCATCACAAACATCACTTTTATGCTTCATAAGAACAGTCCAAGTAGCATGAGAAAAATCATCAACAAAGGACACAAAGTAACGATAGCTAAATAAAGAAGTAGTTCTATTACCATGATATGGATAAGAGGAACGACAATGTTTGGCAACCATACATGGTTCACATTGAAAAACATGAGAAGAAGCAACAGAAGAAAATAAGTGGGGCAACTGTTTCCTCATTACAACAAAAGATGGATGGCCAAGACGACGATGCCATAACATAACAGACTCCACAGAACTACTATCAGTACGGCCACACACATAAGACTGAGTTGTGGGAAAAAAAGGGTAAAAAAGATAGAGGCCTTGCTCTTCACGTCCACTACCAATAATCCTCTTCGTCACCAAATCCTGAAAAAGACAGTGAGAAGGGAAAAATGTGACGCAGCAATTCAAAGATTTTGTCGAGTGATTCACAGATAAAAGGTTAACTGTAAGGTTAGGAACATGAAGAACTGAAGTAAGAGAAATAGATGAGGTGATAGGAATACTACCCTTACCAGATATGGAGGATAGGGAGCCATCAGCTATCCTAACCTTATCCTTACCAGAGTAAATGGTATGGGAATCATAATTATGGGACGTACCAGTCATATGGTCAGTGGCACCAGAATCAATTACCCAAGACTGGGCTGCAGTAGAGGCTGAAGTAGAGACCTGTAAAGCTGAGGATGATGAGGAGCTGGCTACAGAAGGTGTAGAGGATGAGCTAAGCTGTGACATGACCCGGCGAACCACTGTTTTCATAAAGGTGGAGTCATCCTGTATAGCATCTGTCTCAATCATCACAGAGTGAGCTCGAGCTCCCCCTTTGCGGCCACCATGACCACGTGTGCCAGGAGGATGGCCATGAAGAGACCAACACCTATCTTTGGTGTGTCCAGTTCTCCCATAATGATCACATTTAAACCGGTCCTGACCAACTCCACTGGCACCAACGGTCTCCACTGTATTGGCTACCTCTCGGGTAGGCCCCGGTCCTCTACCACCTCCGCGGGTGTCTCTGGAAAAACTGGAGTTGAGGGCTGACCTCTCAAGAGAGGATACTGAAGCTGGCTCTATAGCAACACGCCGAGTCTCCTCACTCTGTAAGTAACTACAGACCTCACTAAGAGATGGAAACGGAGACCGGCCTAAGATCTGAAGCCTGATGGGCTCATAGTCAGGGTTCAGGCCACCGAGTAAAGTGAAGACACACTCCTTTTCAAGAGTTTGATATACCGTAGCCTCATCCTCTGGGTCCTTCAAGTGGAGATCCCTATAGTGGTCATATTCTTCCAAAAGGCCAAGAAAGGCATTGTAGTACTCAGAAATGGTCCTATCACCCTGCCTCATGGAGTTAATCTTTTGGTGGAGCTGATAGACCTTGGCAGAGTCACCCACTCTATCAAAAGTCTGTGAAACACTATCCTAGATTGCCTTGGCAGTCTCCTTTCTTATAAACTTTCGTTCAATCTCAGGAGTCATAGAGAAGATCAGCCATGTCATGACTGTAGAATTGTCGGCTTCCCATTGGTCATAGGTAGGTGAACCAGGCGCTGGAGCTGTAATAGTGCCTGTAATGTACCCCAGTTTTCGTTTGCTTTTCAGTGAAAGCCTCACAGAGTGTGACCAGTCCAAATAGTTGGTACCATCAAGCTTCACAAAGGAGATCTGTGTAGGTGTGCTCTCATAAACAACTGGAGGAGCTGTGGGAGGGGGCTGTGAAGTAGCTGAACCAAGCTCAGAGGTAGGTGTATCAGCCATCTTATATGGGAAGAAACACTTGACCATAAAACAGAGAACAAACAGCAGTTAGGGAGTACACACTCAACCCAAAAATAGAAAAGTCCAACACCAAACTGGAATTCCAGCATGGAGGAACCAGAGAAAAATGGGCAGAACTTCACCCTAACACTATCCAAGAAGGGGAATCCACTCAAGACCTCAACTAGAGGTGTCCATAATCATCCCACAAGCAAGAAGAAAGTCCATATTACACAAAAAAGCAAAGCACAAGCAACTAGCAGCAGTCTCTGTTTTACCTGGGCAGAATGGATGTTCACAAAACTGAGCTATGCTCAAAAGAAGTCAGCAACCAGCAAGAGGGGACACAAGAGGCATGAAGAAGACCCAAAAACGATCTCAGTGGGCTGCTCCATGGTCCAAATACTTGCTGAAATGCAGGCAAAACAAGGATCGCAACAGAGAATCGGCGGAAGCCCTAGTGAGTCTTGGTTCTCTTCAAAACTCCATAGAAACTTCGAGCTGCTCAAATAACTTCATCCACCATTGAAGCAGGTTGTGTAGGACTCAGATACGATCTTAAAGAGCTACTCCATGATCCAAACACAGCCCGAGAGAAGGAGATACAAGGCCTGCAGCAGGAACCTGGCGAAAAACCTAGATGAGGCTGGGTGAGCTCTAAAACTTCATAAGGGCTTCAATGTAGCTCAAGAAGCAGCATCAATCACTTGAATAGGTTGAAAAGAACCTATTTCAGACTCCTTCACAAGCAGTTTACATAAGAGCCTCTTCCTTGGAATCCCTTATCTTCTTGGATTCCAAAGAGAGGAAAAAATAAGGAACAAGGAGGATGGATACGACTCTCAAACCCTTATCTCTGATACCAAGTTAGATTTTAGGTTTAGTTAGAAGAGGAGAACAAGATGAGAGAAAGGAGAAGAGATGAGAGGAAGAAGGAGACAAGGAGAAACAAGAGAGAGTATTTCGGTTGAATGTGTGTGCGTAGGAGAGACTTCTCTACACTCTATATTACTTGAATAGAACTAATAACTTATTACATCCAACTGCCTAGGGAGGTAAAAGGTAAAAAGAGACAAATAAGATAAAATACATAATAAGGCAACTAGTCCACAGTCTAGTTCCCAAACTACCCCTGTTACATATCTACTAACAACTTTAATAGTTGACCCCTAGGTCAACTGCTCAAAAGCCAAGTTTCAGCTGAAAAAGAGTTGGCCAAGTGGCAAATTGTTGAAATTCCAGTGAAGAAATTGACTAGTGAACGATGGAAATATGCAAATACATGGGAGGGTTTATGATTAGATCTGAATCTGAAAGTTAATGTGGCCAATTTAGACCGTGTCCTAGATATCTATATGGTCGAAATAGCCAGATCAGCCTTCCACATGGCAAAACTTGGTTTGATTCCGGAATATCCTCTAGACTTGCTGGTCTAGAAAAGCTTTTGCATTTTTGAAATACAAGAACATTAAGCAACACTAAATTGAATTGGATGGTTGAAAGCACAGTAGGATTTTTAAACAAATTACCAACTGTTTCTCCTTCTTGGTTCCCCTTTAGACTTCCATTCAGCTTCCTCTTTTGCAAGCTTCTTCTGGGCCGACAGGACAGGACCCTGCAAAGATATTCATTGAACGTTAGATGATTCATATGTTAAAGTTGAATATAAAAGGTGGTACACAACTCAGGCTGTTTATTTACTAGGGGATTATCTGGCATATTCTTCCTAGTGATCTTAATAAAGGCTATTCTAAATGCTTTACAGCCTTCCACAAACTTTGTAATTCCTGGCTGATTTCGATCTCCATCATCTTCAGAAGAATCCTCGTTTCCACTACCACCTGGACCATTTTCTTCTTTGTCTCCACTGGAATTTCCCTCCAAAACCTCTTTTTGACCAAGAGCCCTATTACTTGCTTCTCCCACTTCCGAGGTGGGCTGCTCGTCGTCCTCATCATCCGAAGTATGCTCTTTTGCCCTTCTGCAAAACAGTTTTTGCATTTTCTTGTCTATTCTAACCCTTTCTCAAGTACTTGGAAATGGTTTCACTCTTTTCTTCGCTTTACGACCCTTACGTTTCCCAGCCTTATTTTATTTCGAGCCATCTGTTTTATCTTGCAGATGGCTTGCTTCAGCCATGGTCTATAGAACTCAACAGATGAACAAACTGAATACAATCTCTCTTCTAGCCTTCTGCAAAGATTTTTATAAATTAATCCAACCACAAGAGTAACCTAAAGGCAATGTGTTGAGATGTGTTGGCCAATATTATAAGGGTACTTTTGGTATTTTATTTATGCTTTATTTATGTACTTTTGAACAAGGGTAGAGTTGTAATTTGTTGTGACACTGTTCACGTGAAACAAGTAGTGAAGAAAGTGTTTCCTTTTGTAATCTCTTTTATTATTATTATTATAAATAGAGAGCTTGATGATCTCATTGATCATTCAAGCATTCTCGAATTCAGGTTTTGATAACATGGTATCGAGAGAAATTCTTCTCGATCTAGGGTTTTCAAAACTCTCCTCTCCATCGATTCCTTCTCTTCCCTTCTTTTCATTGACTTCCTCTCTCTCTCTCCTTTCTCTTTGCTTGGTTCTCTCAACCCTTCAAGGGTAGCACTAATGAGGTGATCCAATTATGGTTCGAGTGCTGCCCTCCAATCCACCTCAATTTTAATGCCCTAAAAGTTGATCGATAGTCCTGAATTATCTCTCTACGATTTGGACTGCTTCAACCTTTTTTGGAAATCGATCTCACAACTCTTGGAAGATCGATTACTTCTTTGGAGCATCATTGGCAGGGCTTCAAACAAGCATCTATCATACTTGGATTATTATCAATTGAAGACCTCAAAGCTTCACCCTTTTTTCCCTTCTTATCGATCTCAACTATCGGGTTTTGTAAAACCCGACACATTATCGATTTGGAATTTTTGGGCTCTTGTTTGGGGAGTTTTTTGTGGGTTAATTCCCTACTCATCTGCTGCAATTAAACACTGTTTCACACCAATTAGTGCAGCTTTTTCCTGCAGATCGAATTTTAGAATTCATAATCGATTTCACGCCTAGCAAGGTTTTTTTGAAGATCAGTTTTTTTGTTCACCTCAAGGTTCGACATCCGTCTAGCTGTCCTATGGGTGACTTAGAGATAACCTCGGCTACTTACTGGAGGAGATCAAACTAGGAATGACTTCCTTCCTTATGTCAGACCATCAAGCTTGATGGTACCAACTACCTAATTTGGGCCGATCATTATCCCGATGTGGTGGTAGGGGACTCATTGGCCATCTTACTAGTACCACCAAACAGCCCATCGAAGAAGGTGCTGCCCGTACTAAATGGGCTACCAATGATGCAATGGTGATGTCCTTTGTTTGAACTCCATGACAACCGACCTCTCTAGTCAAGATCTTCTCCTTGACATCGCTACTCGGATATGGATCGCCGTCAAGGGTACTTATGGTCGTTCAGGGAGTGGTGCTCAGGTTTATGAGATCAGGAAAACTCTTCAAAACACTACTCAGAAGGAGATGACAGTTACTAAGTATTATGCTGCCCTCAGTGCTTATGGCAACAATGGATCACTATGCTAGGTTTTGACCTACTCGTTGCGGATATTACCGCCTACCACACATATGTAGATCAGTTTCGGGTCTATGACTTTTTGGCTAGACTCAATGATGAGTATGATCCTATTCGGGTGCAGGTTCTTGGATGGGTTCCTTTCCCCACTTTGGAGGAAACTTTTTCCTATGTCCACAGTGAAGAGACAAGGAGGGTTGCTATGATGATTACTCCTAAGGTTGAAAGATCAGCCTTACAGACTGCTGGTTCCACTATTGATACTTCTCGACATCGTTGCTGCTAATGCTACTGCTAAAGAGCCTGTGAAGTGTGACCATTGCCACAAACCCTATCACACTAAGGCTCAGGGTTGGAAGCTTCATGGGAAGCCTGCTGATTTTGAGAGCAAAAGAGGTCATGGTAAGTCTAAAAACAAAGCCAATCACACCTGAAAGTGTAGCTCCAGCTCCCACTACTCGACATCGGTTTCTCCCAGGAAGAACTTCAAGCTCTCCCGCCTCGTTGACTTCATCTGCTGCCTCTACTACATCTCCCGCCAATTCAGGTTCCTTCTTTGCCGTGCAGGTATTTCCTTTTTTGGTCATCGTGCATCGAGTTTCCACTCCTTGGATTATAGACTGCGGAGCTACCGATCACATGACAGTTCCTCCAGTATTTTTAACACTTACTTTCCTGCTTCTGGTAAGGACAAAGTTAAGATTGCTGATGGGTCCCTCTCCGCCATATCCGGGAAAGGATCCATTAGTTGTTCCCCTTCTTTGACATTATCTTCTGTGTTGCATATTCCCAAGTTTACCACTAACCTTCTCTCCATTAGTAGTATCACCAAATCTTTGAACTGTAAAGTGACCTTCTTTCCTACTCATTGTGTTTTTCAGGAACTGGACTCGGGGAAGACGATTGGATCGGGTAAAGTACATGGCGGATTGTACCTGCTTGATGGAGATCCTATATCTACGCAGGCATTACCTTCTAGGCTTTGTTCCTCAGCATCGTTCTCTTTTGAATTACACATATGGCACTCTAGACTAGGACATCCCCCTTTAGGTACCCTATCTACTTTATTTCCAGCATTAAGTACTTCATGTAATAAAGAAGATTTTTTTTGTGAGCCTTGTGTCTTGGCCAAACAGACACGTTCAAATTATCCAACTTCTAATAAAAGATCATCTTCTTTATTTCATGTTGTTCATTCTGATGTGTGGGGTCCTAGTCGAAAAATTTCACTTTCGGGTCATCGGTGGTATGTCACCTTTATTGATTGCTATTCCAGGTTCACTTGGGTCTATCTTATGCACCATAAAAGTGAGGTTTTTTCTTGTTTTCAACACTTTCACAAGCTGGTTCAAACTCAATTTAATGCCACTGTTCAGACTTTAAGGAGTGATAATGGGAGAGAGTATATGGAAGGTCAATTCCAAAAATACTTGGCTGCCCATGGCATCCTCCATCAGACCAGTTGTGTGGATACTCCGGCCCAAAATGGTGTGGCTGAGAGGAAGAATCGCCACCTCTTGGAGGTAGCTCGTGCTCTTCTGTTTGCCCGTAATGTCCCTTCCGTTTATTGGGGGATGTTGTCTTCTTACGCAACCTATTTAATTAATAGGCTGCCCAGTCGGGTCCTTAACTCTAGAGCCCCTGTTGAGCTATTACTTGGCTCTTCCTCCTTTGTTGTTCCCCCTAAGGTTTTTGGCTGCATTTGCTATGCCAGGGATACAAGGTCCCTGGGCAAACTTGACCCACGTAGTCTTCGGTGTATTTTCTTAGGGTACTCTGCCACACAGAAGGGGTACAAGTGCTATCACCCTCCATCCCGCCGGACTTTTGTCAGCATGGATGTCGTGTTTTATGAGAGTATCTCCTACTATGTGTCCCCACATCTTCAAGGGGTGAGTATTAGCGAAGATGTGTTGACTTTAGACTCTCCACCTCCACTCCAGTTGGTTCATGATGAGGCTAAATCTATTCAGCCTACTATTCAGCCTACTTCGCTCGTTCAGCCTCCTTCTAGTCCTCCTCCTCCTCCTCCTGAGTCAGGGGGAGAGGTTCCTATACAAGGGGAGCAAACCACACCAGCCCAGACTCCTGTCCAGAGGGCCATTAGTGAATTTCAGGGTATGATTGATGCTAGCAAAATGAAGACCTATGCAAGGAAACATAAGTAGGTTCAATCAACTGTTGCTCCCGTACCCATCCAGTTGCCGAACCTGGATCCAGAACCTGCTTCTCCACCAGGTAATATTCCTTCTCCTGAGTTGCCTATTGCCCTTCGCAAAGGTGTCAGAACTTGCACTCAGCATCCCATATCTCATATTGTGTCTTATGACTCCCTTTCCCCATCATTTCGTGCTTTTATTTCTTCTCTTTCTTCTGTTCGTGTTCCTAACAATTGGCAGGAAGCTCTATCAGATGGAAAGTGGAAGGCAGCCATGATGGAAGAAATGGAAGCTTTGAAAAAAAATAACACATGGGAGCTTGTGGTTCTTCCACCTGGGAAGAAAACCGTTGGATGTAGGTGGGTGTTTGTGGTGAAACAGAAGGTGGATGGCATTGTGGATAGGTATAAGGCACGATTCGTGGCCAAGGGTTTCACTCAGACATACGGCATTGATTACCAGGAGACCTTTGCACCTGTTGCAAAGCTGAATACAGTTCGTGTGTTGTTATCATGTGCTGTCAACCTTGGTTGGGATTTGCAGCAGCTAGATGTTAAAAATGCCTTCCTAAATGGAGCACTGGAGGAGGAGGTATATATGGACATTCCACTAGGGTTCTCTTGTGACAGTAAATAAAGGAAAAGTGTGCCGCTAAAGCGTATGTATGGGCTGAAACAATCACCCCGAGCTTGGTTTGGTCGATTCCACAAGGCCATGATTTCGTGGGCTATAAACAGAGTAATGCTGATCACACACTCTTTATTAAGAGGGTTGGTGAAAAACTCACTGTTCTTATAGTCTACGTGGATGACATAGTAGTTATGGCAATGATGGTGATGAGATCGACAGTTGAAGACCTTCCTAGGCCAGGAGTTTGAGATCAAGGATCTAGGGAAGTTAAGATACTTTCTTGGGATTGAAGTGGCCGGATCTTCAAAAGGCATATTTCTCTCCCAAAGAAAGTATGTCCTAGACTTGTTGGCTGAAACAGGTTTGCTAGGTGCCACCCTTTGGATACTCCTATGGATCCCACTGTTCGTCTCAAGGAAAATGAGGGTGAGCCTCGTAGATAAAGGCCGTTACCAAAGGCTTGTAGGGAAGCGATTTACCTTTCACACACTTGTCCGACATTCGTTGTTCGTGAGTACCGTGAGTCAATTTATGCATAATCCCTACACTTCACATATGGAGGCTTTCTTCACATTCTACACTATTTGAAGTCAGCTCCTGGAAAAGGCATTCTTTTGTCTTCACATGGTCACCTACGGATAGAAGCATACACCGATGCTGATTGGGCTGGTTCTGCAGATCGAAAATCTATTTCTGGGTATTGTCATTTGCAGGTGGAAATCTTGTCACTTGGCGTAGCAAGAAGCAAAATGTAGTTGCTCGTTCTAGTGCCGAAGCTGAATTTAGAGCTATGGCACAAGGGATTTGTGAGTTACTTTGGCTTAAAGGTCTGCTACAAGATCTGAGTATTCCTATTCGCCTTCCTATGATGCTATATTGTGATAACAAGGCTGCAATTAGTATAGCACACAACCCGGTACAGCATGACCGTACCAAGCATGTTGAAGTGGATAGGCATTTCATCAAGGAGAAATTAGAAGATGGACAGATTTGTATTCCCTTTGTGACTTCTTTTCGATCGACTTGTCGATGTCTTCACCAAGGGACTGCCTGGAAAGTTGTTTTATCCTAGCCTAGTCAAGTTGGGTATGTGTGATATCTATGCCCCAACTTGAGGGGGAGTGTTGAGATGTGTTACCCAATATTATAAGGGTACTTTTGGTATTTTATTTATGTACTTTTGAACAAGGGTAGAGTTGTAATTTGGGCTGTGACCGCTGTTCACATGAAAGATTGTCGTGAGCGATCTTGTGAACAAGTGTTTCCTTTTGTAATCTCTTTTATTATTATTATTATAAATAGAGAGCTTGACTGATCTCATTGATCATTCAAGCATTCTCAGAATTCAGGTTTTGATAACACAATGTTTTGTAAAATAGAAAAATAATATCTCAACATGGTATCATTACATAACTATGTTGTGACTTGTGAGAGAGAGGATGAAGGCGAAGGTGGGGGTGTGACTTGGGAGTTGGGACTTGGGAGACTCAACCACTCAAGGTACTTTAACAGAACTAGAATAGTTAGTACTGCCGCAAACTTCTGTTCTGAGTAAGTGTTTATAGGCTAGAAGTGTTCTTTTCTTATTTCTGTTCTCGAGGACTTCTGTGGGAGTGAAATGCGTTTGGTAACATCGTAAGAAGTGTTTCTGAATTAGAAAAGAAACAGAAACATGTATGGACGCTACTTTAACAGAACACTTCTGGCACTTCAACACCAATTTTTAATGTTGCTTGTCCAGTTTCCCTTCTTCACCTACTCTCTTCCCCCATTCTTGGCATATATATAAAATTTTATATGCTAGACAGCTTGAGGTTTCATTTATTTGGCATACTACAATAAGAAAACACTCAGCCAAATATTAAAAATAGAATATGAAAGTCATACCATGGTATCTGTATTCAGTATATCCATATTTGTGAGACAATACCCAATTCCAATATGAATGTCCATATACAAAACCATAGGCTGCTCTTTTGATTGTTCCTAGTTCCTCAACTTGTAATCCTAAAATTTTCAAAACACGAATTGGGAGCAGGGGAAAGGGGACAGAGTAAAGACCATTCAAACTATTCTGTGTCAGTAATCAGTATCACTATCAACAACTAGAATGCAGTCCACCTCTCCAGTAGCAATTCTCATTGTGCATTATACAAAAACATAGAACTCACACAAACCACAGAGTAGCAATTCTCACTGCACATCATCTAAAACTCTTTTTTGTTTTTCTTCCTTCAATTTCAAGGTGAGGGAGGGAAACATAAAAGGCTTTGGCTCCTGTCTCGAGCAGTGGTGATATCTTTATCATGGAAATCAAGGACACGATGATGAGATGACATGTATAACAATTATATTACAGTATAGTTAGTGGCCTACTTGTTAGGTTTTAGAGTAAAAAGAGAAGAAAGAAGAAAAGCTCCAAGAGAGACAAAGTTCAAACACGATTTGGTGTAATCTGTTTTTTCTCTCAACTAGAGACAACCAGCTTTATATTGAAAAGAATATTTAATTATACTCAGGCCCTTAGCCTAATACAAATAACACATAGAATACATAAAAAGGGGTTTATGTACAAGTATACCCTTGAAACAACTATTCTTAACACTCCCCCTCAAGGTGGGTGGTATATGTCATACATACCCGACTTGTCTAACATAAAACTGAAGTGACGAGAACTAAGTCCTTTGGTGAATATGTTTGCCACTTGTTCATTTGTCTTCACAAAAGGAGTACAAATAGTCTTAAACTCTATCTTCTCCTTGATAAAGTGTCTATCAACCTCAACATGCTTTGTTCGGTCATGTTGAACCGGATTGTGAGCAACGATGGCTGCCTTGTTATCGCAGATAGACTCATAGGCTCGTTGTCTCAAACCCCAATTCTTGAACAAGTTTCTTCAACCACAAGATTTCACACACACCATGGGCCATGGCTCTAAACTCTGCTTCAGCACTTGACCTTGCTACCACAGGTTGCTTCTTACTTCTCCAAGTGACTAAGTTTCCCCCAACAAAAGTACAGTATCCAGAAGTGGACCTTCTATCCGAAATAGACCCAGCCCAATCAGCATCTCTATAAACTTCGATTCTTAAGTGATCATTCCTAGAGAAGAGAAGTCCCTTTCTAGGACATGACTTTAGGTACCTGAGGATCCTATAAACTGCATCAAGATGTCCCATCTTGGGTGCATGCATAAACTGACTCACTACTCCAACAGCATAAGTTATGTCAGGTCTGGTGAGGGAAAGATAGATTAGCTTGCCAACTAATCTCTGGTATTTTTCAGCATCCACAAGAGGTTCGCCACAATCTTCCCCCAGTCTGTGGTTCTGCTCAATAGGGGAGGAGATTGGTTTGCACCCTAAGTAACCTGTCTCTGTAAGAAGATCAAGAACAAACTTCCTTTGGCAAACACTGATCCCTTGCTTGGACCTTGAAACTTCAATCCCCAAAAAATACTTCAATGGACCGAGATCTTTGATCTCAAACTGCCCAGCCAAATAAAACTTAAGTTTTGAGATTTCAGCTTCACTGTTTCCTGTAACCACAATGTCATCAACATAAACAATGAGAGTTTTAGTAGTACTGCCCTTCCTTTGTATAAACAATATGTGATCAGCTTGACTTTGAGTATACCCATTCTATAGGAGGGCTTGTCTAAACCTCTCAAACCAAGCCTTAGGAGACTGTTTGAGTCCATAAAGAGCCTTCCTAAGACGACAAACTTTCCCATTATCACCAGTAAGCTTGAACCCAGGAGGATGATGCATATACACCTCTTCTTCTAGGTCACCATGTAAGAATGCATTCTTCACATCAAGTTGGTACAATGGCCAATCAAGATTTGCAGCCATTGAGAGAAGTACACGGATGGAGTTGTGCTTGGCTACTGGGGCAAAGGTCTCTTGATAGTCAATGCCATACACCTGTGTATAACCCTTAGCGACCAATCTTGCCTTATACCTCTCCACAGTACCATTTGACTTGAACTTAACTGTGAAAACCCATCTGCATCCAACAGGGGTCCTCCCTTTAGGAAGCTCAACAAGGTCCCAAGTGTGATTCTTCTCTAGAGCCAACATCTCTGTATTCATTGCTTCTCTCCATTTTGGATCTACCATAGCTTCTGCTACATTCTTGGGAATATGGAAGAGATAGCCACAGAAAAGGCTATACCTGTAAGGGAGATAGAATCATAGGAAACAAACTTGGCAATGGGATTAGTACATGCCCTAATACCCTTGCGGTGGGCAATAGGAAGATCTAAGTCTGAGGATATAGAAGTAGAAGAAGGTATACCTGTCTCGATGGATGGAAGTTCAGGATGAGGAGACACAGCAGGGTTTTGGCAGGTCTTCTTTATAGGAAGCCATGAAGCAGGATTTCTCCTGTCTTTCGTATACAATAGTAGCTCCCCCTGTTCTCTATTCACCTGTGCACTGGGAGACTCCCCCTCAACAACATTATCCACAGGAGGCTCCCCCTCAACAACAGTATCCATAAAACTTTTCTTTCCCTTGTCAATCTGAAAAGGAGAAATAGAAACAGGGGAGAAAAGAGGAGCTGAAACAAACTCTGGAACCTCTTCACCCTCTACACCACCTCGAGATGAACACTCCCCCTGAAGAGGTGACCGAAAATAAGGAATAGTTTCAAAGAAATGGACATCTTTGGAGAGTAGCTCCTTCTTAACACTACTGACAGAAGGAGCTCAACAATATACACGACATCAATCTCCTCAACATGGAAAGTATACAAAAAACATAAACAGATAAACAGAACATTCAACCATTACATAAAAATTCAATTCAATTCAATTGGCAGAAGTGCAAGTTCCCCCACCCTATTGCTCTATGGAAGAGTATAACGATCTCCTTCCCCTCCCCTACACGATTCAAACTTCATCCAAGTTCATCTCCCTAATCCCACACTGGAAACATCGGAATCCCTCTTTCTTTCCTTGGCCTTTGAAGAGCGAAAACAGTTTACAGTTATGCTTACATATTCCTAGCATCTGGTACATATCCATACTCATGTAGATGCCCATACAATCCATCCAATCCCTCATAAATACAATTACATTCAGCATGGGTTTGATCTGCTGTAACCTGCTGTAACAAACACTTGCACACCACTCTTCAGCTCAACCCAGCTGCACCCTGGTGTCTTCCTAACATTTCTTTCTCTCATTGTGTGCCTGATGTCTGATACCTCCTCATACCGGCCTATGGTTCCATAGATGTGGGACATCAACACATAACTCCCGCAGTGCTCTGGCTCCAGCTCTAACAATCGCTGCAATGCTAATTCAGCCAGTTTTGTGTTGCTATGGAACCGACATGAAGCTAGGAATGCCCTCCAGACTACTACGTTGGGTTCAATTGGCATCCCCAGGGCCAACTCGTAAAATTCATTAAGCTGCCCGGCTCGACCCAGCATGTCAACCATACAGGCATAGTGCTCAATAGTGGGAACTACGCCATGGTTCTCCTTCATGTGAACAAGGATATTGCATCCTTGGTCTACTAGGCCTGCGTGACTGCATACAGATAGGACACAAATGAAGGAGACTTCATCTGGCCTCACACTGGACTCACCCATATGCAAGAACACATTTAAGGCTTCATCACCAAACCCATGCAGGCCATAACCCATGATCATGATGCTCCATGATGCGGCATCCCTCTTCCTCATCTTGTCAAAGAACATGCAAGCATCCCTCAGGCTCCCACATTTCACATACATGTCTAGGACCGCATTGTCGACGTACATGTCAACAATGTCCTTGCCATAGTCATCTTTCCTCAATCCATTAACAATCATGTACGCATGAATCTCCCGACCACACATCAATGCAGCCAAATTGGAGCATGCAGGAAGGACAGCAGCAATTGTGACGGTATCCGACCGGACCCCAGCTTTCGCATCCTCTCAAAAAGCATGAGGGTCTTATCATGATCACCATACTGTTCATGAACCAAAATGATTGAGTTCCATGAGAAAACATCCCTCTCTAGCATCGTTTCAAAAACTATAAGTGCTTCTGAAATACCCTTGCATTTTCCATACATATCAATCAATGAGTGGCCACTACAACCTCTGTTTCACAGCCAATTTTCACTGCGTATCCATGAATAGCTCTCCCATTGGAAAAATCACCAATCATGGCAAAAACTGATAAGATCCCAGTGAGTGTGAAGTTACTGTGGACAACCCCTTCTTTCCCCATTCTCTCAAAAACTTGCAAAGCCAAGTTAACCTCCCCTATCTGAGCATACCCAATTATCATTGCATTCCACAACACAACATCTGTGTCAGTCAATTCTTCGAACAATTGTTGTGCTTCTTGAACAAAGTTAAATTTTAAATAGACATTGATCAGGGCACTGGAAACAAAATCATTACTTTCCAGACCAATCTTGAATAGCCCAGAATGAATCTTCTTTACTTCCACAACCTCCGATAGGTCAGAACAAGCCTTGATGAGACAAGGGAACGTGTACTTGTCAGGGGCTACACCTTCTAGCCTCATTCTTTGGTAAAATTCAAATGCACTTCGAGAAAGACCATTAGTGATGAACCCAGCAATGATTGCATTCCAAGCAAATATATTTCAATCATGGGCCTCATTAAAGATGGAAAGGGCATCACCCAGTTGATTGCATTTGGAGTACATGTTGATCAAGCTAGTGATGGAGAAGGGGGAGCAGAGACCGGTGACAACCAAACATGAATGAATTTCTTTTCCTTTAGGGAGGTTCTTGTTGAGGGCACAGGATTGGAGGTAGGTAATGTTGCGGCTTAGATTGGTGGGAGATTCCTTTGCTGCTTTAATGGTGGTTGCAGCGGAGGAAAAGTTAGATGGGCGAGGAGCTTTCTTAACTAGCTTGCTGGGAAGGAGTATGAAGATCATAATTAGCATAATCTTTCATCATACTAGTTGAGGTTCCTAGTAATTAGTATAACAGCGCCAAACTGATTCCAGAGTATTTTTGGAATTGGAGGTTAGTGTGGCTGGTTACTTCTGGAGAAGAAATGTGACCGTTAACCATCTTTTAAGAACAACAACAAGCTGTACGGCTATAACTTTGAATCTGCTATGTGGCAGATGCAAATGGAAATGAAATTTCAAGCTTCAAAAGCTTTGCAAAAATCCAATCCTAACAGAAACTCGAACCGATCAAGAAACAAAACAACTACAGAAACGCATGAGAATTCACGCGTCAATACCAAACCAGACACTTCGAATTCAACAGATACGGACACACAAAGAAGTACCTGATCAACCCCGAGCTGAAAAGAAGCTCAAATTAATGAGAGGGAAGGAGACTACAAACGATAGTAAAATTAAAATAGGGAAAATTACGAGATTATCTACTATTGGGTTTTGATTTACAAAACTAACCATCCACAGTTTATGTTTACAGAATTAGTCAAATTAGGTTTCGGGGATTCGGATCCTCTACTTCCAACGATGGTACTTCCATCCTACTTCTTTGTGCTACCAGAGTGCCACCTGGCCTGGCAGCGATCTAACGGTCAAACATATAAACCAAATCCATTCGACCGGTTCAAACACATCAAATCAACCCATTCGATCGGTTCAAACACATCAAACCAACTCACTCAACCGATTCAAACTCATCCGACCGATTCAAACACATCAACCCAACCCCCTTTCCTTCATCTGGCTAAGGTTTGAGAACGAAAATTCCCAAAGCCAACCTCTATCGCTCCGAATGTGCGCTATCTCCAAATGTGAGTCCGGCAGCTTGGGTCGAGAACGGGAAGAATTTTCGGGTCGATGAACATGGACGAGTTTCTCGCTGGACAACGTTGAAAATAAGTGGGCTGAAAGCCTGAAACCATAAGCTTCGAAATTTTGGTTGATTTGGATTGTTAAATCCATGGATCGAGGGAGTCCTAGAGGAATTCTTAGATCCTGAGACTCAATCATGCCCGATCAAAAATATTGTGTATCTCCTGGAAACAAGGATTGAAGCTTTTTCTTTGAAAACCATCCTCGTATCAAATAAACCCATGGCCAATGTATTTGGTTAACACTCATCTCTTCAAGCTGCAAATCAGCTCATCCGTCACAGAAAACCAGTCCCTTGTACAGTTTTACCAGGAAAAATAAAATCACGCAGTACCAAATCAGTTCATAGATGTTAGATTTCTTGAATAAAGTTCGAAACAATTTTGTGCTTGGACTTGAAATACCTTAATTAATCATGGGTTAGTTTATTTAATTCAAGCAATGTAAAGTTGTACTTGTTGAACTTTTGGGGAGATCATGGTTCAACCTATGCCCTTGTACACATGTAAGTTGGAAACAGTGGCGCACCAGCCCTTCCATGGGTTTTCACTGCGCCATGGAAGAAGAGGAGAAGGGAGCGATGGAGGTTCTTCCGTTGTGAGTCCGACAGCTCTATGGAAGAAGAGGAGAAGGAGCGAAAAAGAGAAGGGAGCGATAGACTTGGGAATTTTGGATTTGAAACCCTATCTCTAGAGGAATTTCAATGGCACAGCAGCGGATAAAGGTCGATCTCTAGAGTGAGTGAGAGTGAGTGAAAGGGGATTGGTTTGATGTGTTTGAACCAATTGGATGGGTTTGGTTTTGGGTTTGAGGTGGTTCAAACACATCTTAGATATTTTTTACTTTAATTTGAATTTTTGCATTTTTGACTGTTAGATCACTATCAGGCCAGGTAGCGCACGGAAGTAGGATGGAAGTACCAAAATGCCATTATAATAAAATCTACCAAAATTAAAGAAAATAATTATCAAATTGCCCTCATCTACCCCAAATCGTTTAAGGTTTGAAATTGAAAATCAATTTGGGGAGGATTTAGGTTTGGTCACTTTACTCTTTAATTATGCACTCCTCTCCGAAGTTTTCCCCCATTCAAGCCCATAGGGTCTCTTGTTTCTGTGCAATGGGTGGGGGTTGCGAAGAGAGAATGGGGAGAAAGAACATAAGAGGGTGGGGACTGGGGGTGGGGATTGGGGAGGGGTTGCAGAGGAGATGAGAGTGGGGCAACGGTGATCGGAGGAGAGTTGTTGGAGAGAGATGGTTTGGGAAGGAGTGGAGAGGAGAGAGAATGGGTTAGATTTGGGTTGGGGTTGGTTTGGGTGAATTTGAACCGGTGAGTGGGTTTGGTGTGAGGGCTAAAGTGGTTCAAGGATGTCGTAAGGTTTTCAAAAAGTTTTGAATTTTTTTAATGACAACCGTTGGATGCATGTCATGGAAGTAGGATGGAAGTACCTGCTTTGGAAGTAGAGGATGTGGATCCAGAGAGTGAAAACAAACTCTCTTTTTTTGTTTGGGATAAGTAACTCTTATTTTAATGGGAAAATTACTTGATTAGACAAAATCAGGTTTATCCTTACAAAACTAACCACCCAATGTTTCAGTTAACAAAAATATATTGTTTGACTTTGGGTTTACAAAAGTAACCAAAATAGTGTTTTTCTGTCAAATAAAAACCTATTTTGATAGTTTTACCCCCCTCCTCCTCCTCTTTCTTCTTTTTCCCCTTATCACCTCACCTGTCATCCTCCAGTGCCCACTGCCCACACACCGCCACCCTCAATTGCACCATCACCCGCTCCTACCCCACTTCCTCTTTTCTTCTTCCTACCACCCACCCTTCCCTATCCCCTTCTTCTTCCTGGAATCCCACCCTCCGTTGCAACCACACCCTCCGCTACAACAACACTCAACTGCCGCTGCTCCCCTGAAATGGCATTTTTTGACAGTGGTCGTCCCACAACAGGTTCAACCGGTATATCCTCCCTTCGCACCTAGTCTCAGATCGGAACCAAGTCCTCTTCTGGAACTTAACGCACCCTCCTCTGCAACACCATCCAAACATCTGTATCCTTCCCAAGCCTCATCACCTCCTCTACAAACCCACTCCCAATCTGAGCACCTGCAACCACACCTCTGACTGTTCCAGTTTACAATAATACCATGATTAAATCAGTTAGTGATGGACGAAACTTATCACTCACCAGAACAGAGAATACATAGAACAAAGTTTTATGGAGCCGCGGACGATGCACAAGTTGAATGGATGTGATTGCAGGGCTATAGAGAGGTGTTGCAGATGATGCATAGAGCGATGGACAGGGCAGAGTGCGAAGGCCAACGACTGATGCTACGATGGAGGCTTACAACGGCATGGCAGAAACAAGAAGGCAGCAGTAGTAGGGTGCAACAGTAGGACAGAAACCACCACTGCTTTGCCGTCGATGCAGACCATCGCTGCACACTCATGGTCATCGTCTGCATCGTCTGAGAAATCTCCTTCGATAAGGACCAAGAAGAAGATGGTCTTAGATGGTAATGGAAGGCAACCTCATAAGGACCAAGAAGAAGATGGTCACTCCGACTCAGTTCTCACGTCCCCAATTCGTCGGCCGTCTCACCAGCGATCACCACAGCCTAGGCGGTGGTTTTTCTTTCTTTCTTTTTTTTCCCGTGAGGAAGAAGACGCTTGGGGAATCAAGTATACAGTGGACACAATGATCGAGGGGAGGAAGAGAAAAGGGTTAAAATGTCAATAAATGTTTGTGGGTGAGGGTAGCCACTGTTTTGAACATTTTTGTAGGATCCACATCCTCTACTTCCAAAGCTTGCACTTCCATCCTACTTCTGGCAGTTCACAATGCGCCACCTGGCCTCACCAGCATCCAACGAATATTCAATATTTTCAAAATATTTCGAAAACCTCATGAGATCCTGTTAGAACCGCATTGAACTCCAAACCAAACCCACTCGACTGGTTCAGCTCATCAACTCAAACCCATTTCACTCAAACTAAACCCAAACCTCTCATCGGCCTAGGGTTTCAAATCGATTTGAGGCTATTGTCTTCTTCCTCCTTCTCGACTGCTCTACTACAAGGTTTCTCCACCGGATCTACAACTGCGTTTCTCAAGGTGCGACGAAAGCCGCGTCTACAACCTCTTCTGCTCTTCTTCCTCCATCGTGACGAAAGCCCAAGGAAACACAGTATAACAATGATTTTAGGGTTAGGTGCTAGGTGATTTCCGAAAGAAAAAAAAAGAAGCAATTAGAATGAATCATTCATCTACAAAAACAGAAGAGTTGCAGCCGATTCATGGGAAATTTGTGTTTTTTTTTCGTAAATCCGAGAGAAAATGGTGGATTCTTTCCTGCTACTGATTTGTTGAAAAGACTCAAAAGCTTGAGTGAAAAAATGAGGAGAAAGTTTAGATTAAAGACTTTGTGTTGCCAGTAGTCTAAAGCTATGGATGTCGTATTAATTTGTGATTGGATGTCATGCTTAGGTTACCCACACATTTCAATTTTCATACAAACCATTCCCATTTATGAGTTAAGAGAATTTTGGTTTCAACCCTTTCTGGAATTTTTCTCAGCCTTCAATTCTTGTTAAGCAAAAGACCCAATCAGTGAGAGAACAAACCTGTATTTTTTTATGGTTTTCTCTTTGTGTTTTAAGAGAACTTATTCTACTCATGGTTGATGTATTCCTAAATATGTTTCGAATAAACCATGGCAGTCCAAAACCTTGACTTTCCATTTGCAAAGAAGCCAATAGCAAGGAGGTTCTCCGGTGGAAGCCATGGAAGAGCCTTCTCCCTACGCTTTCCGGTGTACCGTTGGCAGTTCAGATGAAGCAGAGAAAGAGGAGTATCCTTCGATAGAGAGGTTCAGCTCTGCATTAGGGGATTTTTGGTTTCTAAATCGATTTGAAACCTAGTCAGGGATGGATGGTTTGAGTGTTGATGGGTCGGTTTGATTGAGTTTGAACCGATTGATTCATATTTGTTTTGGTCTTTAACTTGGTTCAAAAGGTCTGAAATGAGTTTCAAATATTTTTGAAAATTTTCAATTACAGACCGTCGGATGCCTGTAATGCCAGGTGGTGCACTGAGAAGCCTTGGAAGTAGGATGGAAGTACAGGTCTTGGAAGTAGAGGATGTGGATGGTACCGGTTCAATTGCTGAACCCTAGGTAGGGTTTAAGAAGCTGAAGCACTTATCTTGATTCTTGAATACATAAACGTCTCAAATCTCCAGTGACCGTTATTATGGTCTTTACCAAAAAATATGACCGTTATTATGGTCTGTTTTACTATTTATGTTGACTTCCTGGGTTCCACGATGAATCTCTTGCGCTTCATCTTCAAAACCCGCTCGCTCTTTGTTCGGAGATGGTTGGTTCCGACCCCTCCACTGAAGAACTCTGCAAAGCTTTTCCCAAACTCTCCAAGCCAGTGATTGCAGTCAACCCTCATGTCACCATGCTTGACGATTTCTGCTCACCAATGGTCGAGCAGTTTACAGATTTTGATTCTATAGACGATTGGGTTGTTGAGTACGATCCAGTTGAAATGTCGCTTAGAGGAAACAACCATTGTCGATCTCCATGGCTCTGTTACTAATACTAGTGCTGAAGAAACCCTCAAAAGAACAGCTGATGAAATCCCTTTTGTAGAAGGAGCAATTCCTGGAGAGTTGGAGAATTTTGGTTCTCAAGGAGGGAATGGTGAAGGTTAGTTTGGTTGTAGAGTTCTGTTCAAAGTTCTATTAAGTCGGAAACAACATTGAGTACGATCCAGTGGAAATGCCGCTTGGAGGAAACAACCATTGTCCCCAGTCGCCACTCCCATGGCTCTGCTGCTAATTCTAGTGTTGAAGAAACCCTCAAAGGACGACCCGAACATTGGAGCAGACTCTTAGGTTTTCATCTACTTCTCCTTGTGTGGTTAACTATGCAAGTGCCATGTTGTATCCTGCCGGCCGTGCCCTTTTTTCATGGAACTCTGCCTCTTTATATGCCCATTTTTGCTGTATTTGAGTATTGCATTCCCTTTTCTTTGACTTATTTTATGTTATAAAAATAAGCATTTCATTTTAGAATGACGAGTTCTGTTCTTGTTGTTCTAGTGAACTTTGTTTGTATTGCCCTTAGCTCAATCGAATGATACCCATATGTGTGTGTGTGTTTTTTGTTTCCCTCTTCTTCTGTGTACTAAGATGATACCCTTTATTACATATGTAGTCAGTTTAGTACTTTCCAATAAAATGTGTGAAGGGAGAAGATCTGAACTTTTCTCTTCATCAGATTTAATCCATTAGTGTGCTTGAATTGACTGGTTAAAACACTAATTTGATCATACTGCTGTACTGTATATGGCTTGTCTTATTTCCATTTTATTCACTTCAGGGAGTCTACTAGTCCATATTATCTAATTTGTTATTTCTGTCTCTGTGTGTCTGTCTTTTATTTTCATGAAGTAAGTACTGAGAGAGTGGATACAGTTGTTTCTAATTCTGAATAAGGAAACCTTTTTCATACTTATGCTACCAATTCTTAAATTAAGTTGAAGATGTGTTCTTTAAACCAGTCAGAAGGGTTTACAGTAGCTGAGGTCTTTGTGGATATAAGTTTTTAGCCTTAATGGTTGCTAGTACTTGTATTCTTATGGTTGTCATGTTGTCTGGGTTAAAACAGGAGAAATGGGTGCCATTAATGGTAGCATATTTTTTTTTTATGAATGTATAGTTGTGTAATTGGTTGAACTTTCATTATAATTTGTAGAGATTCATGATGAAGTACCTTACATATCAAATCTGTTTGGATTTCTCAATTCTTAGCTAGTAGCATTGTCGCATGCAATTCAGGGTACTGTAGAAGTTGATTCAACTAAGAATCACTCTACAGTAGGATCGATGATAGATTGCAACAGAACATCAAAATAGCAGCAATCAGAATTAGAAAGTGGACAGAATCTCGATATTCAGCCAAGTGATGGAGCTGAAATTCAGGTCGAGTGTAGGATGGATTAAGAATTTAAGCCTACAAATTTGGAGCTGATTCCAATCATCAGAAACAAAGGTAGAAGAAGATTACCAATTTAGAAGGTTAACTCCAAATTTAGAAGGTAGGAGCTATAGACCAAATCAGTTAGTAGAGCTTCACTAGGGATCGAGTGAAGGAAGAGTTGTGGAGGGTCTGCGCTCCAAATCTTAGCCTATTCTGATGGCTAACAACTGAGAACTGAGATGGAGTCAAAATTAAAAGGTTGTAGCAGACGTTGCAAACTAGTGGAAACTGGGTCTTCAAACAATGGATCAATTGGAGCTCCTGGTTGTGTGATTCAACCATATTTAAGGCACCTAGGCGAACCAAGGCGATGGAAGGGGCTAAAAACCAAGTCGACACTAACAAGGCGACACCAGAAATCAAGGCGAGAGAAAGGCACCTGGACGACTAGGGGTTGCGCGCCTTGACAACTATGGATTCAACCCTTCAAACCTCTGCTGAAACTGAGTTTAGGTTGCAGAGAAATTGAGGCTTGAAGTTTGCTGGAGAAATAGAGCAGAAAAACTGGGCTGCAAGGTTGTCCCACCTTTGGGTTGAATGTCGCAGCATTAGTCCTTGAGGTGATTGAAAGTCGCACCTTGTTGAACAGTGATGGCCACTGAGAGGGGGGGTGGGTGAATCAGTGGACTATAAAAACTTTTCCCTCAAACAGGTTCACCTCCTAGTTCACCTGTTGAGAACTTTAACACTCACCACAACCACCCACACAGTCACTGATACTGCTGCCAAGAACTGCTAAACCAAGTGCTACCAAGAGCTGATACTATCACACAATATGGCACTCAACCACACACACTGCTGGCACATATAATCACATACACACCCCAGCCTGACAGTCAAAGGCTCTACCAGGTGTGTACACCCATCTTGCAGAAAAGCACTTCTAACCAAAGCAAACAAGCATCCACAACACAGAGATATACGTGCTTTGACAAGTTGCCTACGTGCACGGAGTAATGGTCACTTGGACCTCAGCATCTACTCATCACTAATTTTCCCAGCATAAAACTGAGAGGCCGCACCCACGGCAGATGATGTTTTAGTCACACCTATGACTCAAGACAACTAGCCTGCTTCTATCCCTAAGTATAGAGAAGGGTGTTACCCCAATGGTTTCCTAGCACCTACTAGTAACCAACACTGTGTCCAGATGCAACTGGACAACTCAACAAAAATACTTGGGCTTATATAAATGCCCTACAATGTCAAACACATCTAGCATAGGTCTCAACATGCATCCCTACTGCTATCATATACAATGAATACCGAAATACAAAAATTACAAAGTCAAGAGATAGAAATTCTCACAACCATGCAATGTCTCTGATTCCTGGTATCCGTAGATGGAGTCTGGCAACTCGGGTTGCTCATTGGAATCTTCAACTTCTCCTAATTTGATGGAGAACTGGAATCTTCAAGTGTACTAAATCACTTATGCTCTGGAGTGGTTCCTGGTAGTGTGGGAAACCACTTTCTTCTTCCCTTCTCTTTTCTTTTCCTTCCTTTTCCTTTCTTCTTTCTTTCCTCCACCGAATCTGAGATGGAGCTTTAAATTTCTTCTCCCCTTTTTTTACTTCTTTCTTTCTTCCTTCCTTCTTCTTCCTTTCTCCTTCTTCTTTCTTCTTCCTTCCTCTTTTCCCCTTTCTTTCTTGGTTGCAACCACGAAAAAGAGGCTCTGGTTCTATGATTTCAGATCTTCAATGGCATCAAGGAAGGTTGGAGACTTGAGATAGAGAGGGGGACTCAAACCATGAATGAGCAAATCAACTATTTAGGGCTGCAACCCAAAACAGCTTTCTATTTCTTCAAAAATCAAAGCTTGAAAAGAGAGAGAGAGAGTCATTCTTGGTTGCTTGTTTCTTCTAAAAAATGGAAATCCCCCCTTTTTTCTCTTCTCTTCTTTTCTTCTCTTTTTGCTCTCCACGGTTCTATGGCTCTCTCTATGGAGAAGAAGACCGCCTCTCTCTACTTTTAACAAGAGACCATGTAAAGGTCAAAATAGCCCTTTTTAGATGGGCCCATGGGATTTCCAAAAAGGGAATCTTCAATCTAGCATAGATTAAAAAAACTTCCCAAAAGGTAGGGAGTGACTGGCACGGATTCCAAAGTGCTTTTTGAAGAGCCAATCAAAAGCTCTAGAAAGAGTCAAAGACTTTATACAACCTTTTTCAAAAAGCCACTCATGACTCCATTTTTTGAAATCTCTTTAACTTTTGATAATTTCAGAAAGACCCTTCTTGTTTCACTCAATTATATCGTTGTAGACAGCACTTATATATATTTGCAAAATAAACCCCTGAGACCAAAAATGAATCTGTAGTGCTGGCCGAGAGCATGAGATGAAATCAAAAAAAAATTCCAGATTTGCTTCTATTCTGTGCACCCATACGAGAAAATTCATAACTCCCTCGTCTAACGTTGGATTGACGAACCGTTTAAACCGATGGAAAGAAGACTCGACGAACTAACTTTTTCATGTAGAATGTTCCGCCAAGTTCTGTCATTATACCCTCAAAAAATTTCGACGAACACGCTGCCAGTGCGGAAACCTATGAAATCAACATTTTTAATGCACCTAGCCTTCACCCAAGGCTGTTTAAGGCTTCCAAACACTGCAATAAACAATCTCATGCTGCCACATAATCCTCGGATGCTCCAGCATCATTCCCAACATGTCACGTCACTGTAAAATGGCCAAAATGCCCCTGTGAGCTGTGTCAACACTCCATAGACCTCTGTGACTGACAAAATCACCAACATACTACTGGTTGCTCTTTGTCACCTGTCTAGGACATTTGTACTATGTAAAATTACATAAATGCCCATGAATGCTGTCCATGCCTAAAATGACAAAAATGCCCTGGATGACTCCCAAACACTATGGGGCCTTTTGAATACACTGCTAAACCCCTGTAATGATATCACTACCATTGTGAACACTGTAAGAACTACTAGGGATGGTGGGGACACTATCCGAGCATCGCTCTGTACTCCCATAAGCACGTCTACTCAACCGTATCGCCGCTGAATCGCCTAAGCGTCGAATCGCACTAAGATGCATTGTGTTGAGCACAACAACACACATGCACTATATTGACAACAATGACAACTAATACACAATCATTGCCATCTGCACTGTGTGTTCAACAATCGTCCTCTGTCTCTGAGTGGCTAATAGAGAGTAGTAGATGTGTGTACTGCAGACAGTCAGAGTCTGATAGCACAATCCCGAGATCATTACTGGAGACATCAGTACATGAGTTGTGCGATAGTCAGCTTGAGGAGAGATGCAGAGGACTTCAGGCAGAAGTCACAGCATTGCAGACACAGTTGCAGGAGCTTCAGAGCAGTCAGACATCCTTCCCATCTGTGGTTGTAGATATTGATAGACGGCCAGCTCAGTCTGTAGATTGTCAGAGACCACCAATCATTAGTTCTGATTCAACTATAGAGCAGGGTGAGTCATCTAGGAGAGCTGCAGAGACAGACTTGAGCAGACCACAGAGACTGAGCACTGGCACAGCTCAGAGGATACAACAGAGAGCTCAGAGGAGACAGAGACAGAGAGATCAGAGGCACATGCAGATGAGACCTCCAGTACACCAGGTGCAGTGTGGAGGTAGTCCTCAGCAGAGACATCAGTACATGAGTTGTGCGATAGTCGACTTGAGGAGAGATGACCCGAGAGGACTTGAGTAGAAGTCACGGCATTGCGACACGCGATTGCGGGAGCTTGAGCGATCGAGACATCCTTCCCATCTGTGGTTGTAGATATTGATAGACGGCCAGCTCATCTGTAGATTGTCGAGAGACCACCAATCATTAGTTCTGATTCAATTACAGAGCAGGGTGAGTCATCTAGGAGAGCTGCAGAGACAGACTTGAGCAGACCACAGAGACTGAGCACTGGCACAGCTCAGAGGACACAACAGAGAGCTCAGAGGAGACAGAGACAGAGAGATCAGAGGCACATGCAGATGAGACCTCCAGTACACCAGGCGCAGTGTGGAGGTAGTCCTCAGCAGAGGCAGATCAGAGGGACACAGACTAAAGGTACCACCCAGCAGATATAGAGGAGAGGTACAGATTTCAGAGGTAGAGGCCAGCAGAGGCAGGGAAGACATGGTGACAGGGAGATATAGCATGTTATATTAGAGATTTAGCTGGGCATGGCAGGTTCAGTAGATTTTCCCAGCAGTGGCAGATGGTTCCTACAAGTTGGCATAGAGTACCACCCAGTTGGCACAGGCAACCCCCAGTGAGACAGTCACATTTTCATGGGTATTGTCACAGGTGCAGTGGGTATGGACACAGGAGTGCAGAGTGCACCCAGAAAGTAAGATCCACTAGCTATGGAGGGAGGACTCCCATAGCACCACTAGGCAGACAGTCAGTGGAGTGCCTCAGATGTCACCAGCTTGGACATTGGGCCAAGCATTGCAGGACAGTTCTCTCCTCTCATCTTGCTCAGCAGCAGAGATTATTTACACTCCAGAACCAGGAAATCTAAAAGAGGTTCTAGGAGGCAGCAGATGAGTGGACAACAGCAGTAGAGACAGCAGAGACAACGTCAGTCACAGTCTAGTGACCAGTCTCAGATGGCCTTGTGTAGTATATGGAGAGTCAGAGGCACACCGAGGACATAGGCATCAACTAGACAGACCAGACAGAGGGCCAGGACAGTTGTGGACAGAGTCTGGAGACAGAAGACAGATGTTAGTTCAGCAGTTGTTCAGGCAGGCTTCAGAGAGAGTAGACCATCAGTTGGGTAGGCAATAGAGAGGTCAATTGGTTCGATTAAGCAGAGACAGAGGCACAAACAGAGATACAGAGTAGTGACTGAACAGAGAGATAGGCAGCAGAGCAGGAGAGCTTCTGAGAAGAAGCCCAGACAGAAGACCAAGGCAGTTGGTCAGAGAATTTGGAATGAGAGGCATACTGAGGTGTGTGCAGCTACACTCACCACCCTCACACCACCTAGCTTAGGTGTGGGAGTGGGCACACATCCCATGCACAAAGTGCACTTAGGTGCACAAGAGAGGGGGAGCTCACTAGATGTTCATTAGTGCCCCCAACAGGACTCAGATTATAGCAGTAGAGTTCCTATAATAGTGCTTGGATTGGAGACATCTGTTGACACACAGTGCAGTTCTCGACAGTGTTGTTGCATTTGGTGGATATTGCAGTCATCAAATGAGCAGTTTCAGGACAGTCAGAGAACAGAGCAGTTAGTGAGATGTTAGTAGTGATGTTAGAGGTTTGCAGCTGATGAGTGTGGCAGCCAGTAGTCAGTTTTATGTGCATCAGTATGGGTCCGAGTTTTAGTTGGTATCACTTTCAGAGACAGTTGTCAGAGTGCAGTTCTTCAATATGGTGATTGTCTAGCTTGGGTAGAGTTGGATGTTTCAGCACTGGTGACCGGGGGAGTGATATGTTGGTTTGACTAGATGCAGAGGTTTATGTTGGACAGCTGGTGTTGATGTTGTAGTTGTGAGCTGCAGTTCATTTTAGTTGTGTGTATCTACTTTAAACAACACTTGTTCTGTTGGGTAGATATGAGTTTGAGGTGAGCAATTGAATTTTCAACTCATAGGATAGGGAAGATGCATATGGGCACTCCTATGAAGTTTGAAAATTCACACCTGTAGGATAGGAAGATGCGGTAGGTACTCCTATAGGTGCTTGTATCCCACACTGGGAGAAATTGCTCAGGTGATGTGATTGTCAAATGCAGCAGATGGAATTATGAGATTACATTATTGTTGTTGCTTTTAGATTGGACTCATTTGGAGTCAGGTATATTTCTTTGGTACTGAGGCCAAAGAAGGTGTTCTCAGATATACAGGAGAGAGAGACACCAATTGGGCACTGAGATATCCCAGGCCAGGGGGAGTATTCTCAGGCAGTTGTGCTCAATAGCATGGAGTAGAGATTGGACTTAGGGGAAGTCCAAAGGAGGGAGTCTCTATTGAAGGTGGAAGGCAGTCCACTTCAGCCCTTTGCAATTATTGTCAAGGGGGAGAGAGAGAGACTCATGAGCATGGATGACTTTTGTTTATATTTTGCTCATGATGTGTTGACAACAATTCCACAGGGGGAGATTGTTGAACACACAGTGCAGATGGCAGTGACTGTGTGTTGGTTGTCATTGTTGTCAACACAGTGCATGTGTGTTGTTGTGGTCAACACAATGCATCTTAGTGCAGTTACAGCGCTCAGGCCAGTTCAGGCGGCATTCTGGTTGAGTAGACATGCTTATGGGAGTACAGGCAGTGGCTAGATAGTGTCCCCACCATCCCCAGTAGTTCTTACAGTGTTCACAATGGTAGTGATATCATTACAGGGGTTTGGCAGTGTATACAGAGGCCCCATAGTGTTTGGGAGTCATCCAGGGCATTTTTTTCATTTTAGGCATGGACAGCATTCAGGGGCATTTATGTAATTTTACATAGTACAAATGTCCTAGACAGGTGATAGAGAGCATCCAGTAGTATGTTGGTGATTTTGTCAGTCACAGAGGTCTATGGAGTGTTGACATAGCTCACAGGGGCATTTTGGTCATTTCACAGTGACGTGACATGTTGGGAATGATGCTGGAGCATTCGGGGATTATGTGGCAGCATGAGATTGATCATTGTAGTGTTTGGAAGCCTTAAACAGCCTTGGGTGAAGGCTAGGTGCATTAAGAATGTTGATTTCATAGGTTTCCGCACTGGCAGCATGTTCGTCGGCAATTTTGGAGGGTATAATGACAGAACTTGGCGGAATATTCTACATGAAAAAGTTAGTTAGCCGAGTCTTCTTTCCATTGGTTCAAACGGTTCGTCAATCCGACGTCAGACGAGGGAGTTATGAATTTTCTCGTATAGGTGCGCAGAATAGAAGCAAATCTGGAATTTTTTTTAGATTTCATCTCATGCTCTCGGCCAGCATTACAGGTTCAATTTTGGTCTCAGGGGTTTATTTTGCAAATATATATGTATTGTCTCTACAATGATATAATTGAGTGAAACAAGAAGGGTCTTTCTGAAATTATCAAAAGTTAAAAGAGATTTCAAAAAGTGGAGTCAGGAGTGGCTTTTTGAAAAGGTTGTATAAAGTCTTTGATTCCTTTCTAGAGCTTTTTGATTGGCTCTTCAAAAAACACTTTGGAATCCGTGCAAGTCACTCTACTTTTTGGGAAGTTTTTTTAATCTATGCTAGATTGAAGATGCCCTTTTTGGAAATCCCATTGGCCCATCTAGAAAGGGCTATTTTGACCTTTATATGGTCTCTTGTTAAAAGTAGGGAGAGGTGGTCTTCTTCTCCATAGAGAGAGCCATAGAACCGTGGAGAGCAAAAAGAGAAGAAAAGAAGAGAAGAGAAGAAAAAGAAAAAAAAAAAAAGGGGTTTTCCATTTTTTAGAACAAACAAGCAACCAAGAATGGAATCTCTCTCTCTCTCTCTCTTTCAAGCTTTGATTTTTGAAGAAATAGAAGGCTGTTTTGGGTTGCAGCCCTAAATAATTGATTTGCTCATTCATGGTTTGAGTCCCCCTCTCTATCTCATGTCTCCAGCCTTCCTTGATGCCATTGAAGATCTGAAATCATAGAACCAGAGCCTCTTTTTCGTGGTTGCAACCAAGAAAGAAAGGGGAAAAGAGGAAGGAAGAAGAAAGAAGAAGAAGAAGAAAGAAGAAGGAGAAAGGAAGAAGAAGGAAGGAAGAAGGAAAGGAAGTAAAAAAAGGGGAGAAGAAATTTAAAGCTCCATCTCAGATTCGGTGGAGGAAAGAAAGAAGAAAGGAAAGAGGAAAAGAAAAGAAAGAGAAGAGAAAAGGAAAAGGAAGGAAAAGAAAAGAGAAGGGAAGAAGAAAGTGGTTTCCCACCGCCAGGAACCACTCCAGAGCATAAGTGATTTAGTATACTTGAAGATTCCAGTTCTCCATCAAATTGGGAGAAGTTGAAGATTCCAATGAGTAACCAGAGTTGCCAGACTCCATCTACGGATACCAGGAATCAGAGACACTGCATGGTTGTGAGAATTTCTATCTCTTGACTTTGTAATTTTTGTTTTTCGGTATTCATTGTATATGCTAGCAGTAGGGATGCATGTTGAGACCTATGCTAGATGTGCTTGACATTTGTTGAGTTGTCCAGTTGCATCTGGACACAGTGTTGGTTACTAGTGGGTGCTAGGAAACCATTGGGGTAACACCCTTATCTCTATACTTAGGGATAGAAGTAGGTTAGATGTCTTGAGTCATAGGTGTGACTAAAACATCATCTGCCGTGGGTGCGGCCTCTCAATTTTATGCTGGGGAAATTAGTGATGAGTAGATGCTGAGGTCCAAGTGACCATTACTCCGTGCACGTAGGCAACTTGCCGAAGCACGTATATCTCTCTGTGTTGTGGATGCTTGTTTGCTTTGGTTAGAAGTGCTTTTCTGCAGGATGGGTGTACACACCTGGTAGAGCCTTTGACTGTCAGGCTGGGGTGTGTATGTGATTTTATATGTGCCAACAGTGTGTGTGGTTGAGTGCCATATTGTGTGATAGTATCAGCTCTTGGCAGCACTTGGTTTAACAGTTGTTGGCAGCAGTATCAGTGACTGTGTGGGTGGTTGTGGTGAGTATTAAAGATCTTAATAGGTGAACTAGGAGGTAAACCTGTTTGAGGGAATTTTATAGTCCACTGATTCACCCCCCCTCTCAGTGGCCATCACTGTTCAACAATTGGTATCAGAGCAAGGTCCCTACAGTTAGCTTCAACAGCTTAGGGTGATCTTGGTAGTGATGGCAGCAGTTGATAAGGGGACATCGCAGATTTTCTGATTCAGGAGCACCTATCTTCTATGGTGTAGATTATGTTTTCTAGAGATGTAGGATGGACTCATACATTGGAGCTGAAGGAGGCTATGATGTGTATCAAGTTGTTAAGAAAGGTTGTGGAAAATCAAAGAGAGAAAAAGGGTTTGATTCCAAAGCCAAAACTCTCATACTTGATGGATTGAGTGACAGCATTAAAGTTAAGGTTAGTGGATGTACTTCCTCCAAGTCTATGTGGGATAGACTTTAGAGTTTATATGCTGGTGAGCCATGTAGAGTAGTTGTACAGTCAGCTAGTGATGAGTCAGCATCGGAGGTAGCTAGCAGATCATCAAAAGAGTGTTCTTCTATTCATTCAGAGACAGAGGTGGATAGGCCAGTGTGCATGGTTTCTCTGATAAGAGAGAGAGCATTGCGGTTCAGAGTTCACATGAGGAGTTTGATGATGAGGTAGATGATGCAAAGATTGACTAGAGAGGAGAGCTGACATCTGCTCTTAGTGAGTTGAGACTGGAGAGGGATAGACATCATGTGACCTCCAGAGATCTCACTGAGGCTACAGAGACCATTCAGTCCTTGAGAGCTCAGTTGAGAGAGTCCTCAATTATTGTGGAGGAGCTTGAGGCTCAGGTTATTAGGAGGGATGATATGTATAGCAGTTTACAGGTGGAGACTACAGCTCTGAGGTCACAGTTGGCGGCACTTGGTTTAGCAGCTCTTGGTAGCAGTATCAGTGACTGTGGTTGTATGAGACTGAGTCAGGATTGCTATTAGAGTGTGATTGTGTGCCTGTGTGTATTTTGAGAAGACTGTGTGGGTGGTTGTGGTGAGTGTTAAAGATCTCAATAGGTGAATAGAGAGTGAAACTGTTGAGGGAAAAGTTTTTTAAAGTCCACTGATGCACCCCACCTCTTAGTGGCCATCACTGTTCAACATTTGGGTTGAATGTCGCAGCATTAGTCCTAGAGGTGATTGGAGATTGATTTAGGCCTTCAAGGAGTCTTCACAGTAATTGTAACGAGAAGCAGAGAACAGCAGTAGTACAAGGATTGATTATAAGGGTAGAGAAAATATGGAAGATAAGAAAATAGAATGTAAAGGGGTATAAGGAGATTCAGTGATGCAGATTTATCACCAAATTGGGCTTCTTTTATTAAGAATAAGTCTAGGGTTTGGTTATATACATGTTGGGCCTTTGATCCCATAGGTTTTCTATATAATAGGCCACTTTTATGGGCCTAAGGTATGGGTACATGAGTTGCATATGGGATTTGCCCTATACTTAGTATATTTTCTATGTTTTTAATGTTTTAAATTGAACCGGTCCAAAGCTAGTTTGAACCAGTGGTTCAATTTAATTGATTTTAATAGTTTTCTTTTAATTGTTTAGTTGGGCTAGATTAGGACTCTATTTTGAGTCTCTTTTAGTTTCCTAGTCAGTTTTAGTTGCCTAATAGGTTAAAGATTGGGTTAGGCCTTTCCTTTGTAGTGTAGGAGTCTAATTTTGAGTCTTTTATATAAGGTTGTAAGGGAAGCGAAAGTATTAAACACGAATTTGATTAATGAAATTAATGACTTGAGAAGTTTAATAGGTTAATGGGTTAGCCTTCCTTTGTAGGTGAGTCTAATTTTTTATATAGGTTAAGGAGCAAAGTATTAAACACGAATTTGATTAATGAAAAAGCTTTTGCTTGCTGCCATAGCTGTTGGATTAGGACTCTTCAATGGCAGTAACCTGAGGATAGAAGATAGGTTCTCTCAATCTACAAAATGCAAGGAGATGAGTAGCAGATCCTCCTAGTCTACAAGACGCAAGGAGTCAACTGGAGATCCACCAGTCCCTTCACCTTGATATGACTCATAAGGCGACACTCAATAGAGAAGATTGGTACCATGCTTTAATTTATCCAATGATAAATTAAATACTTCCCGTATCTGATGGGCGTAAGGAAGAATTCAATCAATCAAGGATCAATAGTGTCTTATCCGATTGGTGTCGATATAAAGGGTGTCATCATGCCTATCCACAATCCTATCTTATCCATGTGATTAACCGATGGGTATCATCATGTCTGAGCATCGAAATAGTGAACAAAACATCCCAAAAAAAAATTCACTCCAAATGCCCAAATCCATTCTCTCATTAAAACCAATAGGATTAAGTATATGTAGCATTGGGATATATCATAACCCATACTCCCACAAAAATTGAGGGTACATATGGAACAAACAATTATGTAATTTAAATTGATCCAAAATAGATTGTCCTAAAAGAATAAAAAAATAACAATATAATCCTTTGAATAAATATGGTTTCATTTTGATATATATGACTTGTTAATCCAAGAAGGTGGCTTGTTGTAATAAGCCAAATACAAAGGTGGCTTGGCATAAGCCAAATACATCTATGTGGCTTGGCATAAGCCACAATCGATTGTGGCAACTTTATGATAACCAAAGGTCTTTCCATCCTTACAAGTCTTTTCCAACTCTTTTAAACCACTTTTTTCCATTAATTCTTGTCATATTTCAATGACACTTTACAAATTCCCAATGTTATGAATGGTATTCCCATGATTAATAATGACATCAATTGTCACATCACACCATGCTATTACAATTTTGGCTTTTCATTTTCTCAACATATACGTATGAGTCTCTTTGCCTTCTTGAAAGAGAACAGCAAACAAAGACAAAAAAGAATATCAACATTCTTTTAGATCAAAAGAAGAATCTTTATTTATTTATTTTTTATTTTACATATTTAGATGTTATGATGATATAATCTTTTTGAAGATGAAATGAAACACACATTTTAAAATGAACATATGTTAATACAAGATTAAAACAGAAAACAACTCCAAAGAACAACACATAGAATATGAACATCAAAAGAATAATTTTGGAGATAGAAGCATGCAGAGTCATCTTGCTTGTGCTGTAATGTTATGTGTGATGTGGATGTTGTTTTGGAAGACTACTTATCGTTGGCATTTGAGACTGGGGCACATCAATATAGATAGAATTGACAAATTGATTATGTCTGGCATATTAACCGGAGTAACTCTAGAAAAGTTCCCAACATGTGAAAGTTGCATTTCTGGAAAGATGACTAAAAAGTTTTATTTAAAAGGTGAAAGATGTTCTTGTGTTCTAGAAAAGGCAAGGTTCAAAAACTCTGGTCTCGGTCCCTTGGAAAACCGAGACGAGTCGAGATCTCGTTGAGATTGTGCCTTTTTTTTTTTTTGGACTCAGACCCCCAACGCGGTGGGTTTTACATATATTTTGGGTTTGAAACTTGGTATTTAGCCTATTTCAGGCCATTTAAACACAATGGCATGCCCAGATTTCCCAAAAAAACAAGTCCAAATATGAGTTTCACTTTGGACCACAGGTTGGTAGACTACGAGTCGTAATAAAAGTCTAAAACACCCCTACTCTACACATAATTTAGTAATACATAGCAATCAAAACATTCAATTTAGTACATAGCAACCAAAACATTCAAATAAAGAGTACATTACATCAATCTTCTCTGAATTTGTTACATAAAATGTGATCGAGTAATGAATTCTTCCCCATATTGATCCACATAGAATTCTCATGTCATAAAATTGTTGTAGTGTTGCACATAGTGTGACACAGCCTCCATATAAGTATAGTCATCATACCAACAGCCTCCTAGGGTACATGGGAGGCTGTTGGTATGAGGTGTGAGATCCACTGCTACCGTAATATTAAGTTTGAGGCATGTATGGCTGGTTTGGGACTGGGAATATGTGCCCAAAACTTGACCCAGTGCTTTGATTGTCAAACTCAACTGTTGACTGTCCAAACTGACCATAGCCACTATATTCAGAATCGGTGCTCTTCTGGCCATATTCATAGGCATGATAATGCTGAGATGAATGCCATGATTGATGCTCATGCTTTCGAAACATGCAAGCATGGTGTTTATACTGCTATCATCATCCTGAGCATGTGAGTGTTTGCGACCCTTCTTTCTGTTGTACGTTTTAGTGTGGCCACCATGGTCTTGATCATGAGTGGCATGCGTAAACTGAGACTAACCTGTGAAACGCACAGGGTCCGCTTGCCTTTGCACATCATACTGGTACTGCTCGCGCATCCCCTCATGACGATCATCATAATAACCACCACTCCGCATGCCACTTCCACCACCATCACCACCACCACCACCACCATCATCATCACCACCACCACCACTCACCATCACCACCATCACCATCACCACCATCATCATCACCACCATCATCCATGGTTCGAGAACTCGTGAGATCTCACCAAGATCTCACCGGGTTTCTCGGTTATTTCAAAACCCGAGACGATACAGCCTATGGTACAGGAAATTGCAATTTCTTGTTGAGATCTCGGATCTCGGTATCGGTTTTGTCCATGGTTTTGACCCATCTAGACCCATCTACCACAAATATATCCACCTAACTCGACAGAACTCGTATATCTCGGCGAGTTCTGTCCTAAAAGGCTAAAACACTCCAAACACCTCTCCAAAGTCGATTTTTCTTCTTCTTGGCTTCAATTTTTTGATGGATTGCAAGCTTTGAAGTGTGATTCAACTACAAACTTGAAGATTCAACTCCAATATTGCAAGAATCATCACATATTTGAAGGTTTTTTCAAAGGTATTCCCTCTTTTCCCCAAATCTATTTTTTCAACAAAAGTTGTGCAATCCTTGGTAGATTCATGTGATTTTGAGATATGTTCAACAACTTTGGCCGATTTATCATTTGATGGAGTCCGGATTATTTTTCTATTATTATTTTTTTTATTATAATTTTTTGCAAAAATAAATGATTTATTTTAAAAAAAATAGGATGAATAATGATTGTTTGGAAGTGATTTTCATATATGTTGAACAACTTTGGCCGATCTATCACTTGATGGAGTTCGAATTATTTTTTTATTATAATTTCTGCAAAAATAAATGATTTATTTGAAAAAAAAATTAAAAAAAATAGGATGAATAGTGATTCTTTTGGAAGTGATTTTTCATATATGTTGAACAACTTTGGATGCTCTACAGCCTCATGGATCAGTTTTTTATTTTCACCCATTAAAAAAATTATTTTATTTTTCAGAATTGATTATTAAAATAAAAAAATATATATAATATTAAGGAAAAATACTTGTTGTTTATGGAAAATTATGCACAACATATGTACATAATGTTCAACTTCAAATGGTGTCAAATACATCATTACATTATATTTTTCTTATATTTTAAGGTATAAATATTTTTAATAAAAATTCAAATATTATTTTTAATAGGGTTAGGGGATAAATAAGAGATAGCTATTTGAATGTTCTAGTAGCTTGACATGTTTAACATTTATGAATAGAAGACTTTAAGTCTTGAATACAATACTTTAACTCTTTAATACATTACTTTAAGTCTTGAATAGTTACTAATACATGCTTTTTTATATAATAGTGTAAAATATAAGACATTTTGTACACAATGTCTGATATAGCATGGCAACATGGAGTTCCGATGTCCGAAGACAAAAAGAAGTCAAAGTACAATTATTGTGGAAAGTTGCTATTTGGAGGAGCCACCAGGTTAAAGCAACAGTTGTCTGGTACAGGTAAGGATGTTGCCTCATGCCCAAATGTTCTGACCCAAGTGAAACTGGCAATGGCACAACACTTGAGAGGAGGAAGAATAAAGAAAACGGAGAGGAAAAGAATACAACAACAGTTTGATGAGGCAGTACTAGAGAGGCTTGGTGTAGAGGTCCATGGAGGAGATGATACTGAATTTAGGCCTCCACCAGGTGAGTTTCAATCAGAGGCTGAATGGAGAATTTACCAGCAAACTTTGGCAGAGAGTAGACAAAGTTTGTATTTTGAGAATTTGAGAAGATATGAGTAGGCAAGAGGAGCTGGTGGATTTGGCTCAGCTGCACCAGTGCAATAAAATGAGAGGAGGAAAAGTACTGGGACAAAACATATACTACGGCCCCCAACCCGATCACGAGCACATTCCCCAGATCCCATTTTTGAGTAGGATCCAACAATTTTTAGGCAACCTGATGCCTACCAGCCAACCATCCCGCAAATGTTTGGTGGTCAACAAGAGGAAACTCGGAAAGCCTTAAGCAAGTTCATGTTATACAATGACATTCCAGCTAATGTAGCACAAGGAACATATTATAATGCATTCCTTGATGTTGCAGGGAGGGCTGACCCATGATGGAAGGGGCCTTCACCACATGAATTATATAATGTATAATTCACCACATGAATTTTATAATGTATAATTGCCTCAGGAGGTGCAGGAGCTAAAAGAGTACATTGATGGTTTGAAGCCAATGTGGGAGACGTATGGGGTTACCTTATGGCTGATAGTTGGATTGGACCTACTAGACTGTACATTATAAATTTTATAGTGAGTTGTAATGGGAAGACAATATTCTTGAAGTCTGTCGATGCATCAAAGCATGTAAAGGATGCATCATACTTGTATAAGGAGTTGAAGCTAGTGGTGGACGAGGTAGGAGCAAAGAACGTTATCCAAATTGTGACGGATAACGGTTCTAACTTTAAAAAGGCTGGAGAGAAGTTGATGAATAAGAAGAGTAAGAGGATCCGGTTCTATTGGACTCCATGTGCAGCACATTCCATTGATTTAATGCTGAAGGACATGGGGAAAAAAACTTTGGTGGCGGGTGTGGTAATAGGGCAAGACAAGTGATAAATTTTGTATATAACCATGGTTATGCTTTAGTCATGTTGAGGGAAAAATGCAATGGGGATTTAGTGAGGCCTGATGTCACTCGATTTGCCACCAATTACATTGCATTGAAGAGGTTTCAGATGAAGGTGATAGATCTGAGGTCTATAATTGCAAGTGAACAGTGGTTTGGTTGGCATGGTTCTAAGTCAGAAGAAGGTAGGGCAGCACAACAGACCATTGCAAGTCAAGTGAACAGTGGTTTGGCTGGCATGGTTCTAAGTCAGAAGAAGGGAGGGCAGCACAATAGACCATTGCAAGTGACGGATTCTGGAAGGACTTGCATAAAGTGGTTGCCATATTAGAGCCAGTGGTGGAGTACTGAGGATGGTTGATACAAAGAAGAAGCCTACCTTAGCCCACATTTATGTTGCCATTCAAAAAATGAAGGAAATGGTTAGAGCTGTTATACCTCAAAGTGCAAAGTCCTACATTAACATCATTAATGAGCGGTAGGAGAAGCACTTGAGTCATCCATTGCATAAAGTTGGTGAGTTCAACATACTTTTACACTTTAAATGTTAAAACTTTTTTACATTTACATATTCAAAACTCAAAGGCATTAAGTCACCTAACAAATTATATTTGTGGTGTCTACTTTACCAGCATACTATTTGAATCCAAAGTATCAGTACTCCCATGATCTTGGGCTACACATAGATTTATTAGTGGAAGTTCAAGCTGGTATTGAGAAGTTGGAGCCCAATCCAAAGATACAAGCTGCCTGCAATGATGAGGTGAGAGTATGGGACTTTGGTACTTTGCTATTTGTTTACTAAATAGCAAATACTAATGCCTCTAACAATGTTTGAAATTTAATATAAAAATAGATCAAAAACTTCAGAGAGGCCTCAGCAAGTTTCGGTCGACAAGCTGTAGTGGAGGGTAAACAAAAGTCGGACCCTGATAGGTAGCATGACATTACATTTATGAATTATAATTTTATCCCCTTAGAATGTACATATTCCTAATATTCTATATTTGTAATGCAGTCGACTGGTGGGTGCTTCATGGTACAAGTTCACCCAACCTGAGGAAGGTAGCAGTGAGAGTGCTTTCACAAACTTGTTCATCCTCCGGATGCGAGCGCAACTGGAGTACATTCTCATTGATACACTCAAAAAGGCGGAACAGGTTGGGTAGCGAACAACTGGAGCAACTTGTGTATGTTCATTACAATATGAGATTAAGGATGAGGCACATACGTGAAGGAATTGAAGCCAATGACAAAGAACCCATCGAACTATCCAACATTTTCCAGGAGGACTTTGATGATGATGAGGATCCCCTATTCCAATGGGTGAGGGATCGTGGTATACCCGACATGGATCAGCTTAGGGGTAGGCCCGGTACTGATGTAGAGGACTATATGTCGCAAGAGGGGCGTGCACATTCAGAGTCACCGAGACCTTTTGAGGCTGCAGTAGGAAGTCCTGCTGCTGCTGATGATGATGATGATGGCAAGGTTCGAAAACTCGGGTCTTGGTGGGATCTCGGTCCCTAGGAAAATCGAGACGAGTTGAGATCTGGCCGAGATTGTGCATTTTTTTTTTTGGACTCGGACCCCCAACTTGGTGGGTTTTACACATTTTGGGTCTGAAACTTGGTATTTAGCCTGTTTCAGGCCATTTAAACATAATGGCATGCCCAGATTTCCTAAAAAACAAGTCCAAATATGAGTTTCACTTTGGACCATAGGTTGGTAGGCGACGAGTTGTACTAAAAGTCTAAAACACCCTACTCTACACATAATTTAGTAATACATAACAATCGAAACATTCAATTTAGTACATAGCAACCAAAACGTTCAAAGAGTACATTACATTAATCTTCTCTGAATTTGTTACATAAAATGTGATCGAGTAATGAATTCTTACCCATATTGATCCACATAGAATTCCCATGTCATAGAATTGCTGTAGTGTTGCACATAGTGTGACACAACCTCCATATAAGTGTAGTCATCAACATATACCAAACCCCCTATCCTAGGGTACATGGGAGGCTGTTGGTATGCGGTGTGAGGTCCACTGCTATTGTAATATTGAGTTTGAGGCGTGTATGGCTGGTTTGGGATTGGGAATATATGTCTAAAACCAGACCCAATGCTTCGATTGTCAAACTTAACTGCTGACTACCCAAACTGACCATAGCCACTATATTCAGAACCGGTGCTCTCCTGGCCATATTCATAGCCATGATGATGCTGAGATGAATGCCATACTGATGCTTACTAGTAATATCTATACTCATGCTTCCGAAACTTGCAAGCATGGTGTTCATACTGTTGTCATCATCCTGAGCATGTGAGTGTTTGTGACCCTTCTTTCTGTTTTACGTTTTAGTGTGGCCACCATGGTTTTGATCTTGAGTGGCATATGTAAACTGAGACAAACCTATGAAACGCACAGGGTCCGCTTATGTTTCCACATCATACTGGTACTGCTTGCGCATCCCCTCATGACGATCATCATAATAACCACCACTCCGCATGCCACCCCACCACCACCATCACTATTACCATCACCACCATCATCATCACCACCATCATCATTATCATCATCATCAGCAGGACTTCCTATTGCAGCCTTAAAAGGTCTCGGTGACTCTGAATATGCACGCCCCTTTTGCGACATATAGTCCTCAACATCAGTACCGGTTACAGATGCAATGGTGGGGTCGGGCCTACCCCTAAGCTGATCCATGTCGGGTGTACCACGATCCCTCACCCATTGTAATAGGGGATCCTCATCATCATCAGAGTCTTGGAAAATGTTGGACAGTTCGATGGGTTCTTTGTCATTGGCTTCAATTCTTTCACGTATGTGCCTCATCCTTAATCTCATATTGTAGTGCACAAACACAAGCTGCTCCTGTCGTTTGCTACCCAACCTGTTCCGCCTCTTTGAGTGTATCAATGAGAATGTACTTCAGTTGCGCTCGCATCCGGAGGATGAACAAGTTTGTGAGAGCACTCTCACTGCTACCTTCCTCAGGTTGGGTAAACTTGTACCATGAAGCACCCACTAGTCGGCTGCATTACAAATATAGAATATTAAGAATATGTACATTCTAAAAGGATAAAATTATAATTCATAAATGTAATGTCATGCTACTTATCAGGGTCCGACTTTTGTTTACCCTCCACTGCTGCTTGTCGATCGCAACTTGCTGAGGCCTCTCTGAAGTATTTGATCTATTTTCATTTTAAATTTCAAACATTGTTAGATGCATTAGTATTTGCTATTTAGTAAACAAATAGCAAAGTACCAAAGTCCCATACTCTCACCTCATCATTGCAGGTAGCTTGTATCTCTGGATTAGGCTCCAACTTCTCAATAACAGTTTGAACTCCCACTAACAAATCTGTGTGTAGCCCAAGATCATGGGAGTATTGATACTTTGGATTCAAATAGTATGCTGGTAAAGTAGACACCACAAATATAATTTGTTAGTGACTTAATGCCTTTGGGTTTTGAATATGTAAATGTAAAAAAATTTTAACATTTAAAGTGTAAAGTATGTTGAACTCACCAGCTTTATGCAATGGATGACTCAAGTGCTTCTCCCATCGCTCATCAATGATGTGAATGTAGAACTTTGCACTTCGAGCTGTAACAGCTCTAACCATTTTCTTCATTTTTTGAATGGTAGCATATATGTGGGCTAAGGTAGACTTCTTCTTTGTATCAACCGTCCTCAGTATTGCCACCACTGGCTCTAATATGGCAACCACTTTATGCAAGTCCTTCCAGAATCCGTTACTTGCAATGGTCTGTTGTGTTGCCCTCCCTTCTTCTGACTTACCATGCCAACCAAACCACCGTTCACTTGCAAACATAGACCTCAGACCTATCACCTTCATCTGAAAGTTCTTTAATGCAATGTAATTGGTGGCAAATCGAGTAACATCAGGCCTCACTAAATCCCCATTGCATTTTTTCCTCAACATGTCTAAAGCATAACCGTGGGTATATACAAAATTTATCACTTGTCTTGTACCATACCCATCACCAAAGTTTTTTCCCCCTTGTCCTTTAACATTAAATCAATGGAATGTGCAGCACATGGAGTCCAAAAGAGCCGGATCCTTATTCATCAACTTCTCTCCTGCCTTTTTAAAGTTAGAACCGTTATCCGTCACAATTTGGATAACGTGCTTTGCTCCTACCTCGTCCACCACTAGCTTCAACTCCTTATACAAGTATGATGCATCCTTTACATACTTTGATGCATCGACAGACTTCAAGAATACTGTCTTCCTATTGCAACGCACTATGAAATTTATAATGGACAGTCTAGTGGGTCCAGTCCAACTATTAGCCATGAGGGTAACCCTATACGTCTCCCACATTGGCTTCAAACCATCAATGTACTCTTTCAGCTCCTGTACCTCTTGAGGCAAATATACATTATATAATTCATGTGGTGAAGGCCCCTTCCATCCTGGGCCAGCCGTCTCTGCAACGTCAAGGAATGCATTATAGTATGTTCCTTGTGCTACATTAGCCGGAATGCCATTGTATAACTTGAACTTGCTTAAGGCTTTTCGTACTTCCTCTTGTTCACCACCAAACATTTGCGGGATAGTTGGCTGGTAGGCATCTTGTTGCCTAAAAATTGTTGGATCCTGCTAAAAAATGGGATCTGGGGAATGTGCTTATGGTCGGGTTGGGGGCCGTGGTATATATCTTGTCCCAGTGCTTTTCCTCCTCTCATTTTGTTGTACTGGTGCAGCTGAGCTAGATCCACCAGCTCCTCTTGCCTGCTCATATCTTCTCACATTCTCAAAATGCAAACTTTGTCTATTCTCTACCAAAGTCTGCTGGTAAATTCTCCATTCAGCCTCTGATTGAAACTCACCTGGTGGAGGCCTAAATTCAGTATCGTTTCCTCCACGTATCTCTACACCAGGTCTCTCTAGTATTGCCTCACTGTTGCTGTATTCTTTCCCTCTCAGGTTTCTTTATTCTTCCTCCTCTTAAGTGTTGTGCCATAGCCAGTTTCACTTGGGTCGGAACATTTGGGCATGAAGCAACATCCTTATCTGTACCAGACAAATGTTGCTTTAACTTGGTGGCTCCTCCAGATAGCAACTTTCCACAATAATTGCATATAGATTTATTTTTGTCTTCGGACAGCGGGACTCCATGTTGCCATGCTATATCAGACATTGTGTACAAAATGTCTTATATTTTACACTGTTACATAAAAAAGCATGTATTAGTAACTATTAAAGACTTAAAGTAATGTATTAAAGAGTTAAAGTATTGTATTAAAAACTTAAAGTAATGTATTTAAGACTTAAAAGTATTCTATTCATAACTGTTAAACATAATGTCAAGTTACTAGAACAATCAAATATCTCTCTCTTATTTATCCCCTAACTCTAGTATTTATTTCTTAATTAAAATAATATTTGAAATTTTTATTAAAAATATTTATACCTTAAAGTATAAGAAAAATATAATGTAATGATGTATTTGACACCATATGAAGTTGAACATTATGTACATATGTTGTGCATAATTTTCCATAAACAACAAGTATTTTTCCTTCATATTATATATATATTTTTTAAGTTTAATAATATTTTTATTAATTCTGAAAAATAAAATAATTTTTTTAATGGGTGAAAAAAAAAAACTGATCCATTAGGCTGTAGAGCATCCAAAGTTGTTCAACATATATGAAAATCACTTCCAAACAATCACTATTCATCCTATTTTTTTCAAATAAATCATTTATTTTTGCATAAATTATAATAAAAAAAATAATAATAGAAAAATAATTCGGACTCCATCAAGTGATAGATCGGCCAAAGTTGTTCAACATATATGAAAATCACTTCCAAACAATCACTATTCATCCTATTTTTTTCAATTTTTTTTAAATAAATCATTTAGTTTTGTAAAAATTATAATAAAAAAAAAAATAACATAAAAATAATTCATACTCCATTAAGTGATAGATTGGCTAAAGTTGTTTAACATATCTCAAAATTACATGAATCTACCAAGGATTGCACAATTTTTGTTGAAAAAAATAGATTTGGGGAAAAGAGGGAATACCTTTGAAAAAACCTTCAAATATGTGATGATTCTTGCAATATTGGAGTGAATCTTCAAGTTTGTTGTTGAATCACATTTTAAAGCTTGCAATCCATCAAAAAATTAAAGCCAAGAAGAAGAAATATCAACTTTGGAGAGGTGTTTTGAGTGTTTTAGCCTTTTAGGACAGAACCCCCCGAGATATGCGTGTTCTGTCGATATATTTGTGGTAGATGGGTCAAAACCATGGGCAAAACCGATACCGAGATCCGAGATTTCGGCGAGATCTCGACGAGAAATTGTAATTTCTTGTACCGTAGGCTGTATCATCTCGGGTTTTGTAATAACCGAGAAACTCGGCGAGATCTCGTGAGTTCTCGAACAATGGCCAGAGGAGGCTGTCACTATTTTATAACTTTCACTGATGACTTTTTAAGATTTGGTTTTGTGTATCTGATGAAACATAAATCCGAAGCACTAGAGTTTTTCAAAACATTTCAACTTCAAGTTGAGAAGTTGACTGGGCATGTGATTAAGTCACTAAACTCAGATAGTGGTGGAGAATATTTGTTTGATGATTTTGAGATGTATTGTCTTGAAAATGGCATTAAACATTTTCGTACTCCACCTCATACTTCTGAAGCTAATGGGATTGCAGAAAGGCGGAATCGAACCTTGCTTTGATATGGTTCGATCAATGATGGCTAGAGCAAATTTGCCAACTACTTTTTGGGGGGAAGCTTTATTTACAACTATGCATATATTTAATAGAGTTCCCACTAAAGCAGTGGATTCAACCCCTTATGAGATGTTTTATGGTAAGCAAACTAGTATTGCTTATATTAGAGTATGAGGGTGTATTGCTCATGTTTTGATTCCTAATCCAGATAGAAATAAATTGCTATCCAAAACTAGAAGGTGTTTTGTTGTTGGGTATTCTCACCGTTCAAAAGGATATAGGTTATATGATCTTGAGAATTGAGTGATAATTAAGAGCAAAGATGTGACATTCTTTGAGGATCGTTTTGACAGTGAGAGTACAAATGATGTTTACAAAAGAGTTTTGGAGGAGTTAGGTGAAATTGATAAAAAAGAGTATCTATTAATAAAGTTGTTGAGGACCCTGTTACATATTCTCAAGCTTTTCAGATGTTGATTCTCAAGGGTTGTTGAAATGCAAGATGAAATCAACTCTATGCATAAGAATGGTGTGTGGAGATTGGTTGATAGACCTGTGAACACTAAAGTTATTGGTTGCAAGTGGATCTTTAAAAGAAAGAAGGATATGTATAGAAATGTTGAAACGTTCAAAGCTAGGCTTATTGCTAAAGGCTACATCCAAGAATATGGCGTTGATTATGATGAAAGTTTTTCATCAGTTGTAAGGATACAATCTGTTAGTGCTATTTTGGCATTGGTTGCATATTTTGATTTTAAACTTTATTAGATGGATGTATAGACTGCATTATTAAATGAGAATCTTGATGAAAATGTTTTTATGGATCATCCTGAAGGTTTTATTTATGAGGGAGATGAAGACAAAGTCTGCAAGTTAGAGAAATCTATATATGGGTTGAAACAAGCTTCAGGACAATGGAAGTTGCGGTTTTATGATTCAATTGTTGGAATTGGGTTTATACAGAATACTTCTAAAGCTTGTATCTATGTGAAGAAAGAAGGTCAGAAGGTTGCATTTCTTATATTATATTTGGATGATATTCTACTTGCAGGAAATGATGTAAGTATGTTGATAGAAATAAAATATTGGTTATTTAATACTTTTGAGATGAAAGGCTTGGGTGAAGCTTCCTACATTTTGGGTATCAAAATTGAGCGAGATCGTGAGCAAAGATAGTTTAGTTTGTCTCAAGATACATTATTAAGGAGATTTCACATGACTGATTGTTTGAGTGGAAAAACTTCTTATAATTATCTTAGACGGCTCTCTAATGATGACAGTCCTAAGTCTAAAAAGGAAAAGTTAAATGAAGCCTTATATTCTTATGCCTCTGCTGTTGGAAGTCTGATGTATATAATGATTTGTACTTGTCCAGATATAGTTTTTGCAGTTGGCCTGATCAGTCGTTTTCAAAGCAACCCTGGTAGAATGCATTAGATTGTTGTGTAATGGATAATGAGATATCTGAAGCGAACAAAAGGCTTCAGGTTGACTTATCATTCTAATCAGCCTAATATCATTGGGTATTTTGATTCTGATTATCAAAGATGTGTTGATAGCAGAAAATCTACCTCTGGTTATGTATTTACTTTATGTGGTGGAGCAATTTCTTGGAAGAGCAAGAAACATGAATGTGTTGTTAAATCTACTATGGAAGCTGAATATATTGCTTTAAATGCAGCAACTAAAGAAGCAGTGTATCTTCGAAAGTTCTTGTCAGTACTGTTGATAGTAAATTTTGTGGAAAAACCTATTCCCTTGTTGTTTGACAACAATTTAGCAATTGCCATCACTAAAGACCCAAAGTGCCACTCTCTTGCCAAGCATTGAGAGGGTCAATATCACTATATTCGTGATGTGATTAAGAAGAAAGAAGTAGATGTTCTTTACAAATGGTTTACTGTTTGGTGTATTTGAAAATGTTAAGTGGATCTGAATTAGAACTCTATGCTTGGATGATTAATTCATCCCAAGCACCTTCTTATTTATAAGAATAATAGAATAGTAAAATATGTACATGAGCAATGTGGGACTAAACCACATAATACAAAACTAATTAAATAACAAAGAAAAGGTCGAGAATACCCCTACGGTATTCGGCCATATATCTAACAGAAAAACATGTAATGAATATAGAATTGTGTTAGGCCAAGTGGGAGACTGTTCGAATTGTGTGGCCTAACACAAATTTATTTTATGTAATTTTTGCACATTATTGAACATTTCTATATTCTCATTTTGTGGCATGTGGCATGTATATTTTGTGGCTTGTAAAATTAATTAAATTGGTACTAGGGTTTTGATCTACTTGGCTAGTAGACCGGTTTTTTGGATGATCATCCGGATAAGCCACTTTGTAGTCTTCGGCTTGACCGCACACTTATCATGATGTATTACATGTTTATGTATACAAGATGGTCAGTACACATAAGGTCTGTGGAGTCCATCCATGGAAAGACCTCGTGTACGTCGAGTGTTGATCATAGTTGTCATGGCGTCGCCATGGTGCCGCCATGGCGTCCTGGCGCTGGAGAAATGTGCATATCGACCTACGCCATGGCGTCCTGTTTCTCTTTCCCTCTTCGATTTCTTCTTCTTTAATTTTTTGTTTCTTCCCCAACCTTAGACCCACTCCCTGTTTCCCCTAATCTCCTATTTTAGCCTTGGTTTCTGAATTTTTTCTTTCTGGGCAGTACTACCAGATTCTGGAAAGCCATCATAGGTTCCTTAACACAAACATCGACTGGTTCTGAGATTTGATCCATAAATTCTTTTCTCTTGGGCGATCCATACTTGGAAGTTTCATATCCAGAAGTCTCTCTTTCTGTGAGATTCAATTTTTTGAAGTAACCTGCAACTAAGACATCCGCAAGATCTGATTTCAGATTTCACCATTCGGTTGCCAGCAGAATTTTGGGGCTTTTTCTTGTTGGGATCGACAGACCTTGGTGCTGTGATTTTATTCCAGAAATTGCAGGGAGAATCTTCTTCATAAGGAGGAGTTTCCTCTGTTGGAACTACTCCAGTTCACCGCCTCTCTGCCTCTCTTTCTATCGTGTTATTGCAAGGTTGAAGAAGACATTAAGTCATTAAAATTGCAAGTAAGGACAATTTATATTATTTATATAAAATCCCCTATATTTCTCTATTGCTAGTCTGTTTAGCCCATTCACTTTTCTCTTTAACTCCATTAAATTACAGTTCTGCCACTCCTTTACAACTTCAGATTAATTGCAATTCTGCCATTGCTCTTATAAATCTTGATTTATCTACTAGTTTGCCATTCAACTTTGCCATTCAACTTTGGATTTAATTACAATTCTGCCATGGTCGACATGATCGCCATGGCAACTCCATGGCGGGCGACGTGTCGATATATCGATCAAACACCCCTCCACCGACTTGGATCGCCGTGATGCCGTGACAACTATGGTGTTGATCTTAGTGACTAATATTCCATTGCCAGTGACTTGACAATTACGGAAGTGTACGCGTACGTACAAACTGCCAATTTAATTAAGGTTTTATTGTCAAAATGGTTTTGCGAAAAATGTTTTTATTTATTGAGATAAAAATATTATTTATTTTATATCTTTGAAAAACTGATTTTGATTTATTTTGTTATAAGGGCAGTTTTGTAATTTTGTCCCTACTTTTGCTTAGGGACATTTTTGGTAATTATCAAGGTAAGGCCAAAAGACATTCTGGATATGGATATTAGGTGGCCAGCATCTCACTTAGGGTTGGACTTTATGGCTGGTCATCTCCACCCTAGAGATACAAATATCTCAAGGTCACACAGGCAAGGGGATCTTTGGAAGCTCAAAATACCGGGTTATGGTATACCTGTCCAGCTAGGGTGAGCACCCTGATTGCGTGTGAGATCCTTGAAAATTCTAGTGGCTTCATCAAATTGTCATCATCTACAATCTTTCTTCTACAATTTCCTAAGAGAGATTTAAGTCTTCTTCTTCAATTCATTCAACAAAATAATTTAGATTCATATCTCCAAAAGGTATGTCTCAACAGTTCTGACAAGAACTTTCGAAGATACACTGCTTCTTTAGCTTTTGCATTTAAAGTAATCTTCTCTATTGAGTGTTGCCTTGTGAGTCATATCAAGGTGAAGGGACCAGTGGATCTCCAGTTGACTCCTTGCGTCTTGTAGAACGGAGGATCTGCTACTCATCTCCTTGCATCTTGTAGATCGGGAGAACCTATCTTCTATCTTCAAGTTGCTGCCATTGAAGACCTGTACAACCTACCCTAACAAGTAAGTGTTTAACATTATTCATCATTCCCCCTTCTTCTCCTAACCCTCTACAACCTACCCTAACATTCCCCTTCTATTTTATTTGAATTCCCTAAACCCTAATTCACTTGAACCTTACTACCTTCCTCATTCACCATTAATACCATAGATCCATTAGAACCCTAAAACCTACAACTATTCTTCTTCCCTTCTAGAAGGTCAAATGTAAGGTGATTTTCGCGAGAATTCTGCCCAGCAAAATCTAACTGTTAGAACTTGCTAAAATTTTGGTCGAATCTTCCTCAAACCCTAAGAGAGACTCTATCCAAATTTCAGAACCATACATCCAGCCGATTGTCGGAAATTACACTTTTACCCCTCCCCTAACTCTACTAGGAAACCTCCATATATCCAGATTTAACCATCTGATTTAGCTATAACTTTCAGCATATATTCCTCTCCACCCTACCCACACTCGACCTAAATATTAAGCCCATTCAACCTGTTGCTCATCTTCTGGTTGTGAGTGCAATTGGAACATATTTGAGTTTGTGAGTACTTCAGTACTGAGTTAATTTTATTTTTTGTTTTTTGGTTTTTTTGTGTGGTTTTATGAAAGAATGGCTTAACGAATAAAAAGTGATATTTACATGTTGTTCTTCAGATTCACACCAAGAAGAGGAATAGGTTAGAACATCAACGTTTAAATGATCTTGTCTACATCCAGTATAACCCCCGTCTTTAAGTAAGGTTCCAAGAAAGAAAGGAACAATGTAGAAATTATAATCCACTGGTGCTTGATGAGCTAAATTGGAGTGGTGAGTGGATGACTGGCGAATCAGATGATGAATAAGTTCATCCTGAGGATGATCTCAATTGGAGAACTATATCAATAGTAGCTGGGGCATCTTCATCATTTCATGGCCTTAATAGACCAAGGAAGTCTGGACCATCAACCAATGGAGCGGTTCCAACCATTGTCTCTTGTTCACGGTGTGGTAGGGGGAGGGCTGAGGAGTCTTTAGATGAAGAACTGGAGTTGGAGTTGGAGGAATAGGATGTGCATGATGATGAAAATGTTGAGGATGATTATGGTATGTAAAGTGATGTTGCGGGCTAACAACAGGAGGAAGAAGAAGAAGATTTAAATATACTTAATTGGGATTGAACTTTGAAGTAGTAAAGTACTTTATTGAATAATTTGTATTGGAATTTAGACAGTTTTTTTAAAACTTTTTTTCAGTTGAAGTATTTAAATGTTTAAGCTTTAATGATTACTTAATTTTGGCAGTTTACTATTTTAGTTTATTTTATGTTTTTTTTTTATGGATGATTTTTTGAATGATTCAGAATTTAGATCACCCCAAGTTATTTCTTTTCCATTATTACTTTAGATACTTTTTAATTCTTGGTTCTTAACTTCTTACTTCTTAGTTCTTATATTGAGAATTGACTGACAGGGTCACATGAGTAGAAATATAGTGGATGACCTTAGGGCAATAGGGCCTAGGCACTCATTTTGGCAACATGGAGGTAATTATAATAATTTACCAGCCTTTTTATTCATTATATTTAATAATTTATAATGTTGTTTCATATTTATATGCTATATGCCTATAGTGCTATGATAATATGATGAACTTAGTTTGTTAATTTGTTTTTTTTTTTTAATGAATATCTGGCATTGGTTTGACTCTTTAATATTTATTTAGCAAAGTAGAATTCTATAATTTTTAATATGCTATTTGTGCCAAATAGAATGGTTATATAAAAAAAAGAACACTAGAATGCCTTGTTCGCTAAGGCGACGCCTTGCGGTCACCCTATCGCCAAGGCGCTTGGGAAGGCCCTCAAACGCCGTGGTTGCCTTGCCGCCTTGGCAACTATGGTTCATAGGGTTTCCAAGAAGAAAGGAGGAGCTCAGTCAAAATTTGTAGTCACTACCCTTTAGATTGGAGATTAATTGGCTGGGAATTAACGTATTTTAGGACATAATTAAGTGATGTAGATCAAAATATGAAGAAAAGGAGGCCAAAACACTATTCACGTGAACAGTGTCACAACCCCTTATTTTATTGGTGAGAATATTAGTAGAAGATTCTGTGGGGGCCAAGACCAGATTGCATGGTCCTTTATGCGTGGGGATTTATAAGTTTAGTTTAGTTTCTATTTTTAGAATTATTCTCTTAGATATTTTGTAGTTGTCTATTAAGCAATCTTAGCTCTTTAGTTTCTAATTCCAGATGTAGAAAATAGGCTTAGCTTTTATTTAGAAGTTTCTATTTTCCTTGAGTTTCTATTTTCAGTTTTTTGTTTCCTTTTCTTGCAAGTTTCTAATTTTCTCTTATTTGTAAGGCAAGCATAGCTGCCCATAAATATGTAATGCCCTTAGAAGTTTCTATTTTCCTTGAGTTTCTATTTTTAGTTTTTTGTTTCCTTTTCTTGCAAGTTTCTAATTTTCTCTTACTTGTAAGGCAAGCATAGCTGCCCATACATATGTAATGCCCTTAAAGGCCCCCCCGACCACGATTTTTAGAAGATGAATGAAATTGCTTTTGAGCACAGAATTTCTCATGTCCAATTGTTTGTGATTTGAAAGGCTGAAGGAGCCTTACTGAGAGAGCCTAATCCACCTATCCCCTTCCTTGTATTTCCCTCTCTTCTTTTCCATTGATCCCCTTGTGTGCTGTGATCTCTGAGATTGCTGCAAACACTGTGAAGACCATCTGAAGGCTGCTTAACACCCCAGATTATTGTTGTTGTTGCTGCTATTGCTGATCCGATAAAACAGAGGCTGCACATACCCTGTGGATTCAGTTCTGCCCTTGGTTTTGCTGCCATGCTGCATAACTCCTTATCCCTCCATTAGGAGTTGCTGAGTTTTGGAGCACAGAATCACACCACCAACTACTCCACTTGATCCCTGTTCTGGCCTGTTCTGTTGGCTGGATTGCCATCCCCATAACCTTCTATTTTCATTCCACCTTCATAACTTCACTTCCATCCATCAGAACCTCACCAAAATTGCAGCATACAAGGCCTACACTTGATCCCTCTTGGAGGCTAAGTGCAGTGCTAATTTGGCAAGTTTTCTACAAACCTTCTAATTTGGTGTTGTGGACATATCTCACAATTCAGCCATTCAAACTCAGTGAAACTTCCAGCAGTGTTTCACCACCACACAAGCAACCTTCAATCCAAGTTTGGTTGGATTCCGAAGGCTGGTTTGGTTTGAACCCTAACTTTCTAATTCTGCCCCCTTGTTTCGATTTTGGATTTGTGGGTTATTTTGGGACTAAATTAACCCTAATTTAGTCATACATTATTTGGTATCAAAGCTATGGGTGATGAGGAGAGTTTCAACAATCCTCGCCAGGCTCCGTTAAGTACTAATGATGATCTTGCTCTAGCTGTTCGACAGTTGACTGATAAACTTGTTTCTATGGAGAGAGATGAAAAAAAAACCAAGCAGCCAACCGTGGATAGACCTCCGCATTATCCACCTCGTCCACCTTCTATGAATGCTACTATGACACTGGAAGAAATTTTACAGATGTTAGACCAATAACTCATTGAATCTACCAAGGAGGTCTATGTTGAAGCCGTAAGGCATCAGAGACACTAAATTCATTCATTGCGGGTATGGAAGCTAACCCTGATGTACAAATTTGCGAGCCTCAGTTCGATGATGATTGGGCAATCAATGCAGCCGTTGATGGTGACAATGATGATGACCTCTTGGATTATGATATTGAAGAGACAGCCAAGGTGATTATGGTCCCCCAACAAGAAGAACCCGTCGAGATCACTAGTGCACAGATACAGGAGTCTGAAAAGGAGGAGTTCAATCCCGCAACGGAAGACAATTCTGCTGATATGATAATCAAGGATATCTCTGGTTATAAATCAGGTCATGTAGAGTTCATCCTTCCACCGGAATTCTTACAAGAACGAGAGCCACGTCTACAAGATTTCATTCCAGACATCAAGGAACTGCCAAAGTTCTACTATGGCTTGAAGATGGATACACAACACTCCTTCCTACTCTCTTCAAAATTTGAGGTCGAATTTTTTCTAAGAGGGGAGGAGTTGATGTAGATCAAAATATGAAGAAAAAACGGCCAAAACACTATTCATGTGAACAGTGTCACAGCCCCTTATTTTGCCTTGGTGAGAATATTGTTAGAAGATTCTGTGGGGCCCTTCTTAGAGAACAAGAACATTTCTCTAAATTGAGATTAGTTTAATTACTTATAGATAAAATCATATTTTCTAAAAACAATATAAACCAAATGTGAGACTAGGTATACCATGACAATGACCAATTCCAAGAACCAGTATAAACCAATTGTATGTTTTGATTGTTTAAAACTTCCAAAGTTCCAATAGCATGCTTCTTCAGTTCTACTGTCTTCTAGTTCTATGTTGATTTTTGATGACTCAATGTGGCTTAATGTTGACTTTCTGATTTTTTATGATATAAGGTATAAATTGTAACATACTAAATAAAATATAAGAGGGGAAATAAAAAATAACAATTGTGCGCCTAGGTGGGCGCCTTGTCGGGTAAGCGCTTAGGCATCCTCCACTGCCTTGGGTCGCCCTGCCGCCTTGACAACTATGTTCTAGTCCTAATAGGAAATAAGGCAATATCTATTCGTTTTGCCTTTGATAGATACGTATAAGATCCCCTACAAAACTCCACTCGGCTCAATTATTTAACTTTATACACCAACTTACTTTTTTATTCATCCAAAAAAAAACTTTTTTATTCATCCAAAAAAAAATAAAATGCTTCCTAAAATAAGATTAATTAGTCATAGTTTTAGCACTCTCAAGTCTCTAGTGGCCCAAATGGATAAGTAAACATATAGGAAAAGCAAAAGAGGAAAAGGTTACTCCAAAGTCACATAGAAAGAAGAAGGAAACAAAAAAGGCTGGGCCAAAATTAAGCCAAGGAGATGGATTTTCAATGATCAAGATAAATATATCGATTTTACATTCCCAACCAAGATCTCTTGAGTTTTCTTATGTTTAAGAATCATGAAGGAATATAAGAGAGAAAGAAGTTAAAAACGACAAAGCTACATTAAACATTTTGTTGAGATAGGCTGGTTACCCCCGATTGGGGTAACTAGTCCTAGTAGTACTATGATTGTCTTTATTTTTATTTTTCCCTTTTTTATTGTTCTTTCCCCTCAGCCGAGTGCTATTTTGGTGATTCCTAGTTGTATTAGGGATTCCTAGTAGGACTAGGACTGAGGTTTTATTTCTATTCTTACTGTGATTCATTGTAATTCAATTTAGTATAAATAAAGGGCCTGGGTGATTGGTTTTGATCACTCAAGCATTCAGATCTCACAGCTGTTTACATGGTATCAGAGACTATTCTGATCGAATAAACAGCCTTCTCAGTTTTTTTGGTTTTTTTTCTCCCCTCCCCCCCACGGTTTCAGCTCTCTCTTCTCTATCACTCTCGGCTCTTTTCTCTCATCAGGGCAGCACCTATGAGGTGAATCTGCTAAGGATTTAGATGCTGCTCTCCATATCACCTATTTGAAGACTTCAGATCATTAGTGTGCCCTAATTCTGCCTGCAGAACTTCTCCAACCTTGAAGATCGATTTCTGAATACAGTTGCAGATCGATTCTTCCTTTTATTTTGGGTTTTTTTCTGCTGCTACTTGGTGCACACCTCCTTTGTTTGAAGACTGCAGGAGTGGAACACAATCAATTCAGATCCAGCCCTGCAATTTCTCCAAACCCAGGTTTTCCTAATTTTTTTTAGGGTTTCTCTTTGGCTCATCCAACAGTACTGTTTTTTGGAGAATATATTCCCCACTTCCAGAGGAGTACTCGACCTGTTGGAGGTTGATCTTCTGTTTGCTGACTGATTTAAGACAACCTTCTTCATCTTCATTGCATATTAAGTACAATGCCTGATTCTGATGTATCCACTGGTTCAGATGATCAAGTCACTTCTGGACTTGATGCACCAACTCGACAAGAGTATCTTCCCTTTGCTGCCTCCATCAAACCTGATGGAATTAACTATCTCATGTGGTCCAGATCAACTTATCTCATTATTGCTGGCCGTGGTCTCACTGGCCACCTTACTGGGACTTCAGTAAAACCTTCTACTGCAGGTCCTCTACAGACTCGATGGATCTCTAATGACTCTCAGGTCATGGCCTTTCTTCTGAATTATATGAACCAAGACCTTGCCAATGGCTATTTACTTCTAGAGACTGCTGCCCAGATATGGATGGCTGCCAAAGAAACTTATGGACAGATTGGTAACGATGCTCAGGTTTATGAATTACGAAAAAAAATTCATGAAACCACTCAGACGGACCTCTCTATTTCCAAGTATTATGCTCTCCTACGAGGTCTATGGCAACAACTGGATCATTACACTGATTACCAGCCCACTAATCCTACTGATATTGCTGCCTATTGCAAGCATGTTGATAAAATCATAGTATATGACTTCCTCGCTAGATTAAATGTGGAATATGATCAGATTCGGGTCCAGGTACTCAGCAGGATCCCTTTTCCTACTTTGGAACAGTCCTATGCCTTAGTACATACTGAAGAAAGCAGGCGGACTGCTATGTTACACACTCCCACCAGTGATAGATCAGCTCTAAAAACTGCTGCCACTGCTGTTCCTACACCTGATGGGCTTTCCACTACTAGTGACTCTTCTAAAGTAACCGTGAAGTGTGAACATTGTAATTGGCCTTATCATACCAAGGCTACTTGTTGGAAACTCCATGGTAAACCGGTTGACTTTGAAGCTAAACGTGCTACCCGTAAGTCGAAAAACAAAGCCAATCATACTGAGGCTGTCACTAATACTCCCACTACTGACACTGGTCTATCCAAGGAAGAACTTCAGGCGTTCCATCGTATGTTACAGGCTTCCGCTGCTTCTACTGCATCGACTCCTGTTAGTTCTTCCTCCAATCCAGGTTCAAATTTTGTCCATTCAAGTATTTCCTTTGCTGGTCATTGTGCATCGGTAGTCTCCTCTCCTTGGATCATAGACTCCGGTGCTACTGATTATATGATTGGATCCTCCAGCCTATTTACTCGTTACTCTCCTACCTTTGGTAAAGATAAAGTACGGGTGGCTGATGGTTCTCTCTCTTCTATCTCTGGGAAGGGCTCTATCAATTGCACTCCTTCCTTAACCTTATCCTCTGTTTTACATATTCCTAAATTTAGCACTAATCTTCTTTCCATCAGTAGTCTTACCTGTGATTTGAATTGGAAAGTAACTTTTTTTCCTTCTCACTGTGTGTTTCAGGATCTGGCAACGGGGGCGACGATTGGATGTGGTAAGATGCATGGTGGATTGTACCTGCTTGATGATGGGAATCCTATTTTACCACCATCTTTGGCTTCTCCTATACATCAAACCTCGTTAGTTTCTTCTGAACTTCAACAATGGCATAACAGACTAGGTCACCCCCCTTTAGGAACATTATCCATTTTATTTCCTGCATTAGCTAAAGAATGTCATAGAAACGATTTTTTTTATGAAGCCTATGTTTTGGCTAAACAACATTGTTCTACTTATTCCATTTCTAATAAAAGAAGTTCTTCTCCTTTCCATTTTATTCATTCTGATGTGTGGGGTCCTAGCCGAAAACCATCTCTCAAAGGCCATCGTTGGTTTGTTTCCTTTATTGATTGTTATTCTAGGAGTACGTGGGTCTATTTAATGCATAAAAAAAGTGATGTTTTTTCTTGTTTTCAAAATTTTCATAAGATGATTCAGACCCAATACAATGCCCTCTCAAGATATTGAGGAGTGATAATGGTAAAGAATACATGGATGGTCAATTCCAACACTACCTTGCTGCCTACGTGGTATACTCCATCAAACCCGGTTGTGTCGATACCCCGAAGATAAAATGGAGTGGTGAAAGGAAAAATCGTCACCTCCTCGAGGTGACTCCGCATTATGTTTGCCCATTCTGTCCCCTCCCAATATTGGGAGATCTTGTCCCGATCTGCCTATCTCATCAATAGGCTCCCTACCTGAGTCCTTGACTCTGACACCCCTGCCTCTTTACTGTTGGGATCTTCCTCCTTTGTCGTCCCACCCAAGGTTTTTGGTTGTGTCTGTTATGTTCGGGATACCCGCTCCCCTGGCAAGCTCGAACCCTGTGGGGTCCGTTGTATTTTCTTTGGATATTCTCCATCACAAAAGGGATATAAGTGTTACCATCCTCCTACACGTCGTACCTTCACCAGTATGGATGTTGTCTTTCATGAAACTCTCTCCTATTATCAATCCACACCTCTTCAGGGGGAGACTTTCAGTAAAGATGTGATGGTTGACCTTCCGGTACTGACCCAGACTCGGGTCCAACCACTTGTTTCTCCCACCCTCAACGGCTGTTGTTTCCTCCCCTCTTCCCTTCGATGGTTCCCCACCGGATTTTCCCAGGGGGGAGAACTTAGAAAATGCTGAAAATCCTATGGGTGACAATTCCCTTCAGGGGGAGATGACTCCAGTCCAACAAACCATTAGGGCATTTCAGAAGAAAATTAATGACTCTAATCTCAAAACCTATCACAGGGGACATTCCAAATACAAGCAGCTTCCGTCCACTGCAGCACCAGCACCACCACAGTTGTCGGCTCTGGAACCAGATCAATCTCCAGGTAACATATCTCCTCCTTCGTCTCCTGATTTACCTTTGCTCATCGTAAAGGTATTCGGGCTTGTACCCAGCACCCCATTTCCCATGTAGTCTCTTATGACTCCCTTTCTCCATCATTTCGTACATTTGTCTCCTCTCTTTCTTCTGTTCGTATTCCCCAAAATTGGCTACCGGGAGAGTTATGTGGTGATGGTGGTGGTGGTGGTGATAAAGCATTTACTGGAATGCGAGAGCATTATGTGGTAGGCGAGGATACGGTGCCTGTAGAGCCAATCCGATTCACTGGAGAGACACAATTTGATCATGCCACACGAGGATATGGACCACGGTGCGTGACCCCCACCTTTGCACCCCCCCGTCTGACCATACGGCAGGAGAGCGTAGGAAATTCGAGCAAACACGATTCTGGTGATTATATGGATATTGATGACTTATCTAGCTCTTGTTGGCCCGGTTTGAGTATGGGTGATAGGGAGGAGGATCGACTGGGCATTGGCTTGCCCCATCTTTTGACGCACATACCACTCCATTGTCATCGGATTATAGTGCATCCCAACCTCACGGTGGATATGGATATGGATATGGGAAGTTTAGTGGGCTAGGGGACTATGACTCCCAGTCCCAATCCCAGGGACATACTGGATCATCTTTTGTGGATGGCATCTTTGCATACCCTAGCTACAAGACCTCACGGCCGTACATGCGGCCGGTGCCAGCGCCGCTTCGCTTGGACATCATATCATACTGGATCATCTTCTTCTTAGGCTGGACCGATTGGTAACCCTAACCCATATGCTAGGATAGGTTACCTACAGTATGTTGATGACTCCATTTACATGACAGTTGTGGATGACTACACTCGTTTCTTCTCCAAAACTATACCGTGGTCTACATATGTCCTTGAATGAGGAAGCGATGGGCGTCGACTCGGTGGAGCATGAGTGGGGTTGATCGAGAAGGCACAACAATTATTAATAGCACTTGTGACTTGTGAGTCTTGTGAGTCTTGCACTCTTGTAAGTTGTAACTTGTAAGTTGTGATTTGAACTTGTGACTTTGTGTATTGCCTATTAAATTATTGAGTTATTGAGTATTGGGTCATTGACTATTATGGAGTTTATGAGAATATGATTTATGAATTATGTCTTATGAGTTTTAATTAGTTTGTTTAAATTTCTTTTATGTCTTTGACTGCCTAATCAATGTGTATTTAACTATTTATACATTAGGGTCGGCGACTGTATACTTTCAATTAAGGGTGCAAGCCCAAAACACCACTTTAAGTTCATTTTTTTGCAATATGAAGGTTTAAATGCATTTATTTAGCTTAAATAAAGGTGTCCATGAAGTATCAGGCCTAGATATGGCCAAAAACCCACCGAGTTGGACTGCCGAAATATTGTAGAAAAAATGCAATATTTTGGCGAAATTTCGTAATATTTGGGATATCTCAGTAGGCCCGAGATACTGATTTAAGATTTCGAGATATATCAGTATCTCGGGCCTACTGAGATATCCGAAATATTACGAAATTTCGCCGAAATATTGCAGTTTTTCCGCAATATTTCGGCAATCCATCTCGGTGGGTTTTTAGCCAAATCTAGGCCTGATACTTCATGGACACCCTTATTTAAGCTAAATAAACACATTTAAACCTTCATATTGCAAAAAAATGAACTCAAAGTGGGGTTTTGGGCTTGCACCCTTGATTGACATTATACGGTCGCCGACCCTAATGTATAAATAGTTAAATACACATTGATTAGGCAGTCAAAGACATAAAAGAAATTTAAACAAACTAATTAAAACTCATAAGACATAATTCATAAATTATATTCTTATAAACTCCATAATAGTCAATGACTCAATAGCTCAATACTTTAATAGGCAATACACAAAGTCATAAGTTCACAAATAATAATTTACAAGTTACAACTTACAAGAGTGTAAGACTCACACAAGTCACAAGTGCTAATAATAATTGCTGTGCCTTCCTAGATTAACCCCACTCATGCTCCACCGGAGTCGACGTCTATTGCTCTCTGTTTGAAAGACATATGTGGACCATGGTATAGTTTCGGAGAAGAAACGAGTGTAGTCGCCCACAATCAACATGTAAATGGAGTCATCAACATACCGTAGGTAACCTATCCTAAAGATACGGGTTGTGGTTACCAATCGTCCGGCCGGGAAGAAGATGATCCAAGATGATATGATGTCGGCGGAAGCGGCGCTGGCATCGGGCCGCATTTATGGCTGGCGAGGCCTGCAGAGCTAGTGGTATGCAAAGATGTCATCCACAAAAGATGATCCAAAGATGCCCTGGGACTGGGAGTCATACCCCTAGCCCACTAAACTTCCCATATCCATATCCATATCCACCGTGAGGTTGGGATGCACTATAATCCGATGACAATGGAGTGGTATGTGCGTCAAAAGATGGGGCACGCCAATGCCCAGTCGATCCTCCCTCCCTATCACCCATACTCAAACCGCCAACAGAGCTAGATAAGTCATCAATATCCATATAATCAACCAGAATCGTGTTTTGCTTCAACCCCACGCTCGCTTATACTGGTTGTCAGATGGGAGGGCTTCATGGGGGCAAGTGGGGGTCACGTGCACCGTGGTCCATATCCTGTGGTGGCATGATCAAATTGCGGTCTCTCCAGGTGAATCGGATTGGCTCTACAGGCACCGCATCCTCGCCTACCACATAATGCTCTCGCATTCCAGCAAATGCTTTATCACCATCACCATCACCACCATCATTATCACCTAAAGACCTAGACCAGTCATCATCAGGAGTAACATTGCCACCAGTGGGCTGGAATGGTATAGGTGATGCTTCCCGTGCATGTATCTGACCCTTGTTAGCCATATAATCATCCACATCAGCACCAATCTCGGAAGCTATCACGGGGTCTGGCCTACCACCCTCCTGATCCAACACCGGCTCACCTCTATCCCTCACCCAATCCACAATAGGGTCCTCATCGTCTGAGTCAACTTGAAAGATGTCGGCGAGGTCAATAGTACCCCTTTGTCCCTCATGTCCCATGTGTATGTGTTGCAGTTTCAGCCTCAAGTTGTAGTACACATACACCATGTCAGATAGACGTTCGGACCCCAATCTGTTGTGCCTCTTGGAGTGGATGAGCGCAAACATACTACAGTTCCTCTCACAGCCAAATGCGGAACATGTTTGGGCAAGGACCTTGATTGCTATTCTCCTTAAATTCTCAGCCGATTCCCCATACAACACCCACCATTCAGCTGCATCATAAGTTTATAACAAAAAAAGACATGTGTCAAATGTTGTTTCAAGTTTCAACTTTCAATACATATGTAATTTAGAAGAATTAGAAATTGAAGTGAGTACCAGCATCACCGCGTGTCTGCCTTGTATTGCAGAATCGGTTCCAAAACTTCCTAATGCATTCCTAAACATTTTCATCGACACCCATGTGGAAAATTAGTAATTACTTATTACTAATTAGTAATTACTACTTACTAATTAGTAATTACTACTTACTAATTATATTCCAAATAAATTCTATGACTCACCTCATTGTTGAAAATAGCTTGTAGTTGACCATCTGGCTCCAACTTCTTCACTAGTTTCACAGCATCAATAAGTTGAGTTTCCAACCCAACCCTATTAATATATTGATACTTAGGGTTCAAGTAGTATGCTGAAATTTGACATATAGAAATGAGATATTGTCAAATGCATAGGTAATTAGTAAATAGTAATACTATGAAGTAGTTACATAAACAAATTTACTCACCAGCCTTATGCAGTGGATGCATAAGTTGATTCTCCCACCGAGCATTGATGATATCCAAGAAGTGCTTGCTACTACGAGGAGCCACACTGTAGACACTAACTTTCACCAAGTTCATTGCAGCATATAGGACTGGCATGGTGGGGCTATATGTAGAACTTTAACTACTGGCTCTAAAACTTTTATTACTTTGCCTAGTTTTGTCCAGAGGTTCTCAGATGACATGGTTGCTTGTGCTTCCCTCCCACTTGCAGTATTGGAACCCTTCCATCCAAACCACTCCTCAGAAGCAAACATACTTCTCAGCCCGGCCTTCTTTGTCTCAATACTTTTTAGGGCAATATAGTTGGTGGCAAATCTTGTGATGCCCAGCCTCACCAAGTCACTCCCACATTTTTCACTCAATAGATTGAGTGCAAAGGAGTGGTTGTATACAAAGTTGGTGACTTGTCTTGCACTTTCAACCGCAGTCTTCACCAACTTTGCCTTCTCCATATCCTTTAGCATTAGACCAATGCAATGGGCTACACAAGGAGTCCAGAAGAATCGGTACTTACTGTTATTCATCATCTTCTCATCGGCCAGCTTGAAGTTGCTTCCGTTATCCGTTACAATCTGGACAACGTTCTCAATTCCCACATCTTTTTCAACCACTTCCTTCAACAATGTATAAATGTATTTTGCATCATTTATCTCTTTGGATGTATCCATAGATTTGAAGAAAACTGTCCTCCCATCACAATAGACCATAAAATTGATGATGGACTTTCTTGTAGGCCAAGTCCAACCATCTGCCATTGCAGTCACCCCATATGTCTCCCACATACTCCTCATCTCCCCAATGTACTCATCAATCTCAGACTTCTGTTGAGGTAAATAAACATTCATTACCTCATATGGGGTGGGGCCCTTGAACCCTGGGCCAGCCTCTGCAATTGTATCAATCATGGTATCATAATGGGGCCTTCTGCAGTGTTTGTTGGGATGGTATGGTATAGCATCCACTTAGCTATTGACTCTTTAACTAACCCCTTCATCCCCTTCCATGCTCCTTTGATTCTTGGTTCACTGCTTCCTTTCTTCCTATGTAGTTTAGGATCTGATGCTGATGGTGGTACTGGTACTGATAGAGGTGTTGGGGCTGCCTTCACACTTTGTGATCTTTTAAGACGATTGAAAGATCTAGCTCCAGATGTTGGGGCTGCCTTCCTCTCTGTCTCTGCTGATCATCTTGAAAACTAACTCTACTCCTTCAAACAGTCTGTCAAAAGTCCCTAGCCTCCTCTGCTGTTTGTATATCATCAAGTACTGCAATGTCCTCCTCCTCATCATCATTAGAGGAGTCATCATTATTATGGTATTGTCCTCCTCCTCCCACTGAACTCCTCACTGCATCCTCAATTTATTCACTTATTCTTTGCTTGTCAGCCTTCCTCTTCTTTTTTCCCCTCAAACTCTCACCAATCTCCCGAGCTACTTGCACAGATCCTCTAGTCAGATGTTGTTTAAGTCTACTGGACCCACCTCCCAAAAACTGCATGTGACAATAGTTACATTGGGATTTTCTCTTATCCCCATCAATTGGAGTGCCATGTAACCATGCAATGCCACCCCTACGCTGCCTGGCTGACCTATGTTCTCTCTGCTCCCTCTGCTCCCTCTGTTGACTACTTTCCCCTTCCTTTTACTTGCCCTTCGCACGTTGTCTTTCACGATCCGCCATAATAATACTTGTTTACTGCAATGTAAGTAAAACAAATAATTAAAAACTTAATGTATAAGCACTTCAATTGAGACTTTTAGAATACTAAAATAATTGTATAGCTATTTAATATTTTTCCCTTAACCCTTATATTTTTCTCATAATTAAAAACAATTTTTTATATATAATTTTATTATAAATATTGATCTAACACAACAAAAAAGAAAATTGTTAAACATAATATATATCTAATGCATTTCAAAACATGTAGAAATTACTTTTATATTTTTTCATGATTTTTCAAACCCAAAACTCGTATTTTTCCTTATTTATTTCTGTTTTTTTTAAAATATTTTTCTTAATTTTCGAAAATAAAAATAATTATTTATGGGCAGAAAAATAAGTTCGGCACCGTGAAGCCGTAGATCGGCCATTGGTGTCTAACATAATTTAATTGATTCTCATCTGAGTTATATTACCCCTATTTTTTTCCTATTTTAGTTGTAGGAAAATCAATTTTTAAAACCAGAAAATTAAAAAAATAAAATACATATGGGAAAAAAATTTCGACGCTGTGAGGTTGTAGATCGGCCTCCGGTGTCTAATATATATTAATATCATCACCATCCAACATGTATTGAACATAGCTAAAAAAAATTAGTTTTAGAGAAAAGAGAATTACCTTAGATAGTGAAAAATCCTTGGAGGATGAGCTTGGATGAAGCTCCGATGTGTTTCCGGCGATAATCCGTCGAAAATGATGAAGAACAATGCTTGGATCCAAGTTGGAAGAGTGGAAGAAAGCAAAAACTGCAGCAAATAGAGGTCTCTGCCGGTCTCGGTCAAAATTTCGACCGAGACTTGGGAGATTTTGTATTTAAAGCAAGGGGCACGTGACTCTTTAAGTGAATGTAACATATTTCGTCGAAATATGTACTTTTTCCATTTTGTTTTCCCATTTCGTCTCGGTACTATCGAAATATCCGAAATTCACCGATATGATGGCGAAATTTCGCAAAATTTTGTACCATGGTTATAAAACATGACTAAGTTGTATTTTTCCTTTCTTTTCTTATTTCCATTTACCTCCCTAGGGAGGTCTGTGTAATTCATAGAAGTTAATTAATGAAGCTAATATGTGTGTTGAGAATCACTCAACATACATAATGGATTCTCTCAACCTCTCTTCTTCTTCTTCTTCCTCTTCTTGCTGTAAACCTATTCTCTCTTACTAGAATCGATCCATCTTCAAGTTCTAACTTGGTATCAAAGCTGAGTCTTCTGGTTTGAGAGTCGACTCAGCTCGGTTGCTGTTTTTTTTTACCTCTCTTTGGAACCCGAAAAGGATAGAGTGTTCCACGAGAGGCTATACTGTGTGAAGTTACTCATACTACATTCTTTGGAGGTCTATTCTTCAAACCAACATACAATGGAGGGAGTTTAGAGGCTGCTAAAGAGGATTGAAGCCCTAGAAGCTACCCAGAAAATTTCCGCCAGCCTATAGAGTGTTCTTTCTGTTTCACCTTTCCACCTTTTGGATGAAATTTGGTGCTTTTGGATCGCCTAAGGGTACCCTTTCAGACCCTATAACACTCGGTTGAAGAGAGGAGCAGGTTGAGGAGCATAGCTCATCTCTTTGATGCTCCCAAGGTACCGCCAGCTCTGTTTTTTGCTTTTTGTTTGACCTTTTTTGGAAGTTGAATGCATTGGATGTTTGTTAGTTAATGAGAATGAAAGACTTTCATCCTTTTACTCTTGTTGGGTACTATGGACTGAAGACTCGTGGGTGTTAGAAGGTTTTGGTTGATGTCTCTCTGTTTGCCTGCTGTTTTTTCGTATTTGCTCCTAGTCTGGTTGATTTGGTTGTTTGGAGCTACTTGTTTACTGGTTTGCCTCCTTTGTTTGGGTTGAGTGTACTCCCATTTGAGTAGAACACTATATTGACTATTGAAGTGTCAGTCTGCATATTATGTCCACTATGTCTGGGAATGATTTTGAGGTCAGTGGACCAACTCCAGCTAGCACCCTGAGTAGTAGCTTCCCCACTATGGCTTCCTTTGATAACCCTAACACCCAAATCTCTGTTGTGAAGTTGGACAATACCAACTTGATTGGTCTCGCTCTATGAAGATGTCCCTGCGAAGCAAGGGAAAGTTGGGGTATATGACTGGCTCTATTAAGGAGCCTGTTGTTACTAATCTAGGATATCTGAAGTGGGAGACTGAGAACTCCATAGCATAGTTATCACGGCAGTTAGGCGACCCAAGGCATTGGAGAGGGAAAAAAATCAAGGCGATACCAAGTAGGCGCCCAAGTCGACCAAAGCGCCTGGATGCCTTGACAACTATGCTCCACAGTTATAACTTGGTTTTCTCCATGAAACCTAAGATTAGTAGGAGATTTATGGACAAGGAAACTACAAAAGTTATGTGGGATAGTATCACCAAGATCTTTGATCGAGTTGGTGACTATGCAAAGGTGTACCAAATCCACCAAAAAGTCATCAATATGAAACAAGGTGATAGAAGCATCTTTGATTACTACAACACTGTTATCAGCCTGTGGCAGGAATATGATCACTACATTACCTTCGACTGTCCAACTCTGAAGATGAAGTCAAGGTCTATAAGAACCAGGCAGTTGAAAGGATCTTCTCTCTACTTGGTGGGCTCAATCCAGAGTATGAGCCCATTCGTCTGCAGATCTTAGGGAGGTCTCCCTTTCCATCCTTGGATGAAGTGTGTAGTTACTTACAAAGTGAGGAAACCAGGAGAACAACCATGGATACTGCACCATCAATGGAGCAATCTGCTCTTGTTCTAGTTCCCATTGAGATTGGAGAAGTAGGGGGGAAAGGCCAAGGGCCAACTCAGGGAGATCGCCGTGAAAAATTTAAATGTGATCACTGTGGAAAATTGGGGCACACTAAGGACAGGTGTTGGGATCTTCATGGGCAGCCCCCTGGTATGCGTGGTGGATCATCTGGTGCCCGTGATGGTAGGCGGGGAGGAGCTAGGGCCCACTCAATGACATCCGAGTCTGAGACATCTAGACCTTAGCCTACTCCTGATTCTCTTTCCCAGGATGATATTATAGCTTTCCGCTGGTTGATGTTACATCTTGGTCATTCCCCTACTAGTTCTACCCCTGGAGGGTCAGCTGCTTCTGCCTCAGCTTTGCAGGTTTCTTCTGCACCCTCTACTACTTCTACTTGGATCATTGATTTTGGAGCCTCCGACCACATGACTGGTATGTCACAGTATTATGATTCCTATTCCATTTGCTCTGGCTGGGACAAGGCAAGGTTTGCTGATGGGTCCCTTTCTTCTGTCTCTGGTAAGGGTAATGTGAGGGTTACTCTTCTATTTCTCTTGAGTCTGTTCTTCATGTCCTTGATTTTGCTACTAACCTACTATCAGTGAGTCATCTAACCAAATCCTTGATTGTTGTGTCACTTTCTTTCCTTCCTGTTGTCTTTTTCAGGATTTGGAGACAAAGAGGGTTATTGGTAGTGGGACTGAGAAAGGAGGACTCTATCTTCTTGAACCACGCTTACCTAGTTCATCTACTGTTGCAGCCATAGTTCAAGATCTCGTCTCGTCTCGCCATTTAGGGCAGGTCGAGATTTCCAAAATTTACCGAAATTTCGGCAGTCCATCTCGGTGGGTTTTTGGTCATATTAAGGCCTGATACTTCATGTACACTCTTATTTAAGCTAAATAAACACATTTAAACCTTCATATTGCAAAAAAATGAACTCAAAGTGGTGTTTTGGGTTTGCACCCTTGATTGACTGTATACGGTCGGACCCTGATATATAAATAGTTAAATACACATTGTTCAAGTAAGATACTAAAATTTCACGAAATTTCGACAAAATTTCATGAAATATACCGAAATTTGGACTTTTTTCATTTCGTATGGTCATCTCGTCTTGGCAGTGTCGAGATATCCAAAATATATCGAAATATCGGCGATATATCGCAAGATTTTGAACCATGGCTGCAGCTTATGTTTGTGGACGGAGTCACCGTAGTACTTTGGAGTCTGTAATGCTTTGTTATCAACGTTTGGGTAATCCCTCTTTTGTTGTTATGAGGAGACAGTTACCCCATTTGTTTACTTCTTTTCCTTCTTCTTATGTTTTTCATTGTGAATCATGTATTTTTGCTAAACATTGTTGAACATCTTATCCTTATCATGGTAATAGATCTACTGTACCTTTTTCTCTTATTCATTCTGATGTTTGTGGGCTTTCTCCCACTACTTTTTTGTCTGGATTTCGTTGCTTTGTTTCGTTTGTTGATGACTATTCTAGGTTCACTTGGACTGTTTTGTTGAAACAAAAAAGTGATGTTTATGATGCTTTCAAGAATTTTTATCAATTTATCAGTACTCAGTTTGGTACTCGAATTCAAATTGTTAGGTCTGATAAGGGGGTGAGTGTATATATGGGGGGCTCCAACTGTTCTTTACTGATAATGACATCATCCATCAACTGAAGTGTTGACACCCCTTAACAAAATGGGGTGGCTGAGAGAAAAAACCGTCACTTGTTGGAAATCACTAGGAGTCTTCTCTTTGATATGCATGTGCCTAAGACTTTTTGGTCTGATGCACTTCTTACTACTGCCTTCCTTATTAACCGGATGCAATCTCCACTCCTTGGCTCCAAATCTCCTCTGGCACTTCTTTCTCTTCAATCCTCAGTCTTCTCCTTGCCTTCCAAATTGTTTGGTTGTGTTTGTTATGTTCATATCAACAAATCAGCCCACACCAAGCTTGACCCCAAAGCCCTCAAGTGCATCTTCTTGGGCTACTCTGATTCAACAAAAGGGTATAAATGCTACCACCCTCCTTCCCGAAGGCGACTTCTCTCGAAAGGTGTCGCCTTCTTTGAGTCTATTTCCTTTTTTTTCTTGTCCTTAGCATCCTCTTCAGGGGGAGAGCATTACTAGAAGTGAACAGGATGCTGATGTTGCTGATGTCACTCCTTTTTTGTCTCCCTTGCCTACCTCCACTTCCCCATTCTTATTTGAGATTGGAAAATATAAAGAAGTGGATGTTGTTGATGCTGATGGAGTTGTTGATGTTGATGCTAATGGTGGTGATGATGCTAGCAGGGAAAAAGAGCACAAGGAAAAAAAGTTGCTTGTATTCAAAAGAGGTGAATGCTTGAAGGGAAAAGGAAAGCAGCCCTGCAAAAAGTCCTCTTTGGACCCTCATCCTCAGTCTCATCCTACCCAGTCAGGTAACACTTCTCCTCTTGAATTAGATCTTCCCATTGCTATGAGAAAGGGGAAGAGAGTCTGTACCAATCCCATAGCCCAGTTTGTCTCCTATAATTCTATATCTCTTACAGGTATTGCCTTCTCCACTGCCCTTAAGTCTTCTTCCATTCCCAAAAATGTCACAGAGGCCTTCTCCGATCCAAAATGGATGTAAGCAATGTCTGAGGAAATGGTGGATCTGGAGAAGAACAGTACTTGGACACTGGTTGATCTTCCCAGGGGGAGAATTCCAGTTGGGTGCAGATGGGTTTATATCATCAAGTATAGATCAGATGGTACAGCGGAAAGATATAAAGCTCGGCTGGTTGCAAAAGGGTACAGTCAAGTGTATGGCATTGACTACCAAGAGACTTTTGCCCCTGTAGCCAAGCAAAACTCAATCAGGGTTCTTCTTTCAGTGGCAGCTAATAAAGATTGGCCAATGTACCAATTAGATGTGAAGAATGCATTTCTTCATGGAGATTTAGCAGAAGAAGTGTACATGCAGCCCCCACCTGGTTTTAAGTGTCCCTCAGCTGAAGGGAAAGTGTGTCTCTTGAAGAAAGCTCTCTATGGCCTCAAGCAGTCTCCTAAGGCCCGGTTTGAGAGATTTAGACAAGCCATCCTAAAGAATGGGTATTACCAGAGTCAAGCTGACCACACTTTGTTTATCAGGAGAGGAAATGGTATAGTCACAACTCTCATTGTCTATGTTGATGACATTGTAGTAACTGAGAATGATGTTGTTGAGATAAACAGATCGAAGTCTTATCTAGCTAAACAGTTTGAGATCAAAGACCTTGGACTCTTGAAATACTTCTTGGGTATTGAAGTATCTAGATTAAGGAAAGGAATCAATATCTATCAGAGGAAATTTGTCTTGGACCTTCTGAAAGAGACAGGCATGATGGGGTGCAAACCAACAACCTCCCCAATTGATCTAAATCATAAGCTTGGTGATGAATGTGGTTCTTCTCTCATAGATGCAAGCAAGTACCAAAGATTAGTTGGGAAACTGGTCTATCTCTCCTTGACTCGACCAGACATTACTTATGCAGTTGGAGTAGTGAGTCAGTTCATACATGCTCCCAGGAGTAGACATCTGGATGCGGTTTATCGCATCATTAGGTACTTGAAATCCTCCCTAGGAAAGGGTCTTCTATTTGCCAGGCATGACCATTTAAAGATCGAAGGCTACACAGATGCTGATTAGGCTGGTTCAATCTCTGACAGAAGATCTACTTCTGGGTACTGTACTTTTGTGGGTGGTAATCTAGTTACCTGGGGGAGCAAAAAACAACTAGTTGTAGCTAGATCCAGTGCGGTGGCAGAGTTTGGAGCCATGGCTTATGAAGTGTGTGAAATTACATGGTTGAAGAGATTACTTCAAGACTTGAGTTTTGACACTGAAGGACCAATAAGTATTGCCCATAATCTGGTTTAACATGATCAAACCAAACATATTGAGGTTGATCGACACTTCATCAAAGAGAAGCTGGATTCTGGTTGCATTTGTACTCTTTTTGTGAAGACAAGTGATCAAGTAGCAGATATCTTCACCAAGGGTCTCATTCCTGGTCTATTCAATACCTTATTGTGCAAGCTGGGAATGTATGGCATTTATTCTCCAGCTTGAGGGGGAGTGTTAGAGTTGTTAGAATATTTTGTATAAGGGTAGTTCTATCATTGTTTTGTTATAAGACTTGACTAAGTTGTAGTTTTCCTTTCTTTTCTTATTTTCATTTACCTCCCTAGGGAGGTCTGTGTAATTCATAGAAGTTAATTAATGAAGCTAATATGTGTGTTGAGAATCACTCAACATACATAATCGATTCTCTCAACCTCTCTTCTTCTTGCTCTTCTTGCTGTAAACCTATTCTCTCTTACTAGAATCGATCCATCTTCAAGTTCTAACTATAATAGGAACACAAATCGACTTATATCTTGGTTGAAGTGTGTAATTGCTGCTTGACAGTCTGCCATTGAAACTGAACCATCCACTCTTTCAAATGTTTTAGGCCTGTATTCTATGGCCAACTAATCCTCCAGTACATCAAGAAGTTTAGTCATCTGTGAAAATACAAGTACACGATGGCCTTCTCTATGCAACACCTTAAGCATAGAATGCAGCCTTTGTAAATGCCTCTTGGAACTTGATGATGTTACGGACGCTATTTTCTACTAGGGATGTGGAAGTTATACTCAAAATCAACATTAGTTCTACTGGAGCTCCTGACCAACTTTTTATAGGGCCTGCAACTCAAAAGGGCCTTCTTCGTCAGATCTGCATACCACTTGGGAGCAGCCCTATCTCCTCCTCCTTGTATTCCAAAATATGTTTCGAAGATTTTGTGGAACTCAAAAGTTCCTACTAAGGTGTGGTCCTTTCATTGGAAGGCTTACTTAGGTGCTATCGGAGTGATGGTAAACCTATTTCAGAAGCACATTGTTACCCCTGATTATTGCCCTGGGTGCGGGTATGTTCTCCTCTACTGCCTTGCGACTCAGCAAACAGTTAGATTTTAGGTTTAGTTAGAAGAGGAGAACAAGATGAGAGGAAGGAGAAGAGATGAGACGAAGAAGGAGACAAGGAGAAACAAGAGAGAGTATTTCGGTTGAATGTGTGTGTGTAGGAGAGACTTCTCCACACTCTATATTACTTAAATAGAACTAATAACTTATTACATCCATCTCCCTAGGGAGGTAAAAGGTAAAAAGAGACAAATAAGATAAAATACATAATAAGGCAACTAGTCCACAGTCTAGTTCCCAAACTACCCCTGTTACATATCTACTAACAACTCTAACACTCCCCCTCAAGCTGGAGAATATATATCATGCATTCCCGAGCTTGTAGGAGAGAACTAAGCGAGGAGAGGCGAGGGCCTTGGTGAGGATGTGCGCTAACCGATCGCGATCTGCACTGAAAGGAGTGCAAATGCGGCCGAGTCTATCTTCTCCTTGATGAAGTGTCTATCAACCTCAATATGTTTAGTTCGATTACCATGCTTGAAGCAGAGGTTGTGAAGCATACTGATGGCAGCCTGGTTGTCACGATAGAGTCTCATGGGGCCTTGGTGTCAAATCCTAGTTCCTGAACAAGTCTTTTCAACCATATGAGTTCACACACTCCATGAGCCATAGCTCTAAATTCTGCCTCTGCACTGGATCTGGCTACAACATGCTGTTTTTTGCTCCTCCATGTAACCAAATTACCTCCCACAAAGGTACAATAGCCGGTAGTAGATCTCTTATCTGTAACAGAGCCGACCCAATCTGCATCAGTGAAACCTTCTACTCTCAAGTGGTTGTGTCTGGCATACAACATTCCTTTCCCTGGGGAAGACTTCAAATACCTAAGAATGCGATACACAGCATCCAAGTGACCACTTTTGGGAGCATGCATGAATTGGCTCACCACTCCCACTGCATAGGAGATATCTGGGCGTGTCATAGCAAGATAGATAAGCTTCCTAACCAACCTTTGGTACTTTCCCGCATCAACAAGTGGAGGACCACAATCTTCTCCTAGTTTGTGATTCTACTCAATAAGAGAATTTGCAGGTTTGCAGCCCAACATCCCTGTCTCTGTCAATAAATCAAGAACAAACTTCCGTTGACATATGTTGATTCCTTTCTTGGTCCTTGATACTTCAATTCCTAAGAAGTACTTCAAAGGGCCCAGATCTTTGATTTCAAACTGTTGTGCCAAGTATCTTTTCAGTGTACCTATCTCAGTTATATCATCTCCTGTGACCACAATATCATCAACATAGACAATAAAAATTTGTGATGGTACCGTTGCCCGCTTGGTAAAGAGAGTGTGATCAACTTGGCTTTGAGAATATCCATTCTTGAGAATAGCTTGCGAAAGCGTTCAAACCATGCCTTTGGTATTGTTTGAGACCATATAGTGCCTTCGAGGAGAGGCGCTTTCCCTCGTTGAAGGCATCTTGAAGCACTTGGTGGGGTTGCGTATGTACCTTCCTCTTCCAGTCCCATAGAAAGGCATTCTTCGCATCTAATTGATATAATGGCCAATCTTTGTTGGCAGCCAGTGAGAAAAGAACTCTTATAGAGTTATGCTTAGCCACAGGAGCGAATGTCTCCTGATAGTCAATCCCATAGACTTGACTGTACCCCTTGGCAACCAACCTTTCCTTGTATCTCTCCACAGTACCATCAGATTTGTACTTGATTGTATAGACCCATCTGCATCCAACTGGGACACGTCCCTTAGGAAGATCCACCAACTACCAAGTATCATTCTTCTCAAGAGCCATCATCTCCTTAGACATAGCTTGTCTCCACTTTGGGTCAAGCATAACATCGTTGACATTCCTGGGAATAAAAGCTGTAGAGAGAGCAGTAATAAAGGCAATACTTGTAGGAGAAAGAGCATGATAGGAAACAAACTGGGCTATAGGATTAGTACAAGCTCTTTTCCCCTTTCTAACAGCAATAGGAAGGTCTAAATCACATGGAGGAGAAGGGATGTCACCTGACTGAGAAGGATGGACCTCAGGATGTGGATCTGGATCCAAAGAGGACTCTTGGTAGGTCTTCTTTCCTTCATTATGCAAGCCTTCACCTCTCTTGCAGGTAATGTGGTAATCCTTCTCCTTATCAGTACCACTATCAACAACTAAATCTGTATTCACATTCACATCCACAGCCTTGTGCTTTCCAATGTCAAGTGTAAAGGGAGAGATTGGTAGAGGATGAAGGAAATCAGCAACTTGTTCACTTCCACAATTCTCCCCCTGAAGAGGATGCTGAGAAGGGGCAAAGAAAGGAACAGATTCAAGGAAGGTGACATCCTTGGAAATAAGACACTGACGAGAAGTGGTAGTAGAAGAGTACCCAAGGAAGAGACACTTGAGGGCTTTGGGATCAAGTTTTGTTAAGAGGACCAGATTTAGAACTCGATGCTTGGATGATTAATCCATCCCAAGCACATTCTTATTTATAAGAATAATTGAATAGTAAAATATGTACATGAAGCGATGTGGGACTAAACGCATGTAATACAAAAACTAACAAAATAACGAAGAAAAGGTCGAATACCCCCACGGTATTACGGCCGTATATCTAACGCTCCCCTCAAGTTGGAGCATATATATCATGCATGCCCAACTTGACTAAGATAGGATGAAACACTTGCTACTCGGTCCCTTGGTGACACATCGGCCGGTTGATCAGTAGACTTCACAAAAGGAACACAAATGAGGCCGGCCTCAAGCTTCTCCTTGATGAAATGTCGGTCAACCTCACGTGTTGAAGTGCGATCATCTTTGGGCGGGGTTATGAGCAATGCTAATGGTTTGCTTTATTGTCGCGATAAAGCATCGTGGGAAGATGAATAAACACCGATATCCTGTAATAATCCTCAAGCCACGAAGTTCACAAATTCCTTGGGCCATCGCCTTACAAACTCGGCTCAGAGCTGGACACAGCGCGACATTACGTTTAGCTTTACGCGCCATGTACGAGTTCCCACTATGACAAAGGCTAACGATGCAGGAGATAGATTTCTGTCGGAGAACCCATTGATCGGCATCGATATAGGCTTGATATTAAGGTGACCCGTGGGAGATAGAAGGATTCCCTTTCTGGAGCGGACTTGAATATCTGTCTGAAATCGGATTTGCATCCATATGAGAGGAATAGGGATCATCGTGAGCGGCTCACCAAACTCACGACAAGCTATGCAATGTCGGTCGTGTGTGAGAAAGGTAGATTAACGCCCGCTAACATTGATAAATACCCTTGTGTCGGCATTCACCCTCTTTCTCCTAAGTTTTGTAGTAGCTTCGTAGGAGTATCCGAAGGATGACGACCTAGCAGACCACTGTGTCGGTCAAATAGATCGAGGACATATTTTCGTTGAGAAAGAAAGATGCCCTTTGAAGAAGCGGCGACTTCTATCCCTAGAAAATATTTGGAGGACGAGATCTTTGACCTCGGAATTCACGGCGAGGAGGAGCTTGAATCCTAATAGCATCACCATCATTACCGGTGACCACAATATCATCCACATAGACTATGAGAAGAGTTACCTTGTCGCCAACTCGTCCGATAAACAAAGTGTGATCGGCATTACTGCACTTTATAACCTGCTGAAATCATAGTCTTGTGAAATCTGCCCAAGCCGTACCCTAGGTGGTATTTCAGCCCATAAAGTGCACGCTTGATCTCGAGACCTTGCCCTTGGTCTGTCATCGAGAGAAGCTGGTGGAATGTCCATATATACCTCCTCCTCGAAGCTCCCATGGAGGAAGGCATTCTTGACATCTAAGCTGTATTGAAGATCCCTTTGAGATTTATAGCACGAAGATAATAGCGCCCGGACGGTGTTGAGCTTCGCCGGCTGGTGCGAAAGGTCTCTGATAGTCGACTCCATAAGTTTGAGTGAACCCCTTTGCAACCAGGCGTGCCTTATATCGATCCGAGAACCATCGACCTTTGTTTGACCACGAAGACCCATCTACATCCAAGCTGGTTTCTTTCCGGAGGAAGAGTCTGAAGCTCCCATGTATTATTTTTATGTAGTGCTCTCATTTCTTCCAACATTGCTTGCCTTCCACTTTCCATCTGTAGATGCTTCTGCCAAGTTTTAGGAATCGAAACGAGAAGCAGAGAGGATCTGAAAGCACGAAAAGATGGAGAAAGAGAGCTATAAGCAACACGAGATATGGGATGTAAAGTCTGCAAGTCCTAGTACCTTTGCGGTGGCGATAGGTAGGTCGGAAGAAGAGGGATTACCGAGGAGATGGAGGATGCGGATCTGGGCAGCGATTGGATGGGTATTGGTGCTAAAGGGGATTGGCCTGTTGCCCTCTTGTTGGTTACGCCCCTCGTGTAGGTGAGTATGTTGGAATTGTCGATTCTCTTACGAAATGCACCTGATAGTTCTACGGGTTGAGTCGGCTCCCCACGAATAGGAACATTAACAACACTATTTTCTATGGTCTCCCCAGTAAAGGATTCCCATTAGGTGAGGGAGGAGCGTGGGAGGAGGTTGGACATCATCCAAAGGAGGTTGGGCATCGATCAAAGGAGGCGGGCAGCGGCGAGAGGAACCTCTGGTGGAGGAATCTCAAAAGGGCACATCTTCGCTAGAACTCTCCCCTTGAAGAGGTGGTGAAGAATAATAAGAAAGGGTCTCATGGAAAACAACATCCCATACTCGCTTTGAGGTACGGACGGGAAGGGGATGGTAACACTATAACCTTTGCGGGTTGGAGAATAACCCGAGAAAATACAAGCGGAGCCCACGAGGCTCAAGCTTACTGGAGATGCAGTATTCCTAGCATAACCACACACCCAAATACTTTGGGAGGGACAATAAAGGAGGAATGACCGATGTTAAAATATTAGAGAAGTGGGAATTAAGAACCCAGAAGGGAGCCTATTGATGAGATAGGCGGCGGTGAGAACCGCATCCCCGATATTGAGAAGGAACATTCCTCCCGAACATCAGCTTGGGCCATTTCCAACAAATGGCGGTTTTCCTTTACGCCGCACCATTACGCGGGGGGTATCAACACTGACTAGTTTGGTGAATAATGCCGTGATCAGCCGAATATTTTGAAATTGTGATTCGATATACTCGGTTCCATTATCACTTCTCGATATTTGGAGAGTAGCACAGGCCCGAGTTTGAATCATCTTATGAAAATGCTGAAAACATGAGAAAACCTGATTTTTAGTGTGCGAAAGATATACCCAAGTGTTAGAGAATGACAATCAATAAAAGAGACAAACCGGCGATGACCCGAGAAATAGAGGGCTTGCGACTAGGGCCCTGAACATCGAGAATGTACCAAATTAAAGCGAGAAGGACTCCTTTTATTTGAAATAGGATAATTTGAAAGTGTCATGTTTGGCCGAACCACAAGCCTCACAAAAAAAGTCATCCTTAGTATGTAGGGTGACCAAGCGAGGGAAATAAATGAGCTAAAATTCCTAAGGGGGTGACCTAACCGAGAGTGCCCTTGGTAAAGTTGAAGAGACCCGAGGAGTTCGATGCGGCGGAGAAGGCAATAGTGGTGGAGAGAAGCGGCCGTCATCAAGCGGTACAAGCCACCGTGCGCTTTACCCAATCAATCGTCTTCCCGAGGGCGGATCACGAAACACAATGAGAGGGAAAAAAAGTGACTTTGCGAGTTAAGATCACGAGTAATACTACTAATGGAAAGAAGGTTAGTAGTAAAATTAGGAATATGTAAAGCGAGAAGACAAAGGAAGAGAGGAAGTGCGAGTTGATGAGTCCTTTTCCGGATATTGAAGAAAGGGACCCATCGGCCACTGACCTTATCTTTCCCGGAAGTGGGAGAATATCGTGAAAGGACTAGAGGAACCGGTCGTATGATGCAGTAGCTCGAGAATCATGATCGAGGATGGGAAGCCCGGAAGCCCGATGACCTACTGAAATGGAATACCTGGCCAGGCGAAAGTGTGAACTGAAGGAGGCGAGGAATTGGCGATGGCGATGTAGTAGAGGCGGCGGCGGAAGTCACTGAGCATACGAAGGAGGGCACGTAGATCATCACAGGATAGACGAGTGTCGATGCGCAGGAGTTGCGATATGATCTCGATCGATGGGCCTTGGTTTTTGTCTTTATCTTTGTCTTGGCAGCCCTTTTAGCTTCAAAATCAGCGGGTTTCATGAAGTTTCCAACACTTCTCCTTGGTGTGGTAAGGTTTGTGACGTACTCACAAACAACGGACCTGTAGTAGAATCACCGAAGAAAGCAATGCCACTAGGTGTAGGAGTGGCGGGGCAGCGGCTGGAGAGCTGTGCATCGATAATAGGAGGTGCAACATGGCAGCCCTACGGTTTTCTTGAGAGGAGCGAGGGCATAGAATTTGTTCAAGTGTGGGAAAAGGCTTGTGTCCCGACACTTGAACCGAATCTGATCATACTCCACATTTAATCACGCGAGAAATCATAAACCACGATCTTGTCCATATGTTGCTTATAAGAAGTAATATCTGCAGAATTGTACTTGGGTGAAAATCAGAAAAATGGTCCAATTGCTTTGCCAAAGGCTCATGAGTAGCATAGTATTTGGAGACCGTCAATTCTCCTCGAGTAGTGTGAAGGACCTTCTTCACGATTTCATATATACGGGCATCATTGCCAAGCTGTCCATAAGTCTCCTTGCGAAGCAGCCCCAATTTAGGGGTGTATCGAGAGAGAAAATTGTGTTGTAGATCTGTAACCATAGAACCAATCAAGTAGGACATAAGAACTCCATTGTTGGCAAGCACTTGTCTTGGCCCAACCTCGGTAGGCATAGGAGTGGATCCTAATATGACGGTAAGGCCCACGACGTGCAATAGCAAAGGAGGCGAGGACCTAGACGAAGGAGGTAATTGGTGCCATCAACTTGATTGGATTTGGAGAGAAAGTATGATACTACGGTTTGCTGTTTCCATCACCCACATAAGTAGCGATCGAATCGAGTCACCCATGGAGACAGTGAAGAATTCCAAATCGCAGATAAGGGCATTTGTGAAGAAACCCAAGAAAATCTCCACGATAAGGGCTGCAACAATGATGAAAGCCTTCTAATAATGAAGGAATAAATATCTCCAAAATCAGCAATACCAGACGGAGGAAACCTTGAGATCGATTTTGCGAGTTTTGAACAAAACCCTGAAAGTGCTGAAATCGATAAGAGGAGAAGATGCCCTGACCGGTGAGTGGATTGAGGCTGAAATTGCGGTCGAATCAGTCTAGGCCAGAGGAGAATCACTCTTCAAAAATTCAGAATCAAGCTGATAAAGAAAACCCCAATGTCGACTATTGTCGGGGTTTTGAAAAAACCACTGAAATCTTGAAAAAATATCAACCTTGAGAGGCTGCGAGTGCTGGAATAATAAATTGCTGCAAGTCCGGGCTCCAATATAGTGAACAAATCCCTTGTTGTTTAGAGGATTTCTGTCCAACGAAGGTTGAAGTCTTCAATATTCGCAGCAAAGAAAGAGCGACCCAATCGATCAAATCTTCATATCATGGGATGAGGTAAAGGAGGGCAGCATTTGGATCAATTGATCACCTCATCGGTGCTGCCCTATGGGACGAGAGAGAAGAACAAAAGCGAAACAAAGGGAAGAAGAGAAGAAAAGAAGAAAAGAGAAGAGAAAGGGAGAAAGATCGAGAATTAGAGAATGAAGGAGATCGTGAATTCAACTGATAGTTCTAATCCATTTCGATACCATGTTAAGAGGACCAGATTTAGAACTCGATGCTTGGATGATTAATCCATCCCAAGCACATTCTTATTTATAAGAATAATTGAATAGTAAAATATGTACATGAGCAATGTGGGACTAAACCACATAATACAAAAACTAACAAAATAACAAAGAAAAGGTCCAGAATACCCCCACGGTATTCTGGCCATATATCTAACAAGTTTAGTACGTGCAGATTTGTTTACATGCACATAACAAACACACCCAAAGACTTTAGGAGGAAGAGAGAAAGCAGAAGCCTTGGGAGATAAGATGTCCAAGGGAGATTTGAAAGCAAGAAGTTTGGTAGGCATGCGATTGATGAGAAAGGAGGCAGTGAGGAAAGCAGCAGACCAAAAGGTCTTGGGGACATACATGCCAAACAAGAGACTACGGTGACTTCCAATAAATGGCGATTCTTCCTCTCAGCAACCCCATTTTGTTGGGGGGTGTCATCAACACATGCTAGCTGATGGAGAATGCCATTATCAGTAAAGAAGGTTTGGAGGCCACCAAACATGTATTCCCCCCCTTTATCAGATCGAACAATTTTGATCCGAGTGTCAAACTGAGTAAGAATCATCTGATAAAAGGTTTTAAATGCATCACAAACATCACTTTTATGCTTCATAAGAACAGTCCAAGTAGCACGAGAAAAATCATCAACAAAGGACACAAAGTAACGATAGCCAAATAAAGAAGTAGTAGGGGAAGGTCCCCAAACATCAGTGTGCACAATATGAAAAGGAGCAGTAGTTCTATTATCATGATATGGATAAGAGGAACGACAATGTTTGGCAAACATACATGGTTCACATTGGAAAACATGAGAAGAAGCAACAGAAGAAAATAAGTGGGGCAACTGTTTCCTCATTACAACAAAAGATGGATGGCCAAGACGACGATGCCATAACATAACAGACTCCATAGAACTACTATCAGTACGGCTACACACATAAGACTGAGTTGTGGGCAAAAAAGGGTAAAAAAGATAGAGGCCTTGCTCTTCACGTCCACTACCAATAATCCTCTTCATTACCAAATCCTGAAAAAGACAGTGAGAAGGGAAAAATGTGACGCAGCAATTCAAAGCTTTTGTCAAGTAACTCACAGATAAAAGGTTAACTGTAAGGTTAGGAACATGAAGAACTGAAGTAAGAGAAATAGATGAGGTGACAGGAATACTACCCTTACCAGATATGGAGGATAGGGAGCCATCAGCTATCCTAACCTTATCCTTACCAGAGCAAATGGTATAGGAATCATAATTATGGGACGTACCGGTCATATGGTCAGTGGACACTTAATTAATTACCCAAGACTGGGCTGCGTGAAGAGGTGAAGTAGAGACTGTAAAGGCGAGGATGATGAGGAGCAGCTCTGAGAAGGTGTAGAGGATGTGCTAAAAGTTGTGACATGACCCGGCGAACCAGCTGTTTCCATAAAGGTGGAGTCATCTTGTATAGCATCTGCCTCAGTCATCACAGAGTGAGCTCGAGCTCCCCCTCTACGGCCACCACGACCACGTGTGCCAGGAGGACGGCCATGAAGAGACCAACACCTATCTTTGGTGTGTCCAGTTCTCCCACAATGATCACATTTAAACCGGTCTCGACCAACTCCACTGGCACCAACGGTCTCCACTGTATTGGCTACCTCTTGGGTAGGCCCCGGTCCTCTACCACCTCCGCAGGTGTCTCTGGAAGAACTGGAGTTGAGGGCTGACCTCTCAAGAGAAGATACTGAAACTGGCTCCATAGTAACACGCCGAGTCTCCTCACTCTATAAGTAACTACAGACCTCACTAAGAGATGGAAAGGGAGACCGGCCTAAGATCTGAAGCCTGAAGGCTCATAGTCAGGGTTCAGGCCACCAAGTAAAGTGAAGACACGCTCCTTTTCAAGAGTTTGATATACCTTAGCCTCATCCTCTGGGTCCTTCAAGTGGAGATCCCTGTAGTGGTCATATTCTTCCAAAAGGCCAAGAAAGGCATTGTAGTACTCAGAAATGATCCTATCACCCTGCCTAATGGAGTTAATCTTTTGGTGGAGCTAATAGACCTTGGCAGAGTCACCCACTTTATCAAAAGTTTGTGAAACACTATCCCAGATTGCCTTGGCAGTTTCCTTGCATATAAACCTTCGTCCAATCTCAGGAGTCATAGAGAAGATCAGCCATGTCATGACTGTAGAATTGTCGGCCTCCCATTAGTCATAGGTAGGTGAACCAGGTGCTGGAGCTGTAATAGTGTCTGTAATGTACCCCAGTTTCCGTTTGCTTTTCAGTGAAAGCCTCACAGAGTGTGACCAGTCCAAATAGTTGGTACCATCAAGCTTCACAAAGGAGATCTGTGTAGGTGTGCTCTCATGAACAACTGGAGGAGCTGTGGGAGGGGGCTGTGAAGTAGCCGAACCAAGCTCAGAGGTAGGTGTATCGGCCATCTTCTATGGGAAGAAACACTTGACCATAAAACAGAGAACAAACAGCAGTTGGAGAGTACACACTCAACCCAAAAATAGAAAAGTCCAATACCAAACTGGAATTCCAGCAAGGAGGAACCAGAGAAAAATGGGCAGAACTTCACCCTAACACTGTCCAAGAAGGGGAATCCATTCAAGACCTCAACTAGAGGTGTCCATAATCATCCCACAAGCAAGAAGAAAGTCCATATCACCCAAAAAAGCAAAGCACAAGCAACTAGCAGCAGTCTCTGTTTTACCTGGGCAGAACAGATGTTCACAAAACTAAGCTATGCTCAAAAGAACTCAGCAACCAGCAAGAGGGGACACAAGAGGCATGAAGAAGACCCAAAAACGATCTCAGTGGGCTGCTCCATGGTCCTAATACTTGCTGAAATGCAGGCAAAACAAGGACTGCAACAGAGAACTGGCAGAAGCCCTAGCTGAGTCTTGGTTGTCTTCAAAACTCCATAGAAACTTCAGAGCTGCTCAAATAACTTCATCCACCATTGAAGCAGGTTGTGTAGGACTCAGATATGATCTTAAAGAGCTACTCCATGATCCAAACACAGCCCGAGAGAAGGAGATACAAGGCCTTCAGCAGGAACCTGGCGGAAAACCTAGATGAGGCTGGGTGAGCTCTAATACTTCATAAGGGCTTCAATGTAGCTCAAGAAGCAGCATCAATCACTTGAATAGGTTGAAAAGAACCTATTTCAGACTCCTTCACAAGCAGTTTATATAAGAGCCTCTTCCTAGGAATCCCTTATCTTCTCGGATTCCAACGAGAGGAAAAAATAAGGAACAAGGAGGATGGATACGACTCTCAAACCCTTAGCTTTGATACCAAGTTAGATTTTAGGTTTAGTTAGAAGAGGAGAACAAGATGAAAGGAGAAGAGATGAGAGGAAGAAGGAGACAAGGAGAAACAAGAGAGAGTATTTCGGTTGAATGTGTGTGTCTAGGAGAGACTTCTCCACACTCTATATTACTTGAATAGAACTAATAACTTATTACATCCATCTCCCTAGGGAGGTAAAAGGTAAAAAGAGACAAATAAGATAAAATACGTAATAAGGCAACTAGTCCACAGTTTAGTTCCCAAACTACCCCTGTTACATATCTACTAACAACTCTAACACAAACATGGTTCTCATCCCCGGTTTTGTTGAGATTAGCTTCAGATCAGACTCTTCCCTTCTATGCTAAGATTCCTAAATGGTGTAACTATCCTGGGGCGACTAAGATGGAGAAGCAGAAAAACTTTACTACTCATGCCATTATTGTTTGGGAAATCTGAAAGTTGAGAAATTCTAGAGTTTTCAGATCCTCCATTCCCCCTTTCGGATCATGGCTGCATGATGTCAATAGAAATGTGGATGAGGCCCTTTCCCTGATCTCGGGTTCCTCTGCAACAGCCTTTTGGGTCCTCCCTTGCTCCTTCTGGGACTTCAACAATTTTCATGGATGCGGCAGTCTCTTCTCGCCCAAAAGCTATGAAAATGATTGTCTTATTCTGGATCAGTGAGTTTGTCTTTAGTTGATTTCTACAATTGTTGTTCTGCCTGCTCTTATTGGTGAAGCTCTGGCTATTAGATTGGCTCTTTCCTCAGCCAAAAGGATTGGGTTGACTTAGGTGTCAGTTATGTTTAATTGCCAGGTCCTTGTCAGGTGCCTCCCCCTCTCCTCTTCCTCAATTTTACCTCCTCTAGAGATTGCCACCTTAGTATGAATATCCTTTTGTTGAAGACTGATTTTACTTTTTGTAGTTTTCAGCATGTATATAGATCTGCCAATGTTGTTGTCCATGCTATTTCTAAATGGACTACTAGTTACCATAGGCAAGGGTTTTGGCTGTCTTCCTTTCCAGAGGACCTTCTCCGTATTGCATTGCAGTTTTTGTCCTCTGTGGCTTCTATAAATTCCCCCCTTCCCCCTCCTTGAGGGGGGCTTTGGGGGCTATTGCACCCAAACAAAAAAAATCTCAACTTCAACAGATGATCCACTATTCCTCTCCAAATTATTTTTTCATACTTAATTTTACAGTGAACCTTCATGAAGTAAACAAGCCAGTAAGGAAATTTGACAGTTTGATCCAAGCCGGTAACCAGACTGATTGCTTATGTAGTGAGCTTATTGGATTCACATATCTGATCTGAAACTGACTATATTATGTCACATTATTGTTTATGAGTTAGAGCTTTGTTGAATCATTAATTAAAATCGATTTAGATTGGATCACCATCAAAATCTAAATCTACTGAATTGTACACATTTAGAATTGGACAAAGAGAAACCACTGGGAGGGACTAGATAGTTGCAGGACCAGTCAAACAAACTGACAGAGGAGTGGGAGATGATATGCTTAAACGTCATTTGACCATGCTGGATTTTGGCTTTGTCAATCTGTCAAATGAGGGCCACGAGGCCTGTCCAAGACTCCCGAGGGAGTGGATCCAGGCCAATTTGGACTAACCCAAGGAAAGCTATAAATCATTAGGTTCTCGCTAAAAAAAGAAGGCAATAGGTTTTAAGAATGGTCTTATCCATAAAGTTGTTGAGACGTTACATATTCATGTATGTTTTTGGTGATTTCTACTTGTGTCTTAATGTGAAAAAGTCTACTATACTTGATTTATCTAACCTCATTCTTTAAGCTTCATAGTGTGCAGAATGGTTTCTGTGTATTGATCCTTGGATGGTCAAGTCACTATTGTGATCTTGGCCTTCCCCTATGTAACAACAAGTGGTAATCAATTTGATTACCATAAGCCCTTGTGTAAACCCACCCATATATGGCTTGAAGTGTTTATACACTTCAGTAAAGTCTAATACTTTACTTCTTGGTGTCATTAGAATGTCTACATTAAGAGCACCTCATTAAAGTCTTCGAAGATATCATCAACACCAGATCAAGTCCAATCATAACAAGTGGGTCAAGAGAGAGTCAAGAGCATCAATGGAATCAATCATCAAAGGACTCCAAGTGAAGATGATTTTGTGTTTAGGAATTTGTGAGGTAAATCACATATCATTGTAATCCTAAGAAAGCATAGTATGATTCTCATGGAATCTAGGACTCCCTTGACTTAGAATTTTTGGTAGATCAGCCTTGGAAAACCAAACGACCAAAATTGGGTTTTTAATTTAGAACACATTTGAAAATGCATTTGAAGTTAAGTTGTCAAAACCAAGTTTTAAATTGGAAAAAAATCAACGACCTGATGATGGAACTGGCTCATGGGACCTGAGAGCTTTGCTGCCAATTGGCTGATGGTAACCAAATATTCACCGGCCGATGTATCAACTCGTCTATGAGAGGCCGATTACTGTTCAACAGTAAAAAAAAATCATATACAATAAACAATCACTGAGTCCCGGCTCGCTGGTTGGGAAAAACCTGCTCTGCGCATCCCATAACTTCAATGGAATTTTAAGTGGTCTAACATTAAGAATTGGACTTTGGCCAAAACATGAAGTTGTAGTTGTTTGAATCTAGTTTTAGATGAAAAATAGTCAATCCAAGTATGCAACATAAGTTATGTCCAAAATACTGAGCAAAAGTCTGGCAACCGAGTTGTGCAATTGGCTTGTGGACAAGCCAGTTGCTGTAGCAAAGACCATAAAATAGTTATATTTATAGACTTTTTTTTTTTATTGCTGTTGGAGTTTCTTTTTGGCACAATTTTGTGTTCATTTTTCTCTTATAAATTTGGGGGGCCCTAGGGGAGTTTCAACAAGACTCTTGCATACATTTGCACATCATTTGAGTCTTAACTGGTTTGCATTTTTTTTTTATTTTTTTTTTGAGAATCACCGTTGATCTTTCACTTGCATATCTTCCTTTCTAGAGGTTTTGTATTTCCCTTGTATATCTGGCTTTTGAGCCATTGTAATTGAGTGGTGACACTCAAATACTTTTCAAATATGTTGTTGTTGGAGATTAATGAATATCCATTGTTCTAAGGGTTATTAGTGGTGATCATTGGAAACTACTAGGTTTGAGTGTGATCCAAAATACTTGAGTTATTGTTGAACTCAGAAGCCAATTGTAAGGTGATTGTGTGATCATTCTAGTGGAAAGTTCAAGTATGGGATTAATTATCACTTGGTAGTGGATGTAGGCAAGGTTGCTGAACCACTCTAAATCTCATTTCCTCTTTCCCATCTCTCACCTTTACTTTTGTAATACCCTACAACTTTGCATTGCTATGCACTCTTTTGGTAGTTCTAGTTTTAATTATCATTCATGCCCAATTCATCCCCACTCTTGGATTGCCTTTCAATCCTACAAAAGTATCTATGGCTGACCCACCTATTGCCATGTAGATTAGTGATGTGGCAATTCTAGGTATTGGAAATCTAGAGAATGATCTTGATTGGCCACTTGTGAAATCCCATATTTTAGTTCAATTATATACCCACTCTCCCATTTATTGTCATGCACCTTCTTGGTTGTCAAGCATTGCTATATGCACCCTTTTGGTAGTTCTAGATTTCTGGAAGTTTTATTTTACCACTCATATGCAAATTCCAATTAACTGAAACTTGACATCTGAGCAGCAGCAGGGGACCTTTGAATCTACTTCTCTACAAAATGTCAGCCTCCATGATACCTGCAATGTGGACAAGGTGAAACCTAAAACAAGAAGTGCTTATTCAGTATCATTCCATGGTAATAGTACACAAGACTCTAATTACTTTAATGGCTCTTCAATCGCAGTGCAACATAAGACATGGACAAGATTTAAGGGAAGATTTCTTTGACATATCAGCAGGAAATTGGGACATCATGTTTGCCAGGAATTTTGGTCCATGCTTTGTTTTAGTCCCACTTGAGTTCTTCTGGTTTGCTTTGGAAGAAAGGTTGCGTAGTTCAGATTGTATAAGATAGAAGCAAGATAATGAGGGGAGGAGGAGAAACCAGTAACCAAGTATCTCCATTTCATGGGAAAATTGAGGCCTTTTTCTCTCATCCCCTTGTATTGTGGCTGAATAACTAAAGTTTGATTAGCAGGATCGAGGAACCAGCCTCAAAAGACAAACTAACATGTAAGATGGTAACCTGGCATTTAAAAAAAAATGTAAGATTGTAACCAGCCATAAGTAATAGTGTAGTAATAAAATAACAGAAACACACCAGTAAGGGTGTCAATCGGTTTGGTTCAAGATAAAAATGTAGAGATCAAAATCGAACCAAACCAAAAATAGGAACATATTTTCAAAACTAAAATCGAACTGATTTGATGCAATTCCATGTTCAGTTATAATTCAGTTTCATATTCAGTTTAGGTCGTATCTTAGGTTTTTGGGCTAACTTTTTACATCATCAGATAAAAAAAAAAACCCCTTATTTGTTAAGGTCATAACCCATTGAACTTTTTCCATACATAAAAAATGAATAGAATTTAGTATCAACATTTATTGAAATACTAAAAAAGAATATATTTTATCCAGTTGTTTATTCGGTTCAATTCAACGGTTTTAGTCATGAAACCCGAAATCGAACCGAATCGAGAAAAATTCCAACATTTGAAACGAAACTAATGTCTCTTGTAGCATTAAAGACAAGTTTTCCAATGACATCGCATACACAAGACCCCTTAAGAACCGAGACAGGATCGGCCCACTCGTTATGAAGGAAACCAATAGGTCTAATGAGGGTCAGCATTTGGCGAGCATACCTTCCGAAGTCGCTTTAGAGAAGTGGCAGGAAAAGAAAGAATGATTACATCTTTAAGGGCATAGATATAGTCTAGGTCAGCACTCCCATGTGTCTAACTCTCTCCTCAAAACAAGGGATATAAACTACTTTCATATGGAGAGGAGAACGGTAGACTCATGAGAGTGCTAGCATAGACTACACTCCCGAACAGAGTTCTTTCTTCCATATATTTTTTGCAACTACGTAGATTATGTGCATGCGACACCAAACATATATATTTAGGGAGAATGTTCTCTGCGCTGCAGCGCATGGGCTTGCCACTTAGGGGGCAGGGTGGTCATTGCGTTCACCCCCATGTGCCTGGGCGCAGACTGCGCTGCGGCATAGAGAACATCAGCTCATATATGTATTTTGATAATCACCATGAAGGGTCTTAAATAAAAAAAGAAAGATAGTTTTTTATTCCATTCTCTTTTGGGTGAGGGGAGGAGGTTCTGGACATGATAGAGAAAAAATAAAAATGATTTTTTTTAAAAAAAAAATTCCGTGGAAGGACTGCTAGTTAAGAATATAAGCACAAAACAGGCAATCTTAATTGCTACAGTATTTCCACCATGTGTGTATATATATATAAATTTTTTTTTGGGAAGGGGGGGTGTTTGTCAACCCTCATATGTCAACCCTTATTATTGTATACAGCTGGAGCATGCAATGGAGTAAAAAGGATCATAGAAAATACAAATTAAAAACTTGAAGCAAAATTGCATAGCTGCTTCAAAAGGGGAATATTAAAAAACAATAGCCTAATTAGATAAATGAACTAGCTTCTTAGTCAGGCCTCGTATTTGTTAGTGGTGAAGCTTGATCTCAGTCTAATACTCTAATCTAAGAAAAATTGTTCACTTTCCTCAACTCCGATGATTTTTTTACTAGGGCAGTTTTGTACTCTTAGGAATTAGGATTTCTCTTTAGTGTAATGTGTTAAAAGACTATATATAGTAGTGATTTTGCGAGGCGGGAGTGTGAGGATTTGTAATTTCCTAATTAGAATAGTGGAATCTCTTTTATCACTCAACGGTAGACGTAGCCCATCTTGGGTGAACCACATAAATCATTGTGTTTTGTGTGTATGATTTGATCCTCTCGTTTTTCTCCCCCCCCCCCCCCCTCCCCCATCTTTTCTTTTTCTACTCGCTAATAGTAAAAAATGAATACAAAGAGGCGATTTTGGGAAAACAAACTAGACACACAAAAAAGACTAATTTGAGCTCCCCACCTTTGGCAATGCCATCAACAAGGAAACACTAATCAGCAAAAAAAAAAAAAAAAATCAACAAGAAAACAAAATCTTGGTCTACATTGTGCATCAATCATTAGCTCGTCTTGCATATGCGAAGGTAGAGCAATCATATTAGAAGAGACGCCATTATTTGTAGCTTGTCTTGGTTAAATAATCAACAATAGCTTTGGCCTCCCTTCTTTCAAGGATTCTCAGTGCTAGAGAGTTGGCGATTCAGAAGCTTTGGATTGAGTGTGATTCTGTGACAATTATAGCAATCATAGCAATGGCAATACCTTTCTTTTTGTTACAAAACAAAGTAAAAGAGGAAAGAGATTTGAAACAGAAATTAATGAAGTTCCTACTACCCAACCAAGAAAAGCAAGTAGCAGTGAAGACTAAACTATACACACACCCTCTCACCCAACACAAAAGCTCAAAAGAGAACAGAAAGAGTTAAAGTTGGTATCAATCATTCATGCATGCCTTCTCTCTTGTTGAACAACAAGACTTGTTTACATAGTTCTCATGTACCCAAAAATGATGAAAAGTCTCTTAAAATACAAATATATAGAATTGGAAATTGAGATTAATTTCCCATTAACCACAAGCTTTACAGCTTATTGCAATATTACAATATTCTTACCAAAAAAAACAAAAACACATCAAGCATACCCACAAATTCCAAATTCACACTTGATACCCTTTGAGCACTTATGTTTACACTTACCACAGTGGTTAGAATTGAATGAAACATTGGTGCAAATCCCATGACAACATCTCTCTCCAAAGCCACACTTGTGTCCACACCTTCCACAGTGATTCCTATCACTTAGTATATTTCTACAATGTGTCTTGCAACAGTGAAGAAGACCTGTGCCATTGTCCACTGATATTCCATTGCAGATGTTGTTAGTGGAGGGATTGCAATGTTCACCTTTCTTGATCTTGGGGAGAAACTGGTAATGACTGCTGCTTCCTGGTTGAGATTTAATAAACTTACTAATGTCTACCGCATATTCATCTACACCATTGTCATCATCATTGTTGATTGAGAAATCTATAGACAGAGAAAGGTGAGAGCTTAATAAGATCATTAGAAGCAAAGAAATGAAGGTAGCCATTTTTCTTTCGTTGAGCTAAACTAGTTAATGGGTATTTGAACTTGACAAATGGAGAGTTGAATTGTAAGAGTTGTAAATCTTTTAAGTCTTAATTACCCGCCAAAGGTCAAGTCAACTTAAATCAAAAGATAATACATCCGAGATCCCCTAGAGCCTATATAAGTAGCTTCTAGGGGTGTCAATCCGTCGGTTCAAGCCGGTTTTGGTCTATTTTGGTTCGATTTGACACATATATATGTAAAATTAAGGAAAATACTGGTTTTAATGAGTTTCAGGGTAGTATTGTTATTGGTGAAGCTTGATCTATCCAAAAAGTGCTGTGGTGATTCTTCGGCGAGCTGTCTCGCCTTCGAAATGCATCAGGATAGCCAAAAAGTGCTCATCATCCCTGTAGAGCTCATAGAGAGATTCGATTGATATGTATTTCGATTTATTTCGGTTCAAGTACGAACCATGTGGATTACAGGGGGGCAGTCTTGTACTATATGGAGTCAAGGTTTTCTTATATAATGTTGTTATCTCTTTGAGAGATAGGTGAGAGGGTTCTGTAATTTGCTTCACAAATTAATGGATTCGTACTATTGCTCGGTTATAGATGTAACCTTCCTTCTTAGGGGTGAACCATGTACATCTTATCTTGTGCGTGTGTGTTTTCTCTTTCACTTTACAATTTCTTCTGCAAAATCGCCATTCTGGGCGTTGTTTTTCTAACAGGTATCATGTAACATCAGTTTTATTTCGGTTTTGATCCAATTTTTTTCCCTGATTTTGAATTTGAGTTAAGTGAGTTTTGGTTTAATTCAGGTGTACAATGTCCAAGCCTAAAGCCGACCCAACAAGGATTGATTCGGTTTGGTTCGAGTTATATCGATTCAGTTCAAACCAGTCTCACCGGTGCAGACTATGAAAATGAGCAATTTGCTGGTAGGTCTTATGATGATTCTACATTTCCGGCGACAAACACGTAAAATGAATGGAGCGAAGTTAATGAGCTTCGATTGATAGCACAGAACCCAACACCAAGTCAAGAATCATGCCTGTGTTACTGTCATAATAGCTGGATCCATATGAGATGATATGACTGGATGATCTGAACCTTCAATAAACAAATCATGGCCTCCATTGTTGACTTCATTAATTGCTTGCTTCGCTCACCATTTCCAAACCTTCGGGTTGTTGACCCCTCTTTTACCCATGAAAATTTTCCCATCCGGGTTTCCGAATCATCTTAATTTTTGTGATCTTGCATATTAAGAGGCATGTATTGATGACTAATCAATGATCAAACCTTTCAAATTAGTGTTATTGGTGAACCTTGATCTCAGTTTAATTCAAGAAATACTGTTGATTCTTTTCTAATGTTTACGGTCTTGATCGTCGGAGAGTGAGCTGAGGGGTAAGGGGGATATGAACCCTTGATTCGAATTTTTGGGAGTCCGTTCATATTGGAAGAAATTTTGTATTCTTGGAAACGTGGGTTTTTTGTATATTGTAACTTGTCAAAACACTATATATAGGGTTGATGTCGTAAGGAGATACGTGGGTTAGGGTTTTATAATTTCTTTATCAGAATAGTAAAAGTTTTGGTTTATCGCTTTGCCATGGACGTAGCCCATTTTAGACAAACAACATAAATCATCTTAATTTTTGTGATCTTATAGATTCAGAGTCATGTATCAATGACTAATGTACCTTCTCAGTCCTCAGCTGTGGTGGTGATTCTCTATCAGACAAATCAATGATTAACCCTCTCAAATAAGTGTTATTGGTGAAGCTTGATCTCAGTTTAATCTAAGAAGTACTGTTGATTTTTTCCCAATATCGGTGATTCTATTCATCAAAGAGTGGGTCAAGAGATTGAATAGGGTGGGAGCTCCTAACCCAAATTTTAGGTAGTCGTTTATACTAGGTGCAGTTTTGTACTTTTGAGGATAAGAGTTTCTCTATATTGTAGCACGTTAAAAGGTCATATATAGGGTTGATTTTTTAAGGAGGTGCGGAGTTATGGTTTTGTAATTTCTTCATCAGAATAATAGAAACTCTAGTTTATCGTTCAACCGTGAATGTAGCCCATCTTGGGTGAAACATTTAAATAAATCTTTGTATTCTGTTTGTATGATTTCTTGAGCAAACTTGAGCAAAACGTGAGCCATTACTATTTTTTTTGGGTAAACTGTGTGTTAGAAAAACAACGTACTAAATGGCAATTTTGCAAAAGAAAATGAAGAGAAAGAGAAGAATAAGCAAACAAGACAAGATTTACGTGATTCATCCTCAAGAAGAAAGGCTACATCCATGGCCGATTGAACAATTCCACTATTTCTGTGAAGCAAAATACAAACCCTCAATCTCACATCTCTCAAAGAGATAGTAATATTATAAAAGAAAACGCTAGCCCAAAAAGTACAGAACTACCCCTAGAGACCCACCCGGTCTGATTTGAACCTAAACTAACATATGTCGAAATACATATCAAATCGAAGATCTTGACGAGCTCTACATGAATTAGAACCTACGACACTGATCGAGGAATGCACTTTATGGCCATTTTGATGCGATTCGAAGGCAAAACGACCCATCGAAGAATCACCACAACACTTTCTGGACAGAGATCAGGCTTCACCAATAACACTGTGAACCATTACTACTGTGTTTAAATTCTGTATGGAGCTTAGCATCAAAGAATTCTGTATGTGAATGCAATTTAATACCACTATGGACTGGAGAGAAGCTCAAAACATGTAACAAAGTTATCATTCTCACACTCACAAGCATCAACCTTGAAACAATATTGGGTCACTTTACTGATCACTCTTATCGAAAGGCAATGACGAGGTTATTTCATGTGAGGAGAAGAGATAGACACAGAGGTGCTAGCGAGCATAGCCCTATCAACTCAAAAAACAAAATTGGGTCACTTCACCGATCACTCTTATAGAAAAGCAGAGAGGTTATTTCATGTGAGGAGAACAGAGATAAACACAGAGGTGATAGTGAGCATAGCCTCACCAGCCTAGGGAAACACTATGGACTTGAATCCAGGCATATGTGCACATAAGATACTCGGGTCCTTATTTGGTTTGGGGCAATGATTGTCACCTCTGGAAAACATGTCTGATCATAACAAATGGCGGGAAAGTAGAAAGTATCCAGGGGGTACTTACATGCATATATAATAAATGGGAGAGGTGTAGGCAGACTAAATTGAAATTTCATTCAGTTCGATTCGGTTTCAGTTTTTAAGTTACAAACCTTCAGTTTGATCCCAATGAAGTGAAACCTATATAATCTGTCCTGAATTAAACCGTACTAAGCTCTCAAAGGCTAAAACACGAGTTCTAATGTTTTAGTTTTTGCTTTGTCTCTTCTGCCTCTATCTTTATCTATCGGTTCTCCTTTTTTGATGAAAGTGTAATCACACAAACCACACTCCAATCCCAAAAGGTCAACTGACTTTTAAGACTATGGAATGATAGATATACACACCACACGCCATACACACACACCCGATGTGGGACTAACCCACGTACCCAACACAACTTTTTTTCTTTTATGAAAGTGTAATCATACAAACCAACACCAATCTCAAAAGTTTAATTGACTTTTAGGACCGTCTATCGGCTCTCCTTACTTCTCTTTTGCAGCTTTGCACTTTGCTTGTTTTGGAGGGCTTAAGTGTTTTAATAACCATTGATCAGTTAAAGAGTATTTTGAAGATATTTTATATTTAGAATATTTAACGATGTCTTTACAAGATTTTGTAATTATATTATAAACTTAATTGGACCTTGGTATGTAAAACAGATTGTAAAAGGGGTTGCATCTTCATGAGCTTGTAATTTTTTTCTCCACTTTATTTTTTTCAGCATGTTATTCCACTTAAATCGAATTTGAACCAAGTAAGAACTAAATGATACTAAATACAGAAAAATTGAATATGAACCCTATAAAAACCAAAAGAAATCGAATTTGATAATTCGGTTTTAATTCGGTTTTAGTTTGAGTATGAAAGGTTTTGGCTCATTTCGATTTATACATATTGTATGCCGAATTGATTGAATTGAACAAAAAAACCACTCGATTGAAACCCTTACTTTGAGTAAGTGGCATAGGGGAATGTATCAATGAGAGGTGACAGAACGATTTCATGAATAGAAGATAGAGAGTCCATTTCATGTGAGGTGGAGATAGATAGAGAGGGTGATAGCCTACCCTCTGCTGCTTTGCTCAAGAGCATTTTCCCTTGCAAAATTTAGATACTATTTTCTAAGCCGGTCAACGAGAGAACCTTTTCTGTTTTCTAACCTAGAGATTAGTTATCCTTCTTGTAGGATTGTTGCTCTTACTCTCAATCCTTGAAATTTCCTTGAAATAATACTTTTAAGTGAAACCACATGCTATTCTTGATTTTAAATGTTTGAGAATATACTCTAAAGAAAACTACTTCATGGGATATCAAAGATTCCTTTTTTCTCCTATAAGAAACCACCACCTCAGCCTGTAGGCTCCGTTTGTTTAGAGGCGGTTTAGAGGCAAAGGTAGGATGGGATTATTGAAAAGATAGGATCCACATGTTGGTGGGAAGTTTTATTAAAATAGATATATTAAGGTAAAATTACTTTTTCCATTAATGATAACCAAAATCTCACCAATTTGAAATTAATAAAACATAAATTACACGACACCTCCTAGAAACTCAAATCACCCCCTCTATAGTAACAATGTTAGTCTGTTTATTGGTGTGAAAGGATTATTTTACCCTTGTACTAAAACATTAAAATTAAATGTAAAATACTACCTTTCCTTCATCTTCAACATTGATCAATAATTTAAAATTTTAAATTTATTTAATTAACTAACATCATCCCTTAACAACATAAACATAAAACTAATGATAAAGAGTAATTTGTCATATTACAATCTAAACTAAGGGTGATTTGAATTTTTTCAAAAACCAAGGGATGATTTGAATTTCGTTTGAAAACCAAAAAATGACATATAATTTACCTTTATAATTTAGATACCCAATATTGGATCCCCGTTTAATAGAAACTCACCAAATTCTTCTTCTTGTCACCATAGCTATCTTTGGTGTAGTTTTTATTTTTTATTTTTGTCTTAAAAAATATTTTTGATTGCGTTTGGTATCGTTTATGGAACTTATTTCTATTTTAAAAAAATTGAAAAAAACCAAAAACCAAAAATAGATCAGAACACATTTATGTGTTTTGACTAAAAATCACTTTTGATCATTTTTGCAGACACTTTAAAGAGCACATGTTCCTAAGTCTAAAATTCAAAAGGTAAAAATGTCATTTCATGTTTAATTAGAACATCGACCCTTTTCCTTTTTTTCTTCTTCTTCCTCCTGTAGCAACACCATCCTCTTCTTCGTCCCTCATCTCTTTCTTCTTGCAACCCTACCCGCACTTCTTCTACAAATGTATGCCCTCAAATTTCCTCAAATCTCTCTGTTTCACCGATAGAAACCGCCATCACCATCTGCAATCCGACAAAACCCATTTCCCTCATTTCTGATCTCCGTCACCCAATTTCCATAGCTCTTCCTCTCTGTTTGTTCTTCCCATCTCCATCTCCATTGGCCAAAAATTTTATCAGTACTTTGCCCTTCCCACTTTCCAAAACCCACTGACCGAATCCTCTCATCTTCTCCATTTTTTTTAATACTCCAAACTTAATAGCCGCAACCTATCATCTCCATTTCCTTTTTTCATTTTCATCTTTCTAATCGTCAAACCGTATACTCTCTAATTTCCACTTTTCCACTTTTTGGGATTTCATATTTCTATGGTTGCACAGCAAGACCCGGAAAGGAAACGGAAAAGTATCGAGTTACAAGAAAGGTGGGTGAAAAGAGCATCTCTTAACTCATTTTTGTAAAAAAACCATTTTGCACGTAGGGATAACTAAACCATTTCTTCAAAAAAAATCATTTTATATCTATTGATTACCAAACCATTTTTATATTTTGATCAAAAATGATTTTCGTTATTGATTTATGTTAAATAGGCAAAACTAATAAAAAAACATGATACCAAATAGCCTTAATAGCTGTGACATCCGTCAAGTTAGAGACATCCAACAGAGCAACTCAACTCGATTCTAAAGATTACCCCAGATAGAAAATCCCCGTATTCAATTATGACGTCGGAAGAATGCATCTGAAAATGAAAAGAAGAAATTATTTGAAAAGGAAAAAGTAGTCCCACTAGGATTCGGTTCCTCTTCAGATAAGTCCAAGCAGCGTTGTTCTTCCCAAATAAATTTCAACGCTAGCAAGTTGAATTATCAAGATCCAGATTCCAGACCCACCAAATACAATAGGCGGATATATGCATATATATATATATATATAGAGAGAGAGAGAGAGAGAGAGAGAGAGAGCTGTATTTTGTTCATCACCACTTCCAGCTCGTTATTAAACTCTTCATCCCCCGAGTCTATCTCTCAAATTCAGAATTAAAGTTCAATTAAGAACGAAAAACTTCTCACACAAAAGAAGAAAAAAGAGGGGAAGGAAGAATATTTACGATTGAGATGAAACCGTATTTCTCTCAAAACCAACATCATGTCTCCAGGTTTTTATCACCCGCAGACACATTTCAGTACCTAGAAAAGAGAAAATAAAACTAAAAAAAAGGATTTCAGAAAGAACGTAGCGAATAGAGATTAAAATTGGATCACTTGAACACAGTGAATCATCACCTCTCCATTTCTTTCATCATCAAACCCACACTCCTCTTCAGACTTAAATAACCAGGAAAAAATAACCACACAAAGAAAAAAAATAAAACGAATAAGAAATGTAGGGTCGAAGAGGAAGAATTTCTAGCCTGGAACAGAGAGGTCTAGAAGCCGAATGCAGGAGACCAAGAGAACAATTGCCGAAGCTAGGGCTTTATAGTTGTAGCGATTAACTTCAAAACCCTAGACATAATTTGAGCCGTTGGATCGCCCAGGACCGATTCGCGAAATTTGCTTATCACAAAGACAAAAAAAACCCCTCTTAACTCAAGTGAATTGACCAACATATCCTGAATGCCAATTTTGATTTCTGAAGGTGGGACTAGAGGTGTTTGGTTGCAAATCTGACCTAAGCTCGTAACCCTATCCGTTGTTTTACGTTTGGAATTTGGATGCCCTTCTGCGTGTACGGTGTACCTACTACCCACCAGCAAAAGAAGACATTGAAAGATCTCATCCATAGTTTGAGCTCGGTATCGCTAGTCATCCATCCTAATACCAAGCTGATATTGTTTTGATGAAACGATACATACCGGATGTAAAATAGTAAAAAAATCTTAATTTTAATGAAAATCAGAGGTAAATTTGTCAATACGGAAGCTACCTGGTCGTGTGCCCTACCTGGCCCTTACACCTAGATACAGAAATGCACGAAAGTACTGTGCTATCTCCATAGAAAAACATAAATGGCACCCAGGCAATGTTTGCACACACTCTCATTGGTCAATGCACATGCAAAGTTTAGAGGCCCAAATAATGATCTCTTTCCCAATATCATATTAGTTGATCAATGCTTGATCCGATACAATACCTTACACTAAAACCATGATCTCATCCAATGCCCAACGTACTAGTGTTGTTCAATACATTATATTGCATTAGTAGTGCTACAAAGTACAAACCAATAATCTATTTGCTTATACATTATGGGATCAAGCAAAGGAGTTTCTTTTTATTTAAAAGGGAGGGGGTGGGAGAAGGAAAAACCAAAGCCAAAAGTATGGGCAACAATGAAGAGAAATTTTTACCAAAAAATATTATGGAACACTTATTAATTCTGGTGGGAAGTTTGTGGATGTTGTGTGTAAGCATTAAAAGGTTGGAACACTTAGTTGAGGGTCCCCACTCTTTAACTTCATGCATGTAGTCAAGGACTGGAGACAGCCGCTTCAAATATCCTTGTGAAGGCCTTCTCCAAGCAAGAAATATACAATTTCTCATTTATGAAGTCTTTCTCCACTCCCACTGCAACCTTTAGTTTTCCCATGTAACTCACCATTGTTATAGTAAGACTCTGCAATCCCACCAATTCATTCCATGTATTAATATACAAGCAAGCCAAATCTATATGAAGGAAGCTCTAAACTAAACTTCTTTGAGATGTTGGAAGTTATAAAGAAAATTATAAACTATCTCTACTCAATGTCTTAAGATTTTGGGTTGAAAAATCCAATACAGTATCATTGCCCATGTCATTTTGTTATCCTCCCTAAATTGTTTGTCTATATAAATAGTTAGGTGTGCCGAAGCTACACCTACACGTGAGGGGGAATATTGAGATATTGGAAGTAATAAAGTTGGGGAAAAGAATGTTGCCTCTGATCGTGTGGAGCCTACGCTCAAACACAGAAACACGTAAAATTATCACATTACTCTCCTGTGAAATAAAAAATCCCATCTATGTTGATGCCTATGCGCATACTCTCATTGGTCTCTACAATGGTACTTGGGCCACTCAAAGACAATGATCTCTTGCCCTATAAAGTTATCAGTTGGGCTCGTTTGTAGCGCGACAGGGATAGTAACGCACATCCAATGGCCCATAGTGCTTGGGCATGCAGCCCAACACCCTACTTGTGTGTTAGGCTGCGTGCCCGAGCACTGCGGGCTGTCGGATGGTGTGCTACAAACCCTGTCATGCTACAGAGGACCCAAATCCATAAAGTTATAGTCTTACATCAGTTTGTTTAAGTCCTTGGTGTCTTCATATACTTGAAGAGTTATCTCCACTTAATGACTTAAGGTTTTGAGTTCGACCCTCCAACAATTATCAAAGTGGCCGGACATATGAGAAAAGGGATTTATGGGCTAAGGTTGGGCTCAATCTTTCTTAAACAATGCAAAATACCAGCTCAAATGATAAACCCAAACAAGTTCATGGTAGAATTAATAGCAGCTGGTTTCAATTCTCACCTGAGGTATGCCAACCACCATGAAGTACAAACCTCTAGCAGGATGATCAGCCAATGACATTTGTTCCATTGGACCAATCATATTCGAGATCGTCATGCTTGAGTTCGTTAGCGTGCTGTGGACATATTGAGCTGTTGTCTATGAAACACCCCCCCCCCCCCAAAAAAAAAGAGATATAATTAGATCTTACTTATATGTAATTAAAAGAAATTAACTAGATTTAGTTATTAATGATGCATTACTACTTGCCTCAGGACCTCTAAATTTTCTCATCATCTCTAGTAATCTGCCAGTGAGGAAAACTGCTAATGACCCCTTCTTCTTCTGAATTATTTCTCTTCCTTTATAGACAAAATCAAGGGGGTTCGCTAATTCCGAATCATCCGAATTAGGAATCGACACGTGTAAGAATCCAAACTGGTTGCCCCATGGTGACTTGGAATCTTGTTTGTTCATCTCTGTAACTGATAGATAATTATTGATTGCTCTGGTGTTTAGCAACACCAGTGCTGTGGAATGTGCATTGCTTGAACCTGGAGAACCCGAAATTTGCATGTATAGCCTTGTTCCGTAGAATATTATCCCGGTAATCACATCATTAATAGTCTGGATTAAGTTAAAAGGAGAGAAAGAATGTGAACAATACTTTCAATTAAATCACAAGATGAGCTTAAGACCAAAAACTGATATAGTTCTGACTAGGGCTGCATCAGGGTCGGGTTGGGCCGGGCCTTTTAAAGCCCCAGCCCAATTTTGAGTACCTTTAGCTGGGCCCAAGCCCGGCCCGGCCTTGAGTTAGGGTCAAAAAATTCCAGCCCTGATCCGCACTCAGTTGGTCTGGGCTGACCTTGATTGACCCTGACCATGGGAGGGAAGGGAGATGCATGAGATAGCCAAACTGGAAAGAAGAAGAAGAAGACAAGGTCGGGTTCAACCCGGAGCCTCAACCCTGGCCCGGCCCTGACTCAGGGCTGGAAATTCTCAACCCTGACCCGCCCTTAGGGCCAAGATATCTCAATCCAGGTCCAATTTGGGGTCATGGTGGGCTCGGGCCGTCAGCCCTAAATTAGTGACCATTGGTTGGTGCATAGTAAAAGTCAAAGACAGACCCAAGAAGAAGATAAATAGATAAATAGATAAACATAAGACTTTAAAGATATGATATATAGAAGTATATATTGTGAGGTTACATTGCCCGGACTTTAATCCGCTACTGTAACTGTAGTGCTGTTGTACTCATCATGCGGTATTGCAGGTGCCGTGTGTACACAACGGGTCCCATATGACACATATGGCACCTACAGTGCCGCACAATGAGTACAGCAGCGGATAAAAATCCTACATCGCCCTACCCCAGCCTGTAGTAGCAGATAAGGATAGCTAAGAATAGTCATTAAATAGGGTACCTCACCCACTATATGGAAAGGCATTAAAGATCACAACTTACAATGAAAAAGTACCTTTAATGTTGAACACATGCAGCTACCGTGATCGGTTGGTGAAGGGTGGAATTGCCCATTTCATGATGAAACTATACAAATTCCACCGACATTTTCTTTTATGGGAAAGGAGTTTTTTACATGAACAGTACTAGTGTTCATCAATACAACTTCTACCAGTGAAGATACTACCTATAATTAGCCATGTCTATCATCAATACTACATATAAAGAGAATGGGTTAGGTTTCTAGCTCAGTGGCAAGCGGTTAGACAGTTGGATCTAGCATAAGTTCAAGAAAGGTCTATACTCGTGAGTTTGATCTTTTTACCTTCATTTTTCTTGAAATAGTAGTAGTATAATAGTATAGTACGAAGCATAGCCCAAAGGGCCCCTTTACTGGCCTCTTGTGGGTCCTTATTTTCCACTTGCGGTGCACCATCCAGAGCACAGTTAAAGTGTATTTGATGATGGCCATGCACTTGAGACGATAAAAGTCTAAGAACATGTTCTTGCCCACCGTCGGATGCACTTTAAAAGTGCACTGGATAGTGCATTGCATTTGAGAGGATTAAAATTCCCAACGAGGGGTCTAGCACCCCCAAAAAAAAAAAAATGTCAATCATTTAGAACTAGACTTTTCAAATGTAGAAAGTAGTGCGTTTTCTATTTTTGATGCTTTAATTAATGTTAGTAGAATTAACCCATTATGATTTTTTTGTTTTTTGAGGGGAGGTTTGAAAATGCTAATATCATGGTAATTGTATTCCTAAAAAAGGTATCTATAATTCAAATTCACAAAACCTTTTGAAGAAGTATAGATTTTCAAAATTTTGAGAACTTTATTTATTACATTATATTAAAGTGATAATAACAACTATAACCATTTTCTTTCTTTCCATTAAAAAAAATAGGCATGCTCAGTTGTGTCAATAGAGAAAGAGGCTGATTTGCTTCACTGATACTTTGCAATTTGAAACATTTAGGCTACGTTTGGTATACACTTGGAATGCATATATTTTAAGTCGATAATACATTCTAAAATGCTAGAAACTTATCGACTTGAAATGTATACCAAATGCACCTTAGACAATTTATCAAAGGCGTGCAAATAAATAAATGAAAGGATAAAGATATTAATTCTAACATGTATGCAGTAATACTATATATGAGATTCTGTTCAAAATGTTGATTTTGAGATGGATATATACTTGACAACTAATACTAGATCTTGATTTTAGATCAATGGTGGATTATTATTCAACTAATAAGATAAGAATTTTCTTGAATCAAAATAGAAGTACAAGAGAAGCGTTTTTTCGTTGAAAAAAAGAATAAATTAACATATATACTAAAAGGTGAAAGTTTAAATTTTTCTTTGTAATAGTGGGTGAGGAGAATCTAGCATTGGGTATCATTATTTTCTCTACCCTTATTTTACGAAGTGTCAAAAACTCTTGACACTATTCTACGAGTTCCATCCAACCACCTGAACCCATGAATTTAAATGGATGAAACAATTTCAATCCAATAAAAAAAATCCAAATATATTTTTCACTTGTGGTTTCATGTAAACACGAAGAGTTGATTTAGTCATCATATATAACCATTAAATAGGGTATCTTACAAAGTCTATGTTATCATATCTCTAACTGGGTCCCTACTCTTCCATTTTTAATTTAGTGGTCAAAAATTTCCATAAACAACTGCAATGTTATAGGAGGACTTGCAAAAAAAGTGCATGAGACACGAGTCTTGAGTCTTGACAAGACAAGACAATTTCATTAGTAACCCTCACCAATGCGACCCATAAAAAATAAACTCGAGTTGTATTTCACCTAGGGTGAAGAGAAATCTCTTAATATACGATTCTGGTGCTTGGATGGGACTCTTGAAACAGTAACAAGTGATAAAAACACTTTCAAACAGAATAATAATAACACCTCAAGGATTCAGATCCTCTATTGCCGAGCTGCCCGACAAGATCGTGCTGTCCAGACACGGTGCTGCGTGCAATGATCGTCTTACCCCCATTAGGCAAGGTGCTTGAGCAGGGGTAAGGTGGACATTACGCGTAGATTCATGTCTAGGCAGCACGGTCCTACCGGGCAACTCGGGAGTAGAGAATCCAAATTGACACCCCAATTGGCACGAAAAAAAAACTTTTCACCTTTAAAGCATCTAACTTTAAAAACTTAAATGCATGGTAAGCTCAATTTTAATCAAAATAAATATATGATATAGCTCCCTTATAACATAAGTAAGTTATCTTTACTAAAGTAGTGTTTCAGGCAACATTACCCCACCAAGCTTGTCCTTGATTTGTTTGATTTGATCAAGAGAGAAAGTCACAGTTGAAATAATGACCGGCCGGAACTCCACCCCTTCATGTCCAGACCTAATTGGTGTCCGATCATCTTCCACAAAACTACTCTTCAGAATACTCCATGCAAAATCAGAGGTAGTATTAACAAACATTGAGAGAAGACCAGTCACTCTCTTAAAGATACTATTTCTCTTGTAATCAGAACTCAAACCACCCTGCTTTGATGAAGGAAAAGTTAAAGGAAGAGAAGGGTTATCAGCCCTTCTCAAGCAAGAAAACAAGGCTCCCATGAGTGAGAAGCCATCACCCAGTGCATGATGAAGCTTAAATACTACAGAACCAGCTGCATTACTTGTTGGGTACTTGATTGAGTGAATCTCCCACAAGGGCCTGCTTTGTGGGAGCCTTTCCATGGCTATCTTTGACAAATATTCTTGCAAGTACTCGTCGTAAGATTCCGGTGATAACCCATCTGGAAAGATAGGGACATGAACATGATCTTCCACTTTCACATCCACCCTCTTCCATTGTTTCACACCATGCTCGTCTTTAACCTGAAAACCATCAAATAAAATCGGATTGGTAAGTGTTGACTGCTGTGAAATTGGCTAAATCTCTCTCGAAAAAAAGAAAAAAAAAAAGAGAAAGAGAGAGAGAGAGAGAGAGTACCATGATAGAAGAGAAGCGAGGGTTGATTGGGATGAAAAGATTTTTAAGCAGAAAGTAGGTCTGAGAGTCATCTATGGGGATGTCAGACTCCAAAGCACAAAGGATACAGATGGAGAGCACCGAACTGTTGAAGTACTGACCAGTTGGACTCACTGGTTCATCAACTTCCATAGCATCAGCTTTCTTTCCTTGGAACTCCATTTGATGTTGTTTGCTTAATTTGATGAATGAGTGTGAGTTGAAACCAACTTAATTTATAAACGGAAAATTTTTGTTGAATTCAAAGAACATTAATGTCATGAAGACTCTAAAGTCTAAATCTGTATAACGCAAACATGATATACGGATGGAACCTGTAAAAAAATTAATAGCGCATAATAAATATCAAGTAGGTATTGGTGTAATTGCGATCACATTAATATGCCAACTGTGTATGGGGGGCACATATATATACTCAACAATTGAAAAAAGAAAAACAAAAAAGAGGGAAACTTATCTTCATCGGGAAGAAGAACGTTGCTCTGTCGCGTCGCCACTGCAACAGTACGGCCAGAGGCCAATGAGAGGGGTTCGACATATAGGGACATCGATTAAGAGGATTTTTCATTTTATAGAAGATGGGGCTATCATTTCAAGGGGTTCTGTCTAGGCATAGAATCATAGACTGCATACGAGAAACAACATTTTTTAATTTCCCCTTATAAAATTATCCACCGAATATTTCATTTAATTAAAGAGTGGAACTTCTTGTCACCAAAGCAGCGATAACCCAGCTGGAAAGATAAGGACATTAACACGTACCCTCTATAATACACCCAATATTCCTCGTATCCCCTTAAGCGATTCAATATTCTACGTATCATCCTTCAATATTCCACGTACCATTCCTGTTTTACACCTCAAATGTCAGATAAGTCCAATCCGTTAAATATCACCGTTAGATGCCAAAATTTTGACTATTTTTCCTTTTGCTTCATTTTCTTAAATGTGAAAAGACTTAATTACCCTTACTTATTTGTTGCCCTAAACTAATTGAAAATGACCATTTTACCTTTTGTTTTATTTTTATAAATGAAAAGATCTAATTGCCCTCATTTATGTATTACCCTAACCTAATTTAAAAAGACTATTTTACCCTTAAATATTTGTTCCTACAATCCCCAAAATGCCCTCATCTTCCCCAAATCATCATCTTCTTTTACATACCCACCACCACCACCCCACGATGGTTGACTACAGAGGAACGCAAACCCTTTCCATCCATCTTGATGCATAGGGATTTCAACTCAGGTCGATGAATTATTTCAGAATCCTCTTCCTTCTTCACCGCCGTAGTTCCCGAAAGAGTCTGTTTGCCATTAGACTCAGGAATCGGGTGAGGGGATTTTTCCACAGCCAATTCATCACCGGCTTGTGGATTCAAGTTCCTTGAAGCGTTTCTCTATGGAACTCAGAATATGAAACAAAAACCCAATACTTTAATTTCTGAGTTTGATTGATAACTTCTACCACTTTGCCCTTTCTTTGCTATAGCTCTGAACCCAAGAGATGAAGAACGACTCAGAAAGGCATCATTTGATAGGTGGCAAGATATGTGGGAAAAGTAAAATCTCCTGAAGGGATGATCATGATGATGATGGGTATTTCTCAGGGATTGCTATCTACTCTTTGATTGCTTGTCTGAGTAGCTCTGCAACACAAATAAGAAACATGACTCCACGATCTATCGAACCCATCATCAAGGCCACCATGCATTCAAACATGGAAAAATTAGACAATTAGATCGATTTCTACCCAAATCTTTTCTACCCATTCATGAACCTTTCAATTGTTCTATTTATGTAAATAAAGAGGGAACAGAGAACTGAGTGAATTCCAGTCACAATGCAGAGAGAGTGTATTTTTTTTCAAGAGGAAAAATGAGGAGGAGGTGTGTCGAATTAGAAAAGATAATAATAAAAGAAGCTCAGAGACGAGAAAACCCACAAAAAGTTCTAGGGATTCTGCAAAGTAGCAAGGCAAGGCAAAGCAAGACTCAAAAGAGAGAGAAAGAGAGAGAAAGAGATGAGTCCGACCCAAAGCAAAGACTAGGAATCCCTAGCTCCTCAGTCCCCAGTCCCCAGTCCCCACCGCTTACACTTGATTCAGTGAATTTTCTAAATTGTTATTATCTTATTAGTCGTTGAACTCTGCATTTTGGAGGCAATCCATCTCGATTGCGATGACATGGTTGGATTGTTTGCCTATGTTGGTGGTATTGAAGAGGCCGAGATAATTTCCATACTCTTTCTCTCTCCATGTATTCGATCCGGGGCTGTGTTTTGGCTATTTCCTCGTTAGGCGGCAGTGGGGTTTTGAAACCCTAAAATGGGTTTAGGGTTTCATGTTTTGGAGAAACGATCTAGGGAAGAAGATGGTTGGTGGTGTTAATGGTGGTGGGTGGTGGAGATGGGGCTTCATGGTGGTAATGGTGTTACTGGTGGGTGGCGGCGGCGGTGGCGGCGGTGGTGGTGGTGGGGGGGGGGGGGGTATGTAAAAGAAGATGATGATTTGGGAAGACGAGTGTGCTTTGAGATCTTTGAAAGACTTCCAACCCCAAAAGGGTTTTCTTCATCGAACAGGAAAAGGGGTTTACGCCTCTGATCTGAAATCCTCTTTGGGTGAGGTTGGGGAAGATGAGGGTATTTTGGGCTTTTCAAAATTTAACAAACAGGTTAAGGTTGGTTTTTAAGAACAAATATTTAGGGGTAAAATAGTCTTTTTCAATTAGGTTAGAGTTGGTTTTTAGGAACAAATATTTAGGGGTAAAATAGTCTTTTTCAATTAAGTTAGGAAAATATGTATATAAGTGAGGGCAATTAGGTCTTTTCATTTATAAAAATAAAACAAAAGGTAAAATGGTCATTTTTAATTAATTTAGGGCAACAAATAAGTGAGGGTAATTAAGTCTTTTTAGATTTAAGAAAATAGAGCAAAGGATAAAATGGTCAAAATCTTGGCATCTAACGGTGGTATTTAACGAATTAGACCTATCTGGCATTTGGGGTGTAAAACAAGGGTGGTACGTGGAATATTGAAAGATGGTACGTGAAATATTGAGCCGCTTAGGAGGTACGAGAAAAATTGGGTGCATTATAAGGGTACGTGTATTTTACCCTTCTTTTAATTGTATTTATTATTTAATGCAATATTAATGGAGAGGTAAAGAATATTTATTATTTTACAAAATTATCAAAATAAATAGAAAGATCTTATGGAGATCACTATTAGAGCTCGATCAAGTAATAAGCAAGGTGAGTATCAACTTCTTCACCAAACTCAACAACATCATAATTTGAGGAATATGATCTTTAAGTTTCTAGAACTTAGGGTTTGATTATATTGTTTTATTTAGTAATCCTAAGTTGTACTGATTCCTTGACTAGTTGGCTTGAACCGGACAAGTGGTTGAAACCCTACATGGCTAGACTAATGGTTGGAACGCACTTGACCAAGACTTGTACCTTAGAATGGTTAGCCATATGTTTGGACAATTCAAAGAGGCCTAGAATCACCTTGAATATAACATTCAAGCCAAGTTGTTTAAGTCCCCAACTTGAAAAAGTGACCAAAACTTATACATATAAGCATACAAGCTTGAAGGAAGAACCTAAGCAAGGCATGGAAGAAGTAGTCAATAGAACACCAAGGCATTATTATAATCCAAGGAAAACCGATCCCTTCACTGTGTGAGCTTTCACCTTTTTGTAGCCCAACTTTCAATGACACATTAGTCAAGTTCAAATCCAACCTAAGCAAATTCATCCTTCCTCTTCTTAGGTACACCGAGATTGAATAGATTCAAGTTTATCCCTCCAACATGAACTACAATGAAAACCTTCTACAAACCATAGAACAAATGTAAGTTCATTAATGCAGCATCTTGCCAAGCTAATTAACTGGTTCATTTTACTCTTGTTGACTGCTTCTTTAGCTCTTGTTGCAAAGCTCTACTATTTGTTATGGTGGAAAAGAGGGTCACCAACAGAGAGATTGAAGATGATTACAACAATTCCTACAAGAGAGCTATTTTATACGCTTTTCTTCGAAAATCAAACCACCGTTGTCGAGTTCCACAACACCGCTTGTCGAGTTCCACAACCTTGAACCCTCGTGAACTCGCACCTCTCGTGAGAATTACAAGAGCCCATGGTCATAAAACAGAGAATTAACTTATCCTTCATTTTGAGTCACATAAGGATTTGTTATCTGAAACCCTTTGAAGATGATGCCATGGATTTGGAACTCTTGATGCGGCAGAATCTCGTGGACCTCCACGATTCCTCTTCACCATTAAAGAAGATTTGAAGGAAGATTTGGAGTCCGATGATGGGAAATTCAGAAGTGGAAAAAGCCGAAAAGGGTCAAGATAAGTAGGAGCTTGAGTGATATCCTCCCAGTGTGGAGACCCCATTTTTAACTCCTATGCCTTCTCCACCATTTACTCCACCACTAACTCCTATAGACTCGTATAACCACCATGGATTGACCGAAAGCCCTCTCTTTTGGTTCCTTTCTATGGAAAATACTTCATTTTGAATTGATTTACGGGGAACACACATACAAGTGACAGCTATGTGGGGCACAAGACGACTAAGATAGTGAAGGAGGCAACCACATACATTAAAAATTGCTTAGGCGTAGGAGCGGATGATGCATTCATATCGTGGCTCGCACCACCGCAACAATCAAACGTCTTCAAGAGGTTATGGGAATCACAGTGATTTCAACCATGAGAGAAAGGATACTCAAGAGCCTAAAGAGAGAAGAGAGATGGGTGGTCTTTGTTGGGCCATATGACCACCACTCCAACCTCCTCTCATGGCGTAACAGCTTAGCAGAGGTGATTGAGATCGGTCTTGACGATGATGAATTGGTAGACATACGAGCTCTAAGTCTCCATAATGATGGTGTTGATTAGTGGGGGTTGTATATGATAAATTGTTATCATATAGGGAGTTATTTGGAATTTGCTAATTTAATTGGCTCTTTATTTAATTAATGGATTTGGTGCTAATTGTAATTATCCATTAATAATTAAATAAAGAATCTAATTAATACTTTCCCTATTAGATTCGCTTCTTCAATTGGTAGCACTTTGAGTTTAAACGGAACTACCAGGATCGAGAGAGAGAGAGAGTCGACTCACTAGGGCTCTATTAAATCTATCTAGGATTTAATTAAACCCTATTATTATAAATAGGGGACCATAAAACGCAAAAAGAGAGAAACTCTCCATGTTTTTGGAGCAAACACTCTCTCTCCTACGATCTTTAAGTTTCTAGAACTTAAGAGTTTGATTATATTGTTTTATTTATTAATCCTAAGTTGTAATGATTCCTTGACTAGTTGGCTTGAACCGGACAAGTGGTTGAAACCCTACATGGCTAGACTAATGGTTGGAACGCACTTGACCAAGACTTGTACCTTAGAATGGTTAGCCATATGTTTGGACAATTCAAAGAGGCCTAGCTAGAATCACCTTGAATATAACTAGCCAAGTTGTTTAAGTCCCCAACTTGAAAAAGTGACCAAAACTTATACATATAAGCATACAAGCTTGAAGGAAGAACCTACGCAAGGCATGGAAGAAGTAGTCAATAGACCACCAAGGCATTATTATAATCCAAGGAAAACCGATCCCTTCACTGTGTGAGCTTTCACCTTTTGTAGCCCAACTTTCAATGACACATTAGTCAAGTTCAAATCCAACCTAAGCAAATTCATCCTTCCCCTCTTCTTAGGTACACCGAGATTGAATAGATTCAAGTTTATCCTCCAACATGAACTACAATGAAAACCTTCTACAAACCATAGAACAAATGTAAGTTCATTAATGCAGCATCTTGCCAAGCTAATTAACTGGTTCATTTAGAACTAGAGTAAACCGGATCTTTATCTTCTCGGGTTCTCGCCGGTTCAGTTTGTACGGTTCCTCGTATAGGGTGGCGAAAATGACCACTTTATCTCTTGCCCGAACACACTGCCTGGGTGGGCTCCACCCCCTTCTTATTAGAGGCACTAGGGAATTGTACCGGACAGGAAACCTGAGAGGATAATTTTCCGAGTAAACCAACCCCACGGTAAGATGTCGTGGACCATAGCCAAATTCGCAACCTACATGAAGGCCTTCATGATAATTCAAACATGATCCTCGAAGACGATAACATCTTTATTGGGCTAATAATTCTCAAATGGTTCTTATTATCATATTGATATCGATCTGATTAGTTTTAATTGGGATAATAATTATCAAATGGTCAATAATTTCCACAATACCAAATCCAACTCTCATCGGTTACTACTCGGTTATACATCTTGAAGGTGTTCTTTACCAACGTGGAGTTCTCTTGTTCTGAGTTGTACATTACCTCCAACAAGATTCTTGAATAGTGGTAATACCTCTTTTCTACTCTTCCCAGAGAGCTCAATATTATAGTAAGAGAAGACTAGGCAGGTTTACCTATTTTTCGATTTCAAAGGAGAGTTCGGGATGGTTTTAAGGAGTGTTGCATCAAGTGACTTTTGTAATGGGTTTGAGGTAAGGCGGGTTATGTCCCCCCTTGTACTTATTTTGTGAGTTATTGGTTTTAATAAAATTTTAGGGGCCAGCCCGGGTCCCAGGTAATATTCGGATTGGAAAAAAAAAAGATTCTTGAATAGTTTCAACCTCAAGTAACCCTAAACCCTAAATCCTTAGATTATATGGGTCTAGTTGTAGCTTACATGTTGATTTTCCTTTAGTATTAATTTCACATGGTTTTGCTTGCTGTTCATTATATAGTAATTTAATTGATGTGAGGGTGGGCCTTTTTGCAAGAGTAAGGTTGCTCCAAAAAAACCTCTCTATGAAAGTTGGGGTAAAGCTACATACATTATGACCCTCCTCTAACCCTATAGTGCGGGAGCTAGCCTCGCACTATGCCCTTTAGTAATTTAATTGATGTTTAGTTTTTTATTTTGTGCAATTAATCGGTTTGTAGCTGAAAGTTTTCAATTTACAACCAAAATCGAACTGAAAATTTACTTTCAAAATCAATACCAAACTGTTTGGATTCATTTTTGACATCCTTTTTTCCCTCGGTTGAAATTACCACATCCCTTATCAGTTGATGTAGAAATTATTCATGCATTTCAGTGGAAAATATGATTATTCAGCATAAAAAAATTTAAGTGTTTCAACATCTAAAATTTTACATTTACGAAGTAAAATTTACCACGTAAAATTTTATTGGAAAATTTGCTACGTAAAATTTTACTAGAAAATTTTATGCCAAAACAAAAGGAGCCCAAAATTTCATGTCCTTAAAAGGATCATCACTTCTCTATTTCTTTCATCATCAAACCCACAACCCTCGTCAAACTTGAATAACCAGAAAACAAAATCAAACCCAGAAAAAGAATAAGCAACACGGGGTATAAGAAGAAGAAGAACAACAACAAAAAATTTTCTAGTTATACCGATTAACTTCAAAACCCAAGATGCAATTTGAGCCTTGGATCTCGCCCAATTGAGACCGATTCATGAAGTTGGTTGTCACAAAGACATAGAAACCCTATTAACTCAAGAGAATTGACCAACATATCCTGAAGGCCAATTTTTATTTTTTGAAGGTGAGGGCGGAGCTGTTTGGTTCCAACTTGCAAAGCAAACCTAACCTTAACCCTACTCGCTGTTTGCCTAAGAATTGGTTCTTAGATATAAAAACTTAGGCTATGTTTGGATGTCAAGTGTTAACCGAATTGTGCTGTACCCGGGTTAGGGGCCCCCACCCATGCTGCAGCAACGCGAGCCGCGACCCACTTGGGGTGAATAAGTTGGCCACTTAGGGCCTGCATGATAACACTTTTATTTCTGGGCCATGTTTCTATTCCAAAAGTAATTTTTCTATTTCTATTACTGGGCCAAATTTCTTGACAAAAAAAAAAGTGTTTAGTAATGCGCAGTAACACCTTGCAAGGCTAAATACTCTTGGGTGACCGATAGCGAAGTAGTACTGTGAGGGAAGGGTGAAAAGAATCCCCATCGGGCCGGGAGTGAAATAGAACATGAAACCGTAAGCTCCCAAGCAGTGGGAGGAGACCAGGGCTCTGACCACGTCCATTCCGTTAGTACTAATGGAACATGTAGGAACAAAGAGAAGTAGATCTATTCTATACCCGATAAGTACAAATACACAATGGGGTTGGCCACCTTTTCTATGAGCAAATGCGTAGATACTTGCTCATCATTTGAATAACCCATTCATAAGAATTTCCTTTCTTCATTCTGTCTTCCTTTACGAACTTTCCAATTTCTGTTTCTGGAACTTCAATAAAGTTTAAAAAATGTTACTGCATACCCGAAAATTTGATGGAGGTAGTGGTGATGGTGGTGGCGGTGGAGGTAATGGAGGTGGTGGTGGTGGTGGTGGTGGAGAGATGGTGGCGACAATGGTGGAAATGTGGGGGTGCGGTGGCAGTTGTGGAGGAGGTGGTGGTGGTGGCGATAGTGGTGCTAGTGGCGGCAATGGTGGCAGCGATGGTGGAAATGGTGGCGATGGTGGAGGCGGTAGCGGTGGTGGGTAGGAGGTAGTGATGGTGGTGGTGGTAGTGGCAATAGTGGCAGCGGCAGTGGTAGAGGAGGTGGCGATGGCGACAGTGGTAGTGGAAATGGTGGGGATGCGATGGCGGTGGTGGTGGCAGTGGTAGAGGAGGTGGTCGTGGTGGCAATGGTGGAGGAGGTGGTGGCAATAGAGGTGGTGGTGGTGGAGGAGGTGGTAATGGTGGTGTAGTGGAGGCAGTAGCAGTGGTTCTAGTGGAGGAGGTGGTGGCGGCAAAGGTGTCTCGTAGAGATGAGAGCCGTGGAGATAGGTTGAACACCCCCACTTCGTTCTTTCCCTGTTTTATTTCTGGAATAGAGAGGTTCCAAATTGGAGCTTCTTTTTTTCTATTTCTCAGCTACTTTTTGGTCTCGGTTCATTCCTAAGAACAAAAGATGAACTAGTTTTTTAACAAACAGATTTCTACTATTTTTTTGTTACTAGGAACAAAAAAAATAGAGAAATAAATAATCAAAAGTGTTATCATGCAGGCCCTTAAGGTGCCCCTCCTCTTTGAGAGTTGTATTTCTATTAGGAATACAGCTGGGAAGGGGGCTGACTATATATATATACTCCTAATTTAGCCCCTAACCCTAATTGCAATCTTGCAACGTTGAGTTCTCTCTCTTTCACTCTCAATCTTGTTCTCCAAATTACTATCTTGTTCTTTGTGGGATTCCATCCATTCCCAAAGATTTGCGATATGGAGTTCTAAGCAGAGAAGCCTTTCGAGATACTCAATAAGAAGAATTGTTTATCGTGGTGCTTGTAACCGAAAGCTTGGTTCTAGATACATAGTCTATAGAAATTCTAATGACCAAAACCCTAGAATCGGCCAAATTAAATCAGCTGATTTTTGAAACAATGATTAAGAATACTACAAAAACAAAAAAAGAAATTGACTATGTATCTAGAACCAGGATATGGGCAATGATGAAGAGAAATTGAAAGGTACTTCTTAAAGTGATGGAATACTCATAGTTGAGTGCCCCTTCTTTGACTTCATCTAATCAAGGACTGCATACAGCGGCTCTAAATATCCTTGTGAAGGCATTTTCCAAGCAAGAAATATACAATTTCTCATTTATGAAACCTTTCTCTGCCCCCACTGCCACCCTTAGCTTTCCCATGTAACTCACAATTGTTACAGCAAGACTCTGCAAATCTCATCAATACATTCCACTTATTATTAATAAACAAGTAAAGTCAAATTCAAATGAAAAGGGATTCATGGGTTAGTTATGGGCTTAAGCCCAATTTTAGACCCAAACAAATTCATGGTTGAATTAACTTATTGGGCCGGCCCATGCACACCTCTTCCCTGTTCAAATTGATTTTGAGACACAAGAGGTTTTTAAGTTCTTACCTGAGGGGCGCCAACCACCATGAAGTACAGTCCCCTAATAGGATGATCAGCCAATGACATTTGTTCCATTGGCCCAATCATATTCGTGATCGCCATGCTCGTGTTCTTTAGCGTGCTATGAACATATTGAGCTGTTGTCTGTGAAGCCCCCAAAAATATTAAGGTTAGATCTTACTTATTCAAATTTAGTTTAATTCCCTTCATCGTAGGTGAATATATGAAGAATCTCTTTATCCATGACGATTTGACGATATGATTAGATTTTGGGAAGAATGAATGTCATCATTAACTCCCATTTATCCTGTCCAATCATAGGGTCATATCCCATTGATATGAATTCATCCTCTCCTTTTCACCATAGTAGGTTAAGAGATATTGGGTAATTAATACTTATTAAGATTAGATCTTAATTAAGGATGCACTATACTTGCCTCAGGACCTCTGGTTTTCCTCATCATTTCTAGAGAGTTCACCAGTAAGATAAACCCCTAATGACCCTCTTTTCCTCTTAATTATTTCCCGTACTTTGTGGACGAAATTGAGGGGGTTCACCATTTCTGCATCAGCTGAATCAGGAATCGACACGTGTAAGAAGATGAACTGGTTGCCCCATGGTGACTTTGAATCTGGTTTATTCATCATCTCCTTAAGTGACATTTGATAATTATTGATTATTCTAGTGTTTAGGAGCACCAGTGCCGTCGAATGTGAATTGCTAGAACCTGGAGGACCCAAATTTTGCATGTATAGCCGTGTTCCGTAGAATATTATCCCAGTAATGACATCATTAATTGTCTGGATTAAGTTAAAAAGGAGAAAGATTAGTGAGTAAAACTTTAAATTAAATCACAAGATAAGCTGCTTAATCCCACAAAAATGATAAATAGTAACCATTGGTGATTGAATGCATGCATGGTGACAACTGTAAGGGTATTTATGTAATATCCCTTTATATGTTCTCATATAATCCTACTTGTATTAATGCCCAGGCTGTGAGGGGCAATCTAGTAATTAGCCCATCTGTCCTAAACCCTAGTTTTCCTATATATACTAGCTGGAGGCAGCAGTCTGGGTATTCCAAACTAGATACTCAGGGTGTAATGCTTTAAGCAACTTTGTGCTTAAACCCTAAACCCTAACAATCTTAAAGCATTATTATTTTTTTTTTCGTTTCTCTGCGATCAAGATCGGCTTCGGCAGAATTGCGTTGAAGATCGCATTAAGATCGATCCTTGATTCGATTTTGGAGATCGTATGTGACGATTTTACAGGTTTTCTTTTGAGAGACTGGCGTAGGTTTTCCTTTGAGAAATCTGTTTCACGTCTTCGGCTTTAGGTGCGATCGTGGTTCACAATTTTGATTTGAGAGATCACATTACGCTTGGAAGATCGTTTCTTGTTTCGGCTTTTGGACAATCCCAACATCCGCGCTAGCAGCCTGCATTAGTGTGTACATTACAAGTGTCGATACCGCTGCACCGTCGCGATCTTTTCCTCCTTCATCTAAATCCAGGGTTCTCCATCTCAGGTGTGACTGTTCCTTGAGCATTTATTTTTTTTTATTTGATCTTTTGTTTGGGCATATAAACAAATCACTTAATATGGAGAAACACGCTGTTCCAATTGAGATGATCAAATTGGAAAGTTTTAGTGGCTCGAGTTCGATTCTTGGAAAAGGAAGACTCAGTTTGGACTCGAAGTACCTTAATATTTTCTACACCGTAGTAAATACTTTTTCGATTGTACGGACCTAATCGAAGCCCAATGGATAAGTGATGAGGACTTTTGCAAAGACTACCTATTGAAGCGCTGTCAGATAGGGCAGAGACCTATAGTAAATATGAGTCTGCAAAGAGATTTGGGAAAACCTAGAAGCCCAATTCAAAAAGGAGGAGGACCTATCAAAAACTCATTTGGTTGACAAGTTTATGGACTTCAAGTTTCAAGAAGATAAGGAGATACTTCCACAAGTAACAGACTTTGAGAACTTGAGAACAAAATTGAACCAAGAAAACATCCCCGTTGTTGATGCATTCTTAGTGGGTGCAATTATCTTTAAGTTACCCTCTACCTGGCATTCCTTTAAAACTGAGATGCACAGAAAGAAAACACAAGTGGGGCTGGATGATCTCAAACGGTTCATTAGAATCGAAGATGAGAACAGAGCCAGGAATAACTTGGAGATGGTGAAACAACAACAGGCATCTGCCAATTTGGTTTCACAACCCAAGAAATATCCTAGGCAGTCCAAGCCACCTAAGAAAGAACCCCAACAGTTGGAGGCCAAAAAGCCTAATTTTAAAAAGAGGGGCAAGTGCCGCAACTGTGGAAAGTGGGGTCACTATGCATCTGAGTGTAGGGGTCCTAAGAAAGGGAACACTGACACACCACAGAAGGAAGTTCACATGCTTTGGTGGACAAGACTGAGCCTACTAACTTTGTTGCCATGATTGGCAAGGGTAAGGGGTTGGCCAAGACATCTTCGATTGGTGGTTAGACTGGAGCGACTTGTCATGTTTGCAATAGCAAGGACCGCTCACCGATGTTGTTCAAGTAGCAGAGACTGTCACTGTTGCAAATGGAGACGTCGTGGAAGTGGCTCAACAAGGGACAGCGAACCTGGTTCTCTCATCAGGTAAAATATTAACTTTGAAAAATGTTAAAATCTTTCCTGGTTTTGAAAAGAATTTAATTTCCATTGGAATTTTGCTTGATGCTGGCATGTCTATTACTTTTAGTAGTGGTAGAGTAACATTGTCTGTTAACTCCTTTTATTTTGGATGTGCTTATAATTTGAATGGTATGTTTAGGTTGAGTTTAGCTAATGAGACAATAAACCAGGTTAACCATAATTTACTTGATCCCAAAATACTACATTGTAGGTTAGGACATGTGAACTATAGGAAAATGCTCAAACTAGCTAAAACTCATAATTTACCATTAGACACTTCAATTAGATTTAACAGATATGAAGTGTGTGCTCAAACTAAAATAACTAGAAAACCGTTCAGACCGGTTTCTAGGAGCACTCAACTTCTTGAACTTATACATTCTGACATTTGTGACTTTAAAAGCTACACAACTAGAGGAGGTCGGAAGTATTTGATAACATTTATAGACGATTTTTCTAGATATTGTCATTTATACCTGTTAAAATCTAAAGATGAAGCTTTTGAAAAATTTAAAATTTTCAAGAATAGGGTAGAAAATCAGTTGAACTTGAAAATTAAAAGATTTAGAAGTGATAGGGGAGGAGAATACAAATTGTGAGTTCAAGGAATTGTGCCTCTCCGCAGCATAATCCTTGAAACTACTGCTCCTTACTCACCTCAATCAAATGGCATATTGAAAGAAAGAACAGGACGTTAACAGAGATGTTAAACTCCATGTTATTTGACAGCTGGTATGCCCTCTTGCTATTGGGGAGAAGCAGTGTTGACTGCAAATCACATTCTAAATAGACTACCACATTCAAAACTGACTTCTACACCTTATGAACTATGGCATAATCATCCCTGTAGATATGACACTCTTAAGGTTTGAGCTGTGTAGCTTATGTTAGGATACAAGACCCTAGGAGACCTAAGATGGGAACTAGAACAAACACTTGTGTATATCTTGGTTGTGCAGAAGACAGTGCTGCAGATCGGTTTTTGGATCTATCAACCAATGTGGTGATAGAATCTAGGGATGCTATATTCTTTGAGGATAAATTCCTTAGAGATAAAGGCCTGACCTTGCTTGGTTTGACTGAAGTGGTTACAGAATCACCTTTGGAATCTGAACCAATTGTTTTTGACACTACTCCCACAATGCTCCTTGAATTGATTATTCTAGTGTTTAGGAGCACCAGTGCCGTCGAATGTGAATTGCTAGAACCTGGAGGACCCAAATTTTGCATGTATAGCCGTGTTCCGTAGAATATTATCCCAGTAATGACATCATTAATTGTCTGGATTAAGTTAAAAAGGAGAAAGATTAGTGAGTAAAACTTTAAATTAAATCACAAGATAAGCTGCTTAATCCCACAAAAATGATAAATAGTAACCATTGGTGATTGAATGCATGCATGGTGACAACAACTGATCAATGGAAACATAAAACAGATCGATAGCCCCAAGTAGAAAATAAGTAGAAACATAAAACTTCCAAATATAAAAATATAGAACTAATGTGAGGATATTCCATTCCCACCCCAACAACATGTAGTATTTATAAGGATAGCTGAGCATAGACATTATATAGAGCACCTCTGACTTCACCCATATATAAAGGCATTAAAGATCATAACTTGCACTGAAACAGTACCTTTAATGTTGGACATAGACACTGTTGTCGGTTGGTGAATGGTGAACTTTCCATTTCATGATGAAACATACAATTCCATCCACATTTTTCCTTTGGGAGGTGTGGGGGGCTTCTAGCAGGGGGCCAATGAAAACGTGGGGCAGTCATTTTGCGGTCCTCTTTGTCTGAGTGGAGGGCCACTCTGTCTTTCAGGGTTCTTTTTTCTCTTTCAAAAAAAGAGTTTTCTACCATGTCGTCACTACACCTTTTACCACTCAACATGCTACTTATCGGCCGTTTCTACCATTTTACTTGCTAATACCTATGTAGTTAATGTTAATAGAATTAATACCGATGCATTTTTTTTTGGGGGGAGGGGGGATAGTGTGGAGGTTTGAAAATGCTCGTATCATAGTAATTGTATTTCTGGAAAAGTATCTATAATTCTTGTGCATAAAACCTTTTGTAGAAGTATAGATTTTCAAAATTTTGAGAAATTTATTTATTACATTAAATTAAAACACATTTAGACAATTTGGCATGCCTCGTTGGTACTAATTGGTAGTTTAAAAACACATTTAGACAAATTTTGCCTCAAATGAATGGATAAAAATATTAATTGTGCTAAATATGAAAAGATTACAATAACAAAGTTAGAATATGTTTAGACTAATGGCTAGCAAACTAATTGTTAATTTAAAATTGTTCTAGATATGAAAAAAAAATTAATATAATAAAGTTAGAAAATGTTCTCATCAAAATAGAGTTTGTTTAGACTAATGGCTAGCACAAATAATTGGAAATTTTAAAAGGCCTAAATTAACAACTCATCAAAAGCGTATATTTAATTATAAATTTTTTTTTTATTTAAACAATAACAAGATTCTCATGTTAAGTTCTTTCTAGAAAATTAGGAGTTTAGATAATTATTTCTACATGTAACAACCTCATATTAATACTATCCTTCATGTAATAATATTATATGTAAGAGACTCTATTTGAATTGTTGATTTTGAGATGGATACTACTAGATCTTGATTTTAGATCAATGGAGGACTATTATTCAACTATTTAAGTAAGCATTTTCTTGTAAAAAGGAGGTTTGGGGGGGGGGGGGGTAATTCCAACTGTGACAAAGCTAGCTAGTTAGACTTGATGGAGAAGGATAAAACATGTAATTCCAACAACTTTCATCATCTCCAAACACAACCTAAATGATTGTCACTTTGTTTATGTTGAATCATAAACACCACATTCCTTCTTAACAAACAAGATATATATATATTTTTTTTATAGTAAGTTGGTCTAATAAGGAAAAAGGTACAAATTAAAAACAAAGAAAAGGAAAGCACAAGAAAGTAGTTTTCTTGTTGGAAAAGGTCAAACATACTAAAAAGTGGAAAGTTTTAAGAATCTAGAAAGATCTTGACATAGAATCCACATCACATTATTATCGTAGGAAAATTATCATCTCGATTTATCTGTCCTTCCATTTCATCTAATAGGAGGGGGAGGGGGGGGAGGGGGAGGGGGGGAGTGGACCCCACCCGGGCAGTGTGTTCGGGCAAGGGGTAGGGTGATCATTTTTGTCCCCTATAAGAGTAAATAGAGGAAATGGAGGAGCAAATAAATGGAGACGATAAAGATCCAGTTCTCGTATGCTCCTTGGTCGACAGGTGGATTCCATTCATTCTCTCTCCCATTAGCATAGGTCTTTTTGGCTTTGGTGAAATCCATAAGTCGATCAAGGGGTGTACGAGAATGTGATCCGGACTATTATCCTGACATGCATTATTCGAAGAGTCCCATCCATCCACCAAAAGTTAGCATAGTCCTCTCAATGCATATTATACTCTAACATTAATGCAAAATTTGAAAACCATTAGTGACAATGCGACATATTAAAAACATTCATCTTAAAAAACTGTTTTTATCATCCGTGAATGCGAAATCGACCTAGATTGCATACCAAACACTGCCTTTTAAATTAAATGATATCGTAAGGCAACAATACCCCACCAAGCTTGTCCTTGATTTGTTTGATCTGGTCAAGAGAGAATGTCACAGTTGAAATGGTGATGGGCCGGAACTCCACCCCCTCATTGCCAGCCCTAATTGGTGTCCAATCATCTTCTACGAAACTACTCTTCAGAATGCTCCATGCAAAGTCTGAGGTAGTGTTGATGAACATTGAGAGAATATCAGTCACTCTCTTAAAGATACTGCTTCTTCTGTTGTTGGAATCAGAACTGATGAGACCCTGCTTTGATGAAGGAAATGTTAAAGGAAGAGAAGGGTTATCAGCCCTTCTTAAGCAATTAAATAAAGCTCCCATGAGTGAGAAGCCATCACCCAGTGCATGATGAAGCTTAAATACTACAGTCCCAGCTGCATTACTTGTTGGGTATTTGATTAAGTGAATCTCCCACAAGGGCCTGCTTTGTGGGAGCTTTTCCATGGCTATTTTGGCCAAATATTCTTGCAAGTACTCCTCGTAAGATTCCGGCGATAACCCATCTGGGAAGATAGGGACATGAACATGATCTTCCACTTTCACATCCACCCTCTTCCATTGCTTCACACCGTGCTCGTCTCTAACCTGAAAAACCATCAAATAAAACCGGATTGGTAAGTGTTGACTGCTGTGGAGTTGACTATAGAGAGAGAGAGAGAGAGAGAGAGAGAGAGAGAGAGAGAGAGAGAGAGGAGAAGCGAGGGTTTATTGGGAGGAAAACAGTTTTAAGCAAAGAGTTGGTCTGTGAGCCATCAATGGGAATGTCAGATTCCAAAGCAGCGAGGATGGAGATGGAGAGCACAGAACTGTTGAAGTACTGACCAGTCGGGCTCACTGGTTCGTCAACTTCTACAACATCAGCTCTGTCTCCAATGAACTGATCCATTTGAATCCTTTGATGCCCGACTTGTAAGTTGAACCATACCATGGGCCTCTAAATCTATATAACAACGATCTATCAATTAGGTATTGGATCGTCGGTGTAATTGCTGTCACATTAATATATTCTCTTTTTTTTGGTAAATATTGCTGTCACATTAAAATGCCAACCGTGTATGGGAGGCACATAATCAGCAATTTTTAAAGGTTTTTTTACAAATGTTCCCCCGAAAATGTCCAATATTTGTTCAAATGCCCTCTTACAACTTTTCTAAATGTAAATTTCCTCCTATTTTCAAAACATTGTAGCCTTTGGTCCCTATCGTTAATTTGGGACATTAGATGTTAATTTTAAGGAATCTAATGATCAAAATGCCCTTATGATAATAACCCATCAAAATTAAAAGATAAAATGATCAAAATGCCCTCATCTTCTCCAAATCAATTAGGATTGAAACTGAAATTTTTTTTTCCCAAATTAGTTAAGGTTTGAACCCATCTGAAAAGTAAGAGATCAGAATTGGTTGTCAGCGTTATGATCTCTCTTAGCAAACGTGTGCTTGTTATTATGCATCCAAACCTTCAAAATGCCCTTCCCAACACCAACCTAATTAGAGAACTCTTCCACCAAATCCTCGTCTCTCTTTTGCATCTTCCAACGCAACCTCTCTGAGAAAGCAAGCATCTTCTCCTTCTGTTCCTGACTGAATTTCGATGAAAAGGTTTCTTTTACATTTTGATTCTTACTCATGAGATTTAACAAAGAGGGTTTCAGACCCTATTATTTCTCTATTACTCTTAAATTTATCCACTCCATAACAGATAAAAATTTATATATTTCCTGTGCTGCTCCATTCAAATATCTGCCAAATTGAATGTCTGTCTTCTTCACCTTTTGTTCTAATCAATCTACTCTGTAAAAGTTTGTTTATCTCAACTCAAACAAATTAATCAAGTGGGTTAATTTTTAACCTAGTATATATTATACTCCATCAACCATTTATGTTATTTCAAATTATTTCTTAGTGATTTAGTAGAAAAAACAGAAATTTCTTAGTATACTGAAGGCACCCCTGGAAGTATTATATCTCAGCAACCTCTTCCGTCCATTAGGGCTTGCCATCAACATTGCTGATCCTACTGTACCCACTTGATGGTTGTAATTATTCACCGCTTGATGGGTATCTGACGGAGCAGATAGTCCCGAACTCAAAGCAAGTAACATTTGGGGTGCAGAGGGGTATTAAGAAGAAGAAAGCGGAGGTGGGGAAGGTGAATTGGGGCTCCGCCCACGAGCGGTGGTGGTGGAAATCGAAGGAAATGGTGGATTCTTCAGGTTCACGGCCGTGGAAGTTGCGATGGCAACCACAAGCGGCACATTTGAGGGAAGTAGGGTCGGTGGGAGTGGCGGTGGGAGATGGCATGAACACAGCCATCTAAGGCGTGGCCACCTAAGCTTGCGGCGTGGTTTTTCTAGCATTCTTTGTAAATAACCGGTACTGGAACCACGGGCGGAGAGGATGGCGACGTTTGAGTACTCCGTTGGTGAAAAATAAGGCCTTTGTAAGGTGGTGGTCGGTGGTGGGCTTGGAGAGTTGGCTCGGTGGAGGATGAGGTCATGGTGTCTTTGATTCTGCTTCCTGATCTCTTGCTTTTCAGATGGGTTTAAACCCTAATCAATTTGGAAAAAAAATTTCAGTTTCTAACCTTAGATTTGGGGAAGATTGGGTTTAAACCCTAATCAATTTGGAAAAAAAATTTCAGTTTCTAACTTTAGATTTGGGGAAGATGAGGGTATTTTGGTTATTTTATTCTTTAATTTTGATGGTTTATTATCAGAAGTGCATTTTTTCATTAGATTCCTTAAATTAACACCTAACGTCCCAAAGTAACAATAGGGACCAAAGTGTTGTAATATTTTGAAAATGAAGGGAAGTTTACAATTAGAAAAGTTGTAAGGGGGCATTTGGACAAATGGGCATTTTTAGGGGGTATTTGTATAAAACCCATTTTTGAAAAAAAGAAACTTTTTTTTTTATTAGTAAAATTTCATTTATTAGATAACGAAAGCTCATGGTTGAAGATTACATAACTTCGGTAACCATGGATCAGAAATAGGCCATGTTATCGTACACGTCACTCATAGAACCCTACTTGCCACGGACTCAGCCAAGCTGTTAGTTTCCCTTGGAATAAAAAGAAAGTTACAAATTTCAAAACAATAGGAAAGATAGATAATATTCTCCAAAACAGGTCTCAAGTTTAGCAATAAAAATGTTAAACAACCAAGAAGATTATTGGTGATGCTTCTATTATCCAACTCAAACTGTACATGATCAAAACCCTTTGAAATAGCTTCCAACATCGATGTTCTTAATGCCATAGCCTCCCCAACCACAACATTTTTGAAAACCGCAGGAATAGATAAAGCATGAAGTGGTTTCCCCTGACAATCACGACAAATAATACCAAGTCCAACAACATAAGTTGTAACCTTCTTTTAATTGCCTCTTCTCTTATTTCCTAAAGTTATTTAATATAATATTTATGTAAAGCATTACAACAATATATATATATATATATACTTAATTCAGGTCTGTGAGGATCCACCACGGGATTCCTCCCGAGGAATGGTCCTCCTTTTGAGGATCGGAAAGAAGTGTTGTGCAATTATTGGGGATTGGAATAATGCAATCATATGAAATGGAATTGCCACCTAGGGTTAGGGCTTAGGACCCAATTGGTGTAGCCTATAAAGGGCTACATGATTCCATATAGTCTAATTGAAGATTTTGGGTAGATGGTCAAGTTACGAGAGTGGGAAGGTGTTAGACACCCATCTCACCCGATTAACCGGTCTTTCTACTAGATGTTTGATTTCGAATGTTTTCCCATAATAACACATCATATACCAACATGCATAGCTAAATGATGATGCATATACTATTTAAAGAAAACTAAACTATATTATGCTAAATATTAGGTATACTACACAAGAGCATTTAATAGTCTACATTGTGTCGGAATTTAAGGTTAACGGTAAAAATGTATACCTGCACGATAAATCAATGCTACTATGGAAGGCGTCCCCCGACTTAGGTGGAGACGAACAATTGGCTTACCTCTCTCTTGTTAGATAGTATAATGGCTTGCAATTGTTGAGTTTCGTACTTAGAATCTTGGGCAGAATAACGGTATCATGAGGTCTTGGGAGCCTGATGCTCAATCCTCGGATAGAATAACAACGTTGTAGAAGATATGGAAGCCAAATGCTTGATCTTCGGATAGAACCACTGTGCTATATGGGACTCATAGTCTTCAAGGGAATGGTGTGAAAATGGGTTGGGTAGTCGGATATAGGCAATCCAGATTACGGACAAGGCAACGGGGCCAAAGGATTCAAAGCTAGGGATGGGGTGGACCCCGGGACAAGCGAAATAGGGATTTGGACAGCAAAATAGGCAGAATTGAGCTCTGGGAGCACACCTCTCCCGAAAAGATTGTTTGTTGCAAATGAGAGAGGGAAACTTATTTATAGGAGTCCCGAGCATTGTGGAAGAAGCCATGATTACGGAGGTGCGCACGTCTATAGTCCTGATTTTGGACCACAGCTCCGCAGAAGAGAGACCCTCTCTTCCGCAGCCATGATTATGGAGATGAATGGTTTTGCTTGTTGTAAATTCTCATTACATGATGGTCGGTTTTTAATTTTATATATTAAAGCGGTTAGTAGATGAAGGTTTTCAATTCACAACCAATATCGAGCTGAAAATTTACATTCAAAATCAATATCAAAACTATTTGGATTCACTTTCTACATCCTTTTTCCATCTTAGAAGTACGTGATGTGGAAACTATGACTATTTACCAAAGAAAAAAAATTTTACTTTGAAACAAAGACATTGAGAAGCCAAAAGCAGGAAATCAAAAGAGAAATTACAAAAAACTAAGGCTTTATAATTATGGGGATTAACTTTAAAACATATTCAGTAGAACCTGAGAAGAAGTCCAAATATGAACATAAGTTCACTCTAGGCTATTAACTACTTTCAACCCTTTCAGAAAGCCTCTACCGCTGTTTAACATTTGGAATTTGGATGTAAGGATCTCTAATGATCCACGGAAGGGAAAAAAGATCTATTCTACCGATGGGAGAAGTCATTCATATGAAAGAATTGCAAGGAAAATCAAATGTTACCTTGAGTTTCGCAAGGGCAAAATCTCTAATCGAATATAGCCCTTTCATAATTGTTCCACGCACTTCGCACAGCTTTACGTTTCCACTCGATCAAGCAAGCTCCTCCACACACTAGGGTTCTTAAGCCTTAGATAATCTCCAAGTTCAAACACTAAGAGAGAGGGAGGGCTAATTCAAGGGGAGGGAAATGTGCTCCACGATTTCAAGAGTGTATATTTGAGTCAAGCTCTCTTCTTAGGGCTGCAATAGGGTCAGGTTGGATTGGGCTTTTTAAAACCCTAACCCAACCCTGATCGAGTCCCCTTAGCTGGGCCCGGACTCGTCCTAACCCTGACTCAGGGCCTAAAACCTTGACCCTAACCCTGACGGGCCAAGCCCAGCCCAAGCCCGCCCTTAATGGCCCTGAATGGGTCGGGCTTTGCCTATTGGCCCTGACCCCGACCCTAGCCCTGGCCCTGACCCTGACCCTGACCCTGACCCTGACTCTGACCCTGACCATGACCTTGACCCTGACGCAATAAACAAATTAAAATAGTTGAATGTTTACAAATTCACATTAATCTGGTTATTTTATTATGTTTCTTTTTCCTTGATACAATGGTTAGGCCCCATTTTAAATAAAATTTTATTCCTTGATTACATGTATCATAACTTCTATTTTTTGTTAAATAAAGAATTTTCTTCATGGAGTACAACCCAAAAATGATGCTTCAGTGAACTCTAGAGCACATACTAGAATACTCACACAATAAACTAAATCAGGGCCAGAATCAAGGTCGGGCTGAGCCCAAGGTCTCAACCCTGACTCGGGGCCAAAAATCTTTAGCCAAGCCTTGTTCGGGCTTAGGGTGGGCCAGGTTGGGTTCGGGCCAACAAGGCCAAACTTGCAGCCCAATCTCTTCTTATTTTGGGTTGCATAATATATTCAAGGGTTGCACAATATATTGAATATATTATGCAACCCACACTCCCAAATTAGTGGGACACATGAGCTAGGAGTATTGAGTTTCCTATTAGGACTCAATCTCCAAGCTCCCAAACCTTTCCAAGCAATGAAAGATTCCTATTGCTAGAGGAATCCAATATTGAGTGCAATATCCAATATTGACTCAACATCATTCCTTTTCTAACACTTTGAGCCTGTAGCTAGCAACACAAGGTGTTAAAAGAGGGATCTAGATCCTCTCTAGCGCATCAGATGGCTAGGCAAACTACACACATCCTGTTATGGGTAAAAACTAGCCTTAGGGGGCGACTAAAGATAGTCCCACGTCGGTGAGTGAATGGAAGACAGTGGTCCTTATAAGGATTGGAGTCATCATTCCCTCATGAGGCCTTTTAAAAATTGTGAGGGCGACATTAAGCTAGTTTTCACGGGCAGTTCGAAGCGGACAAAATCATGAGATGTATTCCACGACCTCAACAAATCCCAAGGACAACACCCAACCACCTGATGCACATTGGGCATGCTGGGACGATCAAGTCCAGTCAAGTCCAACTGTCCCTCATGTCTTCCATTGTTCTAGTATTTTTTTTTTTAATTGAATCCAATGTCCTTGTAGTGTTGTTTGATACAAAATATTGCATTAGGAGAAGGTTATTAAAATGGGAATCGGGGTTGAACCAGTCTCTGACAAATTGAATTGGAATTGGCCGGAATCGATCCCAAAAACCTTAGAATAGGTACTTAGATATGAAAACTCAATGATTCTATGACCAAAACCCTAGAATTGACCATCTTGAATCAGCTGGAATCAAGATCGGTCACAACTGATTCCAATCTGAATAAACCAATTCAACTGATCTGATTAGGATTTTTTAAACAATGATTAGGAATGCAATAATTTCAAATAAATAGTTTATTTGATTCTAAATTATGACAATAATGAGCTTTTTGAATACATAATATTGTATTTGGGCTTGGGCTTTTCTTATTGGTATTTTCTGAATTTTAATGAAGGTAAAAGAAATAAACCCAATCTATTAAAAAAATAAAAATCCATACAGTACTTTTGTGTTTACTACTTTATTCGGTACATTTTTTTTTAAGATCCACTATGATATTGAGAAGCAAAGGGAGCGAAGCCAAAATATGGGCAATAATGAAGAGAAATTGAAAGGCACTTCTTAACTCTGGTGGGTGATTGGGGAATGTAAGCAAGTTGAGTGTACCCTCTTTTACTTCCATGTAATCAAGGATTGCATACAGCAGCTTTAAATATTCTTGTGAAGGCATTTTCCAAGCAAGAAATATACAATTTCTCATTTATGAAACCTTTCTCTGCTCCAACTGCTACCCTTAGCTCTCCCATGTAACTCACAATTGTTACTGTAAGACTCTGCAAATCTCATCAATTGATCATTCCACTTATTAATATACAAGTAACGTCAAATTCAAATTACATTACCAAAGTAGACACTTAAGAAAAGAGATTCATGGACTAGTAATGGGCTTAAGCCCAATTTTAGACCCAAACAAATTCATGGTTGAATTAACTTATTGGGCCGGCCCATGAACAACCCTTCCCTGTTCAAGATGATTTTCAGACACAAAAGGTTTTTTAGTTCTAATTACCTGAGGTCCGCCAACCACCATGAAGTACATTCCCCTAACAGGATGATCAGCCAATGATATTTGCTCCATTGGCCCAATCACATTCGTGATCGCCATGCTCGTGTTCTTTAATGTGCTATGGACATATTGAGCTGTTGTCTGTGAAGCGCAACCCCCCCCCCCCCCAAAAAAAAAAGAAGGGGTTAGATCTTATTTATTAGAGTTTAGTTTTCCTTCACCGTAGGTGAATGGAGAATCTCTTTACCTATGATGATTTGACGTTATGATTGGACTTTGGAAAGAGTGAATTTCATTATTAACTCCCGTCTCCTATTGTTGAAGGTATAACATATCCTTCTCTTGTCCAATCAGAGGTCAAATCACTTTGGGTAATACTTAACTAAGATTAGATCTTACTTAAAGGATGTATTATACTTGCCTCAGGACCTCTGATTTTCCTTATCATTTCTAGTAGTCCGCCAGTAAGATAAACCCCTAATGACCCCCTTTTCTTCTTAATTATTTCCCGTACTTTGTGGACGAAGTCAAGGGGGTTCACCATTTCTGCATCAGCCGAATCAGGAATCGACACATGTAAGAAGACGAACCGATTGCCCCATGGTGACTTGGAATCTGGTTTATTCATCATCTCCTTAAGTGACATTTGATAATTATTGATTATTCTAGTGTTTAGGAGCACCAGTGCCGTCGAATGTGAATTGCTAGAACCTGGAGGACCCAAATTTTGCATGTATAGCCGTGTTCCGTAGAATATTATCCCAGTAATGACATCATTAATTGTCTGGATTATGTTAAAAGCAGAAAGAATGAGCAAAACTTTCAATTAAATCACCATATGAGGTTAAGCCCACAAAAATTATATAATGACCATTGGTGAGTGCATGCATGGTGACAACAACTGATTAATGGAAACATAAAACAGATAGTCCCAATTAAGTAGAAGATAAGTAGAAACATAAAACTTCCAGATATGATATGGCCATGAAGGTAAAAATGTCATAGTGAAATGAATTGTTTCACTGCACATAGTGACACGAAAGATTACCCTAGAAGTAATGTGAGGATATTCCATTGCCACCCCAGCCTGGAGTACTAGTAGTTTAAGATGGCTGAGCATAGCCATCAAATAGGGCACCTCTGACTTCACCCATGTGTGAAGGCAATTTAGATCACAACTTAGAACAAAACAGTACCATTTAATGTTGAAAAAAGATACTGAGTTGGTGGACAGTGAAATGTCCATATCATGATGAAACCTACAATTCCACCAATTTTTATTTTTATTTTTTGGTTTGGGTGGTGGAGGTTATGTTCCCTAGATGACAAGGTGGCCTCTGCTTTAGCATGGGGGCAAATGAAAACATACACGAAAGCATTAATCAGAGTAGGATTTCTACCTTTTGTGGAGGTGGGGCAATTATTTCATGTGCCCATGTCTGGGCGAGAAGGGAAGATATACTGCCTTTTAGGCTTGTTTCCCTCATAGGAACAGGGATTTCGACCTTTATGGGGGCGGGGCAGTTGTTTCATGTGCCCGTGTCTGGGCAAAAGGGCATCACTGCCTTTTAGGTTAGGGTAGTTTTAGTAATTGCCGTTATTTTTCTTTTCAGGATAGGATTTTCTACTATGACATCACTACAAATCAACTTATACCACTCAACATGCTACCTATCAGCCGTTTCTACCATCAATGCTACATATAAAGAGGATAAACATATAAACCAAATTAAATCTTTATCATTTTACTTGCTAATAATTGATGCTTTAGCTAATGTTAAAAGAAATAGGGAGAATGTTTTCTGTGCCACATCGTAGGTTGTGCCCAGACACATGGGCCTGCCACTCAGGGGGCAGGGTGGTCATTGCACCCATCTCCATGTGCCTAGATGCAGCCTGCGCTACGGCACAGAGAATAGCACCCCAAAAAAATAATACCCATGTCATTTTTTTTTCTTTATTTTTTTTGGGGAGGGGTGGGGGGGAGGTTTAAAAATGTTAATATCATAGTAAATTATTAATTGCATTCCTAAAAGGTATCTATAATTCTTGTGCATAAAACATTAAAACCTTTAGAAGAAGTATAGATTTTCAAAATTTTGAGAAATTTATTTATTACATTAAATTAAATTCAATAATAATTATAACCATATTCTTTTTTTCCAGCAACCAAAAAAAAAAAACAAAGGAGGACAAAAAATTAGCATGATCAGTTGTGTCAACAGAGAAAGAGGCTGAATTGCCTAGTTGGTACTAATTGGCAGTTTGAAACACATTTAGAAAATTTAATCAAATGCAAATAATTAAATAAATGAACAGATAAAGACATTAATTGTGCTAGATATGAAAAAAATAACTATAATAAAATTGAAATATATTTGGACTAATGGTGAGCACAAATAATTGTTAAGGAAAAAGAACTTTGTTTGAGAGTGTGCGCTTGCGGGTCCCCATGAAAGTTAGAAAAGCCTGACTTGTTCATGCTTCTGTGTACACTCCCGTTGGCCTTGTGGACACAGGGGCCACACTCCCTCATAGAAAACTCTTCCCCTAATTATTAATATAAAAGGTTTGAATTTTTTTTTTGGGGGGGGGGGGGGAGAATTTGGATCCTCTATTGCCGAGCTGCCTGGCAGGACCCTACTACCAAGACACAGCAAGGCGGTAAATGACCGCCTTACCACCACTCGGGCAAGGCACTCGGGCAGGGGTAAGGCGGTCATTTCCCATCTTACTGTGTCTTGGTAGTAGGGTCCTGCCGGGACGCTCGGCAATAGAAGATCAAGGTCGATCCAGGGGGATGTGGTAAGAAAAGATCTGAATTAACAACCCAACAAAAGCGTATATTTAATTATAATTTTTTTTATTTATTCAATAACAACATTCTGATGGTGAGTTCTTTCTTTATGTTTGGGAAATGTACTCCATAAATTGGCAAAAAAATAACCCTCTTATATCTGCTAACAAAGATGAATTCTAGAAAATTAATAGTTTAGATTAGTATTTTTACATGTAACAATCTAATATTTATGTTATTATTAAGTATTTAATTAAGCATTTTCTAGTTAAGTAATTCCAGCTTTGATAAATCTAGTTAAAGTTGAAATCCTATGGGTAAGAGAGATCGACTCTAGGTCATATAATTCTTAAGACTCAAGGTTATGAGAGCTTAGGCCAAGCCCTTTATTTTTTTAGTCTTTCAATTTTGATCGATACCTCTTGTCTCATATACTATTTTATCAAATATTTGACTGTAAATTTAAAGGTCCATTTGGGAATTCTAACTTAAAAATATACCTTAAAATAATCCAAACTTATGAGGGTAGCAATGTTCCTATTTATTAATTAATACAAAACAAGAGGTAATATATATAGACTAGTTCTCTGATTTGAGGGAAAAAAATGGAGTATATCTCATGTGATTGAAATTAGTGTTATTATAATATTATCAAATATATGTAGCATGTGTTAGGGGATTTTTTATTTTTTTTTAAATTTTGGATGAACAGTTTAGGAACCGGAATTGGTCCATCCATTAGTTAATGGTCCTGAATCTCAGTTTGGAACTGATTAGTTTATTGGTCTGGTTTTGGTCTTGACCCTTTAGGGCTGGATCCATTAAAGAACCATACCGATAGCCTAAAACTGAACCTATTGACACGCTTATCCCTACTATATGAACTTTGAATTATGATCCTGACATGAAAAGTGGGTCATATTCTCGTACGCCTCTTGGTCGACATATGGATTCCACTCATTCTCTCTTCCATTAACATAGGTCATTGATTTTAGTGGAATCGTACGAGAATGTAATTAGGATTCTCCTGACATGCATTACTCGAATAGTCCCATCCAACCACCAAAAGTTAGGAAAGGACTCTCAATGCATATTATTCTCTAATATGAAGAAAAATTATCCTCTCAAGTGCGCCACACTTAAACAATGCGACTGTCCACTCAACGTTTGAGAGGAAAAAAAGATGCCATATTGCCCATGTTTTTACAGTTGGATTTTTAAGTTTGTTGCACTGCACTTAGAGGATGAAAATCTTGAAGACATACTAATTAAGTTAGCAGTGTAAAGGCAACATTACCCCACCAAGCTTGTCCTTGATTTGTTTGATCTGGTCAAGAGAGAATGTCACAGTTGAAATGGTGATAGGCCGGAACTCCACCCCCTCATTGCCAGCCCTGATTGGTGTCCAATCATCTTCTACGAAACTGCTCTTGAGAATGCTCCATGCAAAGTCCGAGGTAGTGTTGATGAACATTGAGAGAATATCAGTCACTCTCTTAAAGATACTTCTTCTTCTGTTGTTGGAATCAGAACTGATGAGACCCTGCCTTGATGAAGGAAATGTTAAAGGAAGAGAAGGGTTATCAGCCCTTCTTAAGCAATTAAATAAAGCTCCCATGAGTGAGAAGCCATCACCCAGTGCATGATGAAGCTTAAATACTACAGTCCCAGCTGCATTACTTGTTGGGTATTTGATTAAGTGAATCTCCCACAAGGGCCTGCTTTGTGGGAGCTTTTCCATGGCTATTTTGGCCAAATATTCTTGCAAGTACTCGTCGTAAGATTCCGGCGATAACCCATCTGGAAAGATAGGGACATGAACATGATCTTCCACTTTCACATCCACCCTCTTCCATTGCTTCACACCGTGCTCGTCTCTAACCTGAAAAACCATCAAATAAAACCGGATTGGTAAGTGTTGACTGCTGTGGAGTTGACTATAGAGAGAGAGAGAGAGAGAGAGAGAGAGAGAGAGTACCAACCATGATAGAGGAGAAGCGAGGGTTTATTGGGAGGAAAACAGTTTTAAGCAAAGAGTTGGTCTGTGAGCCATCAATGGGAATGTCAGATTCCAAAGCAGCGAGGATGGAGATGGAGAGCACAGAACTGTTGAAGTACTGACCAGTCGGGCTCACTGGTTCGTCAACTTCTACAGCATCAGCTCGGTCTCCCATGAACTCCATTTGGATCCTTTGATGCCCGACTTGTAAGTTGAACCATACCATGGGGCCTCTAAATCTATATAACAATGATCTATCAATTAGGTATTCATCGGTGTAATTGCTGTCACATTAATATGTTCTTTTTTATTTTTTTGGTAAATATTGCTGTCACATTAATATGCCAACCGTCAATGGGAGGCACATAATCAGCTATTTAATTGAAAAAGAGAAAACTTTTTTCATTTTTTGGTAAAACGTCATTTATTAGATAACGTGAAAGTTTTTTTGTTTTTTTTTTTTTTTTTTTTGTTTTTCGTAAAAACTCATGGTTGAAGATTACATATGTTATGAATGTGCATTAAAGGATAGATTAGAATTATTAATTAGTCTTGATGGTTAGTTAATTAGCTTAGTTTGATTGTATTGCCCTATAAAAAGGGATTGTATTATATGCATTGGTTATGGAATATGAAATAAGGAATTGTTAGTGGTACGTACGTAATACCCTTCTTCTTGTGTCCTATTTTGTAGGGAAGTGCTTTAACTGAGAGATAGGTTGAGACATAATATGGTGAGTTTTATTGAGGAAGCTCTGCCTCTTCCACATAAGCAGATTGATTGGGTCAAAACTCTTCACTTCATATTACTTAAGACTCATCTGTTTAAAGAGATACAATAAATTAAATAACTACCCCCCACGACGATAATTACTCCTTCCACCACTCAACCACTCCATTATATCCCTCACACTTAAATTACATATTAATTAGTTTCAACAACCTCTCTCTAACTGGGCTTCTTAATGCTTCCAACGCAGCCACTTAGGAGAGAACCGTGCACGTGAGGTTGCATGCAACAAATTTCCCCCTCGTTTAAAACAATCTTGTCCTTAAGATCAAAACCAGGGAACTGATGCAGAATAAGTTCTTCATCTTCCCATGTGGCATCTGCGGGCGAGAGACCTTGCCAATGGACCAGCAACTGTGGGCGTCCGTTTGTGAGTGCGCCTATCCAAAATAGCTTGCGGTAGTGGGTGCAACGTCTCGCTGTCGCCAAGGACACTTGGAAGAGTGTTTTGATATCCTTCGTGGGTGCTACCATGAAAATCTCCAATAATTAAATCTATTTATGGAGAATTTTTAGGTAGATAAATGCAGCCCTTGAAATAAATAACTCCTTCCCGAACTGCCCATGGCCCCACGGCCTCCTCCATGTTGATACAGTTGAGAAGTTGTTGCATCGCAACGTTAGAAGCTATCTCCTCTTTAACAGCTCTTATCCACGATGGAAGTGGATGAGAAATGGCCTTTAATTCAAGACACACGTCCTCCTCTTTCCCATTCTCTTCCCTTCTTGATAAGGCATCCGCTACCACGTTCTCATGCCCCTTCTTAGACTCGATTAAAAAGTCATAATTCATAAGCTTGTATCACCATCTTTGTTGTGCAGGGGTGGTTATCTTCTGGGCCCACAAATATTTTAGGCTTCTGTGATCGGTTCTAACAATGAACCTTCTTCCAATCAAATAAGCATGGCACCTTTGAACTGCCATCACCAGCGCCAGGATTTCTTTTTCATACGTAGAAAGAAGTAAATTGTTTCCCTGGAGAGCTCTACTGAAGAAAGAGATGGGCCGTTCTTGAAAGAGTACTGCACCAATTCCTGATCCACTTGCATCACATTCAACTATGAAAGCTTTGGAAAAATATGGTAAGGCAAGAACCGGCGCCTGTGCCATAGCTTTCTTGAGTTGGTGAAAGGCTTTTTCAGCTGCTGGAGTCCACTCAAACTGATTCTTCTTAAGCATGGACATCAGTGGTGCCGTGATCTTCCTGTAGTTTTGAATAAACTTAAAGCATTACACCCTGAGTATCTAGTTTGGAATACCCAGACTGCTGCCTCCAGCTAGTATTTATAGGAAACTAGGGTTTAGGTCAGACGGATTAATTACTAGATTGCCCCTCACAGCCTGGGCATTAATACAAATAGGATTATATTAGAACATATGAAGGGATATTACATAAATAGCCTTACAATCTCCTCCTATGTTCTACATATATCCACCACACATGTATAGAAAACCATTGTTCAATCAGTAATCCAATAAATCAAATAAGTAATAAGTAAACTTCAAGAAATAAAACTAAGGTTTTAGATCAAAACTAAACCCAACAATAAATCCGAAGTTCTACATGCAAGTGGCTAAACCAAAAGAAATAATCAAAAGGAAAAGTCATAGCAATCCATGTGACTTTACTCATCAAGTAAATCATCGTCATCGAGATCCAGGTTCAACCGTTCTCCTCCATCTTCGTCATTCTCTGTAATTTGTCTAATATAAATTTCATAAGATAATATGAATTCAATCATTTGCACAATAGTATCTAGTTCAACAATAAGAACTTAGTACATTCCATATATGGCTAAAGGTAAATCAAAAACAATAAGCATCATCATCAAGTTTTTTTACAAGAACTCGATCCTATATAGTCTCTATCATAAGGACCATACCATATTTCCATTTGGAATACTGTGTTCGTCATATCAATCAGAGATTTATGTTGTATCATCAAATTTGAAATTGTACACCATACTATGAAAGACATGTCATTAAATATGAAATGACATAAAGACTAGCACAATATCATTGAAACATATCAGATATTTTCCATATTCCTTTGTGGAATAACAAAGTAAGGAAACTTCACATAAAAATTTGCTACACCATCAAGTTTGGAATGGTTTCACAAACTCTCATACTTAGTAACATAACTAAGTTATCTGAAACATGTAAACTGTCCCGAATGCTTTCCAAAGCTAGATGAGATTTGAATAATTCAAAATAATACTGGGTTAGGTTAAGACCTAACTAAATGGTCTTTAACCCCATCTTTCCCGTAGTTTTGAATGTTCAATCTTTGTTCAATCCCTTTGTAAGGGCATCTGTCGTATTATCCTTTGATCTCACATCAATCAAAGTGATAATCCCTTGTTTTGTTCGATAATTCAGTATGGCCTGTTTCAGCCTGATGTGTCTCCTCTTACCATTAAAGAGTAAGTTATTCACTATCGTCTTTATTGCTTGATTATCACATAATATAGATATAGAGTTTAACTTGAAACTCCTCAATGAAATATCCATGATCAGATCCTTTATCCACTCTGCTACATCTCCTGCAGAAGCTAGAGCATAAAGTTTTGATTCCATAGATGATAGAGCAATACTAGTCTGTCTCTTGGATTTCTATGCTACAACTGCTCCTCCTAGTATAAATACATAACCACTGGTGGATCTGCTGTCTCCCAAATCTAAGCACCAAGATGCCTCAGAATATCTTTCCAAAGTTAGAGGATGTTTAGTATAACATAGAGCATAACCTAAAGTACCCTTAAGGTATTTCATCAGCCTCATCAGGGCATCCCAATGCTCTTTTCCAAGATTACTAGTGAAACGACTCAGCATGCCTACCGTAAAAGCTATGTCTGACCTAGTGCAACTCATTGCATATATGAGACTACCAATCAGTTTAGAATATTCTGACTGATTCACGGTGTTGCCTATGTTAGGTTTCAACCTTTTGTTATAGTCATAGGGTGTCTCAATCGGTTTACAATTACTGTATCCCCAACTAAAAAGTAGCCTCTCAATGTAATGAGACTGACTAAGGGTGATCCCTTGCTCATCGAAGCTTACTCTCATTCCAAGAATGGTGTCCACCACACCAAGATCTTTCATGTCGAATTCTTTAGACAAGATTTCTTTAATGTCACTCACTACAGAGAGATCAGAACCTAAAATCAACATGTCGTCTACATACAAGCAAATAATCATGACCTTGTTTGACTCAGACAAAAAATAAAGACACTTATCCGAGTTATTGGTTTGAAAACCAAGGTTCTTTACTGTCTTGTCAAAGTTCTCATGCCACAATTTAGGTGCTCGTTTAAGATCATAGAGAGATTTGTTTAATTTACAAACTCTTTTTTTAGAACCTTCCATAACAAACCTTTCAGGTTGGTTCATATAGATTTCTTCTATTAGGTCTCCAGTTAGGAAAGCTATTTTTACATCCATTTGATACACACCATAGTGTTCAATAGATGCTATGGCAAGAAGAATCCTTATCGTTGCCAAATGACAGACCGAGGAGTAGATGTCTAAATAGTCTATCCCTCTCACCTGGGTATAGCCCTTAGCTACTAACCATGCTTTATACCTAGCTATAGACCCATTCGGATTAAGTTTTTTCTTCAGTACCCACTTACACCCTATTGTCTTGGCCCCTTTAGGCAGATCAACAAGGTGCCAGGTCTCATTCTGCATTAAAGAGCTCATTTTCTCATCAATGGCTTCTTTCCATAGCAGTGAGTCTCTAGATCTCATCGCTTCCTTATAGGTGGATGGATCAGCCTCTAAATGGTAGGTCACAAAATCCTTACCAAAATCTTTGGGTACTCTATCTCTAGTAGATACTCTTCTAGGTTCTGATTCAGGGAGCATTGTGGGAGTAGTGTCAGAAACAATTGGTTCAGATTCTAAAGGTGATTCTGTAACCATTTCAGTTAAACCAGGCAAGGTCAGGCCTTTATCTCTGAGGAATTTATCTTCAAAGAATATGACATCCCTAGATTCTATCACCACATTGGTTGATAGATCCAAAAACTGGTTTGCAGCACTGTCTTCTGCACAACCTAGATACACACAAGTGTTTGTTCTAGGTCCCACCTTAGGTCTCCTAGGGTCTTGTATCCTAACATAAGCTATACAACCCTAAACTTTAAGAGTGTCATATCTACAGGGATGGTTATGTCATAGTTCATAAGGTGTAGAAGTCAGTTTTGAATGTGGTAGTCTATTTAGAATGTGATTTGCAGTTAACACTGCTTCTCCCCAATAGCAAGAGGGCATGCCAGCTGTCAATAACATGGAGTTTAACATCTCTGTTAACGTCCTGTTCTTTCTTTCAGCTATGCCATTTGATTGAGGTGAGTAAGGAGCAGTAATTTCAAGGATTATGCCTACAGAGGCACATAATTCCTTGAACTCTGTCAATTTGTATTCTCCTCCCCTATCATTTCTAAATCTTTTAATTTTCAAGTTTAATTGATTTTCTACCCTATTCTTGAAAATTTTAAAATTTTTAAATGCTTCATCTTTAGATTTTAACAGGTATAAATGACAATATCTAGAAAAATCATCTATAAATGTTATCAAATACTTCCGACCACCTCTAGTTGTGTAGATTTTAAAGTCACAAATGTCAAAATGTATAAGTTCAAGAAGTTGAGTGCTCCTAGAAATCGGTCTGAAAGGTTTTCTAATTATTTTGGTTTGAGCACACGCTTCACATCTGTTAAATCTAATTGAAGTGTCTAATGGTAAATTATGAGTTTTAACTAATTTGAACATTTTTCTATAGTTCACATGTCCTAACCTACAGTGTAGTATTTTGGGATCAAGTGAAGTATGGTTAACCTGGTTTATTGTCTCATTAGCTAAACTCAACCTAAACATACCATTCAAATTATAAGCACATCCAAAATAAAAAGAGTTAACAGACAGTATTACTCTACCACTACTAAAAGTAATAGACATGCCAACATCAAGCAAAATTTCAATTGAAATTAAATTTTTTTCAAAATCAAGAAAGATTTTAATATTTTTCAAAGTAAGTATTTTACCTGATGAAAGAACCAGGTTCGCTATCCCTTGTTGAATCACTTCCACGACGTCTCCATTTGTAACAGTGACAGTCTCTGCTACTTGAACAACATCAGTGAGCAGGTCCTTTCTATTGCAAACATGACAAGTCGCTCCAGAATCTAACCACCAATCTGAAGATGTACTGGCCAACCCCTTACCCTTGCCAACCATGGCAGCAAAGTTGGTAGGTTCAGTCTTGTCCACCAACATGTAAACTTTCTTCTGTGGTGTGTCAGAGTTTCCTTTCTTACGACCCCTACACTCAGATGCATAGTGACCCCATTTTTCACAGTTGCGACACTTGCCCTTCTTTTTAAAATTAGTCTTTTTGGCCTCCACCTGTTGGGGTTCTTTCTTAGGTGGCTTAGACTACCTAAGATTTTTCTTGGGTTATGAAACTTAATTGACAGATGTTTGTTGTTGTTTCACCATCTCCAAGTTATTCCTAGATCTGTTCTCATCTTCAATTCTAATGAACCATTTGATCGAGATCATCTAGCCCCACTTGTGTTTTCTTCCTATGCATCTCAGTTTTAAAGGAATGTCAGGTAGAGGGTAACTTAAAGATAATTGCACCCACTAAAAATGCATCAACAACAGGGATGTTTTCTTGGTTCAGTTTTGTTCTTAAGTTCTCAAAGTCTGTTACTTGAGGAAGTATTTCCTTGTCTTCTTAAAACTAGTTCATAAACTTGTCAACCAAGTGAGTCTTTGATAGGTCCTCCTCCTTTTTGAATTGAGCTTCTAGGTTTTCCCAAATCTCTTTTGCAGTCTCATATTTACTATAGGTCTCTGCCAGCCTATCTGACAGGCAGTTCAATAGGTAGTCTTTGCAAAAGTCCTCATCACTTATCCATTGAGCTTCAGTTAGGTCCGTGCAATCAGAAAATTTATTTACTACAGTGTAGAAATATTGAGGTACTTCAGTCCAAACTGAGTCCTCCTTTTCCAAGAACTGAACTCAGAACCACTAAAGCTTTCCAATTTGATCATCTCAATTGGAACAGCGTGTTTCTCTATATTTATGTGATTTGTTTATATGCCCAAGCAAAATTTCAAATAAAAAATAAATGCTCAAGGAACAGTCACACCTGAGATGGAGAACCCTGGATTTAGACGACGGAGGAAAAGATGGCGGCGGTATAGTGGCGTCGACAGTCGTGGTGTGCACCCTAGTGCTGGCAGGCACGAGTCACTGGCTGCTATTCGGTGACGGCTGACACTGGTCGCAGCCTGTAGGTAGTGACCGATCTCAAAAACAAATCAAAAGCTAAAGCCTTTTTGTCTTCTTCTACTTTTCCTTTGTTTTTTTTTTTTTTTTTTTTTTCAAAATCAAAAACAAAGTTTGACATTTTGTCCTATTCTCAAACAAAAGCTTAGACCATTCTCACTCAACGAATTCTAATTTCTTTTTTTTTTCCAACAAATCAAACCAATTCGTTGAAGAGATAGCTCTCTCTCTCTCTTCTTATCAAAACAAAAGAGCTCTCTGCCTCTCTGCTAACGTCAAATCAACCCTTGTTAAACTTTTGAATTTTTTTTTTTCCAAATAATCAATCAAAGCAAGAGGGTGTTTGACCAAACAAAAAGCTGCAGCCACGTCCTTTTTGGTTTTAACTAATCAGGGAAAACTTGATCAAAAACTGTTGATTATCACGTCCGAAGCAGTGATTCGTAAATCAAATGTGTACGAACAAAACAATGTATTAAAAGTCGAAGCTGAACCCGATCTCTCAAAGGAAAACCTGCGCCGATCTCTCAAACGAAAAACCTGTAGAGTGTTTGACCGAGATCGTATAAAACAAAGAATGCAATTCTGCTGAAGCCGATCTCTCAAAAGAAAAGAAAAATTATAGAATGGTGACGTACGATCAACCACAAATTTGATTCCAAAAATCCAAAAATCCAAAAATCCAAAGCCGATCTTGATCGTAGAAAAACAAAATAATAATGCTTTAAGATTGTTAGGGTTTAGGGTTTAAGCACAAGGTTGTTTAAAGCATTACACCCTGAGTATCTAGTTTGGAATACCCAGACTACTACCTCAAGCTAATATTTATAGGAAACTAGGGTTTAGGTCAGATGGACTAATTACTAGATTGCCCCTCACAGCCTGGACATTAATACAAGTAGGATTATATTAGAACATATGAAGGGATATTACATAAATACCCTTACATATCCGATCAAGCCTAAGAAGCCCCTCATGCCCTTAACAGTCTTTGGTTTGGGCCAATTCGTCATTACTGCCACCTTCTCGGGATCTACCTCCACGCCATTATGTGATATAATGTGTCCAAGATAATGAACATGTTGCTGGCCAAAACTGCATTTTTGTTTCTTCACAAAGAGTTGATGAGACCGGATAATGCTTAAGGTGATCTTCAAGTGCTCCAAATGCTCCTCCCAGGTTGCACTATAAACTAAAATATCATCAAAGAAAACCAAAACAAACTTCCTGAGTTGTTCACAAAATACCTGGTTCATCAGTGATTGAAAGGTTGATGGCACATTAGTGAGTCCAAATGGCATTACTAAAAACTCGTAATGTCCATGATGAGTGTGAAATGCCATCTTTTCTACATCTTCTGGAGCAACTCTGATTTGGTGATATCTCAACCGCAAATCAAGCCTTGAGAAATAGTGGGCCCCATGGAGTTCGTTTAGGAGTTCATCAATTATTGGAATGGGTAAACGACCCTTGATCATTACCCGATTGAGAGCTCGATAGTCCATGCACATACGCCATGATATATCATGCTTCTTGACTAAGATTATAGGCAAAGTGTCACACCCCGGCCCGGTTATTAAGGGCCAAGTGTGGCGGGATGTCTCTGACATCCAACCAATCCCCAAGGATCTCAAGTGCAGTACCCTATTCACAATCATTGCTCACAAATACAGTAATCAGAGGCAGCGGAAATAATTTAATTAATAGAGATAATATCATTAGTAAGAGAAGTCTAAATGATATTTCATTTATATAAATGATAAGGCTTGTGATACAACTATACAGTTCTCAAAGGTAGCATAGAGTAAAAGTATACAAGAAACTATTCTATAAATATGTAAAGCATTTATAAAGCATGAAAGAGTGGGGAGGTAGCCTGGACTATCAGGCCAAGATCAGGAGGTTACCCAATCATCACGTGCGCACGAAGTATCGTGCACTTCAAACTCCAGCGCCGCAAATCCAACATTAGAAGTAACTAAATTACCTGAAAATAAGGATATCCACAAGGGTGAGCTCTCAACTGAGCCCAGTAAGGGGGGTACAAGCATACAAACACAATAAATCCATGATGCATGTGCTAAACTAACATGTTCTTAGCACAGATACTAAGTCTCATGGGGTATATGTACTACTACTAGTGGTAGATGCTAACCTCGGTCCCGGAACTAACCCTTTGATCACCCGAGCGAAACCATTCTACCACGGTGAGGACCCGCCAGTTTCAGAACTAACACATCGGACCCCGACAGACCCCCAAATGACCAACCCTGCCTGTTTATTCCCACAGCGGAATTAGGGACCCGCTAACATGGGACAGAAGATGGCATCCCGGAACTAACACATCAGTCTCTGCCACGGGTTGTCCAACACCTTTTCCCCTGTTGGTAAGGGGCGTAGTACTGGGTAATGAATATCAACCTAGCCCAATGCAGTCTAAACATGATGAGGCAAGCATGATCTGAGTTATAAATTACCGAATTCCATCACCATAAATTCACATCATATAAATAATCAATGCAAATGCAATGCAGTATGTCTTTGTGCAACCTATTTTACATGCAGTCTAATGCATTAAATAAAAGCTAGAAAACTACATGCTCCAGGTATAGAGGTAATGATGCATGAGCATGGCATTCAGCATAAAGTTGAAATTAATGTGATAAACACGCAGGAAATTAAGGTCGAATCCCCTTACCTGTAGTTGTAGCTAGCCTAGGTGAATAAACTCCAATAGGCAGGCAAGAACAGACCAAGACAGTCCTAAATATGAGACAAGAATATTATAGATTAGCTATAGAAGAAATTCTAGGTCAGTTACCCACCAACAATCCAACAAACCGACTAGAAAACAGTAGAAACAGCCCTAAACAACATACCAAACACCATGCCATAGGTTCTGGGATGGTCCAAGGTCAAGTCCCAAGGGGTATAGGTCATAAGGGCACAAAAATATGGGAGCCGGATGCAGACTTCTAGGGAGCGCAACCGCTGGGCCTGCTGACAAGATCCGGTCGTGTCCGAATTTGGGGGTTTTGCTTCAATTGGCCAGATCTTTGCATGTATGGCCCAAATTAGGAGTTTTAACATTAATTCAAGGTGGGTCAATCTATTTTGGGTGTTCAATTTCATAAATAGTTAGTTAATTTAGGAATTTCTTCAATTAAACCTAAATTAGCTAGGTTAGGGTTTACTATACAAGTAATAGCTTCAACATTGAAGGTTTGATTAGAGTTTAACACTCAATTTCAGGTCTGATTGGGCTGGAAATAGTTAGAACAGCCCAATCTCACAACAAAATCTAATTATTCAAGCTTAACTTTGAAGCTTTAATGGAGTCCAGCCATCTTAGGTGTATTTAGACTAAAAATAAACTAAACTTAGAGGAGAAGGAGAAGGATACAGCAAGGGTTCTCAGGGCTTACCAGAAATTAGAGGCAGAACAGGTGCTGGAAGCACTTCTAATGGAGATTCAAGTTCAGGTTCGGTTGTGGGAGATAAGCCTTCAAGAGCAGCCCTTGTTCTCTCTTCTTCTCTTCTCTTTTCCCTTTTCTTTCTTCCTTCTCCAAGCTGGAACGAATTTTTCAGCTTCTCTAACTTGTAATGTGTTTTGTAAATAGTATATGAGAAGTTATATATATATAGGATACTTAACCACTAAGGGGCAGAATGGTCATTTGGTTATAAATTATTTCTAAAATTGATTCTTTTGTATTTATTACCTTATTCTAGCTACAGATCGACGTCATGCGACATCAGGGATGACCCGGATACGGGTAACTGTCCGGAACCACTTTCCCCACTGGGGAACTGGGTCCCACGGGGTCAATTTTACTAAAATACCCTTCTAACCCTAGTTGGTCGTACAAAACGTTATATAAATATATTTTAAATTATACTTACATTGAGTTTAATTAAGGGGAGGTCCTGCACTGTCCGGCCAGCAGACTGCACACGAGTAGCTCAGTGCGGGGTCCCACAAGGTAAAAATTACTATTCTACCCCTAATACACTAATTAATTAAAAATACAACATATATACATATAAAATGGGATTCTTAATTGAGATTCGGCTTAAGACAGAGAGAGGCTTCGCAGGCCATCAATCCAGCATGCCACGCTTATGTGTTGTCTTCCGCTAGACACCTCAGACTCATTTAAGGTCACGGTAGTTGGCTGATCGGAATGCCTTTACAGACGAGTCATGAGATAGGTCTGAATTTCTTAATCAAGACGGCCCACAACTTAGAGGCTAGTATGGGCAAAGTTGAACTAGAACTTGAAATCACACAGATTCCAAAAGTTCAAATTTATTCAAAAATTTGACCGGGTTTCACACAAAGAGTAGGGACTATTGCTAGGCCGCACGATACCGGAGGAGAGCATTTCTTTAACCAACCTTTCAATTTCCTTCTTTTGGAAATGTGGGTATCGATAGGACTTTAAACATACGGGCTGGCTATTCTCCTTTAGTGGGATGCGATGATCGTGCCCTCTAGTTGGTGGTAACCCCCTTGGTTCCGAGAATACATCTTCAAATTCATCTAGAGGTGTTTAGAGCCGTTGAGGTGTGGGCCCTTCTCTTATGCTTGGCGCGGTGGCATCAAAAGAGTACAACTATAATAAGAGTCCCTATTGCGCTTTTCCAACTTCCCGATTGGGGTCTTGCACGATCTTATCTGTTCGGGTGGTTCTTCCCTTGAGGACGACTTCTCTCCTCTTAACCTTAAACCTCATATCAAGGTGTGCAAAGTCCCAAAGGATTGGTCCCAATGTCCTGAGCCAATGAGCTCCAAGCACAACTTCATATCCTCCTAAAGATGAGAGGAAGAAGTCAACCATAAAAGGAACTCCTTGTATTGTAATTTCAAAGTTGGTACAGACACCTGGGCTGGAAATCTTCTCTCCAAAATCAACCATAACCTTAAAAGATTGCTGCTTAGTTTTAGGGATTAACCCTACCTTCTTGGCTAATTTCATACTCATAAAATTGTGAGTACTTCCCGAATCAATAAGAATAGATACAGCCACCTGTCCTAGGCTACCATTCACTCTCATTGTCTCTGGAGATCAAGTTCCTGCAATAGCATGTAAAGAAATCTCAGGAGCTTCTCCCATCTCCTCGGTTCCCTCCTCAACCAAAGCTTCCATCGAGTCAGCTTCTTCTTCCTCGTAGCAGCCCTCCAGTAAAAATATCTTTTTGTAGCGGTGACCAGGAATGAACTTCTCATTGCAATTAAAGTAAAGCCCTTTCGCCCTTCGTTCTTGCATTTCAGTTAGTCACCTTTAGAATGGGTATGGTACGGCTTCCACTTGAAGGTTCCTTGGTGATAGGAGCTATCTTCCGCACATCAAAGGGAGGCGCTGAGAGTTGTTCTTCACCTCAAACAATGGGGCTAACCCGATAGCCACAGACAGTGTCGCAGGTCGGCTCATAAGCACGACTGCCCTTATATTGTCTTTCAACCCACTAACAAAACAACTCACCTATTGATCAGGTGACAAAGGTCCCACCTTAGCTAGTACCTTCTCGAACTTGGTCTGGTATTCGCGGATCGACCCCATTGGTTGAAGCTTCATCAACTCGCTGATAAAAATCTTGAAACTGCGTCGAACCGAAGCGAGCATGAATTCCTTCGCAAAATCCATGCCAAGTTACATTGGCCTCATCTTGCTTATACAATTGGTACCACATTTGGGCATCACCATCCAGATGAAAGGATGCAAGAGCCACCTTCTCTTCCTTCGGGGTTTAATGGAACTGGAAGAACTGTTCGACCCTGCAGGTCCAGCTTGTTGTGTCCTCCTCACCACTATAGCTGGGAAAGTCTAATTTTACCAGTTTGGGTGCAAACGGTTGTTGGGTTGAAGTGGTTCATTGACTCTAATTCAGAGGGGGAGATCGAGCCAGATTAGGAATTTGGGTGCCCGATCTAGAAGTTCCTTCCATCTCGGGTACAATAAAACTTAGTCCAGTCGAACCCATTTTCTTGAAAAGTTCAGATAGTTTGGTGAGGATTTGTTGTTGTCCTTTGAGCTTGGATAGGATTAACTTCTGCCCGTCATTGAGCGAGTTGACATCGCCTTCCAACCGATCGACCCTTTCGTCCATTCCCTTACTCTGATACCAAGCTGGTACGTACGTAGTACCCTTCTTCTTGTTTCCTATTTTGTAGGGAATTGCTTTAACTAAGAGATAGGTTGAGAGATAATATGGTGAGCTCTATCGAGGAAGCTTTGCCTCTTCCATATAAGCAGATTGATTGGGTTAAAACTCTTCACTTCATATTACTTACGACTCATCTATTTAAAGAGATACAATAAGTTAAATAACTACCCCCATGATAATAACTCCTCCCACAGTAATTACTCCTTCCACCACTCAACCACTCCATTATCTCCCTCACAATTAAATTACATATTAATTAGTTTCAATAACCTCTCTCTAACTGACTTCTTAATGCTTCCAACTCAGCCACTTAGGAGAGAACCATACACGTGAGGTTGCATGCAACAGTTAGTTTGTTAAATTTCTCCCTATCCCTTCCTTAGGAGGTCTGCTACGCCTTGAACTAGTGTTTCTTTCCTTCCCTGTTCATGATCTATCCTTGATCGTAACAACATAACTCCAGTAACAATGGATCAGAAATAGACCCATGCTATCGTACATGTCACCGATAGGGCCCTCCTTGCCAGAGACTCAGCCAAGCTGTTAGTCTCCCTTGGAATAAAAAGAAAGTTACAAATTTTAAAACAACAGGAAAGATAAATAATATTTTCCAAAACAGATCTCAAGTTTAGCGGTGAAGATGTTAAACAACCAAGAAGATAATTGATAACGCTTCTATTACTCAACTTAAATTGTACACGATCAAAACCCTTTGAAATAGCTTCCAATATCGATGCTCTTAATGTCATAGCCTCCCCAACCACAACATTTTTGAAAACTGCAAGATTAGATAAAGCATGAAGTGGTTTCCCCTGACAATCACGATAGATAATACCAAGTCCAACAACATAAGTTGTAATATCCTTTTAATTGCCTCTTCGTTTATTTCCAAAAGTTATTCAATATAATATTTATGTAAAGCATTACAACAATATATATATATATACTTAATTTAGGTCTGTGAGGATCCGCCACGGGATTCCTCTCAAGGAATGGTCCTCCTTTTGAGGACCGGAAAGGAGTGTTATGCAATTATTGGGGATTGGGATAATGCAATCATATGAAATGGAGTCGCCACCTAGGGTTAGGTCCTAGGACCCAATTGGTGTAGCCTATAAAGGGCTACATGATTCCATATGGTCTGGTTGAAGAGTTTGGGTAGGTGGTCAGGTTACGAGAGTGGGAAGGTATTAGGCACCCATCTTGCCCGATTAGTCGATCTTTCTACTAGTTGTTTGATTTTGAATGTTCTCCCATAATAACACATCCTATACCAACATGCATGGCTAAATGATGATGCATATACTATTTAAAGAAAACTAAACTACAGTATACTAAATATTATGTATACTACACAAGAGCACTTAATAGTCTACATTGTGCCGGAATTAAAGGTTAACGGTAGAAATGTATACCTGCATGATAAATCAATGCTACTTTGAAGAATGCAAGATGGAAGGCGTCCCCCGACTCAGGTGGAGACAAACAATCGGCTTACCTCTCTCTTGTTAGACAATATAATGGCTTGCAATTGTTGAGTTTCGTACTTAGAATATTAGGTAGAATAACGGCGTCACGAGGTCTTGGGAGCCTGATGCTCGATCCTCAGACAGAATAACAACGTCGCAGAAGATACGAAAGCTAAATGCTTGATCTTCTGACAGAACCACCGCGCTATATGGGACTCATAGTCTTCAAGGGAATGGTGAGAAAATGGGTTGGGTAGTCGGATATAGGCGATCCGGACTATGGACAGGGCAACGGGGCCAAAGGATTCAAAGCTAGGGATGGGGTGGACCCCGGGACAAGCGAAATAGGGATTTGGACAGCAAAACAGGTAGAACTGAGCTCTAGGAGCACACCTCTCCCGAAAGATTATTTGTTGCAAATGAGGGAGAGGAGCCCTATTTATAGGGGTCTGAGCACTGCGGAAGAAACCATGATTACGGAGGTGCCATGGACCACGGCACCGCAGAAGAGAGACCCTCTCTTCCGCAGCCATGATTACGGAGATGCATGGTTTTGCTTGTTGTAAATTCTCATTACATGATGGTCAGTTTTTAATTTTAGACATTAAAGTGGTTAGTAGATGAAGGTTTTCAATTCACAACCAACATCGAGTTGAAAATTTACATTCAAAATCAATACCAAAACTATTTGGATTCATTTTCTACATCCTTTTTCCATCTTGGAACTACATGATGTGGAAACTATGACTATTTACCAAAGAAAAAAAATTATAGTTTGAAACAAAGACGTTGAGAAGCCAAAAGCAGGAAACTAAAAGAGAAATTACAAAAAACTAGGGTTTTATAATTATGGGGATTAACTTTAAAACATATTCTGCAGAACTTGAGAAGAAGTCCAAATATGAACATTAGTTCATTCTAGGCTATTAGCTACTTTCAACCCTTTCAGAAGGCCTCTACCCGCTGTTTAACATTTGGAATTAGGATGTAAGGATCTCTAACGATCCACGAAAGCGAAAAAAGATCTATTCTACTGATGGGAGAAGTCATTCATACGAAAGAATTGCAAGGAGAATCAAATGTTACCTTGAGTTTCACAAGCGCAAAATCTCCAATCGAATATAGCCCTTTCATAATTGTTCCATGCACTGTGCATAGCTTTACGTTCCCACTCGATCAAGCAAGCTCCTCCACACACTAGGGTTCTCAAGCCTTAGATAATCTCCAAGGTCAAACACTAAGAGAGAGGGAGGGCGAATTCAAGGGGGAGGGGAATGTGCTTCACAATTTCAAGAGTGTGTATTTGAATCAAGCTCTCTTCTTAGGGCTGCAATAGGGTCAGGTTGGGTTGGGCTTTTTAAAACCCTAACCCAACCCTGATCGAGTCCCCTTAGCTGGGCTCGGGCCCGTCTTGACCCTAACTCAGGGCCTACAACTTTGACCTTGACCCTGACGGGCCAAGCCCAACCCAAGCCCGTCCTTAATGGCCCTGATTGGGTCGGGTTTTGCCTATTGGCCCTAACCCTGACCCTAGCCCTGGCCTTGACCCTGATCTAACCCTGACCCTGACCCTGACCCTGACACAATAAACAAATTAAAATAGTTGAATGTTTATATAGCAACACAATAAAGGGACAAATTCACATTAATCTAGTTATTTTATTATGTTTCTTTTTCCTTAACACAATGGTTAGGCCCCATTTTAAATAAAATTTTATTCCTTCATTACATGTATCATAGCTTCTATTTTTTGTTAAATACAGAATTTTCTTCATGGAGTACAACCCATAAATGATGCTTCAGTGAACTCTAGAGCACATACTAGAATACTAACAGAATAAACTACATCAGGGCCAGAATCAAGGTTGGGCTGAGTCCAAGGTCTCAACCCTGACTCGGGGCCAAAATTTTCTGGCCCCAACCCGCCCTCAAGGCCAGAAATCTTTAGCCAGGCCCTGTTCAGGCTTAGGGTGGGCCAGGGCGGGTTCGGGCCGACAGGGCCAAACTTGCTGCCAATCTCTTCTTATTTTGAGTTGCACAATATATTGAATATATTATGCAATCCACACTCCCAAATTAGTGGGACACATGAGCTAGGAGTATTGAGTTTCCTATTAAGACTCAATCTCCAAGCTCCCAAATCTTTCCAAGCATCGAAAGATTCCTATTGCTAGAGGAATCCAATATTGAGTGCAATATCCAGTATTGACTCAACATCATTCCTTTTTCTAACACTTTGAGCCTGTAGCTAGCAACACAAAGTGTTAAAAGAGGGACCAGATCCTCTCTAGCGCATCAGACGGCTAGGCAAACTGCACGCATCCTGTTATGAGTAAAAACTAGCCTTAGGAGCGACTAAAGATAGTCCCACAGTGGTGAGTGAATGGAAAACGGTGGTCCTTATAAGGATTGGAGTCATCACTCCCTCATGAGGCCTTTTAAAAATTGAGGACGACATTAAGCTAGTTTTAACGGGCAGCTCGGAGCAGACAATATCATGAGATGTATTCCATGACCTCATCAAATCCCAAGGACAACGCCCAACCACCTAATGCGCATTGGGCATGCTGGGACGATCAAGTCCAGTAAAGTCCAATTGTCCCTCATGTCTTCCATTATTCTAGTATTTTTTTTAATCGAATCCAATGTCCATGTAGTGTTGTTTGATACATAATATTGCATTAGGAGAAGGTTATTAAAATGGGAATCGCGGTTGAACAAGCCTCTGTCGAATTGAATCGGAATTGGCCGGAATCGATCTCAAAAACCTTAGAATAGGTACTTAGATATGAAAACTCAATGATTCTATGACCAAAACCCTAGAATTAATCATCTTGAATCATCTGGAATCAGGATCGATCACAACTGATTCCGATCTGAATCAACCAATTCAACTGATCTGATTACTATTTTTTAAACAATGATTAGGAATGCAATAATTTCACATCAATAGTTTTTTTTATTCTAAATTATGACAATAATGAGCTTTTTGAATACATAATATTGTATTTGGGCTTGGGCTTCTCTTATTGGTATTTTCTGAATTTCAATGAAGGTAAAAGAAATAAACCCAATCTATTAAAAAAACAAAAACCCATACAGTACTTTCGTGTATACTACTTTATTCGGTACATTTTTTTTTAGATCCACTATGATATTGAGAAGCGGAGGGAGCGAAGGCAAAATATGGGCAATAATGAAGAGAAATTGAAAGGCACTTCTTAACTCTGGTGGGTGATTAGGGATGTAAGCGCTAAAGGTTGGAATACTCATAGTTGAGTGCCCCCTCTTTTACTTCATGTAATCAAGGATTGCATACAACAGCTTTAAATATACTTGTGAAGGCATTTTTCAAGCAAAAAATATACAATTTCTCATTTATGAAACCTTTCTCTGCTCCCACTGCCACCCTTAACTCTGCTCCCATTGTCAATTGTTACAGTAAGACTCTGCAAATCTCATCAATTCATTTCACTTATTAATATACAAGTAAAGTCAAATTTTAGACCCAAACAAATTTCATGGAACACCCCTTCCCTGTTCGAGATGACTTCGAGACACAAGAGGTTTTTTAGTTCGTACCTCAGGTGCGCCAACCACCATGAAGTACAGTCCCCAAATAGGATGATCAGCAATTGACATTTGTTCCATTGGTCCAATCATATTCGTGATCGCCGTGCTCATGTTCTTTAGCGTGCTATAGACATATGGAGCTGTTGTTTACCCCCCTACCCCCAAAAAAAAAAAAAAAAAAGAATAAAAATTAAGGTTAGATCTTATTTATTAGGGTTTAGTTTTCCTTCACGGTAGGTGAATATATGGAGAATCTCTTTACACATGATGATTTGACGTTTTGATTAGACTTTCGGAATAATAAATATCATCATTAACTCTCGCTTCTCCTGTCCAATGAGAGGGTCATATCCCATTGATATGAATAGATCCACTCTTCACCATGGCTTAAGAGAAATTTGGTATTACTTGCCTCAGGACCTCTGGTTTTCCTCATCATTTCTAGTAGTTCGATAGTAAGATAAACAACCCCTATGGGTTTATCATACTGGCGAACTACTAGAAATGATAGAGGAGAAGCGAGGGTTGATTGGGAGGAGAAGAGTTTTAAGCAAAAACTTGATCAGTAAGGCAACCATGGGGATGTCAAATTCCAAAGCGGCGAAGATAGAGATGGAGATGGAGAGCACCGAACTGTTGAAGTACAGACCATCCGGGCTAAGTGGTTCATCAACTTCTACAGCATCATCAGCTCTCTCTCTCTCTCTCTCTCGATCCCTTGAACTCCATTTGATTCGTTCTACTTTGAATCCTTTGATGCCCGACTGTAAGTTGAACTCTCTAAATCTCTATATAATTCAATTAGGTATTGGTGCAATCGCTATCACATCAATTAATAAATATATTAATTTTTTTTGGTAAATATTGCTGTCTCATTAATATAATCTTTTTTTTTTGTTAAATATTGCAGTCACATTAATATGCCAACCGTTTTTGGGGGCACATAATCAGCAAATTTTTTTTTAAGAAAAAAGGAAACTTATCATATTATGCTAAACTGGGTTTAAATTTATCAAATCATTCATCCAATATTTCGTTTTATTAAAGATGTAATTTGTTGTCGCCTAAATGATGAACTAAGGAGTTGTAACTTTTCATTAATTACCTCTTCTCTTATATCCTAAAGTTATGTAACATAATATTTATGTATTGCATTACAAAAAAAAAAAAAAAAAAAATATATATATATATATATACTTAATTCAAGAATGGAGGTCGCCATGATTTTCAGGATTGGAGAATTGATCTACAAAGGGGGTTATGTTAATCCAGTGGAGAGAGAGAGAGAGAGAGAGAGGGAGTTGCAGAGAAGATAAGGTTAAGAGAAAGAGGAAGACCGAGGGTTGCACAAATGGAGAAGGGCGGCGGCTAGGTTGGGTTAGAGAGAAAGAGCTATGAAAAAAAGAGGGTTGAAAAGAAAACCCTAATCTTGCATTAAAAAAAAAAAGGTTGCACAAATAGAGAAGGGCGGCAGCTAGGTTGGTTTAGCAAAAAAAAACATAGGAAAAAATGACGGTTGAAAAGAAAACCCTAATCTTGCATAAAAAAAACAAAAAAACAAAAAATAACAAATGGAATGGAAAGGGTGGCGGCTAGGTTGGGATAGAGAGAACGATATTGAGAAAAAAGAGAATTGATAATAAGATCCCTATTCTTGCATAAAAAATAAAAAGAAAAGAAAAAATTAATCAACTAATTTGAATTAAATAGAGATTAACTAATGAATTAAAGAAAACTAATTATATAATTTAGTTATATGAAGTTTTGAACTAATTAAATAATCTAGCTACTTGGATCCATATGGGGTCTTCTCCCATGTTTGACCATGTAGAAATATTTTTTCTATGATGTATTATTTGCCTTCAGATTGGTTTCAACTGTCAAATAAACTTCTTTAAAGCCTTCTTTTGACTTGAAATCAAAATTATACATATATTGCATGTAAATATATAGTCATATTTTTTATTTAGAGAAACCATATTAAACACGTACTAAACGCATACCGTATCATTGCCGTATGCGGTTCATTCCATAGGATCTTTGAAACGTATTATTGTCGTCTAGTCCGTTTCATTGTCATATATGTTACGTATCTGTACCCATTCAATTGTCATTCCCAAACTTACTAACTATGGTCGCATTTCGTCCAATCAGTTTATGCTCTGTGGCAATGAAGATAATCTCAAAATTAATGGCAAATCGTCTGAAACCGGTGGGTGCTGGACTCAATTATTGATGTTTCTCAATCAGCATTTGTCCCTAGCAGGTACATTTTCGATAATGTCCTCATTGCTCATGAGTTATTTCATTTCACTAAAAAAGGAAAAAAGAAAAGTCTTTCCCAATTCATGGCTATCAAATTGGATATGCGTAAAGCATATGCTAGAGTTAATTGGAATTTTATTGAAAAAATGTTTAGCAAATTGGGTTTCTCTGATTTTTGGGTTAAGCTTGTAATGTCTTGCATCCGCTCGATGTCTTATACTCTTTTGATTAATGGTTCGGAAAGTGGAGATATTTTTCCTTCTAGAGGAATTAGGCAGGGAGACCCTCTTTCTCCGGCTTTGTTCATCATTTGTGCCCAAGCTTTATCCTCTATTCTTAATGCGGCTGTAGCAAAAGGAGACATTCATGGCATAAGAATCAGGAACATAGGCAATATTTTTTCTCATCTTCTATTTGCGGACGATTGTCTTCTGTTTGGTAAAGCTCATATCAAAGAAGTTACTACTTTGAAGAGGTGTCTGGATCTTTATTGTCAGGCTTCTGGCCAAGAGATAAATTTAAAAAAATCCTGCATTACATTCAGCAAGAATACTCATTCAAAGTTCAGAAGGTGGTTCTCTAGAGTGCTTAAAATTCCTTATGGGGATGGTCCAGCTAAATATTTAGGACTCCCAACGGATCTTGGTGTTTCTAAGAACCTTCTGTTTCAAGACATCAAGGATCGGACTGTGGCAAAACTACAAGGTTGGAAGAAAAATCTTCTGTCGGCTGCGGGTAAAGAGGTATTATTAAAATCTGCTGCTCTCCTTATGACAAATTATGCTGGTGCTTCCTTTAAATTGCCTAAATCTTCTCTTGAGGATATTAAAAAGGCTTCTACTGAGTTTTTTTGAGGTGATAATTTTGAAAAACATAAATTGCATTGGGTTTTTTGGGACAGAATGTGTAAATCAAAACAATCAGGAGATCTGGGCTTCAGAGATCCAGTGTTACACAATCAAGCTTTGTTGGCCAGAAATGCTTGGCGATTGCTGTCAGAGCCAAATTCCCATTGGGCGAGAATGATGAAGAATACATATTTTCCCTATGATGATTTTCTTAATGCCAAGTTGGGACATCAGCCTTCGTGGGGATGGCATAGTCTTCTGGAAGGTAGGGAAGCTTTATCAGTTGGTCTTTTATGGTTGGTAGGGAAAGGAGATAAGATTTCAATATGGAATAATAATTGGATTCCATCAACAAAGAATTTCAGAGTCATTTCTGTCAAGCCGGATAATTGTCCCTATGAAAAAGTTGCTGACTTGATTGATGCTCAGTCTAGATCGTGGAAGATGGATTTGCTGGACTCGTTATTTTTGTCAGTTGATAAGAAGGAAATCCTAAAAATCAGCCTTAGTTTGTTTCCTAATGAAGATAGATTGGTTTGGGGTGGAGCAAAATCCGGTAAATTCTCTGTGAAATCAATGTACCATTTGCTTAAAAATAGGAAGGATTCGAAAAGCTCTAACCGCTCATCCTCTTCTTCAGCCTCTCACAAGAACTATTTATCAATGTCAGATGTTTATTGGAGAAGAATATGGAATGCTAAGACTTTGCCTAAAATAAAGCTATTTTTATGGAGAAGTTGTGCAGATGGTATTGTTGTGGGTCAAGGCTTCCTTGTTAGGAGAATCCCTATCAGTCCAGTTTGTTTTAGATGTGGAGAGAGGGACGAAACTGTGGGCCACACGCTTCTCACGTGTTCTTTCACCAGGGCGGTCTAGTTTGGTTCATCATTATCTTTGTTAACCAGTTCTGCTCAATTTGATAAGATGAGTGATTGGTTTCATTATTGGGATGATATTTTCATAAGGGATAAAAAGTTGGCGGAAGAGAGGTTTTCTTTGGCTTCTTTCCTTATCTGGTTCATTTGGAAGGCTAGAAACCAATTGATCTTCAACAACCAAAGCTGGTCTCCTCAACAAGTGATCTCTATGGCTGAGAAGGCTCACTAGCAATACTCTGAGATTTTGTTTAAGCCTCCATCTATTTCTACTGCAAATGCTGATCGTGTTCTTCCTACTCCTTGATGTTGGTCCCCGCCAGTAGAGCCTTTTGTGAAGATTAACTGTGATGCAGCCTGGGTGAAGAGTACTAATAGAGGTGGATTAGGGATCATTATCAGGGATCATCTTGGGAACCTCCTTCGTGCCTTTTCTTCGGGTTTTATGTGTGATTCTAGCCTTACTGCAAAAGCAATTGCTGTTAGAACTGGGCCTCTTCAAGCTGCCAAATATGGTTTCTCTTTTATAGTGGTGGAGTCGGATTGCTCTAGCCTGGTCCAACAAATTAATTGAAAAAGCTTCGATTTGGAGGTTTATAGTATGGGCTCTGATATCCTTCAGCTTCAAGGTTCCTTTGCCTCTTGTTCCTTTTGTTTTGTTCCAAGGTTGTCCAACTCAGTCGCAGATTCCTTGGCCTGGTCGGCCCTTTCGGATGAGTCTCCGATTGTTTGGCCAGTTACCTCTCAGTGGCTGCTAAATCTTTGTAATTTAGATGTCACTGCTTGTAATGACTCTGTTCCTCAATGAAATTGTTTTCTACCAAAAAAAAAAAAAAATAGTCGCAGGAGTAAAAAAGGATTTTCAAAAAGTTGAAAATTATTTAATGTAGTATTTAATGCAATGTTTATGTGAAATGATATGATGACTTACTCTCATTGGGGAAAAAAGTGTGTTATTTAATGTGTTTTGGCTGGTTCTTGTCTCTTGGTTTCGTTACATTCATTGTGGGTCATGTTTCTCCTAACCCAAATTTCTTCAAGTTTATTGCTATGATATTCATGCTTTTTTATAGTTTCTCTATGATATCTTACGTTCTTTTTTACAGTTTGTCTCCATGATTTTCATATTTTTCCTGTGCCATCTCTTGGATTTTCATGTCTCTCATTATGATTCACACCATTCATGTTGTTCTTAGGCCTTATCATTACTAGGGTCAATTGCGTTGTTTAATTATGTAGTAGTTCTAATAAATGTTCATGCATAAATAGGTCTTAGTTATGATTGGTTTGAGCAGGTGTTTGAGGTATTCATGACCTCTTAATAGTGATATTTTTTAATGTTTTATAGTGTAGCTAGATTCAAGTGGGTCTCCTTCATACCCTTTATTTTTCAGTGTAGACACTGAATTTTTGTCACCACTCCCAGCAGTGACGACAATGGGACGCTGATGGAAGAAGGAATCGCACCCCGAATGCCAGACAACCCCAGAATACCCAAAAAACACTAAGAAGTCACATTTGGAGGCATACTATAACCGCGGCGCCACGGGATTTTTTACTTTGATGCCGCATAAAAAGTCTGCAATGCCGCGTACATGTGAGGGACCACACGCCAGCGTCAGCAGGATGAAATCATAGCGGTGTTGCGTAATTTTTTACCGTGACGCTGCGAAAGGGGGGGGGGCACCCTTATAAATAGGAGGGAACCCCTACCCTCAAACAAGGAAGAAGAGGATGAGAGGAAGAGAGGGGAACGGGAGAGAGTGTCTCCATAGCCCATTTTTCTATGGTTTTTCCTCCTTGTTTCCACTTTTGTCGATCCAAATAGGTAGATCCTTTGACTACACTACCTAAGTATTAGCCTGCACATAACCATGTCCCCATGACCCTCAGTCAAGAGTGAGTGTCCCATTGCTTACATACCCATATTCTGAAATCTTTCATTCCCTTTAGTCGTTACTGTCTAAGTAATGAAAGCCCTTGACAAAATCCATAGGAAAGCGATTCCGCCATCTGTCTCCACCTGAGCCGGGAGACAACTAACAGACAGAGTCTTTTGCATTTCTACATAAAGGTATACTTGTCATGCTCCATTTTTTGCACAATGTAGACCATTAATGCATGTCATGTTAGTTTACATATTAGTTAGTATGTAAACATATCATGATTAGATGCATATAAGTATTATGAATTTGATTTCTTGTGTACATGTTATTTACCCTTATATGTTGATCTAGAATTATAGAAAAGTAGATATTTGATACTTAGCATCTAATAGAAAGATCAGTTTGACCGGGCGAGGTAGGATGTTAATACCGTCCCATTCTCGTAACCTGATCCCTTACCCAATCTCTGACCAGATCAGATGGAATCACGTAGCCCTTTCTGTTCATTCGGATAGGGCTACATCCATTGGGTCCTAGGCCCTAATCTCTGGCGGGACGTTTGTTTTCCATACTTGTGAGGGTACATTGAGGATGTTAGTAGTGTGGAGAGAAAGTGTAATGAAAATATCTACTATATAGGATTTTCAGGTTATGATTTTTATAGATTTGTTCTTTTGTGCAATTAAAGAAAAAAATAGTGTAGAGATTTCTTTTTGTACAATATGGATAACTTAATGTGTTACCCTTTAGGATCACATCATTTGATATGATCTTGACCATTGATTTGTAATCTCCTGTACGTTTAAGGCTTTTCTATTTAAAGGAAGGGTTGGTTCAAACCCTACCTATTGACAATACAATTATTAAAAAGAGAGAGAGAGTCCTTGAGAAAGAGAAAAGAAAGTCTTCTTCTTCCTTAAGTTAGGATTTTTGCCATTGGAGTTGGAGCAAAGCTTTGGCGATCCTACTCTTGTGGTACTGCATTCCTTTAGAGGAATGTGCAATTAGTGCATTTTAGGTAACCTACTTATCCCAGTGATTGACTTATTATTGCATGAGTTCATTGAGATCATGTCGCTATAATTTTTGTTATGTATCTGGTACCATACCGCTTCCGCTGCCGCCAACACACGAAATCATCAAGATTGACTGAGAAGAAACTGAGGTCAATTCGGTCCAAGGAAAACTGATCTCTTCAATGTGAACTCTTACCTTTTTCTAGCCCAACTTTCAATGCCAAAACTATTTGGATTCACTTTCAACATCCTTTTTCCATCTTGGAATTACATGATGTGGAAACTATGACTATTTACCAAAGAAAAAAAATTCTAGTTTGAAACAAAGACATTGAGAAGCCAAAAGCAAGAAACCAAAAGAGAAATTACAGAAACTAGGGCTTTATAATTATGGGGATCCACTTTAAAACATATTTTGCAGAACCTGAGAAGAAGTCCAAATATGAACATTACTTCAATCTAGGCTATTATCTACTTTCAACCCTTTCAGAAGGCCTCTACCCGCTGTTTAGCATTTGGAACTTGGATGTAAGGATCTCAAACGATCCGCGGAAGCGAAAAAAGATCTATTCTACCGATGGGAGAAGTCATTCATATGAAAGAATTGCAAGGAAAATCAAATGTTACCTTGAGTTTCACAAGCGCAAAACCTCTAATCGAATATAACCCTTTCATAGTCATTCCACACACTCTACACAGCTTTACGTTCCCACTCGATCAAGCAAGCTCCTCCACACACTAGGGTTCTCAAGCCCTAGATAATCTCTAAGGTCAAACACTAAGAGAGATGGAGGACGAATTCAAGGGGGAGGGGAATGTGCTCCACGATTTCAAGAGTATGTGTAATTGAGTCAAGCTCTATTCATATTTTGGGTTGCGCAATATATTGAATATATTATGCAACCCACACTCCCAAATTAGTGGGACACATAAGCTAGGAGTATTGAGTTTCCTATTAAGACTCAATCTCCAAGCTCCCAAATCTTTCCAAGCAAGGAAGGATTCCTATTGCTACAGGAATCCAATACTGAGTGCAATATCCAATATTGACTCAACATCATTCCTTTTCTAATACTTTGGGCCTGTACTTAACAACACAAGGTGTTAAAAGAGGGATCCAAATCCTCTTCAGCGCATCAGACAGCTAAGCAAACTACACGCATCTTGTTATGGGTAAAAATTAGCCTTAGGGGCAACTAAAGATAATCCCACATTGGCGAGTGAATGGAAGACAGAGGTCCTTACAAGGATTGGAGTCATCACTCCCTCATGAGGCCTTTTAAAAAATGTGAGGATGACATTAAGCTAGTTTCGAAAGGCAACTCTGAGCGGACAATATCATGAGATGTATTTCCTGACCTCACCACATCCCAAGGACAACACCCAATTGTCTGATGTACATTGGGCATGTTGGGACGTTGGAGAGGATCCAATTCCGTTAAAGAGACACCAATTGAGATTTCCAACTACTATTGTAGTCAAGTCCAATTGTCCTACATGTCTTCCATTGTTCTAGTATTTTTTTTAATTGAATCCAATGTCCTTGTAGTGTTGTTTGATACATAATATTGCATTAGGAGAAGGTTATTAAAATGGGAATTGGGGTTGAACCAGTCTCTGTCGAATTGAATTGAAATTGGCCGGAATTGATCGTAAAAACCTTAGAATAGATCCTCAGTTATGAAAACTCGATGATTCTATGACCAAAACCTTAGAATTGGCCATCTTGAATCAGCTGGAAGCAAGATCGATCACAACTGATTCCGATTTGAATCAACCAATTCAACTGATCTGATTACGATTTTTTAAACGATGATTAGGAATTCTACTATTACAAATCAAAATTTTATTTGGTTCTAAATTATTACAATAATGAGCTTTACGAATACATAATATTGCATTAGGAGAAGGTAAAAGAAACAAATAAACCCAATCTATAAAAAAAACAAAATAAGAAACTATTGAGAAGCAAAGGGAGAGAAGCCAAAATATGGGCAATAATGAAGAGAAATATATTGAAAGGCACTTCTGAACTCTGGTGGGAGATTGGGGAATGTAAGCAAGTTGTGTGTTCCCTCTTTTACTTCCTTGTAATCAAGGATTGCATACAGCAGCTTTAAATATTCTTGTGAAGGCATTTTCCAAGCAAGAAATATACAATTTCTCATTTATGAAGCCTTTCTCTGCTCCAACTGTCACCCTTAGCTCTCCCATGTAACTTACAATAGTTACAGTAAGACTCTGAAAATCATATCAATTTATCATTCCACTTATTAATATACAAGTAAAGTCAAATTCAAATAACATTACCAAAGTAGACATTTAAGAAGATTCATGGGCTAGTAATGGGCTTAAGCCCAATTTTAGATCCAAACAAATTCATGGTTGAATTAACTTATTGGGCCGGCCCATGAACATCCCTTCCCTGTTCAAGATGACTTTGAGACACAAGAGGGTTTTTTAGTTCTTACCTGAGGCGAGCCAGCCACCATGTAATACAGTCCCCTAATAGGATGATCAGCCAATGACATTTGTTCCATTGGCCCAATCATATTCGTGATCGCCATGCTCGTGTTCTTTAGCGTGCTATGGACATATTGAGCTGTTGTCTGCGAATCCCCCAAAAAAATTAAGATTAGATCTTACTTATTACGATTTAGTTTTTCTTCACCGAATGTGAATAGAGAATCTCTACACCCTTGATGTTATGATTAGACTTTCGGAAGAATGAATGTCATCATTAACTCCCGCTTCTCCTGTCCAATCAGAGGGTTATATCCCATTGATATGAGTAGATCCTCTCTTCACCATGGGATAAGAGATATAAAGTAATACTAATTAAGAATAGATATTACTTAAGGATGTATTATATATACTTGCCTCAGGACCTCTGGTTTTCCTCATCATTTCTAGTAGTTCTCCTGTAAAGTAAACCCCTAATGACCCTCTTTTCCTCTTAATTATTCCCCGTACTTTGTGGATGAAGTTGAGGGGGTTCACCATTTCTGCATCAGCCGAATCAGGAATCGACACATGTAAGAAGCCAAACCGGTTGCCCCATGGTGACTTTGAATCTGGTTTATTCATCATCTCCTTGATTGATATTTGATAATTATTGATTATTCTAGTGTTTAGGAGCACCAGTGCCGTCGAATGTGAATTGCTAGAACCTGGAGGACCCGATTTTTGCATGTATAGCCGTGTTCCGTAGAATATTATCCCAGTAATGACATCATTAATTGTCTGGATTAAGTTAAAAGGAGAAAGATTAATGAGTAAAATTTTTAATAAAATCACAAAATAAGCTTAATCCTACAAAAATGATACCATTGGTGAGTGACTGCATGGTGACAACAACTGATCAATGGAAACATAAAACAGATAGCCCCAATTAAGTAGAAGATAAGGTAGAAACATAAAACTTTCAGATATGATATAGCTATGAGGGTAAAAATGTCATAGTGAAGTGAATTGCTTCACTAAACATAGTGACACGGAAGATTACCCTAGAACTGATGTGAGGATATTTCATTGCCACCCTAACCTCTAGTAGGATTTTTATCCTCTCAACTGTGGTGCAGTACACCACACTTGAGAGTCCAACCGCAAAAACATGGGCAATTGCATATTTTCATCTTCTCAAGTGTTAGGTGGAATGTTGGATTTTCAAGTATACTTGAGAGGATAAAAATCCCCTATTGTAGCAGTTTAAGATGGCTGAGCATGGAAAATTATCTCCTCCAATTTTTTGCTCAGCCCAGTTCCTATATAGGGGGTGGTGGATCCCACCTAGGTAGAGTGATTGGGCAGGGACAGGGTGGTCATTCCAATCCCCCCTTGTTAGAGGAATTGGGGAACTGGGCCGGACAGAAAACTCGAGGTGATAAAGATCCGGCTGAGCATAGACATTAAATAGGGCACTTCTGACTTCACACATGTGTAAAAGCATTAAAGATCACAACTTATGACAAAATAGTACCATTTAATGTTGAAAAAAGATATTGTTGTCAATTGGTGAATAGTGAATTGTCCATTTCATGAAGAAACCTATAATTCCACCACTTTTTTTTGTTTTTTGGGGGGGAGGAGGTTATGTTCCTTAAATGACCAGGTGGCCTTTGTGTTAGTATGGGGACCAATGGGACAATTTGGATCTTCTACTGTCGAGCTGCCCGGCAGGACCGCGCTGCCCAGACACGGTGCTGCTTGCAATGTCCGCCTTACCCCTGTCCAAACATCTTGCCCGAGTGGGGGTAAGGCGATCTTTGCACGCAGCACCGTGTCTGGGCAGCACGGTCCTACCGAGCAGCTCGGCAGTAGAAGATCTGGATCCCCAATGGGAACATGCACGAAAGCATCAATTGGAGCAGGATTTCAACCTTTTTTAGGGGTGGGACAGTAATTTCACAAGCCCATATCTATGTGGAAGGGCAACATTGTCCATATCTACATGGGGGCCCCACAACTTGGCATCATCTCCAACTAGTCCGCATGGATTAGTCAATTCTTAGCAACCAAACACGATCTAAATGATTGTCACTTTGTTTATATTGAATCATAAACACCACATTCCTTCTTAACAAACAAGGTATTCTTATATGAACTGTAGTAAGTTGGCCTAATAAGGAAAAGGGCATTTTACCAAAAATAAAAAATAAGGAAAAGTGCAAAAATTAAAAATAGTTAAAAAGAAAACACAAGAAAATACTTAGTTTTCTTATTGACAAAAAGATCAAACATACCAAAAGAGGGGAAGTTTTTAGAATCTAGCAATTGAAATGTCATATTCCCTAGTCCCTATCGTATGAACTCTGAAATATGATCAAATATGATCCTGACATGAAACCCGGATCATATTTTCATATGCCTCTTGGTCCATATATGGATTCCACTCATTCTCTCTTCCATTAACATAGGTCTTCGCCTTTGGTGTCGGACTCTCCTGACATGCATTACTCGAAGAGTCCCATCCAACCACCAAAAGTTAGGAGAGGACTCCTAGATAGTTCACTATGTCCTCTCTCAATGCATATTAATTATTTCCTAATATCAATGCATAACTTGAAAGCCGGATCTTTATCCCCTCCAGGTCCCTGTCCGGACCAGTTCCCCAATGCCTCTATCTAAGGGGGCACAATGACTACCCTACCCCAGCTCGAGCACTCTGCCCGGGTAGGGTTCAACCCCCTTATTAGAGGCACTGGGGAACTGGGTCGGGCAGGGAACTGCAGGAGATAATTTTCCCTTAAGAGCCAGATACTAAGCTAGCTAGCAGTGTAAAGGCAACATTACCCCACCAAGCTTGTCCTTGATTTGTTTGATCTGGTCAAGAGAGAATGTCACAGTTGAAATGGTGATAGGCCGGAACTCCACCCCCTCATTGCCAGCCCTGATTGGTGTCCAATCATCTTCTACGAAACTGCTCTTCAGAATGCTCCATGCAAAGTCTGAGGTAGTGTTGATGAACATTGAGAGAATATCAGTCACTCTCTTAAAGATACTTCTTCTTCTGTTGTTGGAATCAGAACTGATGAGACCCTGCTTTGATGAAGGAAATGTTAAAGGAAGAGAAGGGTTATCAGCCCTTCTTAAGCAATTAAATAAAGCTCCCATGAGTGAGAAGCCATCACCAAGTGCATGATGAAGCTTAAATACTCCAGTCCCAGCTGCGTTACTTGTTGGGTATTTGATTAAGTGAACTTCCCACAAGGGCCTGCTTTGTGGGAGCCTTTCAATGGCTATCTTCGACAAATATTCTTGCAAGTACTCGTCGTAAGATTCCAGCGATAACCCATCTGGAAAGATAGGGACATGAACATGGTCTTCCAGCTTCACTTCCACCCTCTTCCATTGTTTCACACCATGCTCGTCTCTAACCTGAAAACCATCAAATAAAACCGAATTGGTAAGTGTTGACTGCTGTGGAGTTGGCTATATATATAAAGAGAGAGAGAGAACCAACCATGATAGAGGAGAAGCGAGGGTTGATTGGGAGGAAAAGAGTTTTAAGCAAAAAATTGCTCTGTACGCCATCTATGGGGATTTCAAATTCCAAAGCAGCGAGGATGGAGATGGAGAGCACAGAACTGTTGAAGTACTGACCAGTCGGGCTCACTGGTTCGTCAACTTCTACAACATCAGCTGTGTCTCCAATGAACTGATCCATTTGAATCCTTTGATGCCCGACATGTAAGTTGAACCATACCATGGGCCTCTAAATTTATATAACAACGATCTATCAATTAGGTATTCGTCGGTGTAATTGCTGTCACATTAATATAGTCTCTTTTTTTTGGTAAATATTACTGTCACATTAATATGCCAACCTTCTATGGGAGGCACATAATAAGCTATTTAATAAAAAAAAGGCAAAAGTTTTTATGCACAGTCGTGTATGTGCATTAAATGCAGTTAGATTGGCATTTATGGCAATCTGAAATGTCATAAAAACCCTTACATTCCTTTTGTTTTTTTTGGTAAAACGTCATTTACTAGATAACGTGAAATTTTATTTTTTTTTCTTTTTCGTAAAGGATAACTTGAAAACTCATGGTTGAAGATTACATATGTTATGAATGTGTATTAAGGGATAGAATAGAATTATTAGTTAGCCTTGGTGGTTAGTTAGTTAGCTTATGAGAAAAAATCAAGCATAGAGTTATAAGGGTAATTTTGATAAATTAAAAATCTTTCAGAAAATATTGGATATTGAGCTCATATCGCCTGGAATTTAAAATGGTACAACTTTAATTCTCTGGTTGATTCCATCTGGGTTTAGGAGAGAAAGATATAGCCCAAACACGATTCCTAGTGAAAATAGAATTAAAAATGAAAAAATATAATTTAAAAAAAAGAAAAATCTCTTTTCTCTCCATTCTCTCTCTCCTAAACCCTCTCTCTCCTCTCTCTCCTCTCTCTCTCTCCTAAACCCTCTCTCTCCCTTTCTCTCAAATTCACTCGGCTTCTATCTTTTCTCTCTGGCATTGCCTCTCAAATTCTCTTATCTCCTTCCCTTCTCCCTATCACGAGCTCTCTTTCCCCCCATATAATATCCCATATCTTGACCGTACTCGACCAAGCCCTTTTTAGGATTCCTTCGTTTTTTTCGTTTTTGTAGTTTTATTTTTCTGTTTTAGACAAACAGTAGCCGAATTTCTTTTCTTTCTTCCTTTTGGATACAGCAGTAACAGAATTTCTTTTTCTATCACATATTGTTTAGTTCCCTTCTAGATTTTAGTTTTCCTTTTTAGTTGATAACGGCCCTCTTCCGTATATCCGATTTATCATTCCCTTCTTTTTATTTTTAGTTTTAGATCTTATGTAATTAGGTTATCATATGTAATTTTAAATTTTAGAATCATTGTTAGGATAATTTTTATTTCCTTATCCCTTCGATCATATGTGTAATTTTTATTATACACTTTGATAATTTATTATTCAATATTGGATGCGACTTCAAGTGATGGAATCATCTTCATTGGAGTTCTTCGAATCAGCTAAGTTCTTTTTCTTATAAATTTTAGTTTTAGTAATTTCTATGTCGTTTTCTCCATCAATCCTTCCTTTCCTCTTCGTTGTTTTCATGGCTAGCTAAACCTCTCCTCTTGGGAGTGGGTGAAAACATGAGAGAATGAAGAATTGATGGCTAGCATTGTTTATGTGATTAATGGACATGATCAATATTGGACTTACAATGGATGACTGCCCACAACTTGTATGTCATTCCAAGGGGAACTATATACATGTTCATTAGCCGTATCCATTGTGACACCATTATGTTCATGTATTTTTTTACATTGTATGTTGTATGAGCACTATTTTCATAGGATATGTTAGCCGTATATGAGCCGTGCCGCATATCTTATAGACCTAGGCCGTATGCATGCTTTGCCCTAATATGCTAGTCATTGACCTGCCCTAATTCCCATGGTGGAACCCATTCCCAAGTGACTTTCTTACTTTTAATTCATCCATTCCCTTAGCGGTTGCCCTAGTTTCTATTTTTAATTTGTTATCTTTGGTAATTTAGTTGCTTCTATATTTGCTAGCTTCCATAATTGGTAGTTTCCATATATAGGTTGTTTTCATATTTGGTAAGTTGTACACTTCGCCTTAATTAAAAGTGAAAATTTATTCAAGGTTGACCTCCTCATGTTCGACCCATAGCTACGCGTGCGGTATTATTTCTTGCAAACAAGTTAGCTTAGTTGTGGCTAACGGTTGGGTTGGCTTGTATTGCCCTATAAAAAGGGATTGTATTGTATGCATTGGATATGGAATATGAAATAAGAAATTGTTAGTTTGTTAAATTTCTCCCTATCCCTTCCTCAGGAGGTCTGCTACGCCTCGAAGTAGTGTTTCTTCCCTTCCCTGTTCATGATCTATCCTTGATCATAACAACATAACTCCAATAACCATGGATCGAAAATAGGCCCATGCTATCGTACACATCACCGATAGGGCACTCCTTGCCAGAGACTCAGCCAAGCTGTTAGTCTCCCTTGGAATAAAAAAAAAGTTACAAATTTCAAAACAACAGGAAAGATAAATAATATTTTCCAAAACAGGTCTCAAGTTTAGCGGTGAAGATGTTAAACAACCAATAAGATAATTGATGACGCTTCTACTACTCAACTCAAACTATACACGATCAAAACCCTTTGAAATAGCTTCCAACATCGATGCTCTTAATGTCATAGCCTCCCCAACTGCAACATTTTTGAAAACCGTAGGATTAGATAAAGCATGAAGTGGTTTCCCCTGACAATTACGATAGATAATACCAAGTCCAACAACATAAGTTTTAACCTTCTTTTAATTGCCTCTTCTCTTATTTCCTAAAGTTATTTAATATAATATTTATGTAAAGCATTACAACAATATATATATATATATATACTTAATTCAGGTCTGTGAGGATCCGCCACGGGATTCCTCTTGAGGAATGGTCCTCCTTTTGAGGACAGGAAAGAAGTGTTGTGCAATTATTGGGGATTGGGATAATGCAATCATATGAAATGGAGTCGCCACCTAGGGTTAGGGCCTAGGACCCAATTGGTGTAGTCTATAAAGGGCTATATGATTCCATATGATCTGGTCGAAGATTTTGGGTAGGTGGTCAGGTTACGAATGTGGGAAGGTGTTAGGCACCCATCTCGCCCGATTAACCGGTCTTTCTACTAGATGTTTGATTTCGAATGTTCTCCCATAATAACACATCCTATACCAACATGCATGGCTAAATGATGATGCATATACTATTTAAAGAAAACTAAACTACATTATGCTAAATATTATGTACATTACACAAGAGCACTTAATAGTCAACATTGTGTCAGAATTAAAAGTTAACGGTATAAATGTATACTTGCATGATAAATCAATGCTACTATGAAGAATGCAAGATGGAAGGCGTCCCCCGACTCAGGTGGAGACGAACAATCGACTTACCTCTCTCTTGTTAGACAGTATAATGGTTTGCAGTTGTTGAGTTTCGTACTTAGAATCTTGGGCAGAATAACGGCGTCACAAGGTCTTGGGAGCCTGATGCTCGATCCTCGGACAGAATAACAACGTCGCAGAAGATACGAAAGTCAAATGCTTGATCTTCGGATAGAACCACTGCGCTATATGGGACTCATAGTCTTTAAGGGAATGGTGTGAAAAAGGGTTGGGTAGTCGGATATAGGCGATCAGGACTACGGATAGGGCAACGGGGCCAAAGGATTCAAAGCTAGGGATGGGGTGGACCCCGGGACAAGCGAAATAGGGCTTTGGACAGCAAAACATGTAGAACTGAGCTCTAAAAGCACACCTCTCTCGAAAAGATTGTTTGTTGCAAATGAGGGAGGGAACCCCTATTTATAGGGGTCCCGAGCGCTACGAAAGAAGCCATGATTACGGAGGTGCCACGACTGCGGCACCTCTGTAGTCCTGATTTTGGACCACATCACCGCAAAAGAGAGATCCTCTCTTCCGCAGCCATGATTACGGAGATGCATGGTTTTGCTTATTGTAAATTCTCATTACATGATGGTCGGTTTTTTATTTTATACATTAAAGCGGTTAGTAGATGAAGGTTTTCAATTCACAACCTATATCGAGCTGGAAATTTACATTCAAAATCAATACCAAAACTATTTGGATTCACTTTCTACATCCTTTTTCCATCTTAGAATTACGAGATGTGGAAACTATGACTATTTACCAAAGAAAAAAAATTCTAGTTTGAAACAAAGACATTGAGAAGCCAAAAGCAGGAAACCAAAAGAAAAATTACAAAAAACTAGGGCTTTATAATTATGGGGATTAACTTTAAGACATATTCTGCAGAATCTGAGAAGAAGTCCAAATATGAACATTAGTTCACTCTAGGCTATTAGCTACTTTCAACCTTTTCAGAAGGCCTCTACCCGTTGTTTAACATTTGGAATTTGGATGTAAGGATCTCTAACGATCCACGGAAGCGAAAAAAGATCTATTCTACCGATGAGAGAAGTCATTCATATGAAAGAATTGCAAGGAAAATCAAATGTTACCTTGAGTTTCACAAGCGCAAAATCTCCAATCGAATATAGTCCCTTCATAATTGTTCAACGCACTTCGCACAACTTTATAGTCCTACTCGATCAAGCAAGCTCCTCCACACACTAGGGTTCTCAAGCCTTAGATAATCTCCAAGGTCAAACACTAAGAGAGAGGGAGGGCGAATTCAAGGGGGAGGGGAATGTGCTCCACAATTTCAAGAGTGTGTATTTGAGACAAGCTCTCTTCTTAGGACTGCAATAGGGTCAGGTTGGGTCGGGCTTTTAAAACCCTAACCCAACCCTGATCGAGTCCCCTTAGTTGGGCCCGAGCCCGTCTTGACCCTGACTCAGGGCCTAAAACCCTGACCCTAACCCTGACGGACCAAGCCCAGCCCAAGCCCGCCCTTAATGGCCCTGATTGGGTCGGGCTTTGCCTATTGGCCCTGACCCTGACCCTGGCCCTGAACCTGACCTTGACGCAATAAACAAATTAAAATAGTTGAATATTTATATACTAACACAATAAAGGGACAAATTCACATTAATCTGGTTATTTTATTATGTTTCTTTTTCCTTGATACAATGGTTAGGCCCCATTTTAAATAAAATTTTATTCCTTGATTACATGTATCATAACTTCTATTTTTTGTTAAATAAAGAATTTTCTTCATGGAGTAAAACTCAGAAATGATGCTTTAGTGAACTCTAGCGCACATACTAGAATACTAACACAATAAACTAAATCAGAGCCAAAATCAAGGTACGGCTGAGCCCAAGGTCTCAACCCCGACTCGGGGCCAAAAATTTCTGGCCCTAACTCGCCCTCAAGGCCAGAAATCTTTAGCCAGGCCCTATTCGGGCTTAGGTCGAGTGGGCCAGGGCAGGTTCGGGCTGACAGGGCCAAACTTGCAGCCCAATCTCTTCTTATTTTGGGTTGCGCAATATATTGAATATATTATGCAACCCACACTCCCAAATTAGTGGGACACATGAGCTAGGAGTATTGAGTTTCCTATTAAGACTCAATCTGCAAGCTCCCAAATCTTTCCAAGCAAGGAAAGATTCCTCTTGCTAGAGGAATCCAATATTGAGTGCAATATCCAATATTGACTCAACATCATTCATTTTCTAACACTTTGAGCTTGTAGCTAGCAACACAAGGTGATAAAAGAGGGAACCGAATGCTCTCTAGGACATCAGACTGCTAGGCAAACTGCACACATCCTGTTATAGGTAAAAACTAGGCTTAGGGGCGACTAAAGATAATCCCACATCGATGAGTGAATGGAAGACGGTTGTCCTTATAAGGATTGGAGTCATCACTCCCTCATGAGGCCTTTTAAAAATTATGAGGGTGACATTAAGCTAGTTTTAACGTGCAGCTCGGAGCAGACAATATCATGAGATGTATTCCATGACCTCATCAAATCCCAAGGACAACACCCAACCACCTGATGCGCATTGGGCATGCTGGGACGATCAAGTCAAATTGTCCTTCATGTCTTCCATTGCTCTAGTATTTTTTTTAATTGAATCCAATGTCCTTGTAGTATTGTTTGATACATAATATTGCATTTGGAGAAGGTTATTAAAATGGGAATTGGGGTTGAACCAGTCTTTATCGAATTGAATTGAAATTGGCTGGAATTGATCCTAAAAACCTTAGAATAGGTCCTCAGTTATGAAAACTCTATGATTCTATGACCAAAACCATAGAATTGGCCATCTTGAATCAGCTGGAAGCAAGATCGATCACAACTGATTCCGATTTGAATCAACCAATTCAATTGATCTGATTACGATTTTTCAAACGATGATTAGGAATGCTACTATTACAAATCAATAATTTATTTGGTTCTAAATTATTACAATTATGAGCTTTACGAATACATAATATTGTATTTAGGCTTGGGCTTCTCTTATTGTAAATTCTGAATTTCAATCAAGGTAAAAGAAACAAATAAACCCAATCTATAAAAAAACAAAATAAAAAAATATTGAGAAGCAAAGGGAGAGGAATTTTTATCTCCTACAATTCTGACACCCTCCAATTCCTCTACAATCCCTCATATGGGAGCTGAAATGACCACTTACCCACTGCCTGGACACACTAATATTATATCCTATATTAAATCTCTTTTTTGAAGAATTAGGTTATAGAATGAATCCAAAACATATTCCCGGAATACATATCAAACTCGGCCTTGCCTTGTCATCAGTATAAGAAAAAGACTTAGTCGTCCTCTTCAGCAGTATTCATCACGATTAGTTTATGAAAATTGGAATCGCATCAAAATTTAAAACATAAACAAATAGTAGTAGTAGTAGTAGATCTATGTAACAAAAGACAAGAATTCATCAGAAATTCATACGAGAGAGATCGGATCTAGAGAGGGAGAGGAAGGTTTACCTCTGACTCCGGCGGAGTTAATTAAGGCATCGATCCGGCCGAACGCATCCCAAGCAATCTGCACAGACGCGTCTATTGCAGGTCCAGCAGAGCATACATCGAGTTCTATCGCAACAGCTCTGATTTCTACGGAGGCTTTGGATTTTGAATCCTCCGATGAAGACGAAGAAGCTGAAGCATTAATATTCGAATTTTTTGGTTTCATTTGATTGATTTCGTCACAGAGAGATTTCAATCGATCCTCCTCCGAGTAACGGCGAGAATGTTGCAGCCTGCCATAGCGAGATTCAAGCAGAACTCTCGCCCTAGTCCGGAAGAAGCTCCCGTTACCATCACTACCTTTCCTTCTAATCGATTCCATAGCTCCAGATTTCTCTCCCCTTCGTTGTCTCTCATTCCTTCGATTCTTCGGCAGTTCGCAAATCAGAATGGAGAAAGGGAAACGTATTTCTCTTTGGAGTTTTTTTGATTTTTTGTTTTTTTTTTTTAAACATTAGGGTTAAAAATAAAAAGTATTAAACCGTATGATACTCGAACTATATGAGTATAATACTCGGGCTTGTAAAAAACGCGTTTTTTTGTAAAAATACGAAAAAGTACGGGGACGAAAATATTTTTCATTCAAACATTCGAATATGCATATGATACACATATTATACGCCTACTTACTAACTAAGGTCCCTACTGTATGAACTCTGAAATATGATCAAATATGATCCTGACATGAAACCCGGATCATATTTTCATATGCCTCTTGGTCCATATATGGATTCCACTCATTCTCTCTTCCATTAACATAAGTTTTCGGCTTTGGTGTCGGACGCTCCTGACTTGCATTACTCGAAGAGTCCCATCCAACCACAAAAAATTAGGAGAGGACTCCTAGATATATAGTTCACTATGTCCTCTCTCAATGCATATTAATAATTTCCTAATATCAATGCATAACTTGAAAGCCGGATCTTGATCCCCTGCAGGTCCCTGTCCTGCCCAGTTCCCTAGTGTCTCTAACTAGAGGGCACAATGACCACCCTACCCCTACTTGAACACTCTGCCCGAGTAAAGTCCACCCCCTTATTAGAGACACTGGGGAACTGGGTCGGGCAGGGAACTTGAGGAGATAATTTTCCCTTAAGGGCCATCAGTGACAATGCGAGATACTAAGCTAGCTAGCAGTGTAAAGGCAACATTACCCCACCAAGCTTGTCCTTGATTTGTTTGATCTTGTCAAGAGAGAATGTCACTGTTGAAATGGTGATTGGCCGGAACTCCACCCCCTCATGGCCAGCCCTGATTGGTGACCTATCACCTTCCATGGAACTACTCTTCAGAATGCTCCATGCAAAGTCTGAGGTAGTGTTGATGAACATTGAGAGAATATCAGTCACTCTCTTAAAGATACTGCTTCTTCTATTGTTGGAATCAGAACTGATGAGACCCTGCTTTGATGAAGGAAAAGTTAAAGGAAGAGAAGGGTTATCAGCCCTTCTCAAGCAAGAAAACAAGGCTCCCATGAGTGAGAAGCCATCACCCAGTGCATGATGAAGCTTAAATACTATAGAACCAGCTGCATTACTTGTTGGGTACTTGATTAAGTGAATCTCCCACTAGGGCCTGCTTTGTGGGAGCCTTTCCATGGCTATCTTTGACAAATATTCTTGCAAGTACTCGTCGTAAGATTCCGGCGATAACCCATCTGGAAAGATAGGGACATGAACATGATCTTCTACTTTCACATCCACCCTCTTCCATTGCTTCACACCATGCTCGTCTTTAACCTAAACACCATCAAATAAAATCGGATTGATAAGGGTTGACTACGGCGGAATTGGATATATATATATATATATAAAGAGAAAGAGAGAGAGAGAGTACCATGATAGAGGAGAATCGAGGGTTGATTGGGAAGAAAAGAGTCTTAAGCAAAAAGTGAGTCTGTGAGCTATCGATGGGGATGTCAGTCTCGAAAGTGGCAACTATGGAGATGGAGAGCACAGAAGTGTTGAAGTACTGACCAGTAGGGCTCACTGGTTCATCAACTTCTACAACATCACCTCTCTCTCTCCCTTCAACTCCATTTGATTCAGACCTGTTTACTTTCAATCTTTTTTCATATGCCTCACTGAAAATTGAACCCGGCCACCTTAATTTATAAACGAAACTTTTTTTTTTTCCATCTAAAGAAAATTGACTTCTTGAACCTTCCAAATCTACATAACACAAAAATGGACCATGAAATTGATGAAAACAAAAAATTAATAGCCCATAATAATTAGCAAGCCGTCACATTAATATGCCAACCATGTACGTATGGGGGGGGCACATAAATGGAGACGATAGGAAAAAAATTTCATACTACCCAATAATGGATTTCAATTTTTATCAAATTATTCACATATCTTTTATTAATCAAATTGTCCATAAAAAGAAAAAAGATATGGAAAAAAAATCTGTCCGAGAGTGTGGCGCATGAGTCTACTTCTCTCCTCCCCATATAAAATGTTGAAATGCCTTAAACAGTGATACCTCTATGGTAGCCCCTGACATGCATACTTATTTGACATATTTACCTGATCATCTCCATAAAAATGTCTAAAGGTATTGTTATAGCTAGTAAGTATGAGGGAGGAAGAAAGAACTATAACCATAATTGAATGGGTAAGAATGACCCTTAATATAGTGTTGACCCTACTGGTGATCCACAGCAGAAGAGAAAAAAAAATGTTAGTTATACAGTTTAAGATGAAGCGACGGCTTCACGCCGATTTTAGAGGATCATCGAGTCAGATTTAGGAAAGCCCAAAACATTAAAAAAAAAAAAAAACACATATGTAATTGGGTTACTTTCATTGTGGAAAGAATCGGGTCAAATGGAGTCAAGACAAGAAAGTTATGAGTGATTTTGTGGCTAGTGGATTGGACTTGTGCAATCAATAGGTTCCAGTAGCCTACCGGTTGATACCGGTAGAGGATCTAGTTGACCGAATCATGTCGATCGGAGCTCTGGTTGACCAATATGAGACCGTTAGGATTAGCGAAGTGGGTCAGTGGCCTACCGGTTGACCGGCAGGATGCGAAATAGACCATTTAAGTTCAGTTTTGGCTCTTTTGGATCATTCCAAAAGATCAAAAAAGAGAGGAAAGAAAGAGAAGGAGACAGGGAAAGAAGAAAAGAGAGATTTGAAGCTAAAGGATTGTTATACGGTCGAGGGGAACGCATCTTGGGTTGAAGAAGACCTAAAAACGAGTTCAGAGAGGGTTTTTGGTTCAAAAAGGTAAACCCTAGATGTCTTTATCAATTTCTTTGGGTGTTAAGTATGATTTGATCTATTACAAAGTTCCCTAATAGCATTATTAAGGCTTTAAATTGATTTATATAGAAAGGAGATGAAATCTCATAAAGTTATTGAAGAAAAAATAGTAAAAACCCGATATTAGGTATAGTATATATGGCAATGAGGCCTCATTAGCCAACATTCTCCTACTTAGTCCATATTGCCACATGCCAAGTAAATGTCTTAAGTTACATTTAATATATGGTCATAGATTAAACATCAATTATTTCTTAATATTCAAAATGAAAAACTCCAACCCATGAATCATGGCAGTATATGTATAATATGTACGTCACTCCCTTCCATAAATCACAATGACTTATCATTTCCACAATGAATCCTTATATGATTAGTTTCAACTTTTGAAAATCAACTCGACGATTAATTCTGAATCAACCACATGGTCAATCCCATGCTAATTTGACTGCATATCCTTTGAGATCTTGCTTGAGAGTTTCTCTACACAGTTTAGCATTGCAAGCTTTGCATTTTCATAATCCAGTTCAGACCAAAAAATAAGTTTAGAGAAAGAACAAATTATAGAAGAACATCACCTCCTTGATTTTTTCAGAGTAGAAATCTTAAAATAGAATTTGGAGTGGCTTTTGAGTTTGAGAATCGCCTCTCGTCATAACTGCATTTGGGCCTCTTTTTTCATATTGTTCCTCCCACCCATTATGACCCACCTAACATGTCCTCTCTCTTCTCTCCATCATCTTTTTCCTTGCACTCTCTCTTTCTCTCCCTACTCTTTCAGACTACTCCTTCTTGAACCATCCCATCCATCTAACCAAATGAAGTGGGGTGGGATATGTTGTGTCAATTTTCTTAACACAAGAGAATTGACCAGCATATCCTGAAGGCAAATTTTGATATCTTGAAGGTGGGGGCGGAGTTGTTTGGCTGCAAATAGAAAGAGATGTAAACGTATTGAATACGGATTCAGATTATTCCTTGACTAGATACCAATACCCCTAAAAAGATACAAGTGTGAATCAATTTCGGATTTTCGACTATCCATTTACATCCTTAGTTGCAAAGTTAGCTGAAATTGGTTGTTGCTTGGAGAGTCAAGTCCAGTTGTCCTTCATGTCATCCCAGTGTTGTTTGATACATAATATTGCATTTGTAGAAAGATATTAAAATCGGAATTGGCCAGAGTCGGTCCCAAAAACCTTAGAATTGTTCATCAAATCTAAAAATTTAGCGATTCCAGTGATTAAAACCCTAGAATTGACCATCTTCAAATCCTTCAATCAACTGGCGATTCGACTTATCCGATTCCAATTTTTCTGAATTTCAATGAAGATAAAAGAAATAAACCCAATTTATTAAAAACAAAAAACATACAGTACTTTTTTGTTTACAACTCTTTTTTTAGAGGATCCACAATGCTAATGAAAAGCAAAGGGAGAGAAGCCAAAATATGGGCAATAATGAAGAAAAATTGAAAGAAACTTCTTAATTCTGATGGGAGATTGGGGATGTAAGCATTAAAGGTTGGAATACTGATAGTTGAATGTCCCCTCTTTTACATGAACTGCACACAGCGGCTTTAAATATCCTTGTGAAGGCATTTTCCAAGCAAGAAATATATACAATTTCTCATTTATGAAACCTTTCTGTAGAGCTCCCACTGGCACATTTTAGAGAAGCTGGGTCTACTTATTAAGATAGGCATCTTTACTTGAGGATTTAATTAAGATCTATTAATTCTAGTCTCTAGCCTTGTTCCCTTGCCCGAGTGGGAGTAAGGTGATCGTTTCTCTTTTTGCTGTGTCTACGCAGTACGGTCCTGCAAAAAGAACATAATGAGCAAAATAAACTTTCAATTATATCATAAGATGAGCTTTTAAGCCGCAAAGAAAACTGATAGTGACCATTGGTGAGTTTTGTGACAACAACTGATCAAGAAGTAGAATAGATGTGAGGATATCCCATTGCCACTCCAGCCTGTTGCAGACAAGAATGGGTGGCTAAGCAATAGGCACCTCAGCTCCTCACCCATATACTGTGAAGGCATTGAAGATCACAACTTCCAACAAAACAGTACCCTTTTATTGTTGAAACCGGCCTACAAATTCCACCGACTTTAGTGTTCTTTTATTTATTTATTTTATTATATTATTATTATTTTTTTGAATTATTCTTGGTGAATTAAGTCTTTATCATTTAATTTCTTAATTATTGATGCTTTAGTTAATGTTAGTAGAATAATACCCATGTCATTTTTTTTACTTTGTTCACAAATATCTTCTTAGGTTTTAGTATTTCTAAGATACCCTTCGATATTCCATTTCTTTAGCTACGAGCCCGGGTAATAGGAAAGTTTCTGCAACTTGGCTGGCTGCAAAATTTTATCCTTATCCAACTAAGAGAGGACTCCTAGAATTGGACCAAAGTTATTTTCAACTTTGTAGTTTGTACAATAGGGATAGAGCGTACAATGAGGCAAATTAATTAAGGGAATAATGACTCCCCATAAATGGCTAGATCCTCTACAACCACCATGAGAGAAAACCCTCTTGCCTAAAGTTTTTATAAGAGACGCAAAGTTAAGTTTTAATCATTTTTTTTTTTGGTAGAAATAATGAGAAACTTTATTAAGATCAAAGTGAATTACACATGGATGAAGTTCAACATAACTCTAGGATCCATGGATCGGAATTTGGTTAGCCTGTTATGCACGTTACCAACAACGCCTTCCTTGCCAGTGTTTAATCATTTAATCAGGCACATGTCCACTTAAAGGTGGACTGAAACTTTGCATGCATGTCAATAAATGGTGAAGTAAAACAAGGATTTGATATGGAATGAAAGTGGACTAGTGCTATCTACCCTCACATGTTTAAATTGGGAGCATAGCAACATTTCATCAAGTCATTCCTCATGTATTTAACATAAACGCCTTCATGATCCAAATCTAATGCATGTAAGGGTAAACATAAACTGTTATGTGATAAATATGACGTATTGGAAATATGTACGTGTTCATCAAACCCAAATTTAATTGAATAAATAATTTATTTGATTTTTTCTTGATATTATTTAACAAGTTTATAAATTTGTTCCATGGGTTTTCACCTAAAACCGTTTTCGACTAAGGATAAGATTGGATATCCTATATAAATGGTCATTACATTGTATATCACTACAAATGATAATTTCAGGATATAAATGTAATTACACATCATGTATGTGTATAAAAAAATCTGATATGAATCTCACATGTTATTGAAATCAAATCGAACCGTTCAAATCGAAACCGTGAAACCATTTAATAAATGGTTCGTTTTGGTTTCGAATTTGAGACCTTGTTGTTTAGTAGTTTAAATCGAACTGAACCATTTAAACCAACGGTAAACTGAATAATATATACATAGTAAGTTAAGTCATTTAGAGTTGATAACCAACTATGGTAAGAAAAAACAAATCCTACTATAAAATTAAGAGACATTCAAAGCTTTTGAATAAAAAATTATAACCTTACAATTATTATAAGAACATATAACGATAACCAATTCAATTCAATGTTAAGTTTACATCTATTTCAATAAAAAAACCAAATGAGAAAAAAGCCATTTAAGTAAAGAATTAAAAAACCGTTTAAAACCATTTAGAATTGTTTAAAGTCGTTTAAAACCAAAAACCATTGAAACCAAAACCATTTAAATCGAAACCGGACCGTTTAACACCCTTGGGCCTATGCACATCTTGAATCACAAAATAACATATAGTAGAGTAAGGAAACTCATACCGTTCACGACGAAATGATTCTTGTGAGCAATTTCTGAAGTCCCCCACAATACAGGCTATAGAATATTTAGGTTTCTTTCTTTTCCTCTCCTTTAGTGTCTCTTAGCAATGTGACTATCAAACATACAAACATAGGATAGAGAGAGGACCTAGAATCCAACATTATAATCTTTAATGCAATCATCCCATTAAAGAAAGCAATAGATTTAGGACTCTATTTCCTAATTAACCTAATTAATATGGAAATAAAATCAAGATATGGGATATTTGGTATGTCTAGATACTTAATTGGTCATGTGGGCTATGATAATCTCCCACTTGGCATTACAAGAAAAATGTTCATAGCGACGTTAATTACCACAGTGGAATCCACGAAAACCGTTGGTGTATGAATCGACGGTGATTTTTTTTCACCGTCATGAATTGTGACATAGCTATTTAATCTTGACGGTTCAATAAATCAACTATGTACTGATGCAAAAAACAAAGCTAAGCTTTCCAGGCGGTACTACGCATGTGATACTAAAGATAATTATTCTTCGTTTCCACGGGTTAGAAAATTTTGAATGTATCCTATATCAACAATAAGACTGATCATAGGGATTAGTCACATTGAGAGTTGTGAAGGATTCCTAACCCAAAAAAATAAAAATAAAAAATTGTGAAGGCTACTTTCATGAAAATATCTATTCCTGAAAATTTTTATAAAGTTTAAAACAAACATTGGAAATTTTAGTTTTACTATAAATTTTCATTTTTTAATTGTTTTTCGCATAAACAAAGTTAACAAACGAGGGAATAAAAATCCTATTTTACAGAAAATTTCTTTTTCCCCAATTTTACTCGGAACCATAGTGAATATTTTGCAGCAGCTCTAGCCTCTAAGGTTAGGTTTATATGGAAATTCTTTCATGATTTTCCATGGGGCCAAACGGCCAAAATCCCCTGCTATCACGCTCGCCAACGGTTCATGAGTGAATTTCAAATTCAAATTCATTTCCCTCTCTCTTTCTCGGTTTCTCTCCCTCATCTCATCTTTGAGACTGTGACTGCAATTTTGGTGAGAGCGCGTGTGTGCTCGTGTTTTTCATTCCTCGAGGTTCAAGTGTTCCAACTTCAATGGGAAGCCCAAGCAACTTTCTCACGACACCAACCAGAACTCCAAATCAGAAATCCGTCTCTTCTCGGATTTCCAGAAAGCATCAAGAACCGAATTCCATGGATTCCTCTTTGAATCATTTGGCTTCCGAATTCAAGTCGAGGTTCGAGGCCTACAATCGGTTGCAGGCAGCTGCAGTTGCTTTCGGTGAGAAACTCCCCATTCCAGAAATCGTTGCTCTTGGCGGCCAGTCAGATGGCAAGAGCTCTTTGCTTGAAGCACTACTTGGCTTCCGATTCAACGTTCGGGAGGTCGAAATGGGCACTCGCAGGCCTCTCATCCTTCAGATGGTTCACGACCCTTCAGCCTTGGAGCCTCGATGCAGATTTCAGGTTCTTCCTATTCTCTTTCTTTGATTAATGCTCCAGCTTTTTCCATGTTATCGAGTATGCTGTCTTTAGGGTTTCTCTTATCTTCCTTGGGTTTTGGAAACCCTTTTAAGAATGCATCTTCGTATAATAGACGCGTTGGATGATGATACATAGATAAGGCGACAATCTTTGTAAGGGATTCATGGATTATGGTTAGGGTTCTATTGTTAATGACACTGATCTGCAGGAGTTTGCTTAATTCAATCTATTTTTTTTTTTTAAATCTTCTAAGTTCTTGTCTAATTAAGTTTAATCTTCTCATAATTATTCAATCTTTTATTCTTACACATTCGAATGTTAATACATTGACACTGGACGATTGGATACAGGAGGAAGATTCTGAAGAATATGGAAGTCCACTTATTATGGCATCAGCGATTGCAGATCTTATTAGAACCCGAACTGAGGCACTTCTAAAGAAGACGAAAACATCAGTCTTTTCAAAGCCAATTGTGATGAGAGCAGAATACGCTCATTGCCCTAATCTCACCATTATTGACACTCCCGGCTTTGTTCTTAAGGTGGATATGCTCTTCAGCAACTTGAAGTTCTTGTTTTTTCATGCTGAATGATTAGTGCTTAACCTGAATCAAATATGCAGGCAAAGAAGGGGGAACCAGAAAATACGCCTGATGAGATCCTCTCAATGGTGAAGTCATTGGCGAGTCCTCCCCATCGCCTTCTCCTGTTCCTTCAGCAAAGTAGTGTGGAATGGTGCTCATCACTCTGGTTGGACGCCATTCGTGAAATTGATCCAACCTTCAGACGGACAATAATTGTTGTCTCCAAGTTTGATAATAGGCTTAAGGTACAAATGTACAGATTTTTCCAACTTTGAGCTTACTTTACAACGAAGAATAATACAAATTGTAACTCTTTTGGTGACAAAATGGATACGAAGGAATTCAGCGACCGGTCAGAAGTGGATCGGTATTTGAGTGCAAGTGGCTACCTCGGAGACAATATTCACCCATTCTTTGTGGCTCTGCCAAAGGACAGAGGCACGGTTTCAAATGAGGAATTCCGCAGACAAATTTCTCAGGTTGACACAGAAGTCCTTCGACATCTACGTGAAGGTGTTAGTGGAGGATTTGATGAAGAAAAGTTTAGGCCTTTCATTGGTTTTGGTGGTCTTAGAGAATACTTGGAGTCTGAGCTTCAAAAGAGATACAAAGAAGCTGTACCAGCAACTCTAGCATTGCTTGAACAGCGGTGCAGCGAAGTCACCACCGAATTGGGCAGAATGGACTCCAAGATAATTGCCACATCTGATGTTGCTCATCTTCGGAGATGTGCAATGTTGCATGTGGCTTCAATCAGCAGTCATGTGGTATGCAATATGATGCTCCGTACTGTTATTCCTTGTTTTATCCCTGAAACTTCATACATATAATTTACAGTGAAATGAAACACACTTCTCTTGTTGTGAAGGGGACATTGATTGATGGAGCAGCAGATCCTGCCCCAGAGCACTGGGGGAAAACAACAATAGAGGAGCAGACAGAGAGTGGTGTTGGAAGTTGGCCTGGTGTCACTGCTGATATAAAACCTCCAAATGCTACCCTAAGGCTCTATGGGGGAGCAGCATTTGAGAGGGTAATGCATGAATTTCGTTGCGCTACATATTCCATTGAGTGCCCACCTGTGTCTAGGGAGAAGGTAAAACTACTATACAGCTAGCTATCCTAGAAGTGGACATTAAAGAATTTGATCTTTTTAGAATCTGAAAGGAAGAAAGCTTCATTCTTTGTTGTGACAGGTTGCAAATATACTAATTGCCCATGCTGGCCGAGGTGGGGGTGGGGGAATAACAGAGGCAGCTGCGGAGATAGCACGTGCTGCTGCTCGATCATGGCTTGCTCCTCTTCTTGACACTGCCTGTGATAGACTTGCATTTGTTTTGGGGAACCTATTTGAACTTGCTATAGAACGCAATCGCAGCCATGAATTCTCAGATTGTAAGAAGCCATTTGATATTTCAACACTTCATACTCTACATATTATCCCTTTATTTGTAATTTTATCTCATATCTCTTAGTTCTCTCTTTTATCAATAGATATAGAAAAGCATATTTCTTGTGACTTAATCCATTCAGATATCCTTCTGTTAAAAAGATTAAATTTTGAAGTCAACCTAAACCAAGACCCTTAAGACAATATGAGGTTCTTGCTCCATCCTTTTCCTTTGAAAACTATATTGTGGACAAGAATCCAGTGGCAAACTGTGATGCCGAGATGCTATCCTTCTATTTGTGTCAAGTAAATTTCAGGGTAAACTGTGCATCCACTTCATATTAATGACATTTTATGCTGTATCCAAATAATTTGAAGAAAAGCTTTATGCAACCTTGTCAAACTTCCTTATGATGGCTTCAACAATGCCTTTCCTTTTTTAAAAGTGCTTGGTTCTAATTTATAATCATTATCTGCTTGAGAACAGATAGGAGGAAGAAAGGAGATATGGATGGCTATGTTGGTTTTCATGCTGCTTTAAGGCATTCTTACAATTGCTTCATTAGGGATCTTGCCAAAAAGTGCAAGCAACTAGTTCGTCACCACCTTGAATCAATTACAAGCCCATACTCTCAAGTCTGCTATGAAAGTGACTACCTTGGAAGCTTTGGCTCGGGTGCAAACCCAACCTATAGAATCAACCATACTCCGGCTTCTCTATTTTGTCTTGAGCTATCTGAGGGTGTGGAAATTCACCAAGATGAAAGCATGGGAAGGGATCAGGAGAATATACCTCCTGAAAGAAATACACAGCAAACAACACCAGGGAAAAGCACAGAAGCCAGAGATGCACTCCGGGATAGCCAATTGACTATACCTGAGACCCCATCTCCTGATCAACCATGCGATCCAGTATATGGAGGTGCTAGAAGGAAAGAAGTTGGAAACTGTGGAGAGGTTGGGGGAAGAAAACGAAACTCAAGGATGATGGCCAATGGCAAAAATGTAGATCATCAAAAAGTCCTAAATGGTGGTTCTATGCTATTTGGAAATGGTGATACTGGATCTAGGTCAGGGTCAGCTTACTCAGCTATTTGTTCCTCAGCTGCACAGCATTTTGCCAGAATTCGTGAAGTTCTCGTTGAGCGAACTGTAACATCAACTCTCAACTCTGGATTTTTAACTCCTTGGTAAGCTTTTCCCCCAAGTCAATTAAAATTTCTTCATGTTCTTGATTTACACATTGTTCTGATACTTTGTGAGTACATTTTGTTTCTCTTTTATTGCTGGTGTTACAGTCGAGATAGGCTTGTGGTGGCACTTGGTTTAGATTTGTTTGCTGTGAATGATGATAAATTCATGGATATGTTCGTGGCACCTGGTGCAATTGATGTCCTTGAGAATGAACGCCAATCACTCCATAAGCGCCAGAAGATACTTCAGTCTTGCTTGCATGAGTTCAAGAGCATTGCTCGGGCACTTTGACAGAATATATTTTGTGGATAAAACTAAATGGCCTGTCAAAAGAGTGCTGCTGCCTTTTCATTGCTTTCGTTTTTTTTTCTTTTCATCCCAAAGCTTCGCATCTATGTGTGTAACTTCAAAGAATAGGAGATTTGTTGCAACTTCTGTTGCCAGTAAGAAGATGAAAGGCATGAGCTAGTGAATAAAAAGATGTGGTTAGTGAGCTAACCAAGAAGATAAGTATGAGCTGATCTATATTTTTTAAGCCATTCCCTGTGTTTGAAGTGCCTCTTCTTCATGAGCATCACATGTATAAATCTAATGCAATCATGCTGTCGTGAAACCATTAAATTTATCTGCAATGAAAGGAAAATAAACCTTCTCAACTGAAGGATAAACAGGAACGGGGAAGGAGGGGGGCAGACAGAAAGCAAGGTATGTGTTGCCCCCCTAAGCTAATTTAAAGCTTTATTCCCTAATCATTAAATGAAGTAAGAATCTTGAGAAACCAATCCATGATTGTTTGTAAGAAGTGTTGAAGAGTGCAGGTGATTGACTCCACAAGGCAGCATGCATTTCCATGCCATTGATCCTTCCAAACCAAACTATTTGGCCCCAATGACATATCAGAGCTACTTAGAGGTTCAGAAGCAGGTGATGATGACATATCTAACTTTCCAAGGACAAATGGAAGAGGTCTATAGTGAAAGGTTTTATTCTACCCTCATAATAGGGGTATGAGTTGGGCCATGCTGAGCAGGCTATTTAATGAATTTTGAATAGTGCTAACTAGACCCAAGGCCCGGCTTGATGTAGTTCAAACTTTAAATTTAAGCCCGAATTTCTCATCAGCAAGCACACCTGTACCCTATAGAACTCATTATGTACTTACTGTTAGTGATGGAGTAGAAAATAAAAGGAACTATTAGATTCCAGTGAGAATCTCCAAAGTCACTTTCAAGAGCAGCATGATTCACTATTGACATCCTTATTCCAATACTCTTTCTTAATTGGGTATGCACACCTCTCATTTGACCAAATTTATCTTTTTAATTTCCTTCTCAATTAACAAGAATTCATTGGATCTTTTCCAAGTACAAAGTAAGATTATCTAAGTTAGAATTGATAACTAATATACTTACATTTTCCACACAAAAACCGCATGCCTTTATTTATTTAATTTGTTTTTTTGGCCCAATATGCTGGACAACCTTTCAGATCTTTTTATTAATAATGGGAAAAAGCTAGGTATGTTAGCGGTATATGTTGGGGTTGTGAAAACAACTTTCTCTTTGCCATGTGAGCAACGCATAAAATCGGTATGCGCAAGATCAACAAGAACAAACAAAAAAAAACAAAAAAAAAACAATCACACAAGAGACGAGATTTACGTGGTTTGGCAATACCGCCTACATTCACGGAGTGATGATCCAATTTTACTATGAATCAAGAGAAGAGACAATAATACAACCCTTGTGATTTGACACTCAAATCCAAGCACCCATGTACACCCTTCTCTCATCTCCCATTCACTCAACCCACTTTTACTTTGGCTTCTTGCTTAGTCCTTATACACATGTTGCACCAACATTGTACCTCCTGGACTTTCACTTGGATCCTCACATTTTGGCTCCTCACTTAGATCAACACTAGCCTCACTTTGGAAGAGACATCTCTCTTTTATAAGGCTCATCACAACTTAGTGGTTTTCTCTCTCCTTAAAGAAAACCCACTAACTCTCTCTCCTCTTCTACCTTGTTGAGCAAGACTCATTTTCTCTCTCCTCGATGCTTGTTCAACAAGATTTGACTTTCTCTCTCCTTAGAGAAAGCTCACTCAGACTTCTTCCAAAGACACTCTTAGAAGACTCCACCAAGCATAATGTCTTCAACCACCAAAACCACTTCCACTTTCTTGGAAGTTCCAACATAGTTAAAGACCCAACTCCTCCATTTGAAGACTTCACCTCTTTGGAAGACCCCACCTCATTGGAAACCTCCAACACTTAGAAGACTTCACCTCTTGCATTTACTTGGAAGACCCATTCTTGCAAGCATCCACTCATTCTCTTTCTTCTTCTCATGGTAGAGAAAATCCACTACACACATCCCCAAGTGACCCACTCATATGGTACTTGCACACATGGACTTGGACCCATCATGGCCCAACACCAACAAATTCTCTACCTTCTCCATTAGCCCATCTAGACCATTGAACCGAACCTTCAACCGGTGACCATTGAACCGAACCTTCAACCGGTCTTGAAAACTAAACCCAACAATCTCCACCTTCGCTTTTATCGTAGCCATCTTGAAGACTTGTTGAAAAAACCTATTCAATCGCATTCTTCACCCTACACACCTCTAGCGCTAGTCCCTCGAATGGTTGAACACCTCATTATCTCGATCCATTCTTCACCCTACACATCTCTAGTGCTAGTACCTCGAATGGAGAACCCTCATCATTTCAGCTGCATTCTCATCACCCGACACATCTCTAGTGTTACTACCTCGAATGGCTGAACCTTCATCATCCATGCCCCTCTAGTCCCTCGACCACTGTCTTCACTATAAGGAGGCATCCTCTTTCTCAAACCATGTTGTAGGAGTGCCCACTGCACCTTTCCTATCCTACAACATTCAACATTCTCTTGGTGATCTAAGGAAACACCCTCCATTTTTTTTCTTCAAGAAATCTCTTCCACCACTCTCAACAACACCGTGCTTTCTCACCATCGACCCACTGTATCAACCCAAACTCGATCGCCAACCATCAACTCTGATACCACTTGTTGGGATTGTGAAAACAACCTTCTCTTTATCATGTGAGCAACACACAAAATCAGTATGCGCAAGATCAACAAGAACAAACAAAAGAATAAAACAATAAAACAATCACACAAGAGACGAGATTTACTTGGTTCGGCAATACCGCCTACATCCACGGAGCAATGATCCAATTTCATTATGAATCAAGAGAAGAGATAATAGTACAACCCTTGTGATTTGACACTCAAATCCATGCACCCATGTACACCCTTCTCTCATCTCCCATTCACTCAACCCACTTTTACCTTAGCTCCTTGTTTAGTCCTTGTACACATGTTGCTCCAACATTGTACCTCTTGGACTCTCACTTGGATCCTCACATTTTGGCTCCTCACTTGGATCAACACTAGCCTCACTTTGAAAGAGACATCTCTCTTTTATAAGGCTCGTAACAACTTAGTGGTTTTCTCTCTACTTAGAGAAAACCCACTAACTCTCTCCCCTCTTCTACCTTATTGAGCAAGACTCATTTTCTCTCTCCTCAATGCTTGTTCAACAAGATTTGACTTTCTCTCTCCTTAGAGAAACCTCACTCATACTTCTTCCAAAGAGACTCTTAGAAGACTCCACCAAACATAATGTCTTCAACCACCAAAACCACTTCTACTTTCTTCGAAGTTCCAACATAATTGAAGACCCAATTCCTCCATTTGAAGACTTCACCTCTTTGGAAGACTCCACCTCATTGGAAACCTCCAACACTTGGAAGACTCCACCTCTTGCACTAACTTGGAAGACTCATTCTTGCAAGCATCCACTCATTCTCTTTTTTCTTCTCATGGTAGAGAAAATCCACTTCACACATCCCCAAGTGACCCACTCATATGACACTTGCACACATGGACTTGGACCCATCATGGCCCAACACCAACAAATTCTCTACCTTCTCCATTAGCCCTTTTAGACCATTGAACCGAACCTTCAACCTGTCTAGATAAAAGGCACCAAACCCAACAGTATAGCGTATACTAGCACCCTATGTGTCTATATCTTTCTTCCTCCCTTTGAGGGGTAAGGGAGTCATTTCAAAGGAGGGAAGAACGAGATAGACACATAGGGTGCTACTAGCATACCTATCCCTCTCCCATTAATAATATCAAAAGATAAAAAATAAAAAATTATTGGATCTTGCATTCCCTCCAAGGGCAAGTTGCAAGTATTGGCCAAACTTGTTCAAAGATGCTGATGATCTTCCAGCAAGATCTTAGAGAATTTTCCTATGGACCAAGTTTTCCTTCAGCCACAGGGAATGGGAATCCATTCACTGTTAGCTTCTCGATGGGCACAAGAGCGTATCGATTAGGAAAATATTTGTGAACCCTAGGATGGTGGCTGAACCTTCACCGTGTAGAGAAGAAAATTTGTCATTTTCCCATATTTACTCTTGACCATAAACATACTCAATCTATTTCAATACAACACTTTTAAAAACCCTAATACGCTCAGCCATCTTCCAAAGCATACCAAGAAAAATCAGTCAGGTGTAAACGGTTTAGGGAATAGTCACCTCGCATAGATCCCCAAAATTCTTGGAGTTGGCTTCTGTTTTTTATTAGACGGGGGAGGAGTGGGGAGAGGGGTGGGGAGGGAGGAGCTGAGGATCCCTTACTCCCCAATTTACTCTAGAAATCAATGTCTTCTCTAAAATCTGTTCCAACCCATTGATAATCATGAACGATATATTTTTTTCAAGAAAAAGAATGGTGCTTGGTCGCGTGATTCCTGCATCCAAACACAGGTGCCCCTGTCCACACTCTCTTTGGCTCTGTGCTGATGCAAGGGCTATACGATCAAGCAGCGATATCTTTTTATGAAAAAAAATATACAAATAAGTTATAAATACCTAGATAAAACATCCATTACACCCTTCCTAATAAAAACCCTCATCCTATCAGTTTTAGCCTTCTAGAGTAGAAACTTAACATCAAATATACAGTCATCCATTTGTTCGTTCCAGATAACACTACTGAATCCCTTCAACAAAAATCATGAACAATAGTAATAGCTGGGTATAGCTGATTTAAATCTTATATTGCTATCCTCGATTTTTACTGGATCTCCTTGTACCGATAATTTGTTGTCTTTGTCAGAATATATGAGATGAGCTGCTCCTACCTGGTTCCTTCACTGTTATTTGTGGCGGAAGCTTTAACAAAGACTCCATAAAGGCTGGATGAGCTTCAGGCAGGAACACTCAGGAAATAGAAACAAGGAGACTACTCCAAGAATTGCAAAAAGCAAGAGAATTGGAACCACAACTGCAAACACTTGGTTTAACTGCCAGCAGTTGGCAGATTGGGTGGAGCAGAGCATGACTAACTGGCCTGGGGTGATTCATAGTTCTCTTAGACATTAAATCAGTAATTTAAGGCATTTTCTCAATTCTCTATGTTAAAACAAGATAGGTAACGTGTTTCTGTAGCCCATAATCTATCTATACGGGCTAGATTGGAGAAACTTGGTGATGATGTTTCTAGGTTTTTAATTTAGTTCCATCTTGGTTTCTTGCTACAGACTTCGTCTAGTAAATGCTAATATGCTCCAAGCTGTTATATTGGATAGGACTTGAGTAAAAGAGCAGAGAGAAAAAGAGCGCAAAAACTTACAATCTTTTTAAGACAATGCACAGGCCACCGGCAGTTTAGTACAAGCACAAAAGTCCAGACGTAAGCAGGCAAGTTTAGACGAGTTACGAACTGCACATCCATATCTAAAGAGCAGAAACCAAAGAATTATAGCACTTGCTCAGCTTAGAGACCCTCGATTGACATGATCATGTCAATTTGTTCATTTTCTTTGCTCCGTCCATTCACCATCACGGCATCGCCTTTTAACTATACTTTTTTTCCTAACAAGTCTTTTAAACTGGTTTGTTTCTCTATCTATATATTTATGAACTAAATTTATATCTTATTCAATAATATACAGAATTGACCATCTCAGATTTCCACAAAGGATCGGACAGTCTTGAACCCATGATTCTCTGGAAGTGGTCCATTTCCCGGCCGGACAGAAATTATCAATTCCAAACCTGAAAAATAGATCAGTACTTTATGGTAAGTGGCATAACCTGAACAAAGCTTGACAAACTTTCTTTAATCTTCACTGTAATAGTGTTTTTATATATAAGGGAAAGGGAAATGCACCCAACAATCAAATTTCAGCAACTTGGTAATGATTTCAAGGGACAAGCAAGTAACTGCAATACTCAGCCCAGCCCAACCCCCCCCCCCCCACCCCTCTTGAGAAGAACAAAAAGAAAATGGCATTTCTTTTTGAGCCACTTGAACTGTCCATTTCAAACTCGTATTATTCGGGTCAGATGGAAGCTGATGGGTGTGTGAATACATATCCCAGATGCAAGAAAATGTAAAATATCAACACTGGGTAGTGCCTAGTGAGATGTAATATTTCAGAACTCTAAACATTAGTAGCAATTACCTGCTGCTTTTGCAGCCACGGCTTCCTGAATGACGTCTGTGACAAATAAGATATCCGATGGTTCATCTACTCCCAGTGACTGTGAGATCTCAAAGTAACTGCGTGTTTCTTTTTTGTTACTGCACCACCACCCCGCCCCCCAACCAAAAAAAAAAAAAGAATATAAAAAAGGATCTTAGCTTGTAAAAATCTAGAGTTGCATCAGAGTTGGTTCAACATCAAAATGAACAATTGAAAACAGAGAGGACTAAGAAAAACCATACCCTACTGTGGTATCGAAATATCCACATAAATATTTTCGCAAGTCTCCATAATTTGAATTGCCAAAGATAAGCCGTTGAGACTCCCTGCTACCACTAGAATATATATATACCTGAATAAAGAGATTGTCATGATAATTAGCCCTGCAAATATATAATTGTTTGTAGGCATAAAACAGAAACATAATGCATGAATGCAAATAGTAACTACATTATGAACAAACAAAAGGATTAAGTGAAGGTAATAATAATCCAATGGCTGCTGCAAACTCTACATGTCTAAAGAAGACAGTAATATTCAGTCAGAAGAAGAGTCCATAATATTGTAAAAAAAATCAGAGATTTAGTACTACTCCAGAGAACAAAAGAGAGAAGAAAAAGTTAAAAGGACTGGCAATTAAACCTGTAATAATGGATAAGTATTACAGGCACTTGATTAAGTACTACGACACCATGCAACGAAATTGTTTTTCCCTTCATATAACCCTATGTACGGTCTGGATTCTAGGGACTGTGGCCTAGAATTGTCAGAATCTTCGTTTTTTTTTTCCCCAGAAGACAGTCATAGATGACAAGTTGTTGTCCTACACATGGAAGTTCAAGCTGTTCCTAAATATTCTTGAGTATGAACAAATGGCTACAAGGGATGCAGTATCAATGAACCTTACTGAACATGCAAATGATGCAGTTCCAATTGGACGAATGTATCAAAGCCTTAAACTATGAATGTTCTGCATGTTAACATATCTCTCAACACCAAAAATGGTACCAAATGCCATGATATTCTTCCACTTTCCCCAACGGAACATTAGGCCAAGCTGTACAATATTTCCCCCCCTCTGATAGTCTCATTAAATGAACTGAAGCACCAAGTAAAATCATACATCAGAGCAATCTCTCATGTCACAAATAGACAATGAATTGTCTCCTCATTGATGCAAGCCAAAAAGTTAATGGAATCCTAAGAGGCCACAAGGTTTACATTCACCCTCATAGGAGGGTTTCAAATTATGTTAGTTCCTGGACCAGCCTACAGGTCAAGCGAAAAAAAAAGAGTTAATTAAAGATTGGTCATGTGATTTAGAGCATACTGGGTTATGGCTTTCAATTTTCATGGGTTTGGTTTACGACAAAGACAGAAAATTTTCATGACTTCAAGTTGTAATGATTTATGAAGCACAATATCAGGAATTCAGGATAGTTTTTCCCCACTTTTTTAGTGTATTAAATCATCACTTGTTTTAGTTTAAACTTCAATTCAAAATACAAGTTATAGTCAAATCTAAACTTCAATTCAAAATAAAAGAGTCAACATAGTCAGGATCATAGTTTGAGTGTGTTTTCTTATCTTAGTATATATTTAAGGGTCTGGGTGTTGGTTGCAGAGTTAACAGTTCAAATCAATTGAGTTGAGTTGTTTGAGGGACAAGGCTTACCAGGCAAGGCTAGGTTGATTATTACCTTCATTGCTGTGATCAATTACCAGCTACATTTCATCCTTGAAGAACGCCTCCTAAGCTGGGATATGTTAATTCGGTTGATCAGTCTCGGTGTTCTCTAAGCTCGTTTAGGTGTTTCAGTTAATCATCATATAATTTCTCATAGTTCTTCTTGAAAGTTCCCTTGAACCTATGGTCTGCAGAAACCTTGTTTAATCATATTCATGAATTTGCTTTATGAAACTTCAATATAGTGATCTATTTTTTTAAATTTTCAACTATTTTAATAGTTCTCCACCGATTACAGTTAGTATTATTAAATTTCCAGGTCAAACAATTGGTTTCTCTGCCATTACATCTGTTTTCTCTCCTGATCGAATACCCCATAACAATCGGCCACTAGAGGCATGAGAAATCTCTCCCACCCTATCCACATGGTGTAACAGGATTACTGACGTTGTGTTCACATGGTGTAACAGGATTACTGACCTTGTGTTGGAAGTAAGAATGGGTTTGGATAGATTAGAAAGTTATTCTGAATTTGGTGACATACTAGAACTTTTCTCTTCCTGCATTTATTAGCAGGGTTTCATTATACAATCTATCCTTGCGTTTCCTTTTCCACAGATCACACTGATTGGCATGATGGACACCTCTACTACAGAGATTACCAATGTAAGCCATTTATCAAAGGCCAAGAACCAGTCAAAGACTTGCATACCAGGAAGGACTGGTTTACTCAAAGCTCTGTCTTAGTTTGAAATAGCTTTTCTCTTCTTTTTTCTAATATAAAGAATCATAGATATGGTAACATTTACACATGCACAGGAGAAAGCTACAAATATGCACAGAGACATGTCCAACATATCAGACCTTTTCAAGTTCATTGTGATGAACACCAAGGATTTAAAACTCAGTATTGGAAACGGGATGCTGCACAATCTTTTGGAAAGATTCTGCAAGTATTGGGTAAAAAGTTGCCAGCTGAATCCAATCTAGATTAGGTGATACAGCCGATCTGATTATATACTTACAACCTTGCTGAACACGAACAATTCAGTTTCCTAGAGCAAGCCTCCCATTTTCTAGGTAAACTCAACATCTCTTCTTGAGTGTGTGCACATGCTCATGCACGCATGCGTGGGTAAGGTTTTACAACAGAAACATGTAAAACCAAGTTACAAAAATTTATTCCCTTCTCTTTTGAGTACTATATGCAAAAAAGCCACTAAGATCTTAAAAAGAAAGCATAGCAAATGTAAAAAATCATGTCAATAAATACTAAATCATTTTTTAAAATTATTTATTGCTACTTTATTCTTTCAATAACTACTCATGCAGAGTAGGGGATAATATCCTGTAGAAAAGCTAGTATCTTGTTTCACCATCCAACTAATAAATGCCCTGCTTATGAAGATCATGTCTACTGAAGCAACTAAAACAAAACAGGAAAAAGAACAATAACCTTGATGCCTGAAGCATGCCATTTCTGAAGAGCATGTAGTACATCTTCAAAAACTACTCCTTCCAGTTCATTATTTTGAAACCCAGTTCTCCATATATGACCCTGCATTCATAAATATAAGTGAATAGCGAACTAGATTACAAGAAGCAGCCATAAGTAATAGTTTTCTTACCTGCAGCTGCTTCAGGGCAGTGATTTTTCTGTCAGCATTAATCATTGCTTCAACATTAGCAACCAGGGATGCTATCATCTCATCTTTCCCAGCATCATTAGTAGGTATGGGCACAGCACCAGCAACCCCCTTTTGCAAATCTTCTTCAACCTACACAAGATGTTAAACCTATTCAAATTCAATTGTACAATGCTAATATTTAGACCAAATAAAAAGGAAAAGATACACTACATAAATTTTTTACGACCTCCACCTTTGATAATGTAACTTGATATTAAAAATACATTATGATCTAAAACCAAGCCTAGGAAAGCATATTGCATTTTAGCAAAAACATCTTCGAAACTCACAGCATAAAAATAACATGTAGTCAACTAACTTCTCAATTCATGGCTTTTATAAGGACAAGTGAATCTGTAACTACCTTCAACCTTGAAGCCAATCAGGAATAGAAATTAACATTCCTTAACAAAGAAAGTAACTGTTGAGAAGTATTGTTCATGTGACACTGTTCACGTGAACAGTGATTTGGTTGATATGTGTATCTTCTATTTTCCTAGTCCTAGTTGGAGTCCTAGTTTCTAATTATGTCAAGTTCTAATTCTACTGTGAGTTGTTAGTCTTAGTTTCAGTTTGAGTTGTTAGTTCTAGTTCTTTTCCTATTGTAACTTGGAATCCTATCATGATTAGGAATTCCTAATCTGATTAGGAGTTCCCCTTTCTATTTGTAATTTCCCCTCTATTATAAATAAAGGGGCTTTCCTATAAATAAAGACAACAAGTTATTATTCTCTCATTCTCTCTTTTTTCTCTTCTCTCAAGTTACTGGTTACAGGTCCTAGGTTTTCTACATGGTATCAGAGCTAGGCAACCAGTGACTGATTCTCTCCAAGATTGCTGTTTTGAGAGTCAATTTTAATTTCTGGTTTGAAGAAGAAAACCCTAGTTCATAGAAAAAGAAGAACTAGGGTTTCATGTACTCAATTCATTTATTCGATTTTGAAAACTCTACATCAGATTTCAAATCTGATTTCTGCTCTTCAGATGAGTTGCAGATTAAATACTGATTTGTTGATCGATTAATGAAGGACCTGGTTCCGGGCTGTAGATGCTTCTGAAGAACCTGCTTTCGTTGAAGGTGCAATCCCTTTTTTGATGGTGATCGAGGGGCTGGAGTTCAGGACCTGCCCTATTTTTGCTCAGTTTCTCTTTGCTTATCGTGAGGAAGATCTCTGATTTTCTGGTTTTCATCTTGTTGAGTGTTGCTTGGCTTAGTTGTTGGATGGGCTTTTGTTCTCTGATGTTGGCTATTGATTTCTGGTGGTATCGATTCTTTGCTGGTATTTTGTTGTTGCTGGTTCGATTGAAGCTATTCTTCAACGGAGTCAAATATTTATCGTTGCTGTTCCCCTACCGCCAGATTGGAGTTGCAGGTTGAAGTTGCAGCTTTTGTTCCGCCTCCTCCTTTCCCTGCTTTCTCATCTGAGTTTTTGGAGATTACATTAATTTTCTCCATGAGCTGCTGCTGTTTCTGATCGAAGAATCAGTTGGCTGCTGGTTCTCGTTTTCCTTTGTGGCTTGTTTTCCTCTTGTGGTTGGTTCTTTCTCCCATCGTGAGGTTGAACTGTTGAAGACAACGTTATATTGTTTTTGGCTGGTTGCGTGAGGAAGACATCCAATATCTCAAAGTGGGTTTCCTTTTATGAGTTGGTTTCCTTTTTGGTTACTCTACTTTATTCCTAGCGTTTTATTTTATTCTTTAAGTTCCCTTTTATGCCCTTATCATCTTTTCTTATCTACCTTTGTCCTTATTTTACTCCTCATTCCAACATTACCTTTTTGCCTTGGGTGGTATTTGTAAGTAGATTTCATCTAAATTATCTACCCAAGAGCCCCTTGACAATTCTGGTTATTTACAAGATTGCCACTCTCCATAGCCATTATTTTACTTATTGCATCCCATTGCTTTTTGTTTACCAAAAAGGCCCGTGCAAAATTCTGGTTATTTACGGAACTGCCATTACCTTTTAATACATTCCCCTATTTGACTACCCAATTGACCCTTGAAAATTCTGGTTTATTACCAGTTTGCCCTTAGGCTTGGATTGTATTTAAAAGTGGATTTCCACCAAATTACAGTCATGCCATCCTTTTTTTTTTCCAACACCGTTCCCTTTCAATAATTCTAATTCCCTTCATATCCCAAAACATACCTTTGGCATTTACCCATAACACCATTAGAAACTTCTGGTAAATTATAATTTTGCCATTCCCTTTTTAACACTTTTAGAAAATTCTGGAATATTATGTTTTTGCCCTATCTTTTACATTATCTCTGTTATGTCCATGTGTACTACACGTGAGGGGGGGGATTATGTACAGTACACCTGCAGACATTGTAGAAGCAGAACTTGCAGGAACACTTGGTGCAAAGCATAGACGATCAGAGTTTTCACCATTGCCAATGGGTATCTACTTTGTTATTAGGTTGAGTCTGCCGTAAAGGGGAGATTGAAGTATTGAAATATTGAAGATATTTGGTTGTTGCCTATTTGAGGACTTTCGATTGGGTTGATACAGTTTTTTTCCGTTGCCTGATTCAGTTTGTTTTCGCTACTTGCTGCTCTAGTTATTTCACTTCAAGATTCTAAGTCACTATGACAATCTGAGATTCATCACTGGATAGCTATTGAAGATCGTTGAAAGCTGCCTTTTTTGGAAGACATTTCAGTCCCGGTTTGCTGATCATGTCTGTCCAAGTTTTGAAGATCTATTTTTTCAAGTTCTTGAAGGTTTATTTGGGAGCTGCATTCATATGTCAAGCTGGATTCTACTACAACTTAGTTTTTTTCATTTTGTTCAAGTTGGGCATTAGTACCTTGTATACGCCAACTTGAGGGGGAGTGTTAGCAACATTAGGAGTTCTTTTTTCTTTAGTTCAAGCTGGATCTTCTTTCTTTACTTATTTGTATAATCCAGCTTGAGGGGGAGTGTTGAGAAGCACTGTTCACATGAACAGTGATTTGGTTGATATGTGTATCTTCTATTTTCCTAGTCCTAGTTGGAGTCCTAGTTTCTAATTATGTCAAGTTCTAATTCTACTGTGAGTTGTTAGTCTTAGTTTCAGTTTGAGTTGTTAGTTCTAGTTCTTTTCCTATTGTAACTTGGAATCCTATCATGATTAGGAATTCCTAATCTGATTAGGAGTTCCCCTTTCTATTTGTAATTTCTCCTCTATTATAAATAGAGGGGCTTTCCTATCAATAAAGACAACAAGTTATCATTCTCTCATTCTCTCTTTTTTCTCTTCTCTCAAGTTACTGGTTACAGGTCCTAGGTTTTCTACAGTAACCAACTATTTACTATAGGGAACTTCACAATCTCCCCAGCCCCCCGGCAGGTAATGAACAAGAACTTCATTCAATCAAAAGAGTTGGCAATCAAATAAGGGAGAAACAATAAAACAGCAATATTACCTGTCCAAAAAAAAAAAACAAGACAAACAAAACAGCACAATAGAAACAACTCACAAAAACAAGATCAAAACAGAAAAACAGAAACATCAAGAAGAATCACATTGCATGATATGGCCCAATATACCAGGATTCTCTCATTGTCCCATTTCATCCTATGCCATCCTGGTGGGATGAGGCATGTAAATAAAGCATATCTTTGGATTTTCTCATCCGTCCTACTTATTGACTACAGAGGCAGCAGTAAATTGTCACACAACAATCTGTAAAGATGACATCACTAATCAACCACGTGTCATAGAGTTCAATTGGGTTTCCTTTTCTTTTTCTTGGGATAAGAAGAAAATTTTCTTAGAGAGAGAAAGAAAGTTACACAAATATAAAATACAACACCACTGGCACACACGCTGTGAAACCTAAATAACCAAATACATGATCGAATAATGCTGCAAGTACAGAAAAGGTCTGGCTTTAGCTAGCTCAAAAGCAAGAGTGATATCCAGTCTCATCCTTCAAGCACTAGAACTTCGACGTGTTAGTCTCCAGCGGGTCATGAGTCCCCATGTTCATGGACCTTCAGGCTTTGCGGATGTTCATGTGATCATTGAGAAAATCCAGAGAAGCAGATTTGGCCTCCAACCTCAGCTGTCATAGGTATAATGATGACAATAATAATAATTATTATTAATATCTTGAAAGAGTAGAATGTGATAGCTTTCCTCCCCTAACTTTCATGCTCTTCAAATGGTTCCACCTCACAAGGCTCATAATATATAACTCCACTTCAATGGATGCTGTTGGGAATCAAAAGGTCAAGGCCTTTTGTTTTACTCCTGATCTTTTAAAACTTGTTAGGACCCTCGCCTTTAGTTATAGTGGTAATTGGTGACGTGAACTGTTAATTGCGAATAGGAACAGAGTCCTTGGAGATTCCGTCCCCTTTGAAACACCTCATTCTCTGCTGTTTTAAACATCACAGATTCTCTTGTACAGACTAGGCCAACAGGGTTACCAAATAGTAAGGAACTCTCTGCCTTTTAATTTGCTTTCAAGTTAATTTGTTTCTCACAATATTTTTGTTGCTTTGGTAATGTTCATTCCATCACAAACAACACCCTACTAATCATTTTTATCTTCCGATCACCTCCGGCCACTGTTCAGGTCATTTCATTTTTCATTTTTTTTTTTTTTTTTTTTTGGGGGGGGGGGGACTCTTTGGATTTCCCTATCATTTAAGGGTTTGTCTGTTTGTAACCAAGCAGGTTACAAACAGAATTTGTAACCGTACTTTATCTACCCCTAAACATAAGTGGTTTACTTTTGATATAGGGACAAATGATGTAATTTTACATAAAATAGGGTTCAAAGCTTAAAATGACTAAGATCTACTGGGTTTAGAGGATAGAAAGGGAATTATACTTCACACCCACCCATAACCCCTTGGCTCCAATGATCATGTTGTGCCCATTGTTGCCCATTGCCATGGACAAGTGTCACCGTTGCTATTGACGTTGAAATGTGAAGTTTGTCATTTGAATTTTTTAACAGAGGTCTCCTGAACACCAAAAGTTGGTATTTGAGTAGAAGCTTTGTGGAAGAGAAACTGGTAATTAAAATACTCTGCTTTATCAGGGCTCTTTGTTGTGGGGACAAATTTTTCTGCGGTTATGAGCTCATATTGAGACTATTGGTAGAGATCGAGGCAGCTAGAGGGGGAAAATTATCTCCTCCAGTTCCCTGCCCGGCCCAATTCCCCAGTTCCTCTAATAGGGGGATGGTGGACCGGATCTTTATCCTCTCAGGTTCCCTGCCCGGTACAGTTCGTCCGGTTCCTCTCATAGGGGGGCAGAAATTACCACCTTACCTCCTGCCCGAACACACTGCCCGGGTGGGGTCCAGCCCCCCTTGTTAGAGGAATTGGGGAACTGGGCCGGGCAGGGAACTGGAAGAGATAAAGATCTGGTAGAAGGGTTTTTTATGCGGATCCGGGGATCGAAAACTCAGCTTGGATCGCTTACAGGCCCACCCAGGTGTTAGATAACTCAAGTCATAAGCACAAGTGGCAAAACAGTAAATATTCGAAGTTTTATAAGAGCAATGGCAATATGGTAAATACCTGAAAGTTATAATGGAATGGCAGTATCGTAATTAAATGGGATCTTAAAGGGTAAATAAGGTAAACTAGAAGAGAGGACAGAATTGAGATTACCATTCAAAGAATGAGGGTAAACTAAGAATTGAAATGAATTTCAAAAAATAAAATAAAATAATGAAGAGAAGGAAGGGGCAATACTGGAAATTAAGGAGTAAAATAAGAAAAGTAAAAGGGACCATGGAAGAGGGTTTTGGGGTTGTTGTCTTCAACCTCCTACAATAAACCAGAGGCGGAAAACCCAAACACGATGGGAGTTGGATCTTCCTCCATAGCACTCTGATGGGGCCCAGATTTTGGGAGAATATCACTCTACTTCAGTCCTATGAAACTGTTGGTGTTTTTTTCCAACACTCTCACAAAATGGCACAGGGATGATGTAGATGCGGGCGTGCCAGAACCTTTGACGCAGGCTCAAACGAGGCTAGAGTCGCCTTATCTGACTTTCAACCAAGGAATTTAGGATTCCCTCGTGCCTGAGTAACTCTAAGGACCTTTGAGTTGGACTATAATAGCGTCGGTCTCAATGGAACTTTGAAAACAACAAGAACAAAACAAAAGGAAATCTGCAGAATACCTAAAAGACACACGTAGAGAGATAAACGAACAACTCGAATAAAGGAAATGATAAACATCAAATCATACCGTTCCACAAAAGCGGATAAACTCCTGACTCTTCATGATAGACGATCCAATGATTGAAGAATACATCTCCCAAAAATGCAATAAAATTAAGAGATTGAATAAAAGACAAAAACTGAAAAGATAAAAGTGCTGAGTTGTTGTATTGTTGTGCGACTTTCTCTTGGGGAGGTTCTTTGGCTTTTATAGATGGAATCCAACGAGGGATCCTATATGGCAGTTGCCATAACCACCATAACTCCATGACCTACCCCTCTTGTCGCCACGTGTCCACTCTTGGCTCCTTGGTAAAGCATCTTTCCATAGAGCACGTTCCCCTAACTGTGTTACTCCTGGATATGGTGGGTCCCAACCAACTGAACGTTTAGGAAGCCTGAATCTCGTCCAAGTTCTTCCCACCACATGGCTACTTGGTCTATCCCTTGGCTGGGAAATAGGAGCCATTAATCCGTAAAGAATCCCTATGGCAGTTCCATCAAAAATACTTCACTAAACCACGGTCTGTTATCGACATGTGTCCTTAGCATTGGACATTGTTCCTTTATATGGCGTCCTGCCACGTGGCCCCCTTCCTTGGCCCACTCTTGGCTAAAAATAGGAACCAACAGAAACCCAAGTAACAATCTGGTGAAACAGTACTCGACACATCAGATTAGCACACCTGAAGTTGCTCCTGGCGGTAAAGGTGAAACCAGACCTGTAACTGGTTTACTTGCTCGCAACAGAGGAGGGCTTAGGGGAAGAAACTCCAGGGTTCCGATCGCCTATGAAAGCCCTACCTTCGATCAAGATATTGGACCAGACATAGTTCTGCCGAAGGAGTTCAGACAAACCCTCTGTTAATCACTCTTCTGCTAGAACAGAACCTGAGAATGGGAAGATGATAGGAAGAATGAAAGGAGAAGAAGAATATGAGAAGAAAAGGGAACAGGAAGAAAATCACAGCACAGCCTCAAAGACACTCACAAACTCAAGCCAATTCTTTCATTTCATTCTTTTCAAATCTAATTTACTCTACCGTATTACATGGTTATAAAAAAGACTCTCTTGCTTGGAATATATACCTAACTAAATTGGAAACCAGCTAAAAGAAGAAACCAACTGAAATAGAAACTAAATAACCCCAAGCAAAATCCCCTACGTATCTACTCAACTTGCTAAAATAAACTAAATATTGCATGTTAATCCTAAATAATCCCTAATGAATCCAACATCTAACTGTGTCAATTTTTGCATGTTGAGAATCTTATCCCAGTAATTCTCTGCCCTGGCTGCTAGGATTCTGGGATTTAGAGGCTGTAATCTAGTTTCCTGAAAGATTCTTTTGTTTAAATTCTGAGCAAGTATTCTTTTTGTTTATTGATGGCAAGGTTGAAATAATGATGGAATGCCAGAGTCAAAAGGATGGTGCTTGGGATTCTGTTGAGAATTTAGTTCTGGAAGTGTGATGTCCGAATCATAGTACTTTAAAGCCCTCTTATGATTTTGAGCATCATAAATGGAAAAAAAAAAAGTGAACCAATTCAGTGTTCTTTATGATTAAATGAGGAATGAGATGATTTAGTTCAAAGTGTTAGGATCAGTAAGTTCCAAAAACCCGAGGTGCAGGCATCTTCCCAAGCAAAAAAGAAAGGTTTCAGACCAAGAACCCAGCAGAACTATTAAAACCAGATATGATTCATGGTTGGTTCTCACGGCCAGTTCAGCTCCAACGGAGAAAGAGCTCCCCAAACTCTTGGGCTGATCGGAGTTGAATTGATAAGAGTTCCAAGACTGTCTTCTCAGACCAAGAGGACCGCCCTGCTTTCACGAAATTATGTTACCACCCCAAATGATGAACAAAGTTATGATTTTTTTTCTTTTTCCTTCTGTCATACACTCCAAGTGAAATGACTTTTTTATCCCAAAATTGCAAAGGCCATATCAATCTGACAGTGGACAGAAAAGAGACGCTACACATTCTAGTGAGCAACAGATTTACCCATCATTTAATAATGCAAGTTATGTTTAAAAAAAAATCTGCTGAAAATACGCTAATCAAGAAGTGAAATTCACATAAAGCCAAATGGATACCTACTGAATCCATGGATATTGATATGCCCCACACATACCTAGTGGTTGAAAATAAACTCAAAAAGCAAGGTAGCAAAACACTATAATGATAAGAGTAAAACGAAAGTGAGGGCATAGATAGAGGACACAGTAAAGATATTGCTACTTCGTTGACCATAAATATAAACGGCAATTTATGAGAACAGAAGTAGAGAACCTTACTTGAGCACGCAGCAACTTAATATCATCCTGAGTTTCTTCAGTGTCATATGTTAAATATAAATGCTTTCCCACATTATCACGAGCATAAGGGAAAAGAACATCTGTAACGAATGATATAGGAGTTGCCGTCCCCTCAATGTCAAGAACAATACAACGCTGCAGATAACAGCAGGAGATTAATAAAAGACAATTTCATCCGCATCAGGCAATAGATAGAGCAACCAAACAATGACAATTAACTTTGCCTACTAAAAATGACATTCTGGAACCTAAGATTTCTCATTAAAAGGAGAAGACTTCCAGAACATACATGTGATGGCTCCGGTGCATCGTTTAAATTCTGTACAGCCGCATTCACAGCCATGTTTGTATTCCTCTGATGACCAAAAACTCTTTGAATTGGATCATGGCTTGGCGTAGACCAGTCCAAGCCCAACTGATAAAGTTTGATAGCAGCATCAAAGAGATAGTGATTGCATTCAGCCTGACACAATGAAAGCAATATATTACTGGATAAAAATTTTTAATGCAAGTTCACTCAATAAAATCGAAGACTCAAGGTGCTATGCCATAAGGAATCTTCACATTTCTATAGTTTCAAACATCACTACATGACGCAATCATAAACATACATTATGTGTTAATTTATCCAAAATAAACACAAATCTAGCAAGGGGAAAAGATACACATAGTCTAACAATATGAACACCACGATATTATCATGTTGGACATACAGTATTCAGCACAATAATGTAGTGAAGGGGCCCACTATTTATGAGTTGATGAATGTGTATTTGCCACGGAAGAGAAAGGAGCTAGAGAAGTAAGTACATAGAGACCCTTAAGGGAACATGGTCAGACTATGGTGTCATTGTCATGTGTGATAGTTGGAGTGGACCTATTAGGTAGTCCATCATCAATTTCATGGTATACTGTGATAGTACGATTGTGTTCGGAGGCGGTCCAAGAGGTGGGGATAGAGAATGTTGTCCAAGTGGTCACGGACAATGGTAGTAAATTCAAGAAGGCGGGGGAGAGATTGATGAACAGTGAGTACTGCCTGTTTTGGACTCCTGTGCAGCGATTGCATTTTTTTTGTTTTTTGGTAGAAGCAGCTATTGCATTGACCTCATGCTGAAATACATGGGGAAGAAGACCTTGGTACGAAGTGTGGTCAAGAGGGCAAAACAAGTGACCAAATTTGTACACAACCATAAACATGCCCTGAGCTGCTGAGGACCAAGTGTGGTGAGGATTTGGTTAGGCCGAGCATTACTTGATTTCTCACCAACTACAAGACTATAATGCCCTAAAGAGCATTGAGGTAAAAAAGGTAGGACTCAGATCCATGTTAGCTTCAGAGGAGTGGGTTAGTTGGAGGGAGTCGGGTTCTCTAGGACGTAGAGCAGTCCAACCGATCATAACTAGTGAGCTCTTTTGTTGACTTACCAATGTTTGAAATAGACATAGATGAAGACCTTCAAGAATGCACTTGAGACTTTCAGCCGTGTAGCCACAAAGTCTGGTTGGAACAATACTGCTCCTGGTATGCCCTTATCTTAATTTCTTAGTTTGATACATATAATTATGTACCAAGTACAATAAATTACCAAGAATATTCTACCGCAGCCTACGCAGGTGAATGGTGGGTGTTATATGGGAGATGTACCTAACTTTAGAAAGAAGTCCTGGTAAGCCCTTAACTTAATTTCTTAGTTTGATTCATATAAATGTTATAGAGATTCATGTGAGTCTCGGTATTAGTGCTAGGCACTACCAAGACATGTGCGGAAAGTAGTTTAGTCAAGCTATTTAATTTGTGTTTTATTTTATTTTCCTGTTATGCCCTTAGCGGTTATATATATTGAGGTTTAGTGGGAGATTACACACATTGTCTCTCAGCAACCACAATTCAAAAGTACACCAAAAGCTGGTCCAAGGGTCTTTAGGACTAGGAGAATAACTCGGAACCTCAGAGAAATTTCAGTAGATTCTCAGAGCTGGAATAAAAGATATTGAAGTATCCTACTTGACTAAGGAAACTCAATTGGAATAGAATCTGATAGCAGTAAGATACTAATCCATTCTAAAGACAGGAACAAGAATATGGTTTAATACCAGTAATGATCAGCAAAACAGAACTAGAAGAGAACCATGGATATGTCATATGTATAGACGTGAAATAGACTAATAACAAAGCAAAACAGAACTAGAAGAGGAAAACTAGAATATGCGAGAAAGACGTTGATGCAGGACATTTGGGGACTGCTCCTACTAGCCCTAGCCCAGGCCCAATTGGATACTCCAAGAGATACCATCTCAGGCCCAAGCCCATGCCCTACCAGCCCTACATTTAGTTTTTTTTTGTTTTATCTTTTATTTTTAGAGTTATTTGGTAGTTATTGCTGTAGAAATAGTTATTAGGGGGCAGTTATTGCTGTAGAAGTAAGTTGTTAGGGAGTTATTTTCTTCTTCTTCTTTTGATTTTGAGTTTTTAAAAAAATGTATTTTGAGAGGAATGAGAACAGAATTGAATAACCAAAGAATGAATTGAGTTTCTGGCTGTGTGCATGTGCACCCTGCTTCCACCCCCCCTTCCTTCTTCTTCTCTTGTCTCCTTGCAACTCTGATCCCCCCCCCTCTTCTTCTTCTTCTACTGCTTCTTCTTCTCTTTTCCCCCCCTGCATTTCTGATTTTCCCTCTTCTTCTTGTTCTTCTACTGTTTCTTCTTCTCACGGTTTCTCCTCTTTTCCCCCTACAATTCTGATTTCCTCCTCGATTCTCTTTCTTCCTTTCCCCTCCCCCCATTATCTAGTATCAGAGTCCAAACCTGGGTGAATCTCTTTTTCTCAGATTCTTCTCCCTTTCAATCTCTCTTCCCCTCTTTTCTTTCTTCTCCTAGCTAAGTTCTCTTATCTTGTTCCCTTCCCTATTCTGGAAACCCCAAGCCAGAACTCCAAAAGACTCATATACACTACCTTATCTTCTTTACCATAACATCCATTGACCCCCTTTAACCACACGATTGCAACAACCAATCGTTCCATATTATTCAATCCTATCCCAAGTTGGAATGAGGAACAACACCGGAGATGCTGCAACAGTAATGACGTATGACTTCGACATTCCACTCAACAATATCGAGACGACGTGTTGTTTCAAGATTTCATCTCCTCTTCTCGTGAATTACCTGAGCTTTTGAACGGTATGGATGTGCATCACATGGACTGATTTCCTGGGTTTATCCAAACTCGAGGTCGAGTTTTTTTAAAGCAAGGGAGAGTTGATGCAGGACATTTCGGGGCTGCTCCTACTAGCCCTAGCCCAGGCCCACTTGGATACTCCAAGAGATACCATCTCAGGCCCAAGCCCAAGCCCTACCAGCCCTGCATTTAATTTATTTTTGTTTTATCTTTTATTTTTTAGAGTTATTTGGCAGTTATTGCTGTAGAAATAATTATTAGGGGGCAGTTATTGCTGTAGAAGTAGTTGTTAGGGAGTTATTTTCTTCTTTTTTTTATTGAGTTTTTAAAAGAATGTATTTTGAGAGGAATGAGAACAGAATTGAATAACCAAAGAATGAATTGAGTTTCTAGCTGTGTGTGTGTGTGCACCCTCCTCCCCCCCCCCCTCTTCCTTCTTCTTCTCTTGTCTCCCTGCAACTCTGATCCCCCCCCCTCTTCCTCTTCTTCTCTTTTCCCCCCCTACAATTCTGATTTTCCCTCTTCTTCTTCTTCTTCTACTATTTCTTCTTCTCATGGTTTCTCCTCTTTTGCCCCTGCAATTCTGATTTCCTCCTGGATTCTCTTTCTTCTTCTGTTTATTTTTGTTTTATCTTTTATTTTTAGAGTTATTTGGCAGTTATTGCTGTAGAAATAGTTATTAGGGGGCAGTTATTGCTGTAGAAGTAGTTGTTAGGGACTTAATTTCTTCTTCTTTTTTTGATTTTGAGTTTTTAAAAGAAAGTATTTTGAGAGGAATGAGAACAGAATTGAATAACCAAAGAATGAATTGAGTTTCTGGCTGTGTGCGTGTGCACCCTCCTTCCCCCCCCCCTTCCTTCTTCTTCTCTTGTCTCCCTGCAACTCTGATCCCCCCCCTCTTCTTCTTCTTCTTCTTCTCTTTTCCCCCCTGCAATTCTGATTTCCCCTCTTCTTCTTCTTCTTCTACTGTTTCTTCTTCTCACGGTTTCTCCTCTTTTCTCCCCTGCAATTCTGATTTCCTCCTGGATTCTCTTTCTTCCTTTCCCCTCCCCCCATTAGACTAACCAGTAACTTGAAAGAAACCAGAAAATAGAGAATATAAGAAATTGGGGCTATGACCTTGGAATCACCACCAGTCAAGCCTACTGAATCACCACAGAATAGAGGCAGAAAAGCCAGTTTCATTGAATCAAAAAATCATAAAGGCTTTTGAACCTTAGAATGTATTTATAAAGAACTAAATAAAACAAAACAAACCTGGATTCCTTCCATATGCAGGCTAAAAGGAAGGATCCTATTTCCAACTCATCTACTAAATAGAATAAAGTAAAGATAAAACCCAAACAGATAAGGGAGCTTCATTAATGCGCAGGCTTTGCTGGAAATTTCCTAATCTGACCCCATAACCTAATTACACTAGGAAACTGAAAAAACAAAGAAATAAGAACTATATTATTAACCCACAACTAGACTTGACCCAAACCACTGAAAGACTTGTTCAGTTGAACCAGAATTTGGTTCAAAACACGATCTGCAGGGTGAAAAAGACTCTGGTCCTCATTGCTGTTGCAGCCCCTTTCTTCCTTTTCATTCTTCTGTAGGAAATCTGCATCACAGAGTTTTTGCCCAATTCCTGTTAACTTCCATGACAATTACAAACGACTAAATTTTTTAACTTTGATACTAAGAACACTCATGCATATTCTGAAAAAACAGAGGGAAAGATGATCATTGAGAACCTACAAAATAAAAAGTGTGCAACTTATATAATAATAGGAACCTGCCTTGGTGAAAAACAGAAGAGTTATTGGGAGCAACTAATAATTGTCATCATGTCACGGTAGCTATGCTTATTACAGGGACATGGAATTTAGAAGAATATTTATTACCAGTAGAATAGTGATTTCTTACTTTCTTTGTCATCAGCATGCTAAACTCTAAGATTTCCCAGTCAAGCATCCTGTTAATTTTATAGTCATGCAAGCTTTATTCATGCTTTGGACAGGAAATGATACTACAAAACACAGTACAAGTAAACTCAGTTCATGTTAATCTCACAAACTTTCTGTAGAAAACCTAGGACCTGTAACCAGTAACTCTAGAGAGAAGAGAAGATGGAAGTTGTAAATACTTGAATTAATTAATTGATAGGTAAGCCCCTCTATTCCCCTCTATTTATAATAGAGGGGAAATTACAAAGAGACTAAACTAGGCGATGTGGGACTAAAACCCACATAGCCGACGACTGTACCTAATAACATAATAAATAAACTAACCCCAAAAGGACCAGAATACCCCCACGGTATTCTAGATTACATATTCCAACACTCCCCCTCAAGCTGGATTATACAAATAAGTAAAGAAAGAAGATCCAGCTTGAACTAAAGAAAAAAAGAACTCCTAATAATGCTACCACTCCCCCTCAAGTTGGTGCATACAATGTACTAATGCCCAACTTGAACAAAATGGGAAAAAAAACTAAGGTGCAGCAGAATCCAGCTTGACATATGAATGCAGCTCCCAAATAAACCTTCAAGAACTTGAAAAAAAAAGGCAGCTTTCAACGATCTTCAATAGCTATCCAGTGATGAATCTCAGATTGTCACAATGACATAGAATCTTGAAGTGAAATAACTAGAGCAGCAAGCACTGGAAACAAACTGAATCAATCAGCAGAAAAAAACTATATCAACCCAACTGAAAGTCTTCCATCAGGCAATAACCAAATATCTTCAAAACCTTCTTCTCTTCAATACTTCAATCTCCCCCTTACGGCAAACTCAACCCAATAACAAAGGATACCCAATAGCAATGGTTGAAAACACTGATCTTCTATGTTTTGCACCAATGTTCCTGCAAGTTCTACGTTCTGCAATGTCTGCAGGTGTACTGTACATAATCCCCCCCTCATGTGTAGTACACGTGGACATAACAGAGATGATGTAAGAGATAGGGCAAAAACATTATATTCCAGATTTTTCCAAGAGGTGCTAAGGGTAATGGAAAAGGAAGAAATGGCAAATTAGAAAATACCATGAACTTCCAAAGGGGTTATGGGTATATGCCAAAGGTATGTTTTGGGATATGAAGGGAATTAGAATTATTGAAAGGGAACGGTGTTGGAAAAAAAAGATGGCATGGCTGTAATTTGGTGGAAATCCACTTTTAAATACAATCCAAGCCAAAGGGCAAACTGGTAATAAACCAGAATTTTCAAGGGTCAATTGGGTAGTCAAATAGGAGAATGAATTAAAAAGGTAATGGCAGTTCCGTAAATAACCAGAATTTTGCAAGGGGCCCTTGGTAAATAAGAAAGTAATGGGTCATGTAGGGAATTAGATTTATAAATGGGGGACAGACTTAGAAGGGAAAATAAGTAAAGACTATGAAGCAATTGAAGGCAAAAGTAAGGGCAAAAGTGGGGGCAATAATGGGATTCAGAAAACATAATAATAAAGACACCACGTCTGTGGTTGTCTTCAACCTTCAAAACCTAAGACGGTAAAGTGAACAGAGAAGCAGCACCTTGGGGGAGAAAAGGGGCATATTCCTACGCTGAACCAAGCAGCCAGCAGGAAAACCATGACTCAACAGAAATCTCGTCTTCAACCTCTAGACTCCATGAAACACCAGACCACAACAAATCAGCAGAGCCGTGGACTATCTTCTACCTCTTGAGAGTCACGATTCTGAAATTCTTCTCCAAGTTTCAAGACCAAAAATTAAATTTGCTGAAGATGCCATCAGCAAGAACCCATCAGCAAATCAACACGGTAGCAGAACTCAAGAAAAACACCTTCGACTCCACCAATCGAACCACACAGAAGCAGCAGAAACCAGGGTTACATATCTTAACACCAACATCAAGAGAAATCGATGGAGCCATCGTTAGGGCAGGGGCAGCAGCAGAAATCGAGAACAATACAATACTGTCAGACAATCCAGCGGAGTAGAAAAGCAACATATCAATCTCCTTCAACCCTCTTCTTCGATTGAACAAAACCGAAGGATCCGCAACAATAACAAATTGAACCATAGCAGTATAATTTCGACAGGGAGCAACGAGGTAGAGCAACAAAATCGAAGAGAGACACCAGCAGTAGCAAGTCTTTAGCAATCGATTAAAAAAAACAGCAGTAGCAATCGATAAGATATGATTCACATCACTGATAGCAAACTTTCGAACTAAACATGTATGATTTTCCACACTAAATCTTCATGGAAACCCTAGTTCGTTTTCTTCTTGAACTAGGTTTTCATTCTTCAAACTAGAAACCCAAAACGACTCTCAAAACGGCTTTGACGGAGAGAACCAGGTGCTGGTTAGTGCTCTGATACCATGTAGAAAACCTAGGACCTGTAACCAGTAACTCTAGAGAGAAGAAAAGAGAGAAGAGAAGATGGAAGTTGTAAATACTTGAATTAATTAATTGATAGGTAAGCCCCTCTATTTATAATAGAGGAAAAATTACAAAGAGACTAAACTAGGCGATGTGGGACTAAAACCCAAATAGCCGACGACTGTACCTAATAACATAATAAATAAACTAACCCCAAAAGGACAGTATTCTGGATTACATATTCCAACACTCCCCCTCAAGCTGGATTATACAAATAAGTAAAGAAAGAAGATCCAGCTTGAACTAAAGAAAAAAAGAACTCCTAATAATGCTAACACTGTCCAATCACTGAATTTTTTAAAATGCCAAATCATTCATTCACCAGAAAAAATGTCTGAAATTTTTAACTTTATCCAATCAAATATCCTTAAAGAAATACTCGGAATAATTTACTTATCTTCTCGATGATATTACAAACCTGAGTTTTAGCCCTGATCCATGAGTCTCCCCATATATATACCCCATGGTTACGAACAAGAACAGCTGTAGTTTTTGGGTAAGCTTGAATCTGTGGAACATAAGGTAAGTATAATCAGGTTTTGTGCAATCTATAAGCATTGGATGCAGCAGCATTACCCAGCGCAAACAATGACAATGGCACACTTTAATATTTAAATCCCCAGAATAGGCTCAGTCGCAGGAGATGGAACAATTTTTTGCAGGATAACAGTCATAACACATTTGTACTTTAGAATAGGAAACAGAAATTAGTTGGCTGATACATTAAGCATGTAGACCTTGGTTATGAGGACAATGATGCCACTAGTTGGTTCTGAGAAACAGACGCTTGTTATGTAAAAATCTCCTTGGTGGAAGATCATTTCACATGGGGAAAAAAAGGCTGACACATTAAGCATGTAGACCTTGGTTATGAGGACAATGATGCCAACTCTGTGTGTGTGTGTGTGTGTGCGAGTGAGAGAGAGACAATAAACACAATACAGTCTGATACCTGCCAATTCCATATGGAAGTTGCTACTCTGACACTACATCTCACAGAAATCTTGACTAAACAAAATCAATAAAGGAGCATAAATAGTTATATACTTCCATCTTCAAATGCAAACAGCCTATCAAGAGTAAGTATATGTGAGGAGAAGCAATTAATTCTGTCCAAGGAGTGTTAAAACAAGAACAAGCTCCATGTTATTAAAGGCTACCACGAACAATCATTTATTGTTGTCATGAAAAAAGAAAACCATGTGTAGGACAAAGGTCAACAAGAAATAGTAGCTAGGAAAACTATTAACAATTAAACATTTAAAAAAAAAATACCGCTTCACTAAGAGATTCCGTGAGCTCTCCTTCATGGGCAGTGTTCTCTATTATTGGGACCACAAGCTCATCATGATAACCATGCCCGTCAATGCCTTTAATCATCTCCATATGAGTAATCTAACAATCAACACAAAATCCATAGTAACCAGAAGATGAAAATACATCTAAAAAAAAAAGTGAACAAGAGAGGGGACATACAACCCTTGAATTTTCAATAACCATATAAGAAGGAAAAGGTCAAACAAAATAACCACAAAATAAGATAACCATTTTAAAGCAAAATAAGCTGTATCTTGAACAAAATAGTTAACGCAGTTTGTAACCTAATTACATCATGCAGATGCTACAAGATTCCAAAGACACTAGCTACCCAGGGAGAAGGAATTAAAAAGTCAATATAAATCACTCACATTAGCATAATGAAGTAACTATTCATACAGTAACAGAAGAATTAAAACTAGAGGCAGTACTTGAGAAATTACAAGGAGATACATCCAATTTCAATCAATGGTTGGAAGATTTAACTAAGTAAATCAAACAGGAAATTTAAGTGCAACCAAAGTTAGTGGCCATTTGAACTCATTCTTTTGAGGCTCTTCCCCAACTTGTTTGGAGTAGAAACTCAACCATTGAGGTGGGTATTCGGTGATCCCACCATGTCCATCTCATGAAAAAGTGGTGGCAGTCTATATTGTGGCTGGTGGCATGTAGAAACACCCAAAACTAAAAAGCAGAAAAGTTTCTATCTATGGTGCTACATCTGCTCTGTTTCAAAACCTTTTCTTATTTATTCCATGAAGTCCAGCTCTCCATCAGTCATTGCATGAGTCTTAGAATCATTCTTATCTGAATGCTTCTTAATAACCCCGACTTCCAAACTTCTATTCTGGTTGCTGTAACAGGGCACTACAAATAAGTCAAGCCTTCCCCTAGGCAACTCCACAATAAAATTAAGCAAGACGACATGACAAACCATCTTTATCGAAGGCTGCATTAAGAAACCTTTTCTCTTAAAACCTAAATTAGAAATTAATACTTCAATTTGGCATGTAGTAGTCTACAAAGGGCCTCCAAGTCTCTTACTTTCAGAACTGTCTGACACCAAATAGGAAGTTACAAATCCATCCATTGCATTCTTCTCAGAATTCCCACATGCCTCAATAAGTGTGATCTAATTGCACAAGCAAATTGCTAGAGCAAGGCACAGAAGACCATAGAGAATAAGTACTCCTATGTGTACTTCGCCCCAGTGAAAGACCACTATACCAAGGCATAGGGCCTAGTCGACCGGCGTGAGCACGCCGTAAGCATTGTTGCACGAGTACTGTATCATGAGCGCACTACCGAGTACTAGTATATACTTCTAATGCTCATATCTATTCACAGTTGTGAGGTACTGTTTAAGTAATTCCTTATAAAGATGTGATAAATGTATCATAATTGATGCACATGGTGTTGTCCGAATAGCCATTCAAAAAGGCACTAATTTTGTGGGACTCAGCAAGTCTAGAGAAAGGACAAAATAAATGTGAAAGGGTCATCAACACAGTTTGGAAGTGACTAACATGTAAGACACTCTCCCTGACCCATGCAGACTATTAAGCAGTACCGTGAGGAAAAATACTCTTCATAACAGAGATGCTGCAGGGGTTATTCTTCAATAATATCCAGCAAGGAAGGGAGACAAAGGATTCTTCATAAAAAGGGCAGCGGCAGAGAAGAAATCAGGAGAATTTCATGCGCAGAAACAGGGGTGCCACAGCCTCAAGCCAATTCAACTTGTACTTCAAATATGCAGCATCACTAATCATCAGATGAAAACCCTATGCCTTCATGATCTTTCACTAGGGTTTAACAGAAATAATGCAGCATTGGTTGCTGCCAACCAAGGCAGAAAGTAACCTTAAAGAAACTCTCAAAACCAAGGATAAGAATGTGCAAGATATGATCAGATCAGCTCTGATAGTGACAATGTGAAAACCTGTAACCCAGTACCCAAAGAGAAAAAGGAGGAAGAAGAAGAGGGAAGAGAGAAGAAAGAGAACTAGAGCCACGATAGGATAGAGAAGTTAGCCTATCATTGTCTAGCCCCATCGCATATATTATATTATGAAATCTACTCTTAGTAGGAAACTAAGAGTCAAAGTCTAATTGCAAACGAAGTCTTGAAGAATAACAAAGATAAAAACAACTCAACAACTAACTCCAAATCTCTCTCTCATGATTTAACCAAGACAATGACTCACTCCCCCTCACGGTACTGCTTAATAGGGATGAAGCAAGTACTGGCCCTGATTAGAGGTGGCAACACGCAAGAAATCAGTGGACCATTGGAAAACAACAACAAACTCAGCCTTATCCCAACTTAATGGGTCAGCTACATGGATCCAAACAAAACAAAGTAGGGGGAAACTGAGATCTAAACAAAAAAGGGTAAAGAAGAGATGGGGAAAAGAGGGATGAGAAATGAAATTAGAAATGAAAAAAAAAAGGAAAATGACAAATGAAAGATGGAAAGTAAAGAGAAAAAAAGAAAGCAAGTTGAAAGTTGAAAGTAAGAGGAAAGAGAAACAGCCCAGCAAGTTAGGAGAAACTCAACTAAATGGGATCTGCTACATAGATCCTTGCCCTCCAAAAGGCTCTATCCGAGGTCATACTTTGTACGAGACCTAAACCATACATGTCCTTCCTTACAATTTCTCCTATGGTCATTTTAGGTCTGCCCCTTGCCCTTATAGCTCCTTCAATCAGGATCATCACTCCTCCTTACTGGGGTGTTCCTTGGCCTCCATTGAACATGACCATACCACCTCAAACAACTCTCACGAAGCTTGTCATTGATCGGGGCAACTCCCAATTCAGCTCTAATACGCTCATTCCTTACTCTCATCTCTGCTACACAGTTCCTCAATATGACACTTCTTAACTGCCCATCATTCTGTCCCATACATCATAGCCGGTCGTACAACAGTCCTATAGAACTTTCCTTTCAGCTTGAATGGGATACATTAGACGTAAAACTAATATCACAAAACCAACCAACATAAAACTTCGTCATGTTATGCATTCAATATTTTAGATAAAAGAAGCCTGGAACATCCACACTCTTCTTCTGCCAAAGCTAATTGGAGGCAAGGATGAATCTTGTATCCATTATCCAAAACAGAAATTTTTGTTCCTTTAACTTGTCCAAGTAGACTATACATGAGAAGATAAGTAGATAACTTCATTGGTCTTTGCTGGTTACCTTACCATATCCTTCTTTTTCTTCATTGAGTATGTCCAAAACAGAAATTTTTGTTCCTTTAACTTGTCCAAGTAGACTATACATGAGAAGATAAGTAGATAACTTCATTGGTCTTTGCTGGTTACCTTACCATATCCTTCTTTTTCTTTATTGAGTATGTGGACAACAAATAATCAAAAAACATAGCAATGCAAAAAGGGGGACATTCAAACAGGGATTTTTCTTAATAATTTTATCTTAAAATTACAAAAATCACAGATTTGGTCTTAAACCAAGTTTCATAGGAATTCCTTCTGAAGCAGCCTGAACCTGAGTTACTAACTCGGAGAATACTAAATTTAAATCTGATTTATGAGTAAAATTGCCATAAAATATTCTATCTGGAACTCAGGTTAAGTACTTCCTGCCAAGGAATCCAAGCTCAACAAAAGACTAATATTTGAATCCAAGCTTAATTCAGTGGACATTATTGCTATAGCACCTTGCAAGAGTGGATGCTTTGACTGCCTTTAAGGAGCATGCCACATGCCTTTGCTACAAATTAAGCAATTAAATTTATTTATAGCAATTTTAAAGTGAACAAAAATCCTTTGCCACTTATGTTCCCACAAAATTGTTGCGGTTAAGATGGAAACTCCCTTCAAAAGAAGCATGCTCTCTTCACAGTGCATTAATGCAAATACAAATCCAAGAGAGATTTTAACGTATAGTCAGCATTAACTTCCTCAACTGAATAGCATGCCTGCACATTGCAATAAAAGTTGGGAAAGTGATTCAAGCTTAGAGCTCTACAATGAGGATCCCTAAGTATTTAATGAAGGTCATGCAACCATCCTTCAGATTGAATTTACTATGAACTTGATATCATACTACTTGCTTACAGTCTCCTACATGAAGGGGAGATCTTCAAGATTCATCATATTAAATGTGCAGGTAGTAAAAGTAAGATACATTCCATTCCAAAGAAACCAGAAGGAAATAAAATGCTGACATACAGGCATAGCAGTATGAACATACATCATGAAGACCAAGAGGGAGACAGTCTACTTCATTATAGTCAAAGAACAAAAATTTACTCGAAACTCTTTTGAGGAAGGTTGGATCATTGTCACAATACAAGACTCCACTCCATGACTGTGAATGACAGCGCCAGCATTCCGCATCTCATAAGCCTGAGAAGGGAGGAAAATGGTTGTTCACAACTGACTACTTATGGAAAAATCCAAAAGAAATTAAAAAATTAACCTATCATAGTTGTAGTCAATGAATTTCACCCCAGAAAAAAAAATGCAGGAACTTCATAGAGGAAAATGTATGGCTAACAAATTAGAACTGGAACCTCTGAAACCCTCTGAAACGAGATAAATTTCATATGCATCTATTATAGATGAAAAATCAAATTTGAGGGGGTCCAACTAAGATCATTCTTCCAGACCAAAGGAGGTATAATGCATGAATAAATATTAGTTATTTCATGCTAGAGTTTAGATACTGTGGTATAGAATGATAAACAAAAAAAAACAACGGATGCAGCTCTATGTCTGACAATTAACCAAAAAACAGAGAATTCTGCATTACATGAATCGATGAAATTTCTGCAGATGATGCTGTATCAATTCTCAGCCACAACCATACATCTCCAGGGTCATGCAAATCTTATTCTAAATAATTCAGGCATTAAATAGTTCAACTTCTATTGTTAAAAATCAGAGAATTCAGATGTGCAATCAAACATTTTGTAATCACCTCAGAGCATAACTAAACTCCCAGAATGTATCTCTGATTATTTTGTTTCTTTTCTAACAAACAGATTTATTTTTCTGAAATTTATTTCTTTAAGAAGGTATATCTCTAGTATAGTAAAACAACATATGGTCCCAATGATCAGGACATAAGCCATTTGATGGCTACATAATAGAACAAGAATCCAAATAAGAGTTCTGTATATTGGTAACTCCAACCATATCCGAAAACCCCAGCTGAAGATCATGAGATTTCATTGACAATGTGTTGTCTCTAACCAATTATAAGGATAATCGCTCAATTGTATTCATAGTGAAATGTAGTTGAACCCAACATCCTATTATCAGTCTGAAATAACAGACAACACAGCATGTGCTTAAATGGAAATTCTATAAAACGCAGTACCAAACCAATGGAATCCGCACTTTTAATATAATCACAAGAAGATTTCGTATGCAACAGTAGTTTTAACCCAGCCAAAACGGATAAAAAACAAAAGAAGACTATTGTAGATACCTTCATGAAGAGGGGAGCACAGTCGGTACACTTAGGAGGCTTATGGGGATAAGGCTTGGGAGAAGGAGCGCACAGAATTGACCCAGTTGAAGAAAGCAAATACATGTCCTCAGGAAGCATCCTTTCCTTCTGAACACCTAAACGCAATGAAACAAACAGAGTAAACGGAACAGAACCACCCAGATACATAAACAAGAGAGGAAGGTGGGGGGAAAGGGTATACCAGAAGGGGACATGACAATGAGCTGCTGTGACTTGGGAATGGAATCATCGTGGACCTTCATGGTGATGCTGCCACCTGTTCCGGACACCCATCCTTGTGTATAGAAATGCCGGCAAAGCTCCGCAACCCCTTCCCTAGTCTCTCTGACGTGTTTGCTTTCCAGGTATGCCTGACAGACGCCGTTCGCTACACTTACCGCTGCTGCTGCTGCTGTCGCCATTTTATAGGTTGTGTAGTTTGCAGCAGCAGAAGAGGGAAGATGTACTTAGATATATGGAAGTTGAGAGAGAGATGATATCGGAAAGGTTCGCGTGCGCAGGAGAGATTAGATTGGTAATGAAAGGTTATTATTAATTGTCTATTCCATCCATGATTATTGATCCACCATCTCTGTCTCTCTCGAGATCTATCATCCTTTCGCCAGTTGCAGGAATTTTTTTTTATCCGATGTAGAGAATAATCGGAACTGGGAGCGATTGGCCAGTGGCTACTGAAGGAGTGAGGGCTTTTATTTATATTTTGTTGGAGAAATTCTAGAGGGATAATGGTATGTCATTTCATTTGAGGAGGAACAAAGAGAAAGAGACAGGTGATAACGTACCCTCTTTGCGGCTTAAAAAAATCTTATAAAATTAGGAAAATGTTGTCTGTGGGGTTTGGGAGAGAGGGAGTGCAGGCGCAGGGTATACGCCCCATGGTTTTTGTACGCGGAATCGGAATGGGTATCGGTCAACTTGGAAACCGAAACAATATTGGATTAATATCGACACGGATCAGCCGTATGGGATAAAATTTTCCCCTGATTCTCCTTTAAAAATGGGTTTTTGAACATTTTATCCCTTGTCTGTATCATGTCATCGATATGATATCGGCATGGTATTGGGATCGATTACATGCAAAACTAGTATGAATCGCATGTGTATCGGGCAATACGATACTGATCCCTTGAGCCATGACTGCCCCATCCCCCATCAAAGTGGATAATGGCCACTCTGTTGATGTCGTCGTGCATTCTTGATTCTCCCATTGGTCCATGCTTACACAAAAGCCACACTTCTCCCGTAGAAAACTATTGAGCAAAAATCTTATTTGAAATCGAAAATTCCATCCAAACCCATGCCTTTATGTATACTCTCATTGGCCCCCACGCTGGTATAGAAGCTATATTTCTCTTACCTTTTTTTTTTTGGCTTTTCCTGTGTGGAAATGCTTAATCCTCCAATTTATTCTTTATGGGTTTGTTTAGATGGACCAACTATACATATGGGTTGGGTTTAGGGTTTCTAAACATGGAATCGGGATCGCTGGATCGAGTAGGTCTCAAGAACCCTAGAATTATCACTCAAATTGAAAATCAACAACTCTTGAAATTTCTCAGTAAGAATCGATCATGTCAAATTGATCAGAATCAGATTCAGTCCCAATTGATTCGATTGATTCAATTTCGAATGGAAAGATAATGCTACTTGATTGCATGCGGCATGTGGCCCGTGTACCTAGACATAGGGTTGTGTAAAATGATTGTTGTGCCCTCAAGTTTTTTCACCTTTCCATGGTGGCACAGAGTCATTTTGCACAGCTTTATGTCTGGGCACAGGTCCGTGCATCGTATACATTCAGGTAGCATTCTTTCTCCCAATAAAGATTTGACAGTTACTTGTTTTTTTATGAGAGATTTGTTAGTTATTTACCTGTAACTCTACAAGAAGCATGAGCCCTCCTAATAAGCTTGTCACAACGGTCATTGAGTGGGTAAAAAAGAATTGACTGAACAAGAATTTTTATCTTCTCAAGTGTGGTGCAGTGCCTAGTGCACCACACTTGAGCATCCGACGGTGGCCATGAGACTGAGAGGATGAAGTTTAAAGGTGCACCATCAAATGCACAAGTGAGGTGCACTGGGCAATCGAAATGATCTTTGTCAAGTGTTGTATATTACTGTTTGTTTATGTGAAAAGTGAAAAAAATATTATAAAATAGGATTTTTTAATTGTTTAATTAATTTAAAATACCAAAAAAAATAGGAAAAAACTGGAATAAAAAATAACATAAAGGAAAATTTTCATGTAAATATCATTTGAACGTAAAATTTTACAATAATAGAAGTCTTTTGATGAATAGGCAATTGATGGTCAAATTTAGACTTAACATAACCTGAAATTGGAAAACTCAAAAACTAAATGGTATCACCTAAAGGAAAAATAAGATATTATTTAAAATAAATGGGTCTCTCAATTTTGTAAGAAAGTGTCTAAATTGACAAAAGTTGGAAATTCTATAAACAAATAGAATATGTAAATTTTGTTCAATGGTTTCATTTTTTTATTTAAAAGAGTTATCCATTTTTATGCAATTTTGTAATAGCGATTTTTCTTCATCTTTGGAATGACTTGTGTTTCATACAGACATTCAAGATCAACTATAGGATTTACATAGAGTAGAGTTTGGCATAACTCTTAACAAGTGGATAACCTAAGATTCATTAGTGAACCACTATTTTAATGATGGTGCTCTTCCCATTTTTAATAGGCAAGCAACCCTCCCACTTATTCTCTATCACTTCGCCTTATTTAAGGGGAATGTCTGAATGACACCTTTTAATTGTCCATTATCTTATTCCTAAAAGTTATTTAAGATACAATATTTAAAAGAGTTTTCAAAAATACTTTGAAAGTGATATATTATTATGTTATTATTAAAAAATATCATTGTCATGCATAATGTGTGTAGAAAGACTTGCTTGGTGGTTCTAGTGCTAGCCATTGTACTTAGTTGAGAGCCATTTTTGGTGTTCTCATCAGTACATTTTTATCCCTTTGCTTAACCACGTTGAAGCCACATCCAACTTATTAGTGATAGAAATCAAGAACGAGAAGGGCAGTGGAGGACCAAACCCACATATGTGGTAAAATACGGGGATGACTTGTGGCTAGGGGTGAAAGGCCAACCAAGATCAGATAAAGCTGGTTTTCCGCAGAATCAATTGTAATAGAGGGTATGATGTCGATGGCCCGAGGTAGAGCACTCAATGGGCGAAGGTGGCCCCCATTTTGCTTTACCAATCTGAGGAAATTCGACTATACATGTGACATGACATTATTATTTTCATTGGAAAAAAAAAATCTATATCATACTAAAAGTAAAAAATAATAAAATTACCAATTTTGACACCTTGAGAGGTATCAATAAGAGAATCCCTTATTTAAAAGTTCACCTAACTCTCCTACTCTCATATTCATTCAATGTAGGATTGAATGGTAGAAAAAGATTAATCAAATTTTTATTCTCTCTCATCCTCTGTCCCTCTCTCTCTCTCTCTCTCTTTCTCCCTCTTTCAGTTTTTTTATTCTCACTCTCTCTAGATCTCCACCATCCTCGTCCCTTTCGTCCCTTTCTATCTTCCTTCTTTCCATTCTTATTCTCTCTCCATTGTACTATTCTTATTTTCTCTCTCTCCATCCTCCTCTTATATATTCGATGTGGGATTGTAAATGTGAGTATGGCCCAGCTTTTGTTTTACTGAATGTATTGTCATTTTTTTCGTCCTATATTTTTTAAATTTGAACGTTTAAAATTCTTATATATTTGAATTTTGGTTTTTTGACAAATGCCCCTTGAAAATATCTATTTATCCAAATGCCTTTCTATAACTTTTCTAATTGCAAGTTTTCTCCTACTTTCAAAACATTATAGTACTTTGGTTTCTACCGTTAATTTGTGACGTTAGATGTTAGTTTTAAGGAATCTAATGATCAGAATACCCTTCTAATAATAACCCACCAAAATTAAAAAATAAAATAACAAAAATGTCCTGAAAATTTTTTCCCCAAATTGATTGAGATTTGAACCTATCTGGAAAGCAAGAAAGGAATTTCTATCTTAAACAGAAGCATCTTAACTCTTACATTTTGAAATTGCTGTTGATGATTTCGCATCGAACCCAATAATCAAGGTAAGCATGGGAACGAAGATCCCACCCCCACCAACACCTCCAACACTCCCAAACGCTGCTCCAAAGAATCCGATTAGTGAACCCACAACGATTTCCCATCCAAATTTCATATCCTGTCAATAAAATCAGCTTCTTCCAAAGTTAGAGCATGAAAATCGAGAATGCCAATTCTTCTTTATTTTTGTATCAATTAAATAACACATAAAGCAATTCAACGAACATTAAATGTCATAAGAACGGATTCCTAAAGAGAAATACCAGAGATTTAAGGACTTACAGGCCAGACATGTTGGTAATCTAATTCATTCGAATGCCACGATAACGGAAATACCGGAGATTTGAAGGATCTCTTCATGTCCTTTGTACCTTGAACCCTGAAATTTCAGGCTCCGATCTGCCGAAACAAACACAGAAGCCATAAGAAAGTCCAAACCCATAAGCCATGATTTATCATTATCAAGTCTGCAGATCTCTTGCTTTCCAGATGGGTTCAAACCCTAACCAATATGGAGAAAATTTTTTCAGTTTCAACCTTAATCGATTTGGGGAAGATGAGGGCGTTTTGGTCATTTTATTGATTCGTTCCGCTAAAACTCGGAATTGATCCAATTGTATTACTAAATAGGATGGTTATAGACTTATAAGAGTTGGTTTTGGGACCGATTATTAAATGAGATGAGATGGTTCTGGGATGGTTTCCCAATGGGTCCAGAGCCAAAAGCCCAATAATGAAACCAATTAGAACAGAAACCACTAAACCTGTTTAACATGTCTAAATTACTTATTTAGGATTATTTAATACTTAATAGTTTCTTTTTTTTAGTAATAGTACTTAATAGTTATAACTTGTATAAGAGTTATATTGTAATCACAAAGAAAAACTAAGGGTTATCAATTATTTTGGGTTTTTTTGAGTTATATTCTTAAGAATTGATGTTTGAATATTTTATGCTTAAGGATATATTCAATTATTTGTATTCTTGGGAAATTTATTTATGGGATAATGGTCATCCGGTCATATGCAAGGAATGGACACTGCACCTAGACACAACTGGGCATGAAATGATCGCCCAGCCCCCGCCATGGCAGCTGGAATTTCTACCTTTTTATCAGGGTTGACGGTCATTGCACGCCCAATTGTGTCTACGCCTTGCACACAAATGGTTAGCATTCTTTATCCATTTATTTATATACTTAGGAATTTTGTACATATTTGATTATAGAAAAAAGAACTCTGTCCGAGATTGTGGCCTACGCTAGCATTCCCAATGATTCTCTCTCCTTCTCATATGAAAAGAAATATTTACCCCCTTATTTTGAGGATGTGAGAGATAGACACATGGGACAATGGGAGTGCTATAGAATAGGCCACTCACTGACAGAAAGACTACTTTCCTTTGATTATTCAAGACTTTAGTGCTTAGAACTGTTAAAGAGGTGGAACAAACTGTCCCAAGCAATGTAGGCCGTTGAATATGCACTACACATCATGTCGCATTACAAAGGACTCAAATCCTCCCAATTATCCAGACCTGTCCCGTTTGACATCCTTAAAAGTGATCCTAATCAAATTCATTCGTTCATTCATATCTTAATTTTGTATGAGAAATTTTTTTTTAAGAAAGCATATGAAAATTGTCACATCCATTGACATGTGAAACACGTGTCCAACCCTACCAGTTATTACATTGTCTCCCATCTAAGTTGATTGAAGTGTACCCAATTACCTAATCGCTTTAAGCACAACTCCATTGATTAGAGATTTGTGAATTACACACTCAACTTTTTATTTCTGAGCTGGTTATCGACTACTTATCGCCCTACCGCCGGTCCGTTCCAAATTAGAGACAAAGCAAAGGAGAAAGAAAAATGCCCAAGTATAAATGAACCAGTCCAAGAGTTGGCCCGGTTTGGACTTTTGACCGGACCGTCGGTAGAGCGAAAACCAGCTCAGAAAGAAAAAGTTGGTGGGCAAGTGAAGTTAATTTTCTTTGACTGAAGAATGGAGATAGACCAGAACCCTAGTTTTCAGGAGCCCTGTCTTCCTCATGGCTCACGCTTGTGATCGACTCTCTCAAGTCTGAACGCAGATAATAATAAAGCAGAAGAGGAACTGAAAAGATCGATCTCTCTACCTGTCATGTTTCTATATTTATATATATGGAACCATCCATCATATGACACGTGTTACATCTACATACACTCAAATTTTCCATTTATATCCACCATTTGATCTTTTCTCATTCTCTCCCCTTTTTTTTTTTGGAAAATTTTCAATTTCTTAAGCAACCTTCCACCATTAATTCACATCTACCATATTAATAAACTTGCACTATAGAATAAAAAAATTCTCAAATCTCCATTATAGAAAATGAATCAAAGCTATAAGTTTTACTAAAGGATATAACAGATTAAAACCTAAGAACCCCAATTCTAATGCTTCCTACTAAATTTAATTCATAGCTGAAAACTCACAGAAGGCTACCAGATGCTAATAAACTCACAAAAATAGAAACCCATGTAACCAACTTAATTGAGACTGCTAATCCCGACGGTGCCGACGACTTCGACGGTGCTGGAGCTGGTGGAGGAGTTACAACCGGACTTGGAGCAGTAGATGTTGATGATGATGATGATGATGGCGATGGAGGTGTTGCAACATGAGGTGGAGAAGCCATGGGTGATGGTGTCAATATTGCTTTTGGTGGAGATGCCATGGGAGATGGTGTCATTGCCTTTGGTGGAGAAGCCCTGGGAGAAGGAGTCATTGCCTTAGGAGGAGAAGCCCTGGGAGAAGGTGACATACCCTTTGGAGGAGAGGCCATGGGAGAAGGTGTCATAGACTTTGGAGGTGAAGCCATGGGAGAAGGTGACATACCCTTTGGAGGAGAAGCCATGGGAGAAGGTGACATACCCTTTGGAGGAGAAGCCATGGGAGAGGGTGACATACCCTTTGGAGGAGAAGCCATGGGAGAGGGTGACCATGCCTTTGGAGGAGAAGCCATGGGAGAGGGTGACATACCCTTTGGAGGTGAAGCCATGGGAGAAGGTGTCATAGACTTTGGAGGTGAAGCCATGGGAAAAGGTAACATACCCTTTGGAGGAGAAGCCATGGGAGAGGGTGACCATGCTTTTGGAGGAGAAGCCTTGGGAGAGGGTGACATACCCTTTGGAGGTGAAGCCATGGGAGAAGGTGACATACCCTTTGGAGGTGAAGCCATGGGAGAAGGTGACATACCCTTAGGAGGTGAAGCCATAGGAGAAGGTGACATACCCTTAGGAGGTGAAGCCATAGGAGAAGGTAACATACCCTTAGGAGGTGAAGCCATTGGAGAAGGAGACCCTGAAGGTGCAGGAACCTTAGGTGGAGGAGAAAGTATAGGGCGATGTCTCACAGACAAAACAAGGGTGATCAACTTCTGACCTTTCTCACAGTTATCATGATTTCCACTAATGAAGTAAAAAGGACCAGATCGATCAAACGTGAACTTCGAATCACCATCGTCCATCTTCATCATAGGCTTCGCTGTATTACAACTATCATAGTCCTCTTTATTCACAACCAACACAGAATCCAATCCCTTCTTATACTTAAACACTATAAACACAACACCACAAAACAAACAAATAAATCATAAATAGAAATTAAAACAAACAAAGAATTTACAGAGAGAAACCAGAGAGATTGATTACCAAGAGTATCATTAATTTGAAATCTATTTCGTTCTGCCCAGTTATTGTAATTCTCAGAAGGGTTCACAACCCATCCATCTCTTCCTCCAACATAAAAATTATAAGCTTGTGAAGAACAAATAAAACCCATTAAAATGGCAACAAGAAAACTACTGAGTCTCTTCAACTCCATAAGTACAGAGAATAATAAGCAACAGAAAACCCAGAAAACTAACTGAGACTCTCACACACTAAGGCTAGCTTTATAAGCAAGAAATACAGACAGAAAGCTTGAAGAATAGAGAGAAAAGGAATATAAGAATAGAAAGGAAAGATTGGAGAGGAAAATAGAGAAAGTTTAAAGAGATACAGAAGGTGACAGAATCAAATCGTGGTTGGGTTTGACATATATAGCGAGATCCGCTAATGATGTTACCGTTGCAAATTAAGGAAGTTTATTGAATCATTTCCTTCTCTATCGGTACGTGTAATAACTTTAGCTGCGATTTATAGGGATTTTTATTCTCTGTTTATAATTAGCAATTTGCACGTGGCAGTTTCTCAGTGAACCAACGGTAATATATATTTTAATGCACTCAACGTTACATGTACGTTCCTATCTTCATATCCAACCGTTGGATCTCTGGGTGGGCCCGATCACTAATAGTTAAAGAAATATACAACAGTCTCATTTCAACCTAGTTTCTCTTAATCCATGGTGAAAAGAGAATCTCTTCATCCATGGGCTCTGATTAGACTGGAGAAAGGTATTTTGGACTTTCACTAATAACAGGTGAGAGTTAATGATAATAGTATAATACTCACTCTTTCCTCCAATCACCATCGCAGAATAGATTCTTTCTTTCACTTAAATCCATTCTAATTCACCTCTTTTAGTATTTATGCATTTTTTTTATGAGTATTTAGGGGAAAGAACGCTACTTGGTTGATTGTATGTGGTGGGCGACTCTTGCACTTAGATGGGGCCATGTAAAATGATCGTTGCAGTCCCATTGAAAGGCAAAAATCCTTGAGAGCACGATGATCATTTCGTGAGGCTCTGTGTCTAGGCACAGGAGCCACGCACTGCACACAACCAGATAGCATCACTCATGTTATGATCTTCTACATCCTAGGTCTTCCTGTTCTGTCATCTAACTCATGTTCTTCATGTAATATTCAGATCGAATGACTCTATGAAATTACGTTTATATATTTCCACTTATAACAGGTAATGTAGGAGACATTTCTATTTTTACCCCTTGAAGAATCTTTAGAATTATTGTTTAGCTTTCAATTCGCCTCTGGCCATCAAATCTCTTTCCCTAATAAGTATTTGGGAAAAAGATCTCTATCCGGGAGTGTGGCCTATGCCAGCACTCCCATGAGTCTATCTCTCCCCTCCCCATGTGAAAAGACACCTCTACCCCTTTATTTTAAGGAAGAGAGAGATAGACACATGAGAGTGCTGGCATAGACCACACTCCCGAACAGAAAACTGCTTCCCCAAGTATTTATATATGTATGTATATTTAGCAGGTTTTGATATTGCTTATACCTTTCTCATAACTTTTCTCATAACTTTTCTCATATAAGAAACTTTGATAAAAGCTATGCTAAATTGCTAACAACAAAATTACATTGAATGTGGTTTTTCAGTTTTTGCCTGTAATTTTCGCTAATTGTGAAGTTCTAAAATAGAAATTTTTAACCCCACCCCCGAAAAAAAAGAGTCTAAGATGGGATCCACACTGTCATGCACGTGTCAAATTGGCATTCCAACTTGACTAATTTAAGCTTGATTAGGAAATAACACTCATTTAAGGCTGTAATAATAAATTGGTTAGATTGTAATAGAAGGTATATAGAAATTGGTTTCTTTTCTTTCTTCTTTTTTCTCTTGTTTTTGGTAGCAAATTTATGTGTAAATCACATTTTGAAACGATCAAGTTTTTCACAACTTTTACCAAAAAAACGTTTAGCAAAAGGTTTCGTACACGATCGTGCATGGTGCACGATCATGTCATCTATCGTTGGTAGGAATTAAAAACCATGTACTGTACACGGTCATGCCCATCCAATGGTTGAAAGCACAACCGTGTATCATACACGGCCATGTACAAAAACCTCCCCCCAAAAAGTTTTTCATAACTTTCTTTCCAAAAGTAGAAATTTTTTTCATAATTTCATATGCCTCTCCTACTTTATACCCCCCAAAAACAGAAAAAATTAATAAACAAGATTTCTCCCTTGCTTTTTCAGGAGATTTCATATCATGCCAATCTTGAGAAGTAAAAGCTGAAGCGCATTAATTAGGCATACAATTTGAAATTGCCCTTCCTCATACATAATTGACTTTGTCATTATCTCTACATTCTACAAAGAGTGGCAAAGGTGATTTTTTTGTTGATCAATAAAGAGTTTTTCACTAATTTCCACTACCAGGAAACTCATGCTAATGTGAATTCTAGTTCATTTTTAAGGAATTCAATAATGTGGTCGATATCTTTGCTAGGAAGGCCTTGTCAATGACACTTGTACGACAGTATGACTAATATCTACTCCGTGGTTAGTGGATCGATCTTTGTGATCCAACTTCCATGTGTACTCAAGTCAATGAATAAATTATCCTTTACCCCCAAAAAAACATGTGAACCCAAATTTTCAGAAATCTATCCTCTTTGTTTAGACACCAAAAAATAAATAAATAAATAAATAAAAAAAGGGAGTTTTATCCTTAAATGATTATAAGAAAGTTTTTAATTCACCCATATAAAGAGAAAAGAGATTCATTATTCCCCCCCCCCCCCATTGTATAAGTCTGTCATGCCCTTAGAGGCCCATCCAACTGCAATAAAGACAGGAAATCTTTTCATCACAAGAGAACAAATAAATCAGTCTAATTAGATTATGGGCAAGAGATCTCTACTTGGTCGCAAGGTCTCTACACAAGCATTTTTGGCCAATGGGTGAGCACGCCTAGGTATCTATCCAGGGGACAGAGGCGTCATCTCACAGTGCCCGGCCTGTGAGAGGGTTAAGAAAAATATCTCTCCATACATTTTGTATTTTAGGTATATTATTCCACCTAAGGACAACCAAGCCATTTTAACCATGAGATAGTTAGGTTTTGATCTAGATCAACCATGTATTAATAATAATGTCTGGTCCATCTCAATCTTTGGCTCGTTATAATGTTTTTTCATTGGTCCAATTGTTTTCAAAGTTGTAACCCTTTAAATTAACGTTTTTTCAAATCTCTATTTCTCTACATGTAGATACGTCTTTTAACATGATTTTACAATATGATTAGAGGATAATATGGACAATAGATTCACAAAGAGTTGTTGCTAGTTGAACAGCCATGTGATAGAAAGCAATGGACAAAGCCTATATGCATGGCTGTAAAGTTTAATTAACATTGAGGCTATGAATTTTAGTGGCTGATCTTAATTTGGTAAACCAGGATATTATCCAATAAAGGAGGACAAAATTTTCCTTGACCGCGCGCGGTGAAGGAAAATCCACCATCTTAGGGTCCTAAATGTCCGCCCTCTATTTATAAATGGTTAACATTACCCCTTTTGTTGCGCGATACCACATGCACACTCATCAACCACCTCGATGAATGGATGCCCCCATTGACCATGACTGAAGGAAATCTCGATCCAAGAAAGAAAAACTTAAATAAGAAAAAAAAGTTATCTACTTGACCCCAAGAAAGAAGGTTTATAACTTTTTTGTTGTTGGGGTGAAGGCAGATTTTGATTGAGGATGTAGCAATCCTTAACCATTGCACTAGATGGTAATTAAATGGCCTACTCATAATAAAATTTGATCTAACTGATTATAATTGGATTAGATAGGATGTCCTAGGGATTAGCCGTATCAAATTTTTATCTCATCTCAACCAAAATTGCTTTCTCAATTATTTTTAAAAGCTTCATATGAGAATGAGAATAAAATGGATATGTGCAGGTAGACACCTTTTGGGATTGGTGTGTGGTTTGTGTGATTAAGCTGTGTGTTGTGTATATAAACCATTCCACGGTCCTAAAAGTCGGTTAACCTTTTAGGATTGATGTATGGTTTGTGTGATTACACTTTTATCAAAAAAAAAAAAGAGTTGTCATGCTAATTCAAAATGATCATATTTTTTATATCACTAAGAATGTGATTGATGACATTATATCACCTCCACAAACTATTACAATTGAAAAATTGCTGATATGGTTATGATAATAGAGATCCTAGGCTTAGTTTTATTATAATCAAGTTGATATTTTTTATTTTTTATTTTTCTCTTAAAAAAATTAATTTTACTTCAAACAGAAATCTTTTAAGTTTTAGTTTAGGGCACAATTTTTTCATTCCACCCATGGAGGAATCACCCACACCACATCAGTCACGGTCGAAAAAACGATTTCATTTAGGCTCCATTTGTTTCGGCGTGAAATTTTACCTCAAAATTATCAATGCGAGACTCATAACTCTTTATAGGAAAGTATGGGAAGAAATCCCCAGATTGCCTACGTGGGGTTTTTTTTTTGGGGGGGGTTTCAGTTTATTAAGGAATATATGCCCATGTTCTTGTCACGGTAGAAATCTTTTTCCATTTAGTTTTATTGTTCCCTTTCTTATTTTTTTTGGGAAAGTATTGCTCTCTTTTCGTTGCAAGAGAAATGATGAAGGGGACTTGAAGGGATATTTTTATATTTCCTGTATAATATATTTTACTTTCCAAGGATATATTTGTGTTTCCATTACAATTAAATGCTTAAAAGTAAATTTTTTTTAGGGGAAAATATAGTGAACCGCTTTAACTATGGCTTATTTTCATGTACACCCCCTCATCTGTAAAACCTTTCAAATACACTCCCACATCTATTGAAAATAAATAAATTAGTCCATCAAACTAGCTAATTGCAGTTTAGTTTTAAACGTTAATACTCCCCAGCCATTTATTTTAGGAGCAAATTGCCAAAATTAAAAAGTTGAAGACAAAAATACCCTTTAGGGGTAAATACTAAATACCCCTAAAGTTGGGCACATCTCTCTTGTACCGACCCCATCCCACCTCTATTAATTTACTTCACCACCCCCATCACTCCCTCAATCCCTTGTACAGCTCACATCTCCCAACACTTCAAATGATAGGGGTATTTTGTATGAAACATATAAGAATGGATTAAGGACAACATATAAGAATTAACAACATTTGTAAACAATCAATGCTATTATACACACAAAGACGAAAAAGAAAGAAAGGAAAATTTAATGGAAGAAGACCCACCAATGACAATAAACTAACCGTATGGACTACTGGATTTGTTTATTACTGCCCATGCAGCCATGTTGCCCACTTTGATACGCTGAGTTAACTCGGTGTGCATGCAGCCATGTTATCCACTTTAGGAGTATTTAGTATTTACCCCTAAAGTTTACCCAAAAAAAAAGGTATTTACCCTTAAAGGGTATTTTCATCTTCAAATTTTTAATTTGGACAATTGGTCCTAAATCGTAGTTTGTTTGATGGACTAACTTACTTACTTTCAATAAATGAGGAGGTGTATGTGAAAAATTTTAAAGATGAGGAGGTGTACATAAAAGCAGGCCATAGTTGACAGGGTATCTCTATATTTTTCCCTTTTTGTTAAAACATATATTTTTTTTTTTGGTAAGAAGTTAAAACATATTTCACATCTAGGAGAGGATTTGGCATAACCACTTACTATACGCTGAAAACATGAACCAATGGGAGCACGGAACACACAGGGACCAGGTGACATGCCTAGACTTTTCCAATTCACTTGTCAAGAAAATATATGCATATTAAATCTAACCAAACGGGGTCTTTAAGGAAGACCCAATGTTTCCTAGGCTGCCCATGGGATATGTGTGCGTCGGCAACACACGCTTTTGGGGGCAGCTCTAATTTATGATGTTGTGCAGTGACATATGGAGAACGTGACCGTCAATGGGCTTTTGAAGGAACATAAGCACAAGTCGGCAAAGAGCCCAAATTGCGTGGCTTCTTTTCATTGGCCCCACCCTTATCCAAAGGTCATGTCTGTTATGTCATGTCCTGTCTTCTAAGCCCTACGCAGGAGGCCCGAGGCTACTGTTTTCCTCACCATCTCCATAATAATTACAAACCATATAAGTTGTTTTTTTTGTTTCCTTTTTTCATGTGTGAAGAAATTTTTTTTCCTGGTAAAAAATTTAAGGATTTTACCATCCCATGTCTCTCCTATCTAAAGTCTAAATCAAAGTTAGCAAATTGGAACCCAAAAAAATGGAAATAGATGGTACGGGTTTTAAATGATCTAAAACTCTGAATAGTACTGATCATAAAACAGATAGGTTAGGCTTTTCAACCCATGGGCTGGGCTTTTCATCCCGCAGGTTAAGCCAGGGCTGAGATTTCTAAGCCTAGATTTGGTCTTGGGCTGTTTTAGTGGGGTGTTGTTCTCTATGCCACAGAACAGTCTATGCCCAGGCACATGGGGGTGGGTGCAATGACCACTCTGTCCCCTTGCACAGGTTGCCCATGTGCGTGGGCGTAGGCTGGGCTGCGGCACAGAGAACATTCTCCCATATATATATATATATATATATATATATATAAAGATGTATTCAAGATGCATCAAGGTAAGGGCCATGGATTAACTAACATAATTTACATTTAATATTCATCATTAATTTAATATATTAAATTATAAACATTACCTTTAAATCATTTTTTATTTTATATAAAAATAATGTAAAGTTGAGAAAACAAACAGGGCTAAGCCCAACAAGGCTGAGCCTAGGCTGAATTATCATAGCCCGACTGGTATGGGTTTTCAATACCCGGCCCAACCCAGCCCTTTGCACCCCTAATTGAAGCATTGCTATTATAGAACAATTATCACATACATATTTGTGCCTACCATGTTTCTTTGAGGCACTACCTAGATAAGGTTTTCTTCACTATCTAAGTCAATATCACATTCTCAGGCGATTAAAACAACTACTTTTATCATCCCAGAATGCGAAGTCGACTTAAAATGCATACCAAACACTACCTTAATATTTGACTGTCCCAATATCCCTTTAGCCTAACAATAGTGTTTACTCATATTAACCCAAGGGCACTTAGTGGTTGGATCATATAAAACCTTGGGAAATGGTTTGTCAACCTTCTACAAAATAGTTTAACTGAATCCAAGGAGAAAGAGAGTCCAGCTCACGTTCACTTACGTGAGCATACGAGAACGGCTCACAGCCGTCAAGATGGAATCCACCCCATGTGGGTCCCACGGGGTGGATTCCATCTTGACGGCTGTGAGCCGTTCTTGTATGTTCACGTACGTGAATGTGAGCCCAACTCCTTCTATACCATAGTGGGCTATGTTTGGTTGGGCTATGGATTTAGCCTGAACAAATTGGCTCGAGATAGGCCTGAAAATATTGTTTTACGGCCGGGCTGGATCGGCATCAGTCCATCCCAATGGTCCACCCCAGCCTGAGCCTGAACTATATATAGGGCTAGATCCATATATAGTTTAATCAATTTGGGCCTCTGTTGGGCCTATTTTTTCAAGCCCGACATCGACCTGCTCAATAAACTCAAGCTAGCTTGGGTCTTTCTTGGATTTAAAAAGCTTGTCAAGTAAAGCCCAAGCCCATGCTTGGACAAAAAATTTTAAGTCCAAGACCAGAAACAAGTGCCCAAGACTGGGTCACAACGGGTTTTTCTTTCAAGTCTATAAGCCCGGCCCATTATAACCCTCTTGAAGATTGAAATGGGCCCACAAACTTGAAGCGGTAGGAAAAGCCCAGCTTAAGTTCTCAAGCTCTGGTGCATTCAAGTAAGATCCCAGAGCCAGCATAATAAATTAGGAGATTAGTGTTGATTCTTGTTAAATTTTGGCTCAATCCTACCTGGCTGGATCTCGGGTTCAACTGGGGTTTGGATATCTGTTACCAAGATCGAGTTGGGCCGGGCTTAGACTGGGCATTTGAGACCTTGGGCTGGACCTAGGTTTTCAAAAACTTGGCATAGCCCACCTGATCCCCTATTACCACTATTAAAAGCAATGTTTTTGCTTATAAGTGAAGTGAAATATACTAATAATAATAATAATAATAATAATAATAATAAAAAAAGTAGTGTGCAATGAATAAAAATATAATAGAATTTTTTCCAAAATGGTGTCTGGTCAAAAGTAAGGTTTTAAGGAAAGTGATATAGGAAACAGATCCGGCTCCTCTCCAATGTGTTTGCCGCACAATGAGGCATCCGACGGTTGGGCTGGCTGGCACACATCCTGATGCACAAATTCCTCATTGTAGAGGAGCCTAACGCATAGGAAACTTGTAGTTTACAACCAATATAAAGACGGTAAGAGGTGAATGATTCACCATTTGGTTGCAAGGGGAATTAAAGGTAAGGGAAGGGAAATTTTCATACTTAAAAAAGGAATTTTTATAAACATTACCCCATGTGACACCATGTGACAATATCAATAACTCCAAATCATTCCATATTTGGTTATTAAATTCCACTTTACTTTGCATCCAATTCCCTTTGGTTTAAAATGTAAAATAAATTTTACATGTAAAATGTATATTTACTATATATGGTAAGAAATTGAAGTAGGTTATACAATCACATAGGATAATGATTACAAAAGTTTCTTTTTTAGGTTTGAAAATTTTTCCTTCCCTTCCCTTTAATTCCCCTTGCAATCAAACAGAGCCCATGGTATTTCAACAGAATTTCAAAAATGGCAATTTCAAGTAAAGTATTACCAAACCAAAAAGAAAAGAAAAAATTTTTATGGATTCCTATAATTTGCATTCCAACATAACACATTTTTTTTATGCATAAAAGATTAAAATTTAAACAAGAAAGTACATTATCATCAATATACATCCGAGCTTCTCTGTTCTAACCTTATTGGCTAGAGAGAGAGCAACTGAAGCATAAGAGCGAGATTGTTTAATAAATATTATAGAACCATAATTGTTCATAGCAAACTTACGATCTAGCAAAGAGGTATTGCACCGTAACACATTGAAAATTAATTTTTATAATAAATTTAGTAAAAATATAGAATCTTCATTTCAAAAATCAAAAGCTATTCTCTTCAACTATTGATTAGACTACTAAGAGTCTTGTCCTAAACCCTTAAAAAACTAACATAAGAGGAGACAATGGAACTAATCCACAAATTTCCATTATTTTCATTTGCTTCACAAATAGCCTCCAATATTCTTCCTTCATTACCAAAGAACACTTCCATAACTAATCCATTTCCATCGAGCTTCATGGCTTGAGAATGTGTGATATAAGGGTATCAATTTAGAACCGAAACCGAATACCAAAACTGAAACTAATCGTATAAAACTGTACCGGTACAATTTTGGTATGGAAAAATGGTATATTTCTGGGTACGTACGGTATTGGTTTCTATGATGAAACCGTTTGGTATGTACTGATATCATATCGAATCATCTATACTGATACCAAATACATATCAAATAAAGCTAAAATCATAAAATGCTAACAATGTGCCAAATTTTCTTTATTTTTTATAGGTAAAAATTCCACTTAACTATAGCACCAAGACTTCAACCCTAGACCTTTCCTTTCATCAATCCACACAGCAATTAGGACACCAAGACATTTATAAAATATAACATCTTAAACAAACCTCCTTAATGACTTGTTTACCCAAAAAAAACAAACAAACAAACCTCCTTAATGCACGTATGGGGTCTTGAACGTACCGAATCACCCTTCACCTACATCCTAATCGTTTTCTTTTTTCCTAGTTTCTCTATAATCACTACGTCTCTCTCTCTCCTCGATTTTCCCTTGTTTCTCTTTCACTCTGGTAATTAACTCGTTCATCATTTCAGCTTCAGATTTCCATTTTTCGAGCTCCATGTGATTTTGATCTTTATTTTTAATTCTGATGACATGGTTGTTCGAATTTAAGCCTTATTTTTAGCTCTCTCTCTCTCTCATACTAATTTTTTAGAGATGATTTTTTTCTTTGAAAAGCTTGTGGTTTGAGTGCCAAAAAGGACGAACAAAATGTTTTTGAAGAGAAAGGTAGCAGAGCCGCCTTGTGTCCAGGAGATGGACCTTAATGCTTTGTCTTGCCAACTTTTGTGTTGGAATGCTCGGAATGCTCTTCACTAGCAGCTATTTACCTCGTTTGGGATTTCTTCTTTATTTCTTAAATCTTCAGTTCCCAACTATCGCCTTTTCTTTACAATAACCATGGCAATCTGGCTTATAGCAAATATATACCGTGTTGTGTATCAAATTTATACTATTTTTATGTTGAATATATACTGTACCAAAATCATATTGAGTTGGTATGGTATCGGTATTAGAAATGCATATCACATTCATTACAGTATGTTACGGTATCTGGTATCTATATTCTGTACTATACCGACTAACACCCTTAGTATGATAGACAACATTTGTGGAGATGGCATGACATGTGGCCTTTCGACAAAACGGTTCACTGTCACCCAAAATTTTCTTCTTGCATTGCTTTTGATGTTAACTCGTTGTCCTGGGGGCTGGATGAAGACATCAGAAGTTTGGGACCTTGAAGCCAATGTCTCAGGATTCTACCTATACCTATATCCGTGACAAGGACAAATTTTCCATCACTACTTACAGTAACACCATTTGCGAAGTCAAGGCCTTGGAGTAACAGTGTACCTTCCTTATGCTCGGATCATATTTTATTAGTCTCCATGTCTTGTCACCACTAAGGATTATTGTCAAATGTTCACTAAGGCCCCGTTTGTTTGTCGGATAAAAAGGGGTGGAACACTTGTGAGGGTGGGGCCTACATGTGGGTTGGGTTGACAAGGAAAAGAAATAATAGAATATGCATTTTGTAGTGGGGTGGGATTTAGTGGGAAAGAGAGGAAATAGACATGGGGTGGGATTCCATGGGAAAGAAAAGAAATAGGAAGAGGAGAGAGATAGACTCAAAAGTAATTTTTCTATAAATAGTGCCAAAGTCCTATCAATTCACCAAAATTGGTAGGACTTTGAAAGTGAATTGGGTGGAAAAAAAAGGGGTGCCACCTCACTAGACAAGAATAAATGCATTTAATGAGCTTGTCTAGAAGTTTCCCACCCCATGTATCCAAACTCACACATTTTTGGTATTTTGTGGAGAAATAATATACTTTTCCCACCCCTTTTTGCCTATCCCATTTTTATCCGACAAACAAACGGGCCCTAAAAGAAAGCCACATAATTGTTTTAATATACTAATCCCTAATAATTGAAAGACTTACATAAAAAAATAAAAAAAAATTTCACATTGATTGTGAGTAGCCCAATGTAAAAGTTATAAACTCTCTCTTTAATGTCTAGGGTTTAATGATAAGTTCTACCTAAGGTTCAATAAGTGGTATCAAAATTAGGACGTGTAAATTTGGATGTACAATTATACCCAAATCCCAAATCTAAAATTCTCGTTGTTAAAAGTTATAATATCAAGGTTGACCAAGCTTCATCCATAAACGAAAAACCTATGTATATTCCACAAAAATCAATAATTCATAAAAGTAAAAAAGAAGAAATTACTACCTTCTATGGAACCTGATGCTGCAATCCCAGTATTGGGATCAATATCCAATCCATTAGTGAATATTAATGGAATTTTTTCAACACTTGAGACAAGTTGGGTGGCCTCTCCACCATTAGGTTCTACCACCAAAAGGCCAAAGGAAGAGTCCACTATATATAGCTCACAAGTGATATTGTTGAATTATAATCTTAATGGCCTTCCGCAATAAGCTTCTAAACTTGGGTTATTGGAATCATTACAACAACAACAACAACAACAACACAACCTTTTCCCAACTAATGGGGTCGGCTAAATGGATCCTCTCAAAACAAAGTAGGGAAAATAACCCTACTTATCTAATTTTATTTTTTTTAAAATTTTTTTGTGGAAGAGTATGTAAACAGAAAAAAATTGTAATTTCAACTTGATCAAATAAACATGTTTGTAGGAGATAGTAAAACTAAGTTGGACTGGTATGGGTTGGAATAGCAATACATCAACAAAAAGTAATAACCTTGAATTGCTTTGACGGAGATTTAGAATCATGAAACTTTTACACAATCTCTCTCTCTCTCTCTCTAAGTTGTAGCATATGGGTTTTATTTGTATCTTGAGGTGATAACAAATTGCATCCAACCATACCAAGGACTTTTCTACCTAAAGATTTTATTACAAATATTACAGCTCCTGCTCAATGTTCTCAATTATAGTTATAATAGTTTTGTCATGCTCACCCTCTCCTTTACTTCTATCACGATATTTTTCATCCTGCAGAATGAGAGCATAAGTTTTGCTCAGTGATGATAAGAGATCCATGGTCAGAATATTATAAATGAGTCATTTAATCACATGAGGAATTGGAAGACTCTTTCATTCTGTTTCAACTGTAGAACATCTTTCATAGCACCACAAGAGCACTTGGGTATTCTGGTTAAGGAATCCAACTCATCCTAACATCTTTTGACAGTTGTGTAATAGGATAATTAGGGAGTTGACCTTGAGTATGAATAAAAATATCATGGATAATGCAATAAATTTGAGCAACATTTTCTTGTGAGAATCACTCCTAAAGGTCGTCACATGCGTCTTTTGTAGAGTCAAAGTAGATGATGTTGGTGAGGTCCTTGTAAACAACATTCTAAATCCAAAAAAGGACCATTGTGTTGCAGTAGCTCCAAGAATGAAAGGTGTGATATGCTTCCTCTAGTTTAGAGATGGTGTCATTGATAAACCTAAGTTTCTTCTTAGCAGAGAGAGCTGTCATCATAGCTTTATTCCATAGATGATAGTTTTTGCTAGTCAATGGATGCGTAACAAGCAACATCTCTAGATTGTCAAAGTAACGGAAAAAAAATGCCGAACATATGTTAAATCCTTCTCCATGTGCAGCTTGAATAGCAACAATAAGAGATGTTGCAGGGTTGGTTTGGTTGATTGACATCACAGATGGTTAGACAAGAGAGAAAGCTTCTTTAATCATTGTTCAAGGAGATAATCAAACAAAGGGAGAGAGATGTCTCAGAATACCTCTAATACCATGATAGAACTCAACCAGTTTGATTTGAATTCATTGAATGAGAAAATAAATATAATTACATTGACAATGGAATCAGTAAGAAATCCTAAAGAATAATATATTGTTGCAATAAGATAAGAAAAGTAAACTCTATCAAGGCTCGAGATCAATATGGATAGAATCAAAGGAGAGGGTGAGCATTAGTGAGCTATCATAGTTGTAATTGAGCAAATTGAGCACAAGCTGCAATAGTTGTAATACTCCCCCTCAAATTGGTGTGTGTAAATAAAAAACACTCAACTTGTTTTGAAGATAGTGGAATTATTCCTTGCCGAGAGGTTTGTTGAATATGTCGGCACACTAATTTTCAGTGTGAAGGTAGTGAGTTTGGATGATCCCCGCTTGTAATCGTTCCTGAACAACGTGACAATCTAACTCAATATGCTTCGTACGATAATGAAAGATCGGGTTAGAGGTAAATGTAGAGTTGTTTGATTATTACAATAGAGATGAATAGATTGAAGGTGTGCAATACCTAAGTCTTCCTAAGTCTTGAACTTCACTTTTAAGCCAAATGAGCTCGTAAGTGGTGGTGGCCATGGCTCAGTATCCTGCCTCGATATAGGAGTGGGAGACGGTAGTTTATTTCTTTATATGCCAGGATATAGGATTATATCCAAGGAAGCTGGCCCAATCGAAATCCTAATAACTTGATAATTGAAATCATTGGAAGCCGTCAAAAGTATCCCTTATCCAAAACATAGTTTGAGGTAGCGAAGAATGCGAGTGACAGTATCCATGTGAGGTCGATGTGTGGATTGCATGAATTGACTAAGAACATTGACTGAAAAAGTAATCCTCGGTCTCGTGATGGTCAAGTATAGCAGTCATCCAACACGACATCGATAAGAACCAGGTTCAGAGAAACGGATTCCATCACCTGGGTTAAGCTTCAGGTTCACTCCATTGGGAAAGCTACAATTTTGGCCCCAAGAAGATAGACTTCAACCAAGATATCCAGTGTATACTTTCATTGAGAAATGAAGATGCATTTCTTGGAACGGACAACCTCTAAACCCAAAAATTATTTAAGAGATCCTTGATTTTAAATTTGCTATTCAAAAAATCTTTGATGGAGGCCATATGGGAAGGATCACTACTAATGATGATTGTGTCATCGACATAGACAAGGATGATAGTCAACCGTCCTTGTGCTTTAGAGTGAACAAGGAGTAGTCTGCCTGAGATTGTTGGAAGCTAGCTTGAAGGAGGGCAGTGGAAAACTTGAAAAACTAATTTTGAGAGGCTTGTTTCAAACCGTATAATGACTTTGTGAGTCAGCAAACAAGATGTTCCCCATACTCCTCCCTTACAGGAGAAGTCAAGTGGAAGTTGCATGTAAAACTCCTTTGTTAGGTTGCCTTGTAGGAAGGCATCATGAACATCGAGCTGGAATAATGGTCAATTTTTTACAGCAATGATGACAAACAAGGAACAAACGGTTACTAGTTTGGTCACATGTGTGAATGTCTCATTGTAACCACTTCCTTCAACCTGGGTGTACCCTTTGGCAATGAGTCGAGCTTTGTAGCACTCAATGCTTCCATCAACGTGTACTTGATTTTACAGACCCATTTACAACAATGGAATGCTTACCATGGGGTATGGAGTGATGATCCATGTGTTATATGCCTCTAATGCTTGTATTTCAACTGTCATAGCATCTTTCCAATCAACATCTTTTATGCTAGATGAGAAGAGAAAGTTTTAAGTTCATGATTAATACTGGTGAAGGCAAGGAAAACTCGATGACAAGTTAAAATTTTTTTGTCAGAAATTAACTGTGAGAGGGGGTAAGAGATGTTTATGGTAACAACTGACAAAGGAGGATGACAAGCCAAGTGAGAAGTAGATAATTGAACTTGAGAACATGTGTAGTCAGCAAGCCAAGACGACGAATGACTTGTTTGTATTGATCGCTGGGGATAACTGAAGTGAAGGCGGTGTGGATAAGGTTGGGTTTACTGAAGGGGAAGAGGGCGATGTCTCAGTGGGAGAAGGTGTGAGGGATGAGTGTGGTGGGTTTGGCAATAGGTGGGGTGAGGGTATGTCAATATCTGCTATGATAGGAAGTGGTAGAGGGTTCCAACCGGGTTCTTTTGTAACTTCTCTAGAAAGAAAGGGAAAATATGTCTCATGAAAAGTGATGTTCATGCTGACATAAAACCTATGAGCATCAAGGTCATAAACTCTGTAACTTTTTTGGCCACAAGGATAACCAGTGAAGATGCATTGTTGGACATGACTATCCAAAACACCAACATAAGGTCCACGACTTTGACAATCTAAGGCAATGCTTTCAGGACCTGCAGTAGTATTTAGAGAGAGAGAGCAGCTGAAGAATGAAACAAATTCAACAACATAAAGAAGTAGTAGAAAAGAAATAAAAATCTAGGAACGATAGCCATGTTTTGATTTCAAATTCAAAACTCTGTTTCTTTAAATTCAGAATCCTGTCGTTTAAGAGTTGCAAGTTACCACTATTATTTATAGGAAATGCTTTGATAGAACTCATTTATGATTAGGAGTTTAATATATGTCTATTCTTTGATATGAAAATTCTTATTCGAAAAATAAGAAGATTCTCTTTAGTTTGATAAGAAGTATGAATCATTGAGAGAATGGAAACCGTCTTTTAGATTAGATTAGTGTTGGTACATTTGGATTTACGATTTTGCCTCTTTCTCTTTCCCTCAACTTCTTTCTCGGTTTGAGTATTGATCAAATTGCTAAATTAGATTAGGGGGCAAGAGATGGCTATCTGATCGTGTAGCACCTGCAGCAGTGCGGGGCCAATGAGAACACACACATTGGAATCAACATGGTTGAGATTTTTTATTTCATGGGGGAGGGGAAAGGTAGTATTGTTGCATAGTTCTCTGTCTGGGCACAGGAGCCATAAGACCAAGTAGTGTTCTTTTTCCCATTAGGTTATCCAGTTTCCAAAATCACTTCCCACTATTTAATGTGGGAGTAGATTTCATCTTCCTTAGATTGGCACAAGTTTCCTTTTTTATGTTGTAGACTACCTTGTTAGTATGTTTACCTATGAATCACTGGATTTATGTCTCAATGATGTTGTTGCATATGCATGGCTTGACTAGTTGACCTAATTTGGAAACCCAAACTCAGATGAATCAGATCCAAACCGAGACTTTGGTCTAAGGGGGATTGGTAAGGACTTTGTTTTAATTGGGGGTTATTTATATATTTTGAGTTTTATTTTATTTTAATTGGAGAGTTAAATACGTAGGAGATTGTTTACCAATTTTTTTTGGTTGTGTCTATTTCAGTTTAGGAAAGTATATACATAAATAGGATTATTAATTTAATTTGACCCAATCTGAAAATCCAAACCGAAACAGACTGTATCCAAACCGGGATTTCCTTGTACAATGTGCAAAATAATCTCTTCCATGATAGTATTGAGTCTACATTTTTTTTCTTCTTACTTGCTTTTCTCGTGTATTCAGTAGCATTGAATCAACAAAATATAGTCCCCCCTCCTATAAGCGTGGTGATATTTACTTGATCATTATTCATTATATATTGATTTAGAATTCTAATACTCTGTTTGGTTCATTCATTGTACTCCAATAGCAAGTAGTCCATGTAAATTTCATGTAGTGGTGGCTAAAATTTTAAAATAGTTACGGCGCGGCTAAACCCATTTTAGTGCCATTATTCGGGTCCTTCATAGTGATAATGACACGGAATACATCGATAGTCGGCTAACCTTGGGTGGAATCTTAAATAGTTAGACGTTAAGAATGCATTCCTCAATGGGGACCTTGAAGAAGTCTACATGGACATACCTCCTGGTTTTGCATAATCATCTATTGTCGGTAGTGTCTGCAAATTATAAAATTCCTTATATGGCCTCAAACAATCTCCTAGAACATGGTTTGATCGATTCTTGAAAGCTATGTAAAAATTCGGGTACCGACAGAGTCCCACTGATCACGCATTGTTCGTCAAACATAAGGACAGTCTAATTACTGCTCTCATTATCTATTTTGACGATATAGTTATTTTCGACAATAATGATGAGGAAATCTCCAACCTAAAGGCACTATTGGAAAATGAATTTGAAACTAAAGATTTAGGGCCTCTCTAGTACTTTCTTGGGATTGAGGTTGGCAGGTCCAGCAAAGGTATTTTTATTTCCTAACGATAGTATGTCTTAGATTTTCTCACTGAGACTGGTTTACTTGGGTGCAAGCTTACAGATTCTCCCATTAAGGTTAACCATCAACTCAGTTGTGTTGTTGGTGAATCCGTTGACAAGGAACAATACCAAAGACTTGTCAGCCGATTGATATATTTATCTCATACACAACCTGACATTGCCTATGTTGTAGGCATTGTTAGCCGATTCCTTCATGATCCCCGAACATCACATTTAATGTTGTATACCGTATATTACGATACTTAAAGTTTGTTCCTGGGAAAGGTCTTCTTTATTTTATTTTTTTTCTAATAATGGGCATTTGAAGTTAGAAGCCTTCATTGATGCTGATATGGGTGGCTCTATTGATGATCAGAGATCCACCTTTGGGTATTGTTCCTTCTTTGGAGACAATCGGTTGTGTCCCACTCTAATGCTGAAGCCGAGTATCATGCAATGTCACTGGGGATTTGTGAGCTCATGTGGCTTAAGGGCCTTTTGTATGATCTAGGTGTAAACTTTGAGGATCCTATGCACCTTTACTATGATAATATGAATGGTATCAGTATTGCTCGTTCTATTTATCAGCTCTACCAATCAACTAACTGATGTGTTTACAAAGGGTTTGAATTGTAAGGTATTTCATTCTCTTGTTTTCAAATTGGGCATGTATAATATCTTTGCACCAACTTCCAACTTGAGAGGGGGGAGCATTAAGATAACTATGACTAGTCTTTATAGATAGGGACGTTGAGTCATAGACACCGTACTTACCTATTTTGTTAAGTTGTAATTTCATTAAAATAAAGTAAACCTCTGTCATTACTGACAATTCGAATAATTCTCTAATCCTCTGATTCTCAATTTATTCTATTTCTCATGAATATATTTATGTTTCTCGTACAAACAAATGCCAAAAACGACTTTTCTAATAGATCATATTTGCATTTCCCATCTAACCAAACGTAGTTTTAAGAAAGACACAATGTTCCTAGGCTTAGCCCATGGGATATATGTGTATATGTGTCGGCACCACACGCTTTTAGGGGCAGCTAATATATGATCTTATGTCCTATCCTATATAAGTTTTGGGCAAGAGAATGCTAACTGGTCGTGTTTCCCCTGCACCAATACAGGGGCCAATGAGAGTGTGCACAAAGGCATTGGATGAGATGGGATTATCAATTTCACTGGGAACAATCTTTCCGCACATTCCTATGTCTGGGCGCAGAAACTACACGACTGGTTAGCGTTCTTTTTTCCATAAGTTTTTTTTTTAATTGAAGGATCTTTACGTTCCCATGTCTCTGCTATCTAGATGTTACTGAGATGCTAAGGACGTGGCCTGTCTGCACATACAACTTCGTCAAGGATAAAGAAGTGGGGTCCATAGAACTATGGGGTGCATGGGCCTAGGGTTTTGCCCACCATCACGAGCCCAATATTTTTTACCTGGTAACATCCAACCCATATTTAAATGGCCCAAACTCTGGGTAAGGAAAAAATTCGCCTTATAAAAAGCAGGGTCATATATATATCACATAAAATACTTGTTTAAAAAAAGGGGGGGGGTGGTGGTGGTGAGATGAGACCATCTTCACCATTAATGGGGAATAGTTAATAGTTGCTCATCCGCCCGACACTATGGGGCTTAGGAGAAGGTCATAATGTATGCAATCTTACCCCTGCTTTGCGGAGAGGCTATTTCCTGACTCGAACCCACGACCACTTGGTGTCTTGGCTACGTTAAGGTCATAATATACGCAACCTTACCCCCGCTTCGCAGAGAGGCTGTTTCTTGACTCGAACCCATGACCACTTGGTTGCAATGAACTGCCCCTCCATAACATTCAATTGAGCTAGGTCGTATTAAAGTATTTTGGGCTAATAAATATGGGCTGAAACTTGCCCAAACTATACCACAATATCTATAAAAATCTACTAGTTTCGAGAGTGGAAGTTAGTAGAGTGATTTTGGCCTAATCGATGGGATTTTATTGTTCAGAGCAATGAACGATTGTTAAATTTTAAATCTATGATATTGATCGACCCTTCACCCTTACAAGAGAAGCAGATATGGTTCATTAATGTGGACTTTCGAGCTGTCACCCTAAGGAGAGAAGAGAAACCTTATCAGAGAAGCTAGGGTTCTTTAGATTGAACTGCTGAGCCATTTGGTGGGTTTTGTCAAAGAAATCATATTTAAATCTCGTTGGTAGTTAGGGTTTCAATTAAAAAAATAGCTTGTTGATTCAAGAGTCAACTTAACTCAAAAGGCACTCAACAGTTAAGTCCATATGTTCTCAGGTGTGTCTAACTCGGATGAGTCAACTCAATGAATGGTGCATGAGTCGGGTGAGTTGAATTGAACCATTTGATAGATTTTGTCACAAAACTTGTCAACTAGGTTTCATTTTAAAACATAGTTGGTTGACTCGGGAGTCTACGCGACTAACAAGCACCAAGATTGTACTCAATATCATGACTCAAGCGTATCTAGCTCAGTTGAATCAATCGGTACCCCTATTCATAAAAATATAAGGACCGAATTTCATTGCTCTATCAACCAACTAAGAAAGTTCGTGGTCCGGAGTAATACATCACATAAATGAAACTTCCTACATACAAAATACCCGAAATGTTACTAGACTCATAATTGTATCCCATTCAAATCTCCAAAAGATGTTGCTCCATGATCCCACCACGCCCAAAGTATTATGTCTATATGACTAAAACATATGTCTTTTGTATAGTATAAAGAAAATATATTAATATCAAACTTATAATCCAATAAATGTTTTATTGTTTATTTGATAAAATTTAGGGCAGGGGCTTACGAGTTGGTGGAGCAACGACTATTTATGCAGTTGGATGAGACACAATCATGAATTTGGTGTCTTACTGTAGATAAAAAATTCCATTAGTTGATCAGCAAAACAGCGAACTTTTGTGAGCACTATTGGTCAACTAACAGAGTCCATAATTTGGAACACTATACCACTCAAATAGAATAATTAAAGGATGTCAATTTGAGATCGAAATCAAGAAACGTCTAGGAACCTACCTACTAAAACCCGCAACTGATCCATCGTGTTACTAATCGATTATTATTAAAATGAAATTAGAATCATCTGATGTGTCAAAAAAATAGAAGAGTAAATTACTCTGACATTTCCTGTATTATATCTTAATTACAGTTTGCACCCCGAAGTTCATGACAATTACAGTTATCCTTATTGTGGTTGATTAAATTACTCGGACCTCTCCTGAATTTTACCTTATTTTTAATTATCTCCATTGTATTTTCCACAATACAAGTGAATTGATTGACAGTGACACTTGACAGTTAGGGGTGGATAGTTAGGTGTGGATAGTATAATTATTGTAGGGATTTGTGAGCACTCCTCTCAACTAAGAGAGTCTATGATTTGAAACACTATACCACTCAAATAGAATAATTAAAGGGTGTCAATTTGAGATCGAAATCAAGAAACGTCTATGAACCTCCCTACTAAAACCCACAACTGATCCATCGTGTTAATGAAATGGATAATTCTAATAAGGATCATCTGATGTGTCAAAAAAATAGAAGAGTAAATTACTCTGACATTCCCTGTATTATATCTTAATTACAGTCTGCACCCCTAAGTTCATGACAATTACAATTATCCTTATTGTAGTTGATTAAATTACTTGGACCTCTCTTGAATTTTACCTTATTTTTAATTATCTCCATTGTATTTTCAACAATTTCAAGTGAATTGATTGACAGTGACACTTGACAGTTAGGGGAGATAGTATAATTATTGTAAATTAAAGGGTCATTATGTAATTAATACATATAATAGGGAGATATGAGTAATTTCTTCAAAGATTTAACAAGGAACGATTGGAACTTGGAAGTTTGGAACTGAAAAAAGCTTTGAAAATCGAGAGGATTCAATGTCACTGAATAGCTTCAAAGAGACTCTGAGGCCTTGCAACAGTTTCCCCTCCATCTCTTTTTACAGACAATCTTCAATTACCCAAGAATCTGATCCAATAACAACATTTCCAAGGAAACCTCCCAAGTCCTCTCTCTCTCAGCAACTCCAACGCCTCGAAGACCCTTCCCCTTTCCAGTCAAATCAAACCCCACAAACCCAACCAAATGATGAAAAAGTAGCGTTCAATGGGGGAAAGGAAGATGATATTGGTGATGATGAAGAGGAAGAAGAAGAGGAAGAGAAAGAAGGCTTCACCCATCGTTGCCAACGCCGTAGGGATGAATCTGTGTCTGCACTCTTTCAATTTGGTGCGACAGGACCCTTTGAACCTATGCTCGTCTCTTCTCCAGGCGAAAATCCAATAGTTCGGGTGCGGTTTTCCTTGTTCTTTCGAAATTAAATCTCTAAACTTGTGCTAATGCATTAGCAATTACATTGTTCGAGGAGAAAACCTTTCGCAATCCAGTAGATCGGGTGCGGTTTTAACTTCTTTTTTTCCCCTGGTAGTTGGGTTAGTCGAATTCAGTAACTCACTAACACGCCCCCAATTCATCAGGGTTTATTCAACATTTGTAACCAGATGTATGGACAATTTTTGTTTGTCTCCATTAACATTGAACGACCGCACCTTACTGAATTTGATGCTTTAATTTAAGGTTTTGAGTTTGATTTATTCAAAGAAGTTTAGGATATACCATCTTTAATAATTCTGTACGAACGCAGAATTTTGGATGAAGAGGAATACAATAGTTTAGACAAAGTGGAGGAACCTCAAGATTAAATGGAGCACCATTTTCAAGTATATGTGAACCAGGTAGAAAATCAGAAGCTGCTCAAGTCAACAACAGTAAAGGATCCAATTATTAAACTGGATATGTGCCCTACATATATGATCAATAGCACAACAAAGCTGACGTCATGGGGCTGAGAAATGGATCTGGCAACAATCACTCATTGTATGAAAACTTTAGGGTTATTATCTAGCAACAGATTCCATAGACTCTATGAACAACCACTCCTACGTTTCCAGTAGAGAACCCGATAAATATTTTTATGTTACTTATTTTGGAGTATCTGGTTTCAAGCTTGCAAGTTGTTACATGGAGAACATACTATTCTAGTTTGCGGATGTACCATATCATTTTAATGCAATCATCCGATATTGGATTCATTCCTTTTGGCTGGTGAAATATTGTGAATTTTGTGGTGGCAGTTTCAAAAACGGTATTGTCTGAATGACACCTCCATAGGCATATTTACTATTTAGAACTTGACACCTTCTTTTAATTGGCCGTTGTCTAGGAAAAAAATTTGCTACTACTCGGGTTGTAGGAATGTTCCTGCTACCTGGGCTTGCAGCCAAAGAAATGGAATAAATCACTTACCCTTTGGTTCGCAAATACCCTCCTAGGTTTTAGAATTTTCCAAAATACCCTTTTAGATTCCGTTTCTTTGGGTTTGAACCTGGTAGCAGGAACATTCCTGCAACCCGGGTAGCAGCAAAATTTCGTCCCCTTGTCTATTCTCAAAAATTTTTTAAGTTAGGGGCAATAAAGGGTTTTCAAAAATAATTTGAAAAATCATTTTCATTATCAAAAGGTGTCATTGTCATGCACATATTTGGAGTACATATGTGAAATGACAATATTTACTCTCATTTTGAAAAAATTGTGTGAAATACTAAAAGGGCAAAAAAGTAAGGTTACAAATTATTGACATCTTGTAATGTAGTCCTAGATTGATAGGAGACCAACTAAGAGCCAGTAAACCAGGATCTGTTATGAACAGCCGAACAGGTGAATTGGCTAGGTCAAAAATAGGTTTTTGGTGAAATTAGGGTTAGGGTTTGATGTATGGGTTATATCAAGTTGAGGTAGGGGAGTCTATTAGTGAAGGTCTTGAGATCTTTTGATGGAGTTAGGTATATAAACTTGAATGGGCAGCAAGGTTAGGGTTAGGGTTTTGGATTTTTGAAAAGAGGAAAAGATGGATTTTTAGGGTTGATGATGTTCAGATGAGGGAGCAACTTGGATCGAGTTTTCCTTATGGTGAGAGGAGGGATTTTGCTAGCTGGTTTGGTCTGGGCAAAATTTAGGTATTGGGAAAAGTGAAAACAAAAAGGGGGAATGTTAGGGTTTAGTGGTTTAGAGGATTAGAAGAAAGGTTAGGGTTGGGATGAATCAAACTCACTGTTGTTGCAGAATTTCCTTCGCAGCAGCTTGTTTGATTGAGAAACTTGAATAAAAATTGAATCTTTAACTAGAACTTGAATGTAGAGCTTCAAAAGAACCACCTGGGCTTCGTTGATTGGATCAAACACCAATCCGACCAACGAACCACCCGGGCTTCCCACCGCAAGGTGTTAATCGGATCAAACACCGATCCCACCAACCTTGATCAAACACAAGACAAAAATCTTCAATGGAGAAGAAGAGCAGCAAAAGCTTTTTATTAATATCAAAATTTGTTTATCATACTTGCTCCCCTTACAACCTTGTATAAAATACTAAAAAATATACTCCTACACTAAGAAGGAAAGGTCTAACGTAATCCTTAACCTATTAGGTAACCTAAACTAACTAGGAAACTGAAATAGACTCAAAAACTATTAAAATCACTTAAATTGAACCACTGGTTCAAATCAGTTTTGGACCGGTTCAATTTAAAACATGAAAATAAACTAAGTATAGAAGCTAATCCCGTATCCAACCTAATTACCGATACTTTAGGCCCATAAAAGTGACCTATTACATGGAAAACCCATGGGATCAAAGGCCCAACATATATATAACCTAACTCTAGACTTATTCCCATCAAAATAAGCCTAATTTGGTGATGTATCGGCATCATCTTGAGGGATGTCAATAAGAAAATTCCTTCAGAAAATAATTTCTGCGAGGAAATTGTGACAAGATATCTGATGAATTTACTGATGAGAAATACTTTTTTCTCCTTGTAGGTTCCTGCTTCTATCAATTGTAGGCTTCTTGAACATCAAAGAGAGGGAGTGAGGTTCTTATACAGTTTATACAAGAACAACCATGGGGGTATCCTTGGAGATGACATGTAAGGTTTTGACCACCTTTATCTTATATATTCCGTATTAACTTGTCCCATCTAAATTTACCTTGCTTCTTATTGACAATTTCAACATGATTATTTGTGAAAATGATAACCCATTTGAAATTTATCCCTAGGTTTTTCTGGAGATGATTGTTATTTAGTCACCCTGGGAATATTTTATTTGCTCTTGAATTTTGGAGGGTTCTGCTGGCTAGTTTCAGTTAAGAGTGTTGTAGGTAAATCACACTTTTGTACAAATCATCTTTGTAGGTCTTCAAGGTTGGGATAGGTTGATAATTTTGTTCCTTAAAGGGTAGGAGTGAAAGAGTTGCAGTAAATGTTAACTTGAATAAAGTATCGCTTCCTACCACCCCCCCCCCCCCCCAAAAAAAAAAGGAGGAGAAAGGTTGGTCATTGGAAAGACATTCAGTTAGGTTCTATAATATAATGACTGTTAAACTGTGTATCCTTTAATGACATTTGGATTACCTCTGCTAAACAGAAAACATTGAAACATTACCCATATCCAATTATAGTTACTTACTGTCATTTTAGAGTTTATGTCAATATGCTTTTGTTCAATGAGTTCATGAATAACTCTACTTTGTCTAATCCAAGCAATATTGGTTGAAACATTTGTCTGCTGTAAGCCTTGGACTGTGGGACTACAGGTTGATATTATAATGTTCTATTTATAGTCAAGTTTTGTTCGTCTGCAAAGAGAATTATGTAGCTGATATTAAAACCAGTTACCATTATATGATTTTCTCTGTTGAATTATTGTTTTCGACATTTCATCAGCATCAGCATCAGCATTATAGTCATGAGACAAACCTTGTCTCTTCAAATTCAGATACTCTACGTATCCTTTACCATGATTCCATTTTACCCTAGGACTTATCCTCAATGATTATATACTTGCTTTAGCAAATATATTCCCCCTTTTCTTACTTAACATTTTCCTTAAGCATAGCATTGTTTTGGTCGGACATGTTTGCATGCTAAACTTATTTATGTTACTACCTATTTTAATAGGTACTTAGGATATCATGTGCTAATTCATGATACATCGACACAAATATAGCAGAAGATACTTGATGCTTTCATTGCTTGCCCCTTACAAAATTATGTAAGCGATCAATTTGAAAGGTAAATAGATTTACATATTTTAATTTAAGACAAACTTTTGACATATTTATGAAAATGTATGATTATTTTTCTATATAATTTATTAAAATAGGAGAAACAAAGTAGTTTATATTTTTTTGGACTTCATCTCTCCAGACTTTGTTATCGTTGCCAACAGATCACATCGTAGAGGTGAGGATGGTTGCCTTATGAACCTTAATTGGTTGTGGTTTCTGTTTCAAGCCCTGTCAAAACTGAAGCAAAGATGGAATAAGTTCCCCTATTTGTCAGAGCACCAGTAAGGATGATGTTGATGATGCTGGCTTGCGAGTGCCAGCATATTCTTTCTAATATATGTGTAAAGTTGATCACAGTTTGATGTTTAAATTAATGGATGAATATATATGAATTACAAATTCTTAATGAGTATTATAGAAGTAAATAGATGCATCATGCGTTAATTCTAAGAATTATGAAGCTTTTCTAATGTTACTTAATGGCTTGGAAATGCAGACCTTTTGGCATATTTTGGGTTGATAGAGATAATGCCATATGGAAATGTTATATGAAAATATTTGTGCCAATCCATATGTTTTTATTATTTTCATTGATACATGTCATAAAATTTCTGCTTTTTTATGTTGAACAGGGGGCTAGGGAAGACCATCCAAACTATTGCTTTCCTGGCTGCTGTGGTTGGAAATGATGAGGAAGAGGATGACTCTAATTTACAGAAGGGGGACCAGTTGGTAAAGAAAGGGCCTGTGTTGATCGTTTGCCCTACTTCTGTTATTCACAATTGGGAAGATGAATTTTCTAAATGGGGTTCCTTTAGTGTTGCTGTTTATCATGGACCAAATCGTGATCTTACTTTGGAGAAACTTGAAACACATGTGGTTCAGATACTTATTACCAGTTTTGATTCATTTAGAATTCATGGTACAATCCTATCTGAGGTTCAATGGGATATTGTGGTGGTTGATGAGGCACACAGATTGAAAAATGAAAAATCAAAACTTTATATTGCATGCTTAGAAATTAAAACCAGGAAACGCTTTGGTCTTACTGGTACAGTAATGCAGAATAAAATTATGGAGCTGTTTAATCTTTTTGATTGGGTTGCACCCGGTTCCCTAGGGACACGGGAACATTTTCGAGAGTTCTACGATGAACCACTCAAGCATGGTCAGAGGTCTAATGCTCCCGAACGATTTGTTCAAGTAGCAGATGAGCGTAAGCAGCACCTAGTGGAAGTTTTGCATACATATCTATTGAGAAGGACCAAGGAGGAGACTATTGGACATCTAATGAGGGGTAAAGAAGATAATGTTGTGTTTTGTGCAATGAGTGAGTTGCAGAAGCGTGTATACAGTGGGATGTTACAATCGCCAGATATCCAATGTCTGATAAATAAAGACCTACCTTGTAGCTGTGGAAGTCCTCTAACTCAGGTGGAGTGCTGCAACAGGATTGTGCCAAATGGAATAATATGGCGTTATCTTCATAGGGACAACCCTGAAGGATGTGATTCATGTCCCTTCTGCCTTGTACTTCCTTGCCTTGTAAAGCTTCAGCAGGTAAATTTTGATTTATATTATTTATTTTTTAAGTTTTCAATTTTCTTTTGTTGGTTGTTTATTTGTGGAGGTGTCTCTCAGATAAGCAATCATCTGGAGCTGATTAAGCCTAATCCCAGGGATGATATAGAGAAACAGAGGAAAGATGCGGAGTTTGCCTCTGCTGTCTTTGGTGCTGATATTGACTTGGTTGGGGGAAATACTCAGAATGAGAGCTTCATGGGCCTTAGTGATGTTGAACACTGTGGAAAAATGCGAGCTTTGGAACGGTTTATGTCATCATGGGTTGTACAGGGTGATAAAATTCTTCTGTTCAGCTATTCTGTCAGGTGGAGAACCATTGTTGGACTTCATTTACCCATTTAAGAGGATGTTATACCTTTTGATTTATTCATCTGTTATCTTTCAGTTTTAGTTTCCTTATATGCTTGTATGGTTAATCCATTTCTAGTGCTTTGTCTTGGTATTATTTTGTTGTTCCTGGGTTTCTTAATTCACATCTTTTTATTCATTTGAAATTGGAGGAAAGAAGACAATATAACAGGTGCAATAGGGCAGCATTTGAGTGTGAATGGAAGTATTAGTTTCATTTGTCTTATGCATCAGTAGTAAATAGCTCCTTCTACAAGAACTAGATCGGGTTGATGTAGGACAAATTTATCAAGAATTTACAATATTTTCATTTTTCTGGCAACTCATCATTATGCTTCTATGGCTCTATTTTTCTGGAAACTTCAAATTTTGGCTATGAAAAGTCCACAAAGAGAAGGACAAAAAATATGGTATGATATTGAGATTAAGAGTTATTGAAAGACCATCTGCATGGAGAGAATGTTTTGAGAAATGGGGAAAACCTGGCTGGGCAAGAGCTGTTGGAATTTGTTTGGACTCCTCTTTTCTTTATTTTCTTCTCTCAAAGTCCCTGCCCCAGGAAATAGAAAAGTTAAATCTGTATTTTCTCTCCAGATGGATTTCCACCTAAATTTTCTTCTCTTTGCTTCCTTAGACGCAGTTTTGCTCAAGTCTTTCCTTGTACCTATATGCTCTGGACTTGAAATTGAACTTTTCTTGCAGGATGTTGGACATACTGGAAAAGTTTCTCATACGCAAAGGTTATTGCTTCTCCAGACTCGACGGTTCAACTCCATCCAGCTTACGGCAGTCACTTGTTGATGACTTCAACTCAAGTCCAAGCAAACAGGTTACTTATCAGCTTGTATGGTAGAATGTTACATATTGAATATCTGTATTCAATTGGTAGTTGCATTTATTCCCTTTGTCAGGTGTTCCTCATATCAACTCGAGCTGGAGGGTTGGGCCTGAATCTTGTCAGTGCAAATCGTGTTGTAATATTTGATCCAAATTGGAACCCAGCACAGGACTTACAGGCACAAGACAGGTCATTTCGTTATGGGCAAAAACGACATGTAGTGGTTTTTCGCCTTCTTGCAGCTGGCTCACTTGAGGAACTTGTGTATTCCCGTCAGGTATACAAACAGCAGCTATCAAACATTGCTGTTTCAGGAAAAATGGAAAAACGGTATTTTGAAGGTGTACAGGTATGAAAGCTGTGTTTTCTTGGTCAATATTTTTTTATCCACTTGATTCTTGTATTGTAAAAAGAAATAAGACGCCTTTTCAAATGGTCACTTTTAGTAGCTTCCTCTCAGGATTGCAAAGAATTTCAGGGTGAGCTTTTTGGAATTAGCAATCTGTTCCGTGATCTGTCTGATAAGCATTTTACCAGTGAGATCATTGAATCACATGAGAAGTGGGGACAAGAACATGGGCATCAAAATAGAAAGGCAGGTCCATCTGAACTTGGGAAAAATCTTGTTTCTTCAAAGGAAGAAAGTGAAACATTTTTGTCGGGCCCAAAATCCCGAGAATCTGATGAGTTGGACACAGCTATAACTGATAAACCAATGCTTGAAGATTTAGGTAAGTTAATTGCTTTAGTCTATTCTTGCTTCCTCTTCTATTATGATTTCTTCTATATGTGATATAAGACCGTCATATACATTGAATGCCATTTGCATAGTTGTCTAGGCGACGCCTTGACGCCTTGTTTGGTGTCACCTTGATTTATTTCCCTCCTCCAATGCCTACGATCACCTATGGCCATTTGTTAGGTGCAGAACCTTAAGAATCTCTTTCTTTCTCTCTAGTACTACTGCGTTCAATATATATAGTTCCCTCATACTAGTGCTTTTCAGTTCAAAATCTGTGTGGTACATGCACTTGAATTTCTTTGACATATAACTCTAAAATTGGTTGTTGACGGGGGTCTAGACTTTCCATGTTCTACCTTTCAGACAATTCTAACATTCGTTTTATGCTGTACAGGAATTGTCTATGCTCATCGTAATGAAGACATTGTCAACTTCGGGCCCGGGCTCCACAGCAGGAAAGATGTGAGCATGCCCAAGAATGATACCACCGAACAGCCATCCAGACCCAAATTAGGGAAAAGAAATTCTAATGGAACCCAAAATGTTCGAAATAGAGAAGAAGCTTCATTAAAGAAGCAGAAGAAGGTCCAGTTCAGTCACCTTGCTCAGTTTATGGGTATGGGGGAAGTAGAGTTAAGCAAGTGGTTACTATCTGCTTCATTGTCAGAGAGGGAAAGAGTGCTTTGGAACTACAGGAAATACAAAGAGAAGTTGAACAATGGCTGAAGGAAATAACTCATTTTCACTTTGTATAGAGTCACGTCAGCTTACTGTAAATATACATGGTGTGGATAATAGATACTTGTGGTCCCGGCCAATGTTCAAAGTTGTATTACAAAAGATTACTTCGGCAATTTTTCCATTGTTAAATCTTATTACAAAGGCTCGAGTCATGGTTAAAATGTCCAACTGTAATGCTCACAGGTACTGAGAATCGCTTGAGGTGAGCTCGAACATGCCTACTATCTTCTCATCTATGATTTACCCAATAGTACTCAATCCTTTACCAAAAAAAAACACAAAGTACTCAATCTCCTAAGTGGTTATTGAGTCGTCAGCTAGAATCAGGCCACCATCAAGGGTGGTTTGTTTGAATTATAAAGTCAGGAAGCTTTCGAGTGAATGAGCTCTACAAAGCCTCAGGTAAAGAATGGTAAATCTAGAAGGCCAAGTCAATGTCAGAAACTTTAGGCAGTTCATGTACATGAAAATATTTGCAAAATATTTATCAGTAACCCAAAATTCAATTTACATTTCCCAAGTTCCTGCTCCCCAACAAAGGATAAGTTCAATTCTTAATTGTTAAAAACAACTCTGAACTCCACTCCAATGGCACCAGAAAGTATGAGTGTAACTCCCATTCTCTACTCAAAAAACAGCAAGGGCAGTCTTGTGATTGATATTTTAACTGCTGGAACAGTTTCTTAAGTACAAGTGCAATAAACAAGTCGTCACGCAATCTTGATATAAAACAGTGCCAAAACAGTGTATCTCACTTGATTTATGTCAGCGACCACCTTTCTGCATCTTGAATCTAGAGACTGGCTTTGAGGGCTGTAAACCAGTTGATTGAAAACCAAGAAATCATTCACAGATGAATTTAATGAATAAACAAAGTAAGAAACACAATAACTGCAATATTGGCAGAACCTGCAAAGTAATGGTTTGCTCCACAGGTTTAGTTTGTAAACCACGAGTGTGTTCTACGATGGAGCCTGTAAAAGCCTGCAAATGGCAACAGAAACAATCATGTGAAACCTGCATATTTGTAACACAAGTATCACTCATATGAATCCATGTGGCACAAAGATGTAGAAGAATACATGCCTTTGAACTATCATAGCCTGTCTCTGATCTATAACTAGTAGACTTATCTTCAGCAACCTGTGAAGCAAAGACAGCAACATTTTTTTGTTAATATGTATGTAGACCCCCCAAGTGCCACACGAGAGAGAGAGAGAGAGTCGAAGAGTCAAAGACATTCTTTTGACAAAGAACACATGCTTTAAGGAACTTGGAGATGACAGCATACTTTAAAACCTTTCAGAAAAAGAAAATATCTTCTGAAACTACCATGTATTGTGAAAGTGCAACGGCAGTGAAACTGTTTGGCAATTACTTCATATATTAACTGTCAAGATAAAATAGGTTCCCTGAGGCTTGTAACTAAAAATTATTCTTCCCCCCCCCCCCCCCTTTTTTTTTTGGGAGGTGGGGAGGGGGGAACAATTCATTAAAAATTCCTACTAGCATGTAACAAAGACTGAGCATGAAATGGAGCAGGACAAAATCTGAAATGCATCCACATCCATGTACCAGGATTGGATTCTATTCTTTTCTTTTCTTTTCTTTTCTTTTTTTGAGGGGGGGCGGGGGGGGGGGGGGGGGGAACAAATTTATTAAAAATTAACAAAGGTATTACAAGTTTACAACAACTGTTACCAATAGTATGTAACAACAAAGACACTTGAACAGAGACCCAGAGCAAGACATGGAGCAGGAAAAATGAGATCTGCATCGACATCCAGCTACCAGGATGGGATCTTAAACCAAGATTCAATTGAAAAGAGCCAGGTTGGAGTCAGCAGCGATGGGTCAAATCTTTCAGAATAAAGGCTAACAATATGCTCAGCTTTGATCTGAAAGACTAACACAGAGCAAGAAATGGAGCAGGAAAAATGAGATCTGCATCGACATCCAGGTACGAGGATGGGATCTTAAACCAAGATTCATTTTGAAAGAGTCAGGTTGGAGTCAGCAGTAATTGGTCTTACTCAAATCTTGCAGAATAAAGGCCAACAATATGCTCAGCTTTGATCTGAAAGACCCCTGCTTTATATGAAATAAGCTCAAAGTTCATCGTTATGAATTATGAAATCTGGCTCATATTCTACTCGTAGATAGGATTTATTTGCATCAGGTCATATACAGATCCCAAGAATGATCAAAGTTGGATCAGGAAACAGATTACAATATAGAAAATCACATCCAAGACCAACCCATTTCATGCACAATCAGATCCGAGTCCAACCATTTCTTTGCCCTACTAACAGCAAGAATGGGATAGTAAGCAACAAGTGAATAGTACCTCAGTTCTTGAAGCAGTTGTTAAATGAACCTTCTCCCTCGAACCAGGAGACAGAAAAGGATTCTCAACGGAGATGGGCTTCTCTGCATTATATGCCAAACTTTTAGCACATTTAGATTTGACTGAGACATAAAGAGAGTAAGTTTTACTTTGACAATTATAAAAATCAGAGCAAATTTTACGAGATTCAGTTCACCAATAAAGGCAAAAGTACAGAAAATGTAACTATTGGTCAATTCTTTACCTACAACAAACAAATATATAAAAGTATTGGATTATATTGGCAATCATATGATTATCCCTCAAGCAATGTAGCATGCATGCATGAATATCTGGTTTCTAAGGCGATCAAAGAGAAGATCAGAAGATGTGACAAGCTCAAAGACTGCCAATTACAAACAATCATATAACTTCACCTCTAATTGATGCACATGCAGACAAAGACACAGGAAATCACAAATCTTCCAATTAGGTCAGTCTGTCACCCTGTCCCATAACAAACACAAAACCAATATTGAGCTAGCTTTTCTTTCTTCCAGTTTGTCTTGGAGTTTTGGATTTTAGAAGGAAATTGAGAGAATTTTGAGTTTAAAAGAGAATTGGACGAGATTGAATTTGTAGATTTACTTTGCGTTTGATGCATGAGTTTTCCAAAAACAGGACAACAAAAGCTGTTGTATTTTTTATCCAACATGTCAATCCACATTTTGGTTTTAGTATGTATATTAACTGTCTTTATATTTTGATGTTACTTCCTAATTATTTCATAATTGATGGATTTAACTACTTGTGGCCCAAAGTGTGTTTAATACTTGTGTAGCCCATAGAATAATATTTCTAACCATGTTAATGTAGTCCTAGATAGACAAAGGATCTATTAGGAGCCAAGTAAACCAGGACCTGCTGGCCGATTGGGCAGATTTGATGATTTAGGTCAAAAACTAGGATTAGGTCTAGGGTAATGGGGGTAAATCTTATATGATAATGATAGGCAGGTTTTTAGGTAGGGGTGTCAACCAGTCGGGCTCGGTCGGGCCTAGCAAGGCCTCACGGTGCTAAAAGCCTGCACTGTGACTGCCTGTTTCAGTTTTCGGGCCGGGCCTGGTTGGGCTTCGGGCTATAATCAGGCTGCTATAATCAGACCATAACCGGGCTGTGGCCATGTTTAACTCTAAACGGGCCTTAATTGGGTTCTAAACGGTAAAAAAATTCCAAAAATGAGAAGCACCATTCAAGCTGTCCATTTCGACCCATTTCATCCTGATCAAGTCAATTTTGAATATAATGGGCTTATTAACCAAATCAGTCCATTTCGACCCATTTCATCCTGATCAAGTCAATTTTGAATATAATGGGCTTATTAACCAAATCAGTCCATTTCGACCCATTTCATCCTGATCAAGTCAATTTTGAATATAATGGGCTTATTAACCAAATCAGTCCATTTCAACCCATTATCAGGTACTGCAGGATGATAATAAATCAAAGATAAATCAGATGTCTGTTAACCAATTATTTTTTCCATCTCGCATAACCCCCTCCCCCTTCCCATAGACAGAATTTAGTGTGACATGAAAATTCTAACATATACTTATTGCTGGCACTGAAATGAGGAAAGAGATTAATACACAATTAAGTATGCACACTCAACTTATGCAATTTCCACAAAGATGGAAATATGAGCTACATAAATAAATAACAGCCCAACATAGAAATAAATATTAAAAGGGTCAGGCTAAGTCGGGCCTGGAATCGGTCGGTCCGGTCGGGCGCCCGACGGGCTAAAACCCCACACGTTTAGTAAACAGGCCAAGCCGGGCTTTAACCAGGTGGGCTCGGTCGGTTCTGTCGGGCCGGGCCGGGCCTGGAATTGACACCCCTGTTTTTAGGAGTCCAATGAAATAGGTTTGATGCAGTTTGAGTGAGAAATTAAAATTTAGAAAATTTGGGTTTCGGGTTTTGGGAAAGATGGGAGTGATGGGTTTTAGGGTCTAGAGTGAGAGTTTGGGCTAGGGCTTTAGGTCAAGTGCTAAGGGCAGTGAGGAGAGGGTTCGGTTGTAATATGAATGGGTTTGGATGGTTGGATAGGTCTAGACAGATTTTTAGGGTTTTGAGTTTAATGGGGATGAGGGGGATTAGGGTTTAGGGGTTAGGGGTTAGGATGGGACTGGAATTGGGATCGAGTAGAGGGGATGGTCTCATGGAGTTGTGGTGTGAATTTGGGAAGATTCTAATGGTGAGATTGTATTGGACAGATTATAGATGAATTAGGGTTAGATGAATCAATGGGAATAGGTAGGGCTTAGGTTGGAGGATTAGAAGAAGGTAGAATGCTGAAAACTGTAAAGTACTTATTGTAATTGAATATCTTCAATGGCAGCAGCTTGAAGAATATAGGGTCTCCCGATCTACAAGATGCAAGGAGTTGAGAAGAAGATCCTCCCGGTCTACAAGATGCAAGGAGTCAACTGGAGATCCACCAGTCCCTTCACCTTGATATTACTCACAAGGCACACTCTCAAAGGAGCAAAGCAGCAGCAACAATGGAGCAAGCAAACACAAAGTTTATTTTTCAAATCTGAATTGTGAGGGAGCCTCCCACGATTTTATTAATTTATAATATGGCCATAGACCTAAAACGTATTCACCCTAGGAATTTGAATCCTAGGCTTAATCCTAATTACAAACTAAAACACTCCCTCTAAAAATCGTGGAGGGGTGGAATTAAACACTTAAAGAAAGATTCCCTAATCTACCAATAGGAAATAAGCACCTAACAACCAATAGGATTAATTCACTTAAATTGAACCATGGTCTGAACCGGTTCAATTTAAGTTTACAATTAACTGAAAAATAAACTAAGTATGGAATGCAGAAATAAACTAAGTATGGAATTAAACTAAGGCTCCAATACTCAGCCCTAATCTTAGGGCTGCTTCTTCTTCTTGCGAATACTTGGATCGGCATCACATGTTGTGATTAATATTAAGTTTCCCACATTAATTATTCCATGCCATCAATTCCTAATATTTTTAGTTCCCTCTCTAGAGCACTTTGGAGTTAAAGAAATTTCTGTGCTTGCGTAGTTGTATACCTCCTTAGATAAGGGTCTTATAGCATTCTTATTTTCAGTTTTAGATTCTCTACACTTTGTTCATAGAAAAATTTTTCTTTAAAACTTTTCAATATGCTTTAATTGCAGAATTTGGCCAGGAATTTTTTCTAGATCAATCTGGACCAGTATCTTCCAAGATTGATCCATCCCCTGATACTGATACATTAAAACCCGAATCCTTTCTTTTATGATTTTGTTACCTCCAAGAATGTTCTTTATCAAATTCTGTGTTAGAGAGTGCACCATAGACACCTAGGAGATTCTGAGAATAAAGTTGGTTTGGAGACAAACTGTGTTGTTTGGTAATGATCTTTGACTCTTTGCCAATTCTACTCAAGAGGTAGACCCAGAAAGAGCAAGCATTGGAGTTTTATTGTTATGAACCTTATTGGCTGTGCAACATCTATTCAAGATGGTGACTGTCCATGAAAGCATCAACAATTCAAAGAATTAGGAAAACATGTGCAATGTAGGTACATTGAAAGTAAATTAAATCCCCCCCCCCCACCTAGCCACTCTAGCAGAGCGCACATCTCGTGTAAGCAATGACCCATGCATGAATAAGAAAGATGCTAACCTTTACGCACAGGTCGCACCTCTAAATCTTCCATCTGCATCTCAGAATTCAGACAAATATTTAATGAGTTCTCTGAAGATATACTCATCGACCATGTGTAGTATATCTATAACTGACAGAATATATGAACAACACAGAAAATAACACAGTAAAGCTAGAATTGCTTACAGCTGACTGATTAACAAAACCTTGTTCAGAGCCAAGGTTGTGCAAAGGATTTTTTGTGGTTGTGTTAATCGCCTTTTTATCTTTTGTTTGTTGAACTGAATCCATTAGCTGAGGCTCCTAATCAATCCATAATTGAAATTTAATTAGCTATGATACAAGTAAAATTTTATCCATCCACTATCAATGAACAAGGACCAAGAGTTCTAAATTATTACATCTGAGAGATGGCCATCATAAGCATGCTGACTTATTGAGCACTGAAAATCAGTTTCGGCTTCATCCTCATCATTACTTTCTGCTGCAAGTTCCATTTTCTCAAGTTCATCTAACCTGGCCATCATTCGAGCATACTCTTCATCTTCATTAGTATCTTTCACATTGCTCGCTTCAAAAGAACCTACTGGTTTTGACACACCTGAAATGTTTGAATAGCACGAGCTTCAAATTTTATCAAGATTTGAGGTCCTAGACCACATGAAAGAGTATATTCCTATCAATTTATAATTAGCTCAAAAGAATGCTGGAAAAATATTCCAAAACAGAATATAATTGAAAAGGAGGGCAGATGTAGCAATAACACTCCAACATCCAAACAAATAATGAAATCCTTCATGGGGATGACTTTAAATTATCACAACAGCAGAGTATCCTACAATGGTTTCTCATAATTCATTTCTATGAAAATGAATCTAAGTAAATAAATGAATGAACAATATAAAGTATAGAATTCCATTGATAAACTATTGCAATCTACGACACTAGAATACTGTCATGCTGTGAAACCAGAGTTCCACTAAGAATCCTAAAAATATTTTGACCCGCAGAAGCTGTCCATTTAACAACTTTTACAGGACAGAGTCTCCAAATAGGCATGGAATGATGATGTGTTCCACTAACCAGGCCAGACAGATTGATGCAGGTCCAAGCACTAGGAAGAAGAAGAAGCCATGATATGGCTGCTGTTGTGTTTTTCGTTGGAGCCTTTTTCTTTTCCCATACTCAGTTTTTTTTTTTAGTGTCTAAGTTATTAGGGGCAAACCAGTCTTTTCCCCTTTTAATTATTTTTAAGTTGCTGCTTAGTTTTATTCCCCTCCACGATTTTATTAGAGGGATGATTTGTTCAAACTTGTACTCAGATTTAGAGTACAAGTCTGCTGTTTGTAATTAGGACTCAGATTAGGAATTACCACTCCTAATCTGAGTAGGATTTTGGCTCAGCCCTGACTATAACTAAAGCCCAACGTGGGAGGCTCCCCCACAGTTCATTATTAAAAATTTATGCTTCTTAGCCTTGCTGCTATTGCTGCTGCTCTTTGTGAGTGTATATCCTTGTGGATCTCAAGGTGGTAAAGGGTGGGTGGACTCCTACGACTCCTTGCATCGTGAAGATCGAGAGGTCTCTTCAAGATATCAAGCTGCTGCCATTGTTTCTGCAATTCAGTAAGTTTGAACCTGCACTTTGATTTTAAACCTTCTTCTTTTAATCTGCCCAGCCATTCCCCTTTCATTAGACCTAATCCACACACCCCTCCATCCATCAAACCCTAATCTCCATTAAAACTGCAACTCCTACCTTAACTAGGACTCCCTCATAACTACAGATCTGACCATCAATTTAGAACCATACTTCTAGTACACAATCCCCACACTTCTCCCTACACTCGATCCTAAACCCAGCTCATAATTCCCACTCTATCTCCTCCATTCCTCCACTCCATTAAACCCAAAACCTGCAACTCAATTCTGTCCAAATTGCAGAATTTGAAAACCTTCCCAAATCCTATTATTTATATGCCATAAAAGCACCCTAGACCTACACATTGAAACCCCATAAACCCCATTGCCATTGTCCAACCCTAACCCTAGTTTTGACCTAAATTAGTAAACCCTAACCCAATCAGCCAGCCTTGTGTGTGACCCCATTACCCTGGCTCCTAGTGGGACTACTCCTACCTAGGACTACATTACAGATTCATGAACCCACAGGACAGGATAGTGTGAATGATAAGTTAGGACAAAATAGGGCAGGGGCAGACTAGGTGAGGTACTGATGACAAGAATACTTGGATCGAGTAGGCCTCCCAATAGGTGGTATAATCCCTCTGAAGATCAAGCTGATCCAATGGTCGGATCTGCGGATAAATAAGGTAACACAAAATAGAAAGTTAAGAAAACCAAAATTTGTAATGACTTAGATCACCAAAAACTCTCAATCCGCAGGTCAGATGATTCCCCAATTCTGGTTGAAGGAAGCCCAGAAAATAGAACTTCAGAATGTACAAAGCTCCCACGCAACTACGCAAGTAATGGTCCTGCTGCTGGAACTTGAGAAACTTGAGAAAAAAAAGAAAGAACATAGAATAAGAAGACAAGATATGACCAGGGCTTCATCACCACTAGCCTACAGCAGGCTTTACCACCTAGGGTCTGCAAAATGCAAACCACAGCAGCAAAGTCTCAAAAGGGAACACAATTCCAATCACCAAAATTGTAGGCTGTAGCCCTCTCTCTCCTTTATTTATAATAACTTAAAAAAATTACAAGAATAGAAACCCTTTCCTTCGTGGGAAGGATGCCAAAAAGCAAAGAGAATCTCAAAATTAGGATCTTTCCATAAAGAGGATCCTTGCTATTACAAGAAAAAGTAAAAAAAACTCATAAAAAATTACTTAGCTATAACTTAAAGAGTAGGAAAGCAGTTAAAAAATTAGAAACTAGATGAAGTAACAAGTAACAACTAAGAAAGAATATTCAGCAAGATATGCTGAATATCTCAACACCAAATTTTCCACTTCATGAATATCATCACCAAGGAGGGCCTTGTAGAGACGTAACCAAAACAATACGCAGGTAAGGAACCAATTCTGCTTTGAACAGAACTAGAACCATACGCTTGGTTCTTCAGCCAGCTCCCTCCTATCACATGCCTGTTTGGTCCTTCTTTCTGGGACTGAACTGCTTCAAATGAATTTTACAATTGCCACACAGATCACATTGGCGAAGCCAAAGCCTCAATCATGCACCATTATGAGGCATAGCACTAAACTTTGAAATATGATAACAAAAGAAAAGAAAGGAACATGAGGAAAGGTACAGTGAACGTTTTGTCAAACAATAGTTCCTTGTCAGTTTTGTACGGTCACAGGATCATATACCCTTTCCTTAGAATGGGTCACACCTCAGCAAGGGTAACTGATGTAGGGCAAAACAAGAAGAAAAAGAGGCCAAAACACTGTTCACGTGAACAGTGTCACAGCCCCTTACTTTGCCTTGGTGAGAATATTATTAGAAGATCCTTGGTGGGGACCACATGAGGATCTAAGCTTTGACAAGAAAGAGGATCGGCTGCTAGTTCAGCCACTTGAAGATTTTATTTTATTTTGTTACTATTCTCTTAGTAGTACTTGGTTACTAAATCTATTAGTTTCTATTTTAGTTATTCTTGCATGTGGCTGAACTATAAAGCTTAGTAGTTTCTATTTTTAGTTACCTTCTATTTTAGTTAGGTTTTAGTAGTTTCTATTTTCAGTTAGTTTTTAATTTAGGAAGTTTCTATTTTCTACCTTCTATTTTGTAAGCTTGCCTAAGCTATTAAATAGACCCTCTATTGTAAGGAAGATCAGGTTTGGAGAAAAGAATTTTCAGGCCTTGTTGCCATCGGTTATGGGAGAAATTCCATATTTCAACAGCTGGGATAGCTGTGGGTGAGAGAGCCATTCCCCTACCCACCTTCTCTTCTTTATCTTCTTCTCCTTTCTTCTTATCGTTTATGTTCTCCATTCATATGTAATAGAAAACAACAATAAAAAAAGAGAGTTTTAGTTATTTAATTTGTTCCTTATCGTGTTGATCCTGGCTGCAATTGATCTCCTGCTGGTTTCCCTGGTTCGAGGTCGACTCTTGCATTAGTAACAAAATCATCCCAATATCTTGCAGCTGCACCATCTTCATCCCCAAGCCATTACATTCAAATTCATAAGGCGGACCTAAAAACCTGACCATTGTACCTTTCTCAAGGTTAAAGTATCAGTATCGCATATCGTATCAATCGGGAGAATTTAAGAGACGTATTGTATCATATCGGAGATACGTATCACACGCTACTGATACGTATGGAAATGGCCTAGATACACATGGAAATATACTTTGGAACAAAAAAACAATACAAATAAGCAATATATAGCATGTATCATGCATAAACACTAAAAGCACAAATGCTTGTAAATCATACAAAGAAATGGTATAAAAGTGAAGATTATAAAAAATAAAAAAAAAAGTTTTTTGCAAACCCATACCTTTTTTCTGTTCTTCTTCAAAACAAGAAATGAGTGTTGCTTGAGCAAAAATCAGCCCTATTTCCTCCCTTGGATTCGTTTTCCCTTGTTTGAGTAAAGCCTAATAGAGTGAAAGAAGGGGAAGAAGAGGAGCAAAACTGGAGTTTTTGGAGTGAAAAAGAGACCGACCAGTTCTGTTTTGCGTCTCTGGTTCACGTACTAAGTGAAAAAAGGGGTTATATCCAGTGTATCTGTTAAAACGGAATCGCACAAGATGGCCAAATATGGGATCAAAGAAAGCAACAAGCAAGACAATCGCAAACACACAAGATTTACGTGGTTCGGTTTCGCGAGAAACATATGTCCACGGGAAGAGCAGCGGCAAACTTTTCACAGAACAAAATGAAGATACAAGTTATTTCGTCTAACCCTAGCATGACGGCTACAAAAAATTTTCTCGGGGGCTACGCCCCACAAACCCCCAAAGAGATTTATTTGCTTGCTACGTGTTGGGCCACCTCCACGTCACGAAGTAAATCTCAACTTTTTCTCCCTTTAGGTCGCCTCAAAATATGTCAGGTCCGGTCGGATCCGCATCGCACTCAGATCCTTGGAATACAAGACATACTCAACAAATCTCCACCTTGACTTGAATTCCAAAACTGTCAAATCAAACACCTCCTTCAACACCCTAAGACTACGTGAGCTAACTCGGTGTAGGAAACAAGGGATGATCCTGAAGAAGATACCAACTCCAACAACAACAAAGAAACTTTTGCCACTCTTCAACAAGGTCCCAAGGGACCAACAAATCAAATGGTACAAACACCAACCAAGCTCAAGCAATGCTTGAACTCGATCAAAGGAACAATCTTAGTAAACATATCTGCAGCATTGTCTTCAGTACCAATCTTCTGAATCAAAACAATCTCATCTTCAACAACATCTCGAATGAAATGAAATCTGACATCTATGTGTTTGGTGTGCTCATAAAATCTATGATTCCTGATCAGATGTATAGCACTTTGACTATCACAATTCACTATTGAGGTTTGCTACGATAAACCCAAATCAGAAACCAAACCCTTCAACCAAATAGCTTCCTTCACTGCTTCCGCTGCTGCCATATACTCTGCCTCTGTAGTAGATAAAGCAACAATACACTGAAAAGTCGACTTCCAACTAATGGCACACCCTGAAAGTGTGAAGATATAGCCTATCGTAGATCTTCTTCTATCGAGATCACCAACAAAGTCAGAATCCACGAAGCCAAGAACTGAGGAGCTTGAGTCACTCCCTTTAGCAAAGACTAGGCCAACATCTGCAGTACCTTTGAGATACCTAAGTATCCACTTCACTGCTTCCCAATGTACCTTCCTCGGGTTAGCCATATACCTACTCACAACACTGACAGCTTGGGCTATATTCGGTCGAGTACAAACCATAGCATACATAATGCTACCAACAGTACTAGAATATGGAACTCGTGACATGTACTCCACCTCATTCTCGGTTTGAGGCGACATCGTAGCTGAGAGTTTGAAATGCAACGCCAAAGGAGTACTCACCGACTTGCAGGCCTGTATACTGAATCGTTCAAATACTTTCTCAATGTATCTCTTTTGAGATAAGTGCACCTTTCCTACTTCTCTGTGGATCTCCATCCCTAAAATCTTCTTGGCCGCACCTAAATCTTTCATATCAAATTCCATATTCAGCATCCTCTTCGAAGTATCTATCTCTGACTTGCCCTTTGTAGCAATGAGCATGTCATCTACATAAAGCAATACGTAGATGCGAGAACCATCGGACAATTTCCTGTGATACACACAGCTATCAGAAGCACTTCTAGAATAGCCATTCCTAGTCATAAAAGCATCAAACGGCTTGTACCACTATCTTGGGGACTGTTTTAAACCATACAAAGATTTCTTCAATCGGCAAACGTGGTCTTCCTTTCCTTCAACAATGAACCCCTCTGGCTGACTCATGTAGATTGTCTCCTCAAGCTCGCCAAGCAGAAACGCCGTCTTGACATCAAGCTGTTGAAGCTCTAAGTTAAACTGAGTAACAATGGCAAGCAACACGCGAATGGAGCTATGCTTTACAACTGGAGAGAAGATCTCATTGTAGTCAACTCCCTCCTTTTAACTATAACCCTTAGCAACTAAGCATGCCTTGAACTTGCATCTTCAACCCCTGGAATTCCTTCTTTCTTCCTGAATACCCATTTGCAGTCAACAATCCTCCTTTCCTTTGGCAGTTTTACCAAGTCCCATGACTGAATTTTATGAAGAGACCCAATCTCTTGATTTCTTCAGTCATGGCCAGATGCCATTGAGCAGATTCATTACTGGTAATAGCCTCTGTATAGGTGGATGGTTCTTGATCCTTGATCTCTTCCACTGCAGTAGCCAGCTCATATGCAACCAAATTTGAAAACCCATATTTCTGTGGTGGTCTAACCTGCCTCCTCTCTCTTCCTGTTGCAATATTGTACTACTGTTGAACCTCTGCTACTACTTCATTATCATTTTCTTGATCTGCTTCATCTTCTGACTCATAGTGGTTCTGAGTAGCTTGATCTTGTGTTTGTGAAGTCTCCACCTGAAACTCCACCTTCTTGCTGACATTCTCCTCTTTTCCTGTAGACTCAACAGAAACCTTCCTAGGATCAAGCATGGATGACTCGTCAAAGGTAACATCCCTACTAATTATAAACTTGGGTGATTTAGGATCAAGACCCCACAATCTATATCCCTTTACCCCACTAGCATATCCCATAACCAAACACTTTTTAGCTCTCGGCTCAAGTTTTCCATCCCTAACATGGTAATATGCAGGACAACCAAATATTTTTAAACCAGAATAATCAGAGGGCTTACCTGACCATACCTCATTCGGAGTCTTAAACTCAATCACCGATGTAGGAGAGCGATTCACCAAAAGCAAGCAGTATTAACTGCTTCAGCCCAAAAGTTCTTAGACAATCCAGCATTAGAGAGCATGCAGCGAGCTTTCTCCAAAAGAGTCATGTTCATCCTTTCTGCTACACCATTCTGCTGTGGTGTTTGCCTAACAGTTCTGTGTCTCAAGATTCCTTCATCCAAGCAGAAACTGTTGAACTCTTCATTACAGAATTCTAAGCCATTGTCAATTCTAAGAAATTTGATTTTCTTCCCGGTCTGGTTTTCAATCAATGTCTTCCAATCCTTGAAGGTTTTGAAGACTTCACTCTTCAGCTTTAGGAAATACGCCCAAACCTTTCTGGAGAAATCATCAATGAAAGTTAGAAGATACCGTTTTCCACCCTTAGATGGACCCCAAAGATCTGAATTTATATAATCCAAAGTACTTTGAGTTGTGTGACTCGCTGTGCCAAAACTCACTCTACATTGTTTTCCAAAGACAACACTCACAAAACTGAAGTGCACCAATCTTCTCACCTTTGAGTAAATCTCGTTTGCTTAACAGAGTCATTCCTTGTTCACTCATGTGACCCAATTGCATGTGCCACAATCTTGTAGTATAGGCATCTGAATGCTTGGAGGATGACACACTAGTAGAACTAAAATAGTACTGCCTAACAAAACATAAAGATCATTAACCAGTTTGGCCTTTAGTATCACCAGTGAGCCCTTAACTACTTTGAGAATTCTATCTTCACCTGAGTATCGATACCCGAGTGAAGCCAATGTACTCAGAGAGATCAAGTTCTTCTTCAAATCTGGAACATGGCAAACATCAGTTAAGGTCCTAACTGCCCCATCGTAACAACGGACACGAATAGAACCAATGCCAGTAACATTACATACTGCATTATTCCGCATCAAGACAATGCCACGTTTCGCCTCATAGGTTGAAAACCATTCTCTGTTATAGCACATGTGGAAAGTACAACCTGAGTCCATAATCCAATCATCCTTCCGACTATAACTTGAGCAAGAGACCATGAGAACATAATCACCATCATCAGATATGTGACCTTCCTCAACAGTAGAAGCACTTGGAGTCTCTTTCTGCGATTTCTTTCCTTTCTTTTCCAAAGCTGGACACTCACTCTTGTAGTGTCCCTTCTTATGACAGTAATAACATTCAACTTGACTCTTATCAACACCTCTAGACTGAGACCGTCCTTTGGACTTGCCTTTTCCTTTTCCGAAATCCTTCTTCATAGGTCGTCCTCTCACGGACAAACCATCTCCCTGGTCTTCCTTTTCCTTGCCTTTCAACTTTGTTCTCATCTCAGCGGAATTCAAAGAAGACTTGACGTCTTCTAGACTATGGATTCCCTTCCATACAACATTGAATTAACAAAGTTATCATAAGACGCCGGGAAAGAGCACAACAATACCAGGGCTAAATCTTCATCATCTGTCTTTATCCCAGAGTTTGTCATATCCATAACAATTTTATTGAACTCATCTAGGTGCTCATATAAAGACTTACCTTCCCTCATCTTTAGGGTGAACAAATGCTGCTTCAAATACAAACGAGTCGTGAGAGACTTCTTCATATAAATTGCTTCGAGTTTCTCCCAACGCTTGGCAGCCGTTTTCTCAGTTGCGACTTCACACAGCACTTCATCGGACAAGGATAGCATGATTGCGTTGTGAGCCTTCTTCTCTACGCTCGCCTTATCGGCTGCTGAAGTACCCTCTGGAAACGAATCATCCAAAGCATATTCAAAGCCCTCGCATCGCAACAAAGCCACCATCTTGATTCTCCAAAGGCCGAAGTTATTCCGCCCATCAAACACTGCAACCTCGAACTTCATAGATGCCATCGAAAAAAGAACCCTAGAAACCCTAGGCTCTGATACCACTTGTTAAAACGGAATCGCATAAGATGGCCAAATATAGGATCGAAGAAAGCAACAAGCAAGACAATTGCAAACACAAAAGATTTACATGGTTCAGTTTCGCGAGAAACCTACGTCCACGGGAAGAGCAGCGACAAACTTTACACTAAACAAAATGAAGATACAAGTTATTTCGTCTAACCCTAGAATGAGAGAAAAGTGCCTTATATATACGGCTACAAAAAAATTTCTCGGGGACATAGCCCCCGGAACCCCAAAAGAGATTTGTTTGATTGCTACGGGTTGAGCCGCCTCCGCGTCACGAACTAAATCTCAATTTTTTCTCCCTTCGGGTCGCGCCACAAAATATGTCGGGTCGGGTCTAATCCGCATCGCACTCAGATCCTTGGAATACAAGACATACTCAACAGTATCACAGTGTATCGACATGTTTCGCAATGTATGCAACGTCTCGAGCCGTATTGCCCAATACGTTTGCGATACGTACCGATACAGTTTTTTTTACCCTTTCAATCGGCGTATCAACTGTATCGTATCACACCGTCTCGGCCGATACAATGCGATACAAATCAATGCAATATATATATATTTTTTTTAAAAAGACGTATCAGCCTGTATCATCTCACAGGCGATACCGAAACGTATCGTCCGAGACGAGACGAGACGAGACGGGCCAATACTTAAAACACTAACCTTTATGAAAAAATTACTGCTTTTATTACCAAGACTAAAAAATTTATTCATGTCAAGGGAAAGGAAGTCGGCCAGATTTTCTACCAAATACAGAGAAAAATAAGATGCAAAAGATGTAGCAAATATCGGTTAAATGCAATTAAATTTTAAGTAATTTCAAGTCTATAATGATTTCTAAGCAGTATTAATCTCGAAACAGTGAGATCCAGTGGGAGGTAAGGTTGCTCTATTGCAATCTGGTGGTTGCGGGTTCTAATCAAATAGCCTCTCCATGAAGTGGGGGTAAGGCTGCGTACATCTGCCCCTCTCCAGACCCTGCAATAGAGGGAGCCTCATGCACTGGGACGCTCTTTACTAATCTCGAAACAGTGACATCCAGTGGGAGGTCAGCTTGCGACAGTATCGCATATAAGGAATGAAAAAAAAAAAATCTAAAGAATTTTAATAAGAGAGAATCAAGGGATCAGATTCAGCCAAAATTCTAGTCAAAGATTCTAATTGGATGAGAGAATATAATATCAGAAATCAGGCTTGATACAATGGTTAGATTCTTAGGATCTGAAGATTCCTCAATGAAGAAAAAATTCCCAAATCTGAGAATCGATGAAAGGTTCAGACAATCCAAATTTCAATACCAAATAACAAGCCTACTAATAGTTAAAAATCTGAAATCAAACTTAGAAAACAGAACTTGGAAATCGATTAAACTAAAAACAGACTTGCAGTAGGAAAACAAGAAATCAGTTTCAAGCTTGAATTTTGAAACCGTAAGAAGGTTCAGATCAGAAACCAATTGCTACGTATAGAAGCAGAATTGAAATCCAATGGATAGATTTAAAGTATAAGAAAATTACTAGTTGGAGTAGGAATTTAGGAAACCTGAAAAAAGATAGGATTTTTATGCTAAGAACAGAATCAGAACTGGGAATTGATATGAAGAGAGAAGATACTTGCAGAAACTAACCTTGTCATCAATGGAGAAGAAGAGAAGAGGAGGTTTGGGATACCAATCCCGTATGCCAAGCTCGCCAGCTCTAAAACTCTTCTTTACTCAAATAATCTCCAAATGATGGGGGTGTATTACATATATAAAGACCTCCTAAATTTCCAAAATTAACTCATAAAAGGACTCCAAATCACTACAACACACTAAATAAAGTAAATAAACTTAAAATAAAATCTCTCTATTAAGTATCCTAATCTAACTCAAGTACTGTAATTAACTAAAAAGGATTCTTTCTAGACTGAACTAACTTACTTAACAGCACATGGTACCCACACAATCTTATCTATATACTTAATCCCATGTAAATAATTAAGATCATAAATATGGGCTTATAGAAGAGGCTCATTACATCAATAACCCCCCCCCCAACAAAAAAAGAAGCCTAAGGTCTATAGAACCTAACCATGGGCCAAAATAAAGTCTTCCAAGGCCCAATTGGACAATCATAACTTCATCTCTCTTCGAGTGGATACTGCTCCCAGTGCACAGTTATGGGGGAAAATAATTGCTTTGAACCAACTTATGAGCATATACTTGCCGAATGATGATAACATAGGGATGCAACAATGTGTGAACCAAAACAGAATACAATATTTTTAGAGAACCAACACGCAAAACATAACACATGAACACACAATTGCATTAGTCTGGATACTGAGAGACTCTCATCACTGTAATGTTTATATCATAGGGGCATTGCTTTGTATGATGGAAAAATCTCGGGCTGCCAGCATCAAGAAACAGGTTCAAGTCTAAGTGCAGCAACTTCATGCAAAAATTGCTGAAGGTTAAGAAGACACCAAGCAACTCCTCCTATGACGTTGCTAAAGAGAGACTTGCACCAGGTTATAGCCGTTTAATCCCTGCACCATTTGAAAAACATTGGCAACAAAAAACACTACTCCCGCCCCCAACTCCAAGAATGACCAATAGCCAACTCTTGTGATGCAGACAAGTCACCTAAAGGGCTTATTTTATAGGGAATAAGCCTTGGTTTGGGTTATATATGTTTTGGACCTTTGATCCCATGTGTTTTCTTTGTAATAGGCCACTTTAATGGGCTAAAATGGGTATACAAGTTAGCCATACGGGATTAGGCTTAGTAGTAGCTTATTTTCATTCCTAGTTCAAGTAGGAATAGCTAGTTATTAGTTGCTTTTTATTTTCAGCTAAGTTATAAGCACTCATATTCATAGTAGGAGTAAGTACATTTCAGTTTTCATAGTTTGATTAGGAGTTTATTTTTCAGTCTATATAAGCAATGTAAGGCTGCTCAGCCAGATATGACTCAATGAATTGAAGTTATTGATTGCTGTTTAGCCTTAAGAATCTGTGAGAGACAGAGTGGGTGGGATACCATAGACCTGAGATAGGTTTTCTTCTTCTTCTTTCTATGCTCTACCGCCAACTACCTGCTGTTTTGGGTTGCTGCTCAACATCAGTACTTATCGGTAAGGGTGTTAAACGGTCCGGTTTTGGTTAAACGGTTCGATTCAGTTCAAACCGCTTAACTGAAAGGTCTCAATTTCGAAACCATAACCGAACCATTTACTAAACAGTTTCGTTTTAAACGGTTTGGTTCAGTAAGGTAACTGGTTTCTGTTTGCTTTTGGCATATTTATGCACAGTTAAGAGTGTTAAACGGTTAAACTTCGGTTCAAACCGTTTAACTAAACAGACTCAATTTTGAAACCATAACCAAACTATTTATTAAACGGTTTCACATTTTCAGTTTAAACGGTTCTGTTCGGTTTCAGTAAACAGTTTCAGTTTGATTTTGACACCCCTACTTATCGGGAAGATCTGGTACCTGATTTCAGCAAGGAACATTGTCCTTAAAACTACCCAAACAATCCCCAATAACAGGTAATTAGTATTCAAGTGATTCTTTACTACCATCTGCACCTAATTTCAAAAATTTTTACGACCATCTACCATTTTCATGAGTTGATTTTTACATACTGATTGGTTCAAGAATTACATGTTTGGAATTTAACAATTCCCCACACCTTTATTGCTTAAAATGTAGGGCCTTTTAATAGGATTACTACGGCATATGTCAAAAACCTATGCAGTAGTGTAGAAAACCTAGGACCTGTAACCAGTAACTTTAGAGAGAAGAAAAGATAGAAGAGACGATGGAAGTTGTAAATACTTGAATTAATTAATTGATAGGTAAGCCCCTCTATTTATAATAGAGGGGAAATTACAAAGAGACTAAACTAGGCGATGTGGGACTAAAACCCACATAGCCGACTGTACCTAATAACATAATAAATAAACTAACCCTAAAAGGACTAGAATACCCCCACGGTATTCTGGATTACATATTCCAACACTCCTCCTCAAGCTGAATTATACAAATAAGTAAAGAAAGAAGATCCAGCTTGAACTAAAGAAAAAAAGAACTCCTAATAATGCTAACACTCCCCCTCGAGTTGGCGCATACAAGGTACTAATGCCCAACTTGAACAAAATGGGAAAAAACTAAGTTGTAGCAGAATCCAGCTTGACAAATGAATGTAGCTCCCAAATAAACCTTCAAGATCAATAATAGATCTTCAAAACCTGGACAGACATGATCAGCAAACCGGGACTGAAATGTCTTCCAAAAAAAGCAACTTTCAACAATCTTCAATAGCTATCCAATGATGAATCTCAGATTGTCATAGTGACATAAAATCTTGAAGTTAAATAACTAGAGCAGCAAGCAGCGAAAACAAACTGAATCAGGCAGTATCAACCCAACTGAAAGTCCTCAAATAGGCAACAACCAAATATCTTCAATACTCTTCAATACTTCAATCTCCCCCTTACAGCAAACCCAACCCAATAACGAAGGATACCCAATGGCAATGGTGGAGAAAACTGATCTTCTATGTTTTGCACCAATGTTCCTGCAAGTTCTACGTTCTGCAATGTCTGCAGGTGTATTGTACATAATCCCCCCCTCACGTGCAGTAGTACACGTGGACAAATAACGGAGATGATGTAAGAGATAGTGCAAAAGTATAAACTTCCAAAATTCTCCAAAGGTGCTATGGGTAAGTAAAAAGGAAGAAATGGCAAAATTGTAATTTACTTGAAGTTTCCAAAGGTGTTATGGGTAAATACCAAAGGTATGGGATATGAAGGGAATTAGAATTATTGAAAGGGAACGGTGTTGGAAAAAAGGATGGCATAGCTGTAATTTGGTGGAAATCCACTTTTAAATACAATCCAAACCAAAGGGCAAACTGGTAGTAAACCAGAATTTTCAAGGGTCAATTGGGTAGTCAAATAGGGGAATGTATTAAAAAGTAATGGCAGTTCCGTAAATAACCAGAATTTTGGAAGGGGCCCTTGGTAAATAAAAAAGTAATGGATCATGTGATATATAAAAGCAAAGGACATAGAGGAAATTAATATTTATAGATGGGGGACATACTTGGAAGGCATGGTCAAATATGGACATAAGGAGATTAAGTTAAGAAGTGAGGGGCTAAAGAGGAAAACTAACTTTAAAAGGATATGGACATAAGGAGACAAGAAGGTAAGGTGACTGTCTTCTTCTCCTTGATAGTCACGGAACCAGCAAAGCAAACAAATGGCAGGAAAACCAACTCAAAAAGAAACCCATTCATAATAAAAAACCTGAAAATCGAAGAATAGCAGTGGTCTCCCACCTTGAGCTTGAACCAGAGGCAGAACCTAGGAATCGATCATACCAATATCACTTCAGAAGGCTCTGGTAGTTCAAATCGATACCAACTCATAAAAGGAAACCCATTCTGAAATATCGGATCTCCTCTTCACGCAATCAGCACCCCCTTTGAGAGAAAAGAGAAGCAGATTCCTCACAAAACCAGCGATGGGTCTTCTTCCTTCGCAGACTAGCAGTCGAAAACAGGGAAACAGAAACAAATCGACAACAGCAATCAAAGCAGAATTTGATTCCACAAATATCAGAAATCAACAGCAGGATTCTTCAACCAGACGGAAATTGCACAGCAGGAAACCAGAGTTCGTTTGCACAGCAGCAAACCAGGGCAATAATATCACAAATCTGCTGAATCGCACAAGGAGAAAAATAATTCCACACCACCTGCAGTGCCGTCTTCTGTCCCAAACTCGATCAATGGCAGAAAAATAGCATGAGAGAAGAGGATTTATACCAACCCACTTTCAAAAAATTGGAGGGAAATCCAGCGAAAACCAAGGGGATAACCAGGCCGAAATCCTATTTGTAAACACCTCCAGATCAAGCCATCATACCAGGAATCCAATCGACTCCAGAAAACCAGAAACGATAGCAGTAGCAATGCCAGAAAGGATTCCAGAAATATCCACTAAATAAATCTTCAGCGTGAACCTGTAAAGACCAACAAACGACCGTGGAAGATTTTAAAAAAATGGATAAAGATTAAATGGGCAGGAAACTTTTCTTTTTTTTTTTTTTTTTTTTCTATGAACTAGGGTTTCTCCATAAATTGGAGAACTTTGAAACGACTCTCAAAACTGCAAACCAGAAGAGAATCAATCACTGGTTACAACAGCTCTGATACCATGTAGAAAACCTAGGACCTGTAACCAGTAACTTTAGAGAGAAGAGACGATGGAAGTTGTAAATACTTGAATTAATTAATTGATAGATAAGCCCCTCTATTTATAATAGAGGGGAAATTACAAAGAGACTAAACTAGGCGATGTGGGACTAAAACCCACATAACCGACTGTACCTAATAACATAATAAATAAACTAACCCCAAAAGGACCAGAATACCCCCACGGTATTCTGGATTACATATTCCAACAAGTAGTTATACTGAACAGAAAAAACCAAACCTTTCTGTTGTAATATGGGTCCAAGGGTAAATCTATCCATGGGGGTATTCCTGTATGTGGGTTTTAGTCCCACATTGCTTGGTTATATTTTTGTCATATGATTTCAATATTATAAATAAAGGTTGGGCTATGATCACATTGATCAAGCCAGTATTCATGGAATTCCACATGGTATCAAAGCCAAAAATATTCCGGGGATATGGGAAGTAAAATTTTTTCGTTTTTTTCTCTCTTCTTCTTTTTCTTTTCCGCCATTCTGCCCTAAAACCACCCACCGCCAGCCCCTCCACCACTTCCGCCAGCCACCAACCACCTCCACCACTTCCGCCACCTACCGCCAGCACCTCCACAACTTCCGCTAGCTACCAACAGCCACCACCTCCGCCAGCTACCACCGACCACCGCCGGCCCTCTCCCTTCCTCCCGCCACCTCTACACACCTCGGGGGGGGGGGGGGGGGCTACCACCTTGTTCAAATTTTTTTTCATCCCTTGGTGGTGAGTTGACTCCCACCAAGGGTTCGTTTTTTACCCTATACATGTTCTGATTTTTTTGGGGGGGGATTTGTCTCTGCCTATTTTTCTCCAGCCACCATGCCTGACGAGTCTGAGATCACGACTGCTTCGACTAGTTCTGACGATTCCAATCAGATTGCACTGAGACCACACTTAAACAGTGAAAGGAGACACCTTATGTGTCTTATTAAGAAAGTAAACTGTTAAAATTCAACAATAGAGAACATAAAATAGCCTAATCAAACCTTGAAGTTCATAATACATAGCAAAAAAACATGAAATGAACCAAAACCAGGAAGCACAAAAGCATTAGGAGAAAAAAAAAACCTGCACAATGCAAGACTCAAGCAACTATATCCAATGGCTAGATAAAAAGCTGTAACATAGAAATGCTAAAAATTTTGAAAAGCAGCTACCTGACTGATTAGCCATCTCTTCTAAAGGACTCTCTTCAATATCCTCCCTTATTTCAACAAGACCTTCCTGCAAAATGAAAATTTGGACAAATGAAGTATAAGTATGTCAACTGAAACCGCTTAATGCCTGACTATAACAAATGGAATCCTAAACATTACATGACAAATGCCCCATTTGCAGAATCATCTAAACATTAAGACAAAGAGATACATCATAGACTAAGATGACTGAAGTAACTAGAAGAATTGTTATAATCTAGAAGGATCATTTAGAAAGCGAGTTGTTTTGGATGCATTCAGACAGCAAAAAGATACATCATAGCCGAAGAAGATATATTGCATAAAATTTTAGAACTAACAAGATGCAAATTTATATAGTGACTTCATATTTTGTAAGGTCAACCGTAAAAACCTACCCTAAGATGCAGTACCATATGTTTCAAGGCAGTGAATTGGCTAAGAGTCAATTTTGAAAAGGAACTTCCATTGGCATTGGGAAGTTCTGCAAATTGTAGAGCAGGCTGGTGCCCACACAGGTAATTTTACAGCTTGAGACTTCGGCATCCACTTCTACAGCTACTTTAGCCCACACAGGTAATTCTGCTTTCTCTCCACCACATCTCCCATTCCGTGGATTATTGACTCTGGTGCTTCTACACATATGGTAGGAGAAGGGAAAAGTTGCAGGGGCAGAGGAAAGAGATTACACAATGAGACACTCTCACAGAGTAAACCCAATAAACTTGTATTCAATTCATTATGTCCATTGGTTGGTACATGCAAGTATTTAAAAAAGAAAATAACTAGACTCCTATTCTAACTCTGAAACTGAAAATAACAACTAACAATTCAAACTCTAACTCCATCTAACTCCAACGTAGTCAACCAAAAACAAATAAAAGACTTAAAATAAATAACTACTAAATAAATAAACTAAAGATAAATTACACGTCACCCCCTGGTTTTCAAATGAAACTCAAATCACCCCCTGGTATTTGAAAATACTCAAATCACCCCTTGTATTAGACCCCAATATGACAAATTAGTCCCTACCATTAGTTTTATGTTGTTAAGTGATGACGACAGCCAGTGAAATAAATTTAAATCCCTAAACTACCTTGACCAGTGTAGAGTTACTATTTTACCCTTAATCTAAAAACCCCAAAATCAATCCTCTTCCTCACATGACCTGCAACTCAAACATCGCCTTCATCTTCAACCTTCTTCTTAAACAAATCCCTTTTACATCGGCCAGCTCTCCGACGGGCACATCGTCGCACGTCACCCCCTGGTTTTCAAACGAAACTCACATCACCCCCTGGTTTTTGAAAATACTCAAATCACCCCTTGTATTAGACCCCAATATGACAAATTAGTCCCTACCGTTAGTTTTATGCTGTTAAGTGATGACGGCAGCCAGTTAAATAAATTTAAATCCCTAAACTACCCTTGACCAGTGTAGAGTTACTATTTTACCCTTAATCTAAAAACCCCAAAATCAATCCTCTTCCTCACATGACCTGCAACTCAAACATCGCCTTCATCTTCAACCTTCTTCTTAAACAAATCCCTTTTACATCGGCCAGCTCTCCGACGGGCACATCATCGCCGTGAAGAAGCTCCACAGACAACAAGCGATGGCTGCGGCGGAAGAAGTTACCAAAGACGGCACCACAAAGTTTTGAACGATGGAAACGCCAGAGGAAGGGATACTGTTCACATCGTTGCAGGCGGGCTTGTATGAATCAATAGTACCAATCTTGGTTTCCCTTGATGATCAACTAAGATCCAATCAATGATCAAAACAAGGAGAAAGTAGATCAAAGAAGATGGTTACCAGAGAATAAAAATTAATGAAGATGGACAAGATGGGTATTTGAGAGAGTCAAACGAGAAATGGGTTTTGAGAGGGTTTGGATGATTAATTTCTTTGAAATCAGAGGGATCTTTTTAGCGAGGTAATCTGAGAATTTGTGGCTGTGGTTTGTGAAATGGGAGTAAAGATCTGGATGATTGGATATATTTATAGGTTGTTTTATTAATGAATGAGAAGGGAAATTAGAAACCCAGGGGCGGCTTTCTGGGTTTTGGTTTTCAGTTTTACGGTGGAAATAACACAGATTCAAAAAAGAGGCTCTGGGCCTTGGGGATTGGGAATCTATCGTATAAGATAAGATGGAAGTGTCCTTTAGGGTTTTCAGTTTTGTCTACAGTGTCTCAATAGCAACTTGGACAGAGTACCCAGTTCCCCAGTTCCGTAAGTCACAATGTTCACCGATACCATTGCCTCTTTCTCTCTCCCTTCTCTCTTCAGCTCGAGCTAAGCGGTTAGTAGGATTCTGGTTTGGGGAGAAAGAACAGAGGAGGGAGTTCACTGGAGAGAAGAAAAAGGAGAAGAGTTGCAAGTTTCGTTGAATATTCAGCGTTTCCCCACAAAGTGCGCTGACGGCGGCGGCGGTGGCAATGCTGCCAGCGGAGTTGCAGGAAAGGGGTGGGGTATTTTAGGTTGAAGATGAAAGAAGGGTAATTTAATTCCAATGTTTTAGTACAAGGGTAAAATAGTCCTTTCACACCAATAACTTACAGCAGACTAACACCGTTACTGTAGAGGGGGATGGATGAGTATTTTCAAAAACCAGGGGGTGATTTGAGTTTCGTTTGGAAACCAGGGGGTGACATGTAATTTACCCATAAGCTAATTACTTCCAACCCTTGTTGGACCAAAAAACATTGGACCTATTCTGTCAGGGTTTGGGTCTCCTATGCCTTTTATGTTGGTCCAACCAGCTGAGTCATATTGCATCAATTCTCCTCCTATAAAAGAACTCAACTCCGTCGAGTTTGGAAAAGGACCAAGGAGGCTGTTGGAAACAAAACGCTAGAGGAGGAATACTTTCTTCAATTTAATGTCAGTGAGATATTTAGCGGGAAGAAACTTCATGGTTTTGTTGCCATGCTTGAAGGAGTAGGTATTCACATACCCGAAATGTTGTGCCTTCTTATCAAACAACCACGGTCAACCAAGAAGAATATGACACACCTTTAGAGGAAGGACGTCACACTGGACTGTATCCACAAATCCACCAATAAAGTAGGTGAGTAAACACTTGTCTGTAACCTTGAGTGTTGTTCAGCCATGCAACTTTGTAAGGAGTTGGATGCGACTCTGTTTGCAACCCCAATTTACAAAAAACGTCTTTAGAGACGACATTAGTGCAACTACCTCCATCAATCACCAGACTACATAATTGGCCATTGCACTTTACATGGGTCTGAAAAGTACTGCTATAGGCAATCTTCATCCTCAATGCATGGAACAAGAACTTGCCGAGATCTCAGTAATATCTCGGTTTTTCGAAAAACCGAGACTAGATGGTAAGCAAAATGAGAAGATTATATTGTCTCGCCGAGATCTCGGTAGTCTTGGTGGGAAACGTTGGTATATAGACACTTATTTATGCCAGAAACCAAAACAAACACTTATTTATGCCAAAAACTAGGACAGACAATTAAATAAATGATATTTCATTTACTTAAGATAATAGTCATAAATAAGCAAATACCCCATATTTGAATCCAATAAAAATAGTTTAAAAAAATAAAATTCCATAAGGATAAAAAGTAACCCCCCCCCGGTTCAAGAACAAAAACTGGATTTTCGACGGTAGGTGCAATTTTCAACTTTTAAATGCTTGAGTTTTTTCTCAAATTTAAAAATACCATAAATCTTCTTAATATGGTAAAACATTGCTACAAACCAAAAGTGCGGTGAAATATTCATTTGTTTCGATGTCTAAAAAAATATTTTCATTCAAGGCGATTTTGATAACATTCACGCACAGCCGCACACCAAATTAAATTTGACCGAATCATAACTCCTTCAATATAAATCAAGGTCACAAATGGAGTTGAACCAAGTAACATTGCAAAGGCATAATGATAGTAGGGTCAGAATATCCCCGCCCTCCGAACCGGATGTGAAGGTCTCCCTACATCCTACTCTTTGCAGGGGAATCTCTACTCATTGCTTCCCCTAATATCCTCCCATTACCACATCATGGGGGTTTACAAGAGATCCCAGAGGGTCGATCGGAAAGGCTGGAATGTGAAGCCTTGGAGACGACATACCCGGGGCTAGGGTGAGCTGAGGGGGGACAACGTAAGTGAGAAAATGTGTGTAAGCCCAGTCAAACATGACGGTTCTAGGCAGGGCAGGCCACCCACCTTCGAATGGTGTTGGTCCTACGGACCGTGAACTGATTCTAGGGGTGTCAAAAGGTCGGTTTGGCCCGGTTTCGGTCAAGTTGAATCGGTTTCAGTCTCAGAATGAGAAAGACCAAAACCAAACCGTTAAGAAACTTTAGTTTTTGGTCCGGTACGGTTTCGGTTTATTTCGGTATTTCAATATCGGGTTAATACCAGTTTAAATCGATTTGTTTTCGGGTTTGAACTACAATGAAACCTTACATTCATAACTTGTAGTGAGGAAAGATTCGATAAAAACACTTTAATTCACTTTCCCCAAGTCAAAACAAGTAAACAACCATGAAAAAGAAAATTGCTTTGATGTGTTCATGTTGTAATCCAAACAAAGAAGAATAAATTGTAAGGGGAATATAACTAATATTGAAATCAATGGAAATTAGCAAAATCATTATTACAAATCATATAATTATTTATCATTAATTGTCATCATAACCTCATACTGATTGATTTGTAATAATTCCCCTTACAACCAGAAATTTGCTCACTAATATTAAAATCAATGGATAATCAATTCACCTATTCATAACCTTATACTCAATTTTTATCGGTTTCATTCGGTTCAGTTTTCGCTTTGGATATCGGTCAGTTCAGTGCGCAGCCGATCTCATCGTACCCGAGCCCAAAACCAATCCGATAAGGTAAGGTACGGTTTGATCCGGGTTTTTCGGTCGGTCTTAACGGTTTGGGCTAGGTTTTGACACCCTTAACTGATTCGCCTCTGGGCACGTCAGAACCGCATGAGTTCACCGGGGTTGAGCTGAGCATGGTCCGCCACCATTTCATCAGTAAATGGTTTCAAAGTATCTCCTTTTAAGCTCCAACAGCTTGTCCTAGGGAAAATAAGCTCACCTTTCTTACAATTCTATGTAGTGAGGTACATGTCCATGACCACTAATCTATGTTGTGTGGTTAGGCTCTCCCCTGGTATAACCTTACAGTCCTTACATAAGCATATATCAGACCTTCTAATTAGAAAGAAATCAATTTGGCTACTATGATGCATTGATGCCCACTTTTCAAGGTAACTAAATGTTCCTCCCTCTTTTCAAATTAAGTGTTTAAAATGAATAAAACATAAGCCATAGAAAAATCTAAAACTAAGATCGCCTCCTCATTACTCTCTCCAAAACCATATCCTCTATGTACACCTTCGTAGCCTCTACGATCTTTCCCAACTTGTCCATTCAGATCACCCCTATAATAATCTTTTCCCCTTCACTAAAACCTTACACTAATCCATCCATGTGTTCCCAGAATTGTAACTTACTAATTTCATCCAATCCTACTTGAGGTGTGAAAGCACTAATTATATTAACAACCTCTTTCTCCAACACAAGCTTGATGGATATAATCCTATCTCTGACTCTTTTAACATCCACCACATCATTCTTTAAATCTTTATCCACTACTAAGCCCACTCCATTTCTATTGTTTTTATTCCATGTATATCAAAGTTTAAAGTTGTCCAACCTCTTAACTTTTTTTACCCTTACATTTAGTCTCGTGAATACAAGCTATGTTAATCCTTCTTCTCGTCATAAAATCTATCAATTCTAGACTCGTACCTGTTAAAGATCTAATGTTCCAAGATGCTAATCTACTACACTTTTGGACTAACTTCTTCATCCGTACTCGTCCACGGTGAGAGAACCCTTGCCTACTTATCACCGCATCCGAGCACCGACACTGCGAGTCGCTTAGAGGGGATGCCCTGGCTAACCTTTGCTCACTTTTCACTACTACACCCGGATCATAGTGTAGCGTGTCACTTATTCTGTCAGGGAACGCCCCTAGCATAACGTTTATAATATAAGGTTGTAGAATCCATGTAAAAGGGTTTGGCTAGGGTTTTTTCTGGTGCCGGCTGCCGACCTGACGCACCAACCCTTCTCCTTTAGCTGGGCTTTGGGACCGGCAGCAAACACTGGCGGAGTTATAATTATTAACTTTTTACAATTTCTCCTAATTCCTAAATCAGCCTATTTCACTTTCTAATAAATTCCTTAATTTCAATTTATGCTTTTTATTCAATTTCAGACATATTCTGTATGATCAGTAATAGGTTGTTAATTCTAGCCTTTCCCTTCAAATCTGTCTATAATTTCCTTTTCCTATTTGTATTTGGAGATCCACCCTGCAGGTCCTACTCTATAAAATCCTAATTGTAGGGTTTGAGAGAAGATTCACACTATTTCTTATTTTTTCAATTGAAGTGTTAGTAATAGTCCGTGAGCATGTAGGAGTTTCAGTTGGATTTCAAAGCTGTTAAAATAATTGGTTTAAACTTTGAAGTCCTAGTTGAGCTAGCATAAGTTCTGTTTTTGAATTTTCCTTTTGTTATTTGGATAGTCAAATCAGTTTGTGACTAATATGTCCAAATAACAGTTTATAAATAGGTTGTAAGGCCTAACAGGTCCCCCATGATTTAAGCAATAACATTTTTAGTTTTCCCAGCACCTTGCTGCTGTGGATTCTCAAGGTGCTTGGGTGGATTCCTGGGTTGCAGCAGGAAGATTCCTGCACCCTTCTCTTTGACCATGCTTCTTCTTATTAAGTCCATCAGTTCCTTTATTAATCAGTTCAGTTTCTTATCCTTTCTAGTAGCTAGCAGCACCCTTGATACGGGCAATTATCTGATTTCTTATTCCATCCATAACTGTGAAACTAGTGATCAGAATTAATTGAAATGTAATAACTGAACTTCTGGAACTATTTTCTTACAGTTTTGATCATCATAATCCAGTTTCCTTTCCGGGTGCTTAATTCCTCCACCTTTCACCCCTGCCCTGTTTCTTTGTTTCAAGCCCAACAGATCAGTTTTCTTTAATTTATCAATATTCAATATTCACTTATTTTCACCTTAATAGCTAATACTGCTATTTTTAATTTCTCCTAGTTTCTTAGTTTAGTTCCTGTTTTCATTATCTAAATCCAATCGCAATTCTGTTGCTATTATTCTGCTAACCAACTTCAGTTCTGAACTATATCTACTATTAGTTCCTATATCCATTCTGTTGTGCTCGGAGTCCACCTTTGCAGATCCTACCTCTTTAAGTCTTAATTTAGGTCTTACGGATACATCTGCATTAGAAGTGCACAACTTGTGACCAGCTGTAGCAATTTCCCGTTTTGCTCAAAGAAGAGATGTCTTTGACATTCAGATTATTTTTTTTGGTAAAGCATTCTGATTATAATATTTTAGTTTCAAATAAGAGGCTTAAACACTCTAATTTCTCTATTTTTCTTAAGCCAATCTGAATTTGTGGTACAAACTTCTAAATCATACCCAAAACCTTTAATTTGGAACTCAGGCAATAAGATTCTTTTTCATACATTCTAGAGCCAGAGGGTGATTCATAATCTCCCAATGAGCATTCAACAAATGGTTAACTATATCGAAAGAAGTGGTAAGTACATAGAATAAGCCCATGAATACTTCACAACTCCAACCAATCTAATGCGTACAAAACAAATGACACTCAAATTGTGCCATGTCTTATGAGCAAGGTTACCTCCCAACCTTGACTCACTATAGAGCGCTTCATATCATAAATAAAATCCTTGCCTCGGAAAATAAATCATTAAAAGGAAATAACATGATAATGTCAACAATGAAAACTACATTCTCAACCATAATATGAATTGCCAAGGTGTCACCTAGGCGTCCAGGTGCCCTTTGTTGGAAGGGCGCTTTGGTTGCCTAGGCGTCACATTCATGCCTTGTTGATGTCGCCTTGATTTTTTCCCTCCTCCAATGCCTAAGATCGCCTAGACTCTGTGACAACTATGATATGAAAACCACTAAAACACTACAAATGCAATGCATGTGCCCACTCCCTAGTGTTATGAAAGAGGGGGAACTGAAAAAGGTTGAGAGGAAAATTTTGAGAAACTTACAGCAGCTTCAATAGCTGTAGCATCAAAAAATGAAGCTTCAGTTTTAAGGTCTTCAATCATAGCCTTCAGAGAATCAACTTGTTCCTGCAGAACCATTCCTCTTCTTTGTAGAATCTCAGTAGTTTGTTTGGATGTTCTTTCGACATAGTACCCTTCTCCCAATAGAACCTATAGCACTAAAAGATTTAGGTAAGAAGACAACAATCAAATCCAGAAAGAGGAAGCCAGATTACTTAGTTCAGATGAAGATTGAACATCAGAAAACAACAGAATTGAAATGAGTCTAATTGTGACTTTGTGACTTCTAGAGCAACAACCCAACTGTATTGGTATACAGTCACAGCACTGGGTTCGCACACTTCCTTTTTAACTTAAGCTTATAATAGCACATGATATACAAACCAACGAAAATCCTAGCAAAATAAAGTATTAAGCAAACATGGATGACAGACGTAAAGGAAAAAATGACCAACCAAACTCACAGCTAGTTTATCATTTAAAGTATCCTAGTAACATCATGGTAGTCTACCCTTGTAATATCTAAGATACCATGCACCTTTCTTAATTCTTACCAACAAATGCAAGCAAATAAATTAGATCTTTTAGCAATCCCAAGATACTAAACACACAATTGAAGAGAAAAGGAATCCTAGAGTATTGTTCTGACAGTGCATGCGCATTCACTGTTGCAAATTTAGTTAGAAAACAGCTAAATCTTCAATTCATCCAGCTCCTAACAGATCAATATGAATGACCTAGGACTCCAAATACGGAAGAGTTAAGACTATGTTGTAGAGAAAATGGAGTATAATTGAAGACAGTGATGAAGACACTGAATTACCAGGAACTCATTAGTATGGATCAAACGACCAGGGAAGAATGCCGCCTTGCCGAACGGAACCTGCCAAACATCCAGAGAAACAATCCATCAAACACAAGAGATTCGGAGAAGGGGATGAAGGAGGAGGAGCTCAGGTCTTGCCATGACGTCGTGGGATAGTTCATCGGGGAGCCTCTGCACAAGATTGACGAGGTTGGTATTGTCCACAACAAAGTTATGGACATACTCCAACTCCTTTTGCCGGTCTACAATGGTTTCCTGCACACGCTTCGCAGCCTTTAGGGCCCCTTCCGCAGGAAATATAGATGCAAGTGGCGTCACTGTTCCCTTCATCCCATTTTCCATGATCACTAGAATGAGCCACCCAAGGTTAACGTATGAAACCTAATAAGGGTAACGACTTCGATTATGAAGATAAATTGAGAATAAAACTGGAAGCTTCAACAGTCCTGGCCGAGTGCGATAAAGAGGGCTACTGAATTTAATCTTTCTCTTTTGATGGTATTACATGCCGCAGAAGTTTTGCAGTAGCAGTTAGAAAGCCAGAAGAAACCTGTGCAGGTTCTTAGAAACTGTGATTGTGACATGGAACACCTGAAAAACAAAAGGCAAACCTATTAGTGAATTTATAATATTTTTCTGCCATTAAAATCATGGACTATGTCTTCTGCAATTTCAAACATTAAAGCAATGTCCGTAATTTCTACTTTCTTCCTCACTTTCTCTTTATCTTCCTTTCTTATTTTACCTTTAGGCATATTTGACCGTTTGGGTATCGCCGGAGACAGAGAGCAGCGGGAAGGCTGAAGGCAAGTAACATTTTACAAATATATATAAAAAAAAAGGGACAAATTACAGAGGGGATACTAAGCGTTTCGAGAAATCACGGTAAGGTACCTCACATTTGGCATGTCACAATCAGAAACAGAAAAGGAAATAAAAAATGGTGATTCTGGAGAACACATGTTGCAATTTGAGTTGCAGATGTTGAAGAAGGCATAATTGCAATGGACTCTGAAAAGGAAAAAAGAAAAAAAAAATAAGTAAATGGTTGAAGGGTAAGGTTATGCTTGATTAGAGATTTAATCTGTATGGTTCTAGGGTTTGGGATTGAAAACCCAAACCAATAATGGATTTGAAGACAAGCGAATGGAGTGGGAGATGAAGAAGAGACACACACAGGGACGTTATAGAGAGGGAGTTGGAGGATGAAGGCCATGGCCGAAGCATACCTGGGTTCTTGCGTCTGCCTCCTGGTTCGTGCGTCTCAGTCAAGAGAAAGAAAAGTGTGTGAGAGTAGAAGCGAGGGAGTTTTGATTTCGAGGGTGTTGTTTTGTTCGCGCAATTTTGTTCATGAGCGGCAAAAGCCAAAAAAAAATTTTGCTCTGTGAAAATTGTTCATTGAGCACTTTTTGAACAAGAACTGCTCATTGTGAGCAAAATAAGAGGGACCAGCGTGCCAAACGGTACTTTACTCACAATCTATTCACGAATAGCAAGAAATCAAAGTGTTTTCAAGCCCAGTCTTAGGATATCATTGATTAATGACTCAAGATTTTTCTTAGGAAGAAAGAACGCTGCCTGTAGGGGTGTCAATGCCAGGCCCGCATTGGCTGACCAGACCAAACCCGATTGTTTAAAGACCGAACCAAACCTACCCGATTAATAAACGTGTTGGGCTAAACAGTCGTTCCCAGTGTTGGAGGTGGCACCGTCGGGTGCCCGACTGACCCGCCCAATTAAAACCCCGATCAAGCCCCACCCCTTTTGCCCCATTTAAGCCCGACCCCCTAAGCCTGATATATTTTACCTATTCTACCCCCCAAGCCCAAGGCGCGGCTATGTCCAAAGACTCCAAACGGCCAAAAGGCCCAAACGCTCCAACTCCCTAACGGCCTAACCCTCCTAAATGACTGAGTAACCATTAACCTTAATTACCTTCCAAATTCCACCTTTTTTTTTCTTTTTTCTATTCAGTCTCACACAGTCACACATCAAAGGGAGAGAAGAAGAAGAAAGAAGAGAAAGGTAATAAACTAATAATGAATCTATTATTTTATAAGTTTTGTCATCTAGTTCTTTTACTTTTTGGCATTTGTTTTTATCTTCATCTCTCTGACTCTCTCCCTCACGGTTATGTACTTCTATCTGCTTTGCTTTTCACAAGGTGCTACACTGCCTAGTGCCTACATCTGTGATCTGTATAAGAGAGTATAAATCATATTGGCTTGGGGTTATCTAATGCTTTAAAGGGTTTTAAGGTTTTTCCGTTTTTTAGGGGTGCTTTTGGTAAGCCAGTCCACAGTAATACAACATTGCAGATTAATAAAATCTCGTCAGAAATACAAAACTTGCTTCCTGGGTAATTTTTCACTCGCAGACTCGTGGTTATAGCAAAATAAAACCAGCTATTATTATTGCGATTTTTTCTTTGAAATTAAAAAATTCTGGCCACACCGTTTTGTACCCGTTTAGTGCCCGTTTAGAATTCAATAGGCCATTAGCCCGACCGAGGCCCGTTTAAGACCCGTTTACCTTGAATAAGGCTGCCCCGATTAAAGACCGAACACCGACCGATCAAAATTAAACAGTACCATGTCCGCCCAATGCAAGCCCGAACACCTAAACGGTCGGACACGGTGCAGCCTATAAAATTGGTGAGGCCCGTCTAGGCCCGATTGAGACCGATCGAACCCGACCGATTGACACCCCTAGCTGCCTGGGCACATGCGGTGCGCTGTCCCTGCAACCAGTTACAGGGCGGGCGAAATGAACACAGCACCCCTATGGAAAGGCGGAATTTCCCAGGGCCGTGGTGGTCATTTTGCATGTCACTGTGTCTAGGTAGGGGCAGCACATCACACGCGCCTAGGTAGCATTCTCTTTCCCTTTTTCTTATTTCTAATTTTACCTTTTGGGGAAAGTTCTTTGTTGAGAGTGCGGCCTCTCCGCCCATGTCAGGGCCTATGGGAACACACACAAAAGCATCAACGTAAATGAGATTTTCACCTTTCATTGAAGGTAGGGCTCATGTCACGGGGCTATGTCTAGGCATAAGAGCCACACTCCCGGATAGACTCCCTTTTCTCTTTACCTACTAATTAATTAATAATGGGAAGTGGTTCTATGTGTTGGAGGGCTAGCTTGTGTGTTGTTCATCTTCCCAAGTTTGAGCAAACCTAAAACACTACCCCCCAACCATCTCTGCCCTCCACAACTCCCCAACCCTCACCACTTAACCTGCCCCCGACCAACCCTTGTAACTCCCCATCATGCCCCACCCTTGACCCCCACCCCAACCCCTTACAACACCCAACCGTGCTTTCACGTCACGGCCTCCAACGACAGCACGATTCTAAAGACTCATCATCATACATACAACTAGGAGGTCAATATCTTTTAAGGATTGAATTTACTGTCCAAATGTGTAGTGTGCGCTAGCACCTCTCTATGTCCATCTCTCTCTCCTCCCAATATAAGGGGTAGATATGTCATTTCATAAAAGGGAAGAGATAGATAGACACAGGGAGGCGCTAATGCACATTGCTCAATCTAGCGACATTTTTTCCCCTATATTGGGATAGGGATCTATACACTAGCGGCATGTAATGCAATTTAACATGCTAGCATCTTACTAACCATCTGATGAGATGGGAGACATCTTAGCATTCGATCCACCAATATTGCATCACCCATTATCCATCGTCCCTCCTTCGACATCCACCTCTCCCTCTCCACCTCCACTACCGTCGTGGGGTGAAGGATTCAAAGGGGGATGGGATGGTGGCTGGCCGGTTGCAGAGGAGGGTGGGGTAGGGGTTGCATGGATTGGGGTCTCCTACTGCGCGCGACTGCCCCAATTGCCCTGTTGCACAGACACAGCAAGGCACAAAATGATCGCCTTACCCCCCACTTAGGCAAGGAGCTCGAGCAGGGGTAAGGCAGTCATTTAACGCCTTGTTGTGTATGCGCAGTAGGATATTTGGGGCAGCTGCGCAATAGACAATCCAGATTCGAAGTTGCATAGGGTGTGCGGGTGGCGGTTTGCAAAGGGGTGTGGAGGAAGTTATGGAGAGGTACATAGATAGGAGAGGGTGATAGGCTCAGGGTAGGGTACCTACAGGGTCCACGGGACATGATGGGAGGGTGGTGTTGGGTTCGTGGTGGCAAGAGAGGTAGATGCAAAGAAGGAGAGGTGTCAGAGCTCACAGCAATGGGTTGCAAAGTGTGTCGTGCAGCGATAGTGGATTGTGAGTGATGTAACGGTGTTGGATCGAACGAATAAGATGTTTTTCACCCCCATCCAATGGGCAATAATATGCTCGTATATAAGATTCAAATGTACATCACTAGTGTTTACATAATCCCCTCCCCGCCATTTATATTCTATTTGAATGAATGAAAGTCTCTTCTTTCTCAATTGCTTCGCATAATAAACCCCACACATTCACCTACAGTTAGTTATTCAACAATTAAGCTAGCAACGTTTTGAGAATATGTCTTTGACGCTTTTAAGAACAACTTGTTCGTTTTTTATTTTTCTTAGGCGAGTTTAGAAAGAGAGATATTTTCTACCAATCTGAAGCAGATACCACCCCCAAAGCAGTCAATAAGGTGAGCTAGTGTAGTAGTTGCGCTGGAAGCGTTGGGTGCGTAGATTTAGCCCCACATCGAGTGTGTGAGTGTGTGTTGTGTATATCCGCCATTTCACAATCCTAAAAGTCGATTAACCTTTTGGAATTGGTGTGTGGTTTGTGTGATTACACTTTCATAAAAAAATTAAAAAAAAAGAAGGTGAGCTAATGTAGTTATTCAGCAGATGTTAAGGTCAAAATCTATCCATTCTTTGGATTAAAGAAAGAAGACATTTTTGTTTCATTCTATTAGCAACCTAGCTAGCACCCAGTAGAGTAATAATGTGATTGATGTCCAACGTCACTTTTCTATAATCTATATAGTGCAAAATAGACAACGACAATATATTTATTTTTATTAATTATAATAATGGTAGAAGGGGATGGAGTTGAGGAAAATTATCTGCTCCATTTCCTAACGGCTCCGTTTCCTCAAGTGCCCATAATAGAGGGGGTGGACCTCCACCGTGCAGTGCGGTCAGGCAAGGGTAGAGTGGTCATTTCTACCCCCTATCTGAGGAACTTGGGGAAATGGAGCCGATAATGATCCTGGAGTTGAGGGGTGCACCATTGACCCTCATCCCCATCCAACGACGACTTGTGCATGGTCATGCATCATGTACAAGCATGCATTAAACCTTTCCCTTTAATAATATACTTGTTTTTAATTTTTAGATTGAAATACTTTTTTTTTCTGTTTTAAAAGATGAAAAGATTAGTTTTCTTTGGATATGATATTTAAATTAGGGGAAGTTGTTTTTTGTTCGGGAGTGTAGCCTACGCCAGCACTCCCATGTGTCTATCTCTCTCCTCCTAAAAATAAGGTGGCAAAGGTGTCTTTTCATATGGGGGAGGAGAGAGATAGACTCATGGGAGTGCTGGTGTAGGCCACACTCTCGGACAGAGTTCTTTTTCCCTTAAATTAGCGTCTTCACCCAAAATATATATATATATATATATATATATATATATATATATATATATATATTTAAATTAGCGTAGGGCTAACGATTGGTCTCCATTACCAATTGTACTTCTCCACTGAGTGTTTGGTTGACAAAATGGGTTGGGGCGAGCCTGTGTTGAGAGTGCATGAGGTTACGAGGTGTCAATTTTGGATCAAAACTGGGAATCGGATTGGAACCGTTCCGCTAGGAATTGGAATCGACCCATAGTTTACTAGTTTGACTTTGTATCTACCAACTAAGTTATTGGTCTGGTTCTGGATCAACCAATTAAGTAACTAGTCTCCCAACGGTTCTAGAACCAATACAAATCCACATCCTAACCCTATATATTATGTAGTTCTTAAGACTTGAGGTTATGATAATTAAGGTCAAGCCCTTTAATTTTTTAGGGTCTTTTTGGTATCATTATTAAATTTGTTTATGGTCTATTTTTTAAAAAAATTTCCTAAAAAACCAATTTCGATAAAAAAAATTTGAAAACTATCTGGTAACTACTAAACATAATATATTATAGAATGAAAAATAGGTTTGGCATGCTTATGTGCTAGGAAATTTATTTGTAATTTTATTTTGGACTGCTTGGAACCGATTAGGAACCAAAATTGGCCCACCCATTAGTTAATGTATTGGATCTCAAGTTTGGAACCGATTAGCTTTTTGGTCCAATTATGGTCTTGACCTATTAGGACCGGAATTTACCTCTCATAGATAGGTTGGTAAGGGCAAACCAGCATGACAACGTTGGGGGGTTGTCACAAGAAGAAGAAGAGGAAAAAAAGGTGAAAATCTATTTAAAACTATTATGTTGTTTAAAATTCTGTTTTAGCTTCATTTTCATGTAACCTTTTAATACACTGTGATACTATTTTAGAATTTTTGTTTTGGTTTCATCTCATAACATACTGTTATACTGTTTTACAAATTCTGTTTTGGGTTTCATCTTATAACACACTGTTATACTGCTTTTAAATTCTGTTTTAGCTTCAATTTCATGGTAGAGGCAGTAAATTTTGAAATTACAACTTGCTGTCCCATACCATTAGTATATTCCATTATATTTTTAACAACAAGACATTATATCATCACTATGTTAGTTGAATGTCCAAATAATGGGCTTGCACCCTATCCAAAAACATTTTGGAAGAAAAGTAAAAAAGATTTGAAGCTGAACACGCATTCACACCCATATATCCATGTCATGCTGTACATGAAATGCGTACTTTGAGTAAACTAAAGTGTCTGTGTATCACAAATCACCAATTTACAGAAGAGACAAAGAGGGAAGAAAGAAAAAACAAACGATTCTACTTAAACATTTCAAGGAATTCAAACAAATTATCACAACATAACCTAAACACGCGAAGACTCAACAAGAGTTCTGTTTCTAATATGTGAAATTTTAAGTATTTTCTAAAATTTTGTGTGTTTCCTTTGATTTGTATTTTTGTAATTTACATATACAGAGTCTGACATATGGTTTTGGTTTTGTGCTGATTTCATAGCTCATATTTGAGATGATCTCTGTGGTGTGACCTTCTTGTGATTGTTCCACCTCCTTTATCTGGCAATTTGGATGGTTAAATAAATCATGTGAAAAGAGGTTCAGATTTGGAACCATCAACAACATCTTTGATTTGTTTTTTTTTCTGCAGGTTAGTTCTGTAGTTGGTGCCATATTTAGGGGTAAATCCTCCTTGTAAATCAGAGGCATTATCTTCTGGCAGTCTATTAACCAACTGCCAAAGAAATGGAAAAACTACCTGAGCTTAAAAGGTGGACGATAGACTCGGTATAATATCTCTTAAACATTATGTGTCTCTGTAAGTACCATGGTCCTCTGGTCTCTAACGAGGGTTTCCTCAACCTCCTCTTGACGACCGTATCATATTGATATGGATAATATTGATAAATGGGGATTGGGATCATACATGAAAATATGCTAACATAATGTGAAGTCGCCACCTAGGGTTAGGGCTAGGGGTGTCAATACCCAACCCGAACCAGCCCGAATGAGCCCGGACCACACCGGACCGAACTCTTAATGGTTTGGGTTCGGTTTGTGGATCCAAAGAGGCAAATGGTTTGGTTTGGTTTGGGCTAGCCCGACGGTGCACCGGTAGCCCGAACCCAAACCGAACCGACCTAACCCGATAAATGAGTAAATCAATAAATGCCTAATGCCCCATTGCCCCCAAAATGTGTTGTGATAGTTTCTCACTTTATCTTATATCCTTTGTTAGTGATTACCCAATCAATTGTATCCATAGGCCATAGGACATAGGATACAAAGATGCATTGTATTTGAAATATTTTATGTACTTAAAAGAGAAAGAGAAGAAAAATTAGCACTAACCAGACCTTACTAGTTATATAAAATCGGTACCAAACCGATATCAACCCGTTATCATAAATCGAAACCAACACGAAACCAAACTGCACCGAAACCGAACATTTCTTAATGGTTTGGTTTCGGTTTCTATAAAAGTCACATTGAAACCGAAAAGCCCGAACCGAAACCGGCTCGAACCGGCCTGTTGACACCCCTAGTTAGGGCCTAGGACCCATTAAGTGTAGCACTATCCGTTATGAATGGAATCGGGCTACGTGACTCCATATGGTTTGACCAAAGGTTCGGGTAAGGGGTCAGATTATGAGTGTGGGAAGGTGTTAGGCACCCACCTCGCCCAGTCGAAGCCAGTCTCTCTGTATTAGATGCTACATAAGGACGAATGTTCTCTCTCTTTTATTACGGGGATGAGAGATATTATGAACTACATTGTTATAAATTGAACTAGAACATAATAAACTATCTTACATATATGAAAGACACAGACTAAAGCGATGAAATACGAAAGGACTACATTGAAACCATAAGAATGCAGTAATTATACCTATATGGTTATATTCCCTTGGCTCAGGGGAGATGGACGAATGGACTGACGCAGATTCCTTCTGGGTAAAGCAACGGTTCTTTCAAGTGATTTGATGGGGAACAAACGGATAGAATTACGTCTGTAACAAGGAGTTTTGATTGTTAGCCGTACACTGACAGGATAACAATGCCTATGAGGATAAATGCTCTATGCTCGAAGGGATAATCGAAGGATCTACCCACGCCAAAGAAGGCTTCACTCACTCACACTCTCATAACGGAAAGGGGAGCAAGGAGGGTGAAAATGGAATAAAGAGGGGTGGAAATCACTTGGGGAGGGTCTCTCTACCCAGAATTCCTTATGTTTTGGGGGGAAGGGGACCCTCCTATTTATAGGGGAGGGGACCCCTCACCCTTGGGCTAGATAAGTCCTCCACAGCGCCGTGGGAGCGTAGTACCTTTGCCCCTTTGTTTTTGGGCCTAAAATGGGCTATTTTGTGTTCATAATGGTTCTTGGGCTTATGGGTCAGGTATAGTGCGTCGTCCACCATCCATATCCCGTTGTCATCATCGCCAATCAGGAGGTGATAAAAATCAGTGTCTACAGTTTGCTCCTCTTTGGCCGAGGCCTGTGCCAACAACCGAAGGGTAAAGACAAAAGACCAACTTATTTTGTCACCAAGAGCATGTACTGCTGACGCTTTGCTCAAAGGCGACAGAGTTGCTAAAAATAGCCGGTTAATCACGATGAAATCCTTCGATAATCCTCAAAAGAAAAACTCGAAAAACCAAATCTCTATTATGTGAGCATCGCTCAATCAAATTTTGAGGGTGATAAGGCACCACTCGACCGAAGATCAAGTTTTGAGGGTGATGAGGCACCGCTCGATCAAAAATCAAGTTCTGAGGGTAATGAGGCACCGCTCGACCAAAAATCAAGTTCTGAGGGTGATGAGGCACCGCTCGATCGAAAATCAAGTCTTGAGGGTGATAAGGCATCACTCGACCGAAAATCAAGTTTTGAGGGTGATGAGGCACCGCTCGACCGAGGATTAAGTTTTGAGGATTTCACTGGGGATGAAGTTTTGAAGGTGATAAGGCACCGCTCTACCGAAGATCAGGTTTTGACCACTCCATTGGGGATCGCATTAGACGTACATCCCTGGGAACATGAGTAAAAAATGGTTCCATGGTGGATGAAAATCATATTAGATGTACTGTCCTAGGGATATGGGATTGTACGTGACTCTGGAAAGATCAACCGTACACGGGACTCATGACTCGGATTGTATATGGCCTTAACAGTAATTAGATAATCCATTCGCATGTGAATGCAGAAATGACCTCATGAGTGATAGAGCTGAATGATCAGAGTCCAAACCCGCTTTGCCATGATGGAATTTGAATGGTATATGATCCGGGCAATGGTTAAAAATGTACACCATCAGAGACCAAATGGTCCATTCGTGTAGGCATAGTTTTTTTTTTTGGGTCCATGGCGCCGTGTGGGAGTCCGTACGGCACCGTGCCAGATTCCACGGCTCCATGGGGAATCTCCCACAGCACTGTGGGCCACTGGGCCACGGAGATCTCCACGGCGCCGTGGACGTGATGTGTTTTTCTATAAATAGAGGGCCCTCCCCTTTATTTCTTCATTGCCATTTTTGCTGCGAAGCTCTGCCCCTTTTATTTCTTGACCTTCTTTCTGCGTTTCCTGACCTATACCATGTCTTTCCACCGCCGTGCAAGTCAGTCTCAGAGGGACCCGCTGCTTGGCACTACTGGTCGAGATGCCTGGGCTGCTTGGTACCCTTCAGGGGTTACCTTGATCGACACTGCTCGCCACGGTTGCTGCTCCATATGGGGTCAGGTCAGTAGTCTTACTCTTTCCTTTTCAATTTATATTTATGGCTTAGCACTTACAGCACGGACCGATGTAATGTCCCTAGATACTACCCTAGGTACCTAGTGATACCTGAAACAAGGCGAGGCCATTAGACACTACCCTAAGTGTCTTTTGGCCTGCAAATCGAGGTAATGCCTCTAGATACCACCCTAGGAACCCAGTGACATGCAAATCAAGGCGATGCCATCAGACACCGTCCTAAGTGTCTATGGACATGCAAATCGAGGCAAAGCCTCTAGATACCACCTTAGGCACCTAATGACACGTAAATCAAGGCAAGGCCATCAGACACTACTCTAAGTATCTTTTGGCATGCAAATCAAGACAATGCCTCTAGATACCACCTTAGGCACCTAGTGACACGCAAATCAAGGCGAGACCATCAGACACTATTCTAAGTATCTTTTGGCATACAAATCGAGGTAATGCCTCTAGATGCCACCTTAGGCACCCAGTGACACACAAATCAAGGCGAAGCCATCAGGCACTACTCTAAGTATCTTTTAGCACATAATTCGAGGTAATGCCTCTAGATACCACCTTAGGCACCCAGTAAAATGCAAATCAAGGCAATGCCTCTAGATACCACCTTAGGCACCCAGTGACACGTAAATCAAGGCAAGGCCATCAGACACTACTCTAAGTATATTTTGGCATGCAAATCGAGGCAATGCCTCTAGATGCCACCTTAAGCACCCAGTGACACGTAAATTAAGGTAAGGCCATCAAACACTACTCTAAGTGTCTTTTGGCATGCAAATCGAGGCAATGCCTCTAGATGCCACCTTAGACATCCAGTGACATGCAAATCAAGGCAATACCTCTAGATACCACCTTAGGCACCTAGTGACACATAAATCAAGCCGAGGCCATCAGACACTACTCTAAGTGTCTTTTGGCACGTAAATTGAGACAATGCCTCTAGATACCACCTTAGGCACCTAGTGACACGCAAAGGAGTTTTCTTTTCTTATTCTCTATTTTTTTATTTTTTTTTTCTTCTTTTAGCTCATTTGATTATTGCCCTGATGAACAATTTCTCTTATTTTTTGCAAGGCAAGTCCCTCCCTTCGCCCAAGAAATATTATGGGCTAGAGGGTGTTTCAGAGTAGTACCCTACACTCTGCTCAACAGTCTAATCCCGAGTGGTGTGGGCCAATTTAGGACACATTGCCGCATCTTCCACCCGAGAGCTGGACAGTTTGACAATGAGGGTGTTGATAGAGAGATGGTGGCCGAGCACCCACACATTTCACCTTCCTTTTGGTGAGATGACCATCACCCCTCTCGACTTCTATATGATCCCCGGGCTTCCCTTTGGAGGGGTGCCCGTGACCCTGACCCAAGGCAAGCGGGTGGTGGCTTCGGTGGATCCACAAGAGAGCCTGGACTTCTACAGTTGGATGCTGGGGATCGAGGTCATCAATTGAGAGATCCCTGCGGCGTACCTGAGGAGTGCCTGGAGCGAGAGGGTTGTGACTGATGAGTCTCCCTCTGCTCTCCAGGACCAGCAGGCTAGATGCTTCCTCCTCCATCTTCTGGCGAAGGTTGTATTTAGCGACATGACCGGGACGGTGACAGCTGATGCTGCGTACGTTCGGTTTTTTCAGAACTTTGATCTAGCTGTGGGCTATGATTGGGGTGGTTCGGCGTACGCCCACTTCCTCTACATAATGGATTTCTTAGTAGTGGGGTCGCCGAACCTCATTGGATGCTGCTATGTCCTCTGGGTAAGCTTTCCTCCCTTGGTTAACCCTCTCTTTTTTTATTATTATTATTTTTTTTTTTAATTATTTTTTTAATTTATTTGACTGGTCTATTTATTGTAGACATGGAGCTATGAGGTTCTCCGGTTCTAGGTCCCTACTTTCAAAGCTGGGGATGATCCCAGAACTACTTTTCCCAGGGCTACGTGGTGGCGTAAGTCCCACCTGCTCAGGAGTGGTTGCCACAAGGACGTCGAGTCCATACGTGCCCTCCTGAACGAGCTGCGGCTCGAGATGATATAACTTTTATCTTTATGCTTTTTATCATTACTTTATTATTATTATTATTATTTTCCTAATCCCCTGTTGCCTGATAGGCTGCTCCCCGCGTCTACTTGGGGGAGGTTATTCTAGAGTCGGACCTGTTTAACAGGCCTCAGCATTCTCCGGCTATCGGATGCTTTTTGAGGGCCCGTGGGGGTTCTCGTTCTACATGGGAGAACGAGTATCTCTACAGTGGTCCGAGACGCGGTTGATACCGTGCCCTCCTCATGCTAGAGTTCACGAGCCAACCCTGATGGATAGAGAGGAGATCGAGCATTGGAGGGCGGGCGAGCCTGGGATAGGGCTGGTGTTAGTCGATATGGACTACACCACCTTCCTTCATCGGGAGACAGTCTGCGTCCCCCTCACTCGAGAGGGACCTCAGGTAAGATCTTCCCCATCTTTCACTCTTTATTTACTCATTAGATTGTTAAGCTAACTCTTGTTTTGCTCTGCTTCTTCTCTTGATAGTTCCCAGACCGCCCTGTGGTTCTGGAGTCTATGGTGGTGGGAGTTCATCCTGCGCTCTCGAGCAGTGGAGGTGGAGTCGAGCGTTGGGCCTTCTAGAGAGGTCCCACCCATGCGGATCGCTAGTCCAGACGACCACATCCCGGGATACCGTTCGTGGTTCATTCGTCACCACGAGCCTGGGATGGTCAAGGTCATCTTGCCGCCCCCTCGCGCTGCAGATGCCGACTTAGGCCTCCCTCTCCCTTATGATGGGGTAAGTATATCTGACTTTCCTGGTATTTGTTCATTATTTTTCAAGTTCTTGACAGCTTGAATGAATATTGTGCCTAGGTGGACGCGAGCCGATACACTGATATGAGGCGTATGATGGCGAGCATGGATGAGGTGATCATCTCTCGTGTGGATGCGACCCACCAGCTGGTAACATTTTCTTCCTTTTTCTTTTCTTGTTCATCTTTTCTCATGAAACTTATCTCTCGATTATTCGACTCTTCGTTCTTTTTTTTTTTTTCTTTCCAGAGGACCGATCTTGACAATTATCGGAGAGAGAATGAGAGGATGAGGCTTACGATCAGGAAGCTATAGGGTGATTTGGCCCGAACTGAGGTTGAGAGAGACGCTCTGAGGATGTCTCAGAGTGGTGAGGGGGGAGGCTTGGATGTCGACGATTACTCCCCTGAGTCGTGACCCCTCTTTTTTTTGGAAATATTGTCACAACTATGTACATTTACTCTCCTTTTTTTTGTTGTTTATATTTGTTTATTCTTTGTATAATATTACTGTGATTTTTTATGTACACTTTCTCTCTCTCTTTTTTTTTTTATATACATAAACAAGTTGTTTATGAACTCATTGGATACTTCCTTCTTTGGAATGCACACATGACTCAACCCCTTTCTTTAGAAGCATAAATTCTATTAACAAATGGTTTCATTACATGAGAAAGGACAGAAAAACAAGTAAAGATAAGAACTTTGGATTGATATCACTTATTTACAACATTTTCGGATAACAGAATCACCACTTCTTGTGTCAACATCTCTGGAGTTCTGAAATTCTTTAACTTAGGCTGTTCCTGCCTTAGAGATACCAAGGAAGGGATATAAAAACTGGTGTGAGTCAGACCCATGAATCTCACATAATTGCACCCGGGTGTTTCTGGTTCTTCCATTTCGGCCTTCATCCAGGGGCAGTTCCATTGGATTTCTTGAACATCTCTTCCTTCCAAATACTTCTTCCAGTCTTGGATCTTGTGGAATTCTGACTTTTCCCTTTTTAATTGATAATGCATGGGTCGGAGGTGAGGACATGGAACTGGTGTTACCAACTTCAGCTTTTCCATCAACCACATTTGGAACACTGCCGGAGATCCATGAAGGAAGTCTGTTCCGTATTTTTGAGACTGACTCATGGTATCAAACCCTTTGAATGTTTCTGCTAAAATGGTAGGAACGATGTTGCATCCTTCTTCAATCTGCTTAACTACGTCCGTAATCATTGGAGACATGCCTTTTCCTGGAGATGCTAACAGGTACTTCCCAATCATACGGAATAAGTATACCCGCTTTCTGTATTTGATCTGTCCTTCTTCTTCAAACCTATTGTTGTTGAAGATCTTCGCAACTTTTAACGCGTCCACCTTGTCATAATTGAGAACCTGCTTCACCTCCTTCTTATTCATGGCGAAGAAATCTTCCAAATCTTTGAAAAGCTGTTCTTTCTTCATGGTTGGGAGAAACAATTTTCCTCGAGGGGGTGCCATCATGTAAGCCCGGAATTCTTCAATGGTCGGAGCCAGCCAGACTTTTTCAAAGTGAAATGCATGTAATTGGGGATTCCAGCACTTTGACACTTCCCTTAGTAAGTTATGATGGAGCTTGAAACAATCGATTCTTCCCAGTACTGTCAGATGGTGATCTTCTAGAAGTGTAGGCTCATCTATATTCATCCGGAGAGTCCACTGGCGTAACTATTCATCGAGCCTTTCTTTCTTTGGTCCCCTCATACTACCTTCATCAAGGATCGGGTTAGCATTTTGCGACATTGAATGAATAAATCCTTTGTTAATAACCAGCTCTAGATGACTCGACACCTAAGCTAGGTCAAGGAATAGAAGGCCAAATGGCAAGATTTACCCATATGTGCAAAGGACGCCGGCTGGCAGAATTCATAGGAGGAAACCAACACAATGCCCTCTTTCTCTCTCTCTCTCTCTTTTGTATTTTTTTTTTATGAGACCGTACCCGAATATATCGAGTTGTCTACGTATCCCTTGGGATGAATTAGGTCGAACGTAGTTCAAATTACTTCACATATCTCAGACGAAATACTTCTTTAACTGGTCCATGTTGACCAATCCCCGAAGATCTTCTCCATCAAGATCAGAGAGTTGGACCCTAGCCTGGCAATATGATCTTGACTTTGTAAGGTCCACTCCAATTGGGTCGGAATTTTCATCTTGGGTCATGAATCGAAGCTCGCTGTTCTCTAAAGACCAAATCTCCTTCTTCAATGCTTCGAGTGCAGACACCCATGTTGAATGCCCTAGCCATTCTTTGCTGATATTTCTTGAGATTGTCCGTGGCCTTCATCCTTTTCTCATCCAGAAGATTGAGCTCTTCATATCTAGCCCTTACCCATTCCCCTTCTGGCAATTGACTATCGAGTAAAACTCGAAGAGAAGAGATTTGAATTTCTACTGGCAATACAGCTTCCATCCCATATACCAGAGAATATGGGGTAGCTCCGGTAGAGGTTTGGATAGATGTCCGATATGCCCATAAGGCCAGTGGAAGTTTCTCTGTCCAATCATTATGTGCATCAGCCATCTTTTGCAGTATGACTTTCATATTTTTGTTGGCTGCTTCTATTGCCCCATTAGTCTGTGGATGGTAAGTAGTAGACTTATGCCTCTTAATGCCAAATCGGTTACAGAGTTCTTCCACTTTTCCTCGAAAATGTAAGCCTTGATCGAAAATCAATTGCTGAGGGACACCGTATCTACACATGATGTTCTCTTTTATGAATTTTGCCACCTTGGCAAAAGTCAAGACTGCATAAGATTGAGCCTCCACCCATTTTGTGAAGTAGTCGATGGTGACTAATATGAATTGATGGCCATTTGAAGCTTTCGGAGTTATCTTACCAACTACATCAATCCCCCAAGTAGAAAATGGCCAAGGTACATTTAATGAATGTAACTATGTTGGAGGAATATGAATGATATTGGAAAATATCTGGCATTTATGGCATCACCTTACGAAGGCAGCACATTCAGCTTCCATAGTGGCCCAATAATATCCCATCCTGAGAATTTTCTTGGCTAACATCCTTGCATTCATGTGTGGTTCGCATATTCCTTGATGGATTTCTTCCATGATGGTTTGAACCTGATCCTCATCTACACATAATAGCCGGATGCCATCAGAAGACCTCTTATACAACAAGTTTCCTTGGAGGATGAATTGAGTAGCATATTTCCGCAAGTGTCTCTTCTCTCTTTTTGAAAACTCTTCAGGGTACCTCCTTTCCTTGATGTAATCGACCACTGGAGCATACCAAGACCTTCCATCCTCGGTGAGTGCATTGACTAGCTCTCCATATGCTGGGCGGGTTCTTCTTTCTATTAGGAACGGCTGGATCTTGTCCTGAGTATCACATTCCACCATGGATGCCAAAGTGGCTAAAGTGTCATCGAACCGATTGCTATCCCTGGGTAGATACTCAAAAGAGACTTCCTTGAAGCATTGGATCAGTTGCTCCAAACAAACTTGGTAGGGCTTTAACTTCTCATCCTTAGTCGTTCACTTTCCTTACGTTTGACAGATCACAACGGAGGAATCTCCGTAAACTTTAATTTTGTCCACCCCTGCAGACAAAGCCATTTCTAACCCAATAGCACAAGCTTTATACTCTGCTATGTTATTGGTGCAATTGAATTCTAACTGGAAGGCCATCGGTAAGTAAAAATCATCTAGGGTTATTAGTAATACCCCTGCGCCAAATCCTTTTTGGATGGCGGCTCCATCAAAGTACAATTGCCACCCTTCATTTGGTTTCGCTTCTATGGAGTGCAAATCTTCATTTGGAAAAAGGTACTTTGTTGCTTGGGAATCAACTTCTGAGGGGAATGCTGCCAGATGGTTAGAGATTGCTCGCCCTTTCACAGATTTTTGATTGACATAAGTTATGTCGAATTTTGATAATAGCAACAACCACCTAGCCATCCTCCCTGTCAATGCTGGATTCTCGAAAAGGTATTTAATTGGATCCATTCGCGAGATCAACTTGATGGGATGTGATACCATGTAATGCTTTAGACGCTTAGTTACCCAAACCAGGGACGTGCAGGTTTTCTCCACAGGAGCATATCGAGTTTCATACTCCAACAATTTCCTGCTCACATAGTAAATTACGTGTTCTTCTCCATCCGCCTTGCCAACTTGGGCCATCATTGATCCTATTGTTGTTTCTCCTACTGACAAATATATGAGCAAAGGTTCACCGAGCATTGGAGAGACAAGTATAAGAGGAGAGAGTAGATACTCTTTGATTTTCATAAAGGCATCTTGGCATTTCTCATTCTACTCTTTCGGCTCTTTCTTTTTTAGGAGTTTGAAGATAGGTTCACAAGTGGATGTTAATCGAGATATAAACCTGCTGATGTACTGGATGCGGCCTAAGAACCCTCGTACCTCCTTTCTGTCCGGGGTGGTGGCATTTCTGTGATGGCCTTTATCTTGTCAGGGTCTACTTCTATTACTCTTTCGCTGACAAGAAACCCCAGCAGTTTTCCTGCTTTGGCCCCAAACACACATTTCTGAGGGTTCAGCCTTAGCTTGTATTCTTTGATTCTTTCAAAGAATTTTCTGAGGACTGCAAAATGGCCCTGTCAGTCAACAGATTTGACTATCATATCATCGACATACACCTCTACTTCTTTGTGTATCATGTCGTGTAGGATAGCCGTGGCCTCTCTTTGATATGTTGCCCCAGCATTTTTCAACCTAAAAGGCATCACTTTGTAACAAAATGTTCCCTATGGTGTGGTGAAGGCAGTCTTCTCCCTGTCCTTTGGGCACATTTGGGATTTTTCATCATCGTTGAGGAGAGAGACCATTTGGGATTTTTCATCATCGTTGAGAGAAGAACCAATTTTGATCATTCGAGGGCATTGATCGGTCCCTATATTTATAGGATGGGTGTCCTCTCGGACGGGTTGAGCTCTTCTTTGCTCGAATTGTTCTAACAGATTATGATGTTCTAAGACATTATCATTATCAAAAGAATAGGAAGAAAAAGAAGAAGGAACATACTCGAAATCAACAATTTCATTCATGATAAAGGGAAGAATACTGTCACACCCCTATCCCGACAAGGGATAAAATACAATATCAGGGTATGATTGGGGTGACACGCGTCATCCCACCTCACCGCCAGGATCTCGATGCAGTGGCCAACTCACAGTCATAAACCAATATTACAATACAATAATATCGAGTGCGAAAGATAAAGGAATATTACATTCCCAACGATCATAAAATAAGCGGAAGCGTTCTGATGAGTTACCTCATGTTCACACGGCTAAGTGATACATAAATAGTTTGGATGGATATCCCGAATGACCATAGCATAACTACCCCAAAACAAGTATAATAATAAATATTTATACAAGGCACGTGGCCCCAAAAAAACAAAAGAAGGGAACAAGTCCCAAGTATCAATACAGCCCGTAGGCACAATCATCATGGGCAACCATCGCCATGATCCTCGATCCACGGTCTCGGCTCCACAAGTAATCATCTCGCATCAAAATCTAAAAAGAATGTTTACACGGGGTTAGCTCCACCGAGCTAGTGAGAGAGAAAAGGGGATGCACAATCACACAATCACAAATAGTCCATGGTGCATGCTATTATTAATTCATTTACCACCTAACACACAATGCTAAGTCAATGGGTATATGCTACATCGCAATAACTCGGGAAGACATTGTGGATCCTTCCATTCTCACCACAATGCAACCTCAATTATTACTATGGAGCCCGCCCGGTCGTAGTCATCACCACCCGCAGGCACCCGATAACCATTACTACCCTGCCTGGCCTCTCTAACTCTCCACAGAAGCAGTGCTCGCTACCCAACACCTAAACCCCGTTGGTAAGGGTCGTAGCATAGGAACTCGAGCCATTTACCACCTAACACACAATGCTAAGTCAATGGGTATATGCTCCGCAATAACTCGGGAAGACATTGTGGATCCTTCCATTCTCACCACAATGCAACCTCAATTATTACTATGGAGCCCGCGCCGGTCGTAGTCATCACCACCCAGGGCGCACCCCGATAACCATTACTACCCTGGCCTGGCCTCTCTAACTCTCCACGGCAGCAGTGCTCGCTACCCAACACCTAAACCCCTCGTTGGTAAGGGTCGTAGCATAGGAACCGAGCCTAACCACGATATACTACATGAATCCTATCGTGTTGAGAGGTACATCCGGGTGTGTCAACGCCCCATTCCATCTAACACCGGTACCAAGACAACACGGCGCATACAGACAAGAATGAGATGCAATATACAATTCCACGTAATTCGGGGTTCCGTGCAGGACTTCCCAGACCGTAACCCAACACAAATCCATATCATCCAAATCATCATCATCGAATAAGAATAAATGCAAATATGCAATCATGCTTGAATGATAATGTCACAACATAATTCATAAATGCATGAATAAGCAATAGTAAACAAGCTCAAACATACCCAAACCCACTCACCAATTACTTCAAATGGAATTTGTATAAGCGCAACGATTCCGCTCAAAATCACCCCATTGCACATATGTTGGCGCCTATGGAAGTGAATAAGAGTGTGAGAGAGTGTAGGGGAGGCCTCATAGAGAAACCCCACCATTTACATAAGTTATAAGCCTTAAAAACGCATCGGAGGCAACGTCGGACTCAGCAGCTGCCTCCGACCTTGCCTCCGACCTTCCCTGCAGCTCGGGACACATCGGAGGCAAACATCGGACTCACGCAGTCTTGCCTCCGATGCAACCCAAGTGTGATTTCAAGGTCTTTAAAAGCCCGGGGTTGTCCCATTTGGTTCTCTAAGCCTCAAGGGACTAGGGAGGGGTGTCTTGGAGTCTATTTGGGTCTTAGAAACACCCAACATTCAAAGATTTAAGGGGGTTTAAGGATCAAAAGCTCAAAAATCCAGATTTGGGGTTTTCTTTGGTGGTTGAAGCTTTAGAATCAAATAGATTCAGCAAGAGGTCAAAATAGAGGTCTTTATAGGATTGTAATGAAAATGGGATAGCATCCTACAAGGGGAAACTACACATGGCTCGAGCTAACCCTTTGGGTTTCCAAAAAGAAATCCCCATCTTGGGGCTGCAACCAACGAACCACCCAAGCTCAAACGAGCAAGGGGGAAGAGAGAAAATGGGGGAAAAGGGCACTTGGCTTACCTGGTTTGAGGTACACACGAGGTGCCCTCTTTAAAGCTCCAAACCCAAGAATGTTTCCTTCTTCTTCTTCCCTTCCTTCTCCTCCTTCTCCTCCTTGCCGCCTCCTCTCTTCAAAGCTCTCCTCTCCTTTCACGATTAGGTTAGGAAAGAGAAAGAAAAAGAAAGACTAAGGAATAGTCTTACCCCTCTCTCTCATATAGAAAATCACTTTTAATGGCCTGTTTGGATAAGGCCTCATAAGTGTAGGCTAGGGTCTGTTTGGATAGGGTCAAACAACAACCATCCACCCTTACACAAGCTCTAAAAATCTAACTTGGGCCCCAAGGCCCACATAAGGTCAAGTTAATAAAAAGGGGTAAGGGTAGGGTCAAACATGGCAGGACACCAATAGTACCTTAGCCACGGGGTCTCACCCACAAGGGTCCTTGTCGCAGCATTGGATGCGGTGGTCGGAGGCAACCAGTAACCTTGCCTCCGATGCGAGTAGGAAGGTGGTTCCCACCATAAGAGGTCGGGCCTTTGGACCACACTTCGAGGGCTTTGAGAGGGCAGAAGCACACAACAAATTTGGTCAACTACTTACCCCGACATGTCAAGGTGCAACCTCCGTGGTCCCGACTAGTTTCCACAGCAAACTCGTACTATGGTCAATAATTTTATAGTAGGTTTGACCACGGTGAGAACAACTCACCAAGCATAAGTGGCGTGATAACTACACGTCACGGGAAGAATTAATAATTAATTATACTCCCGGTGCGGGTATAACATTCTCCCCACCTTACAAGAAATTTTGTCCCCGAAATTTGAGGCGCTAGGGTCTCAAGTGATAAGGGCTGTTGGATAACAACATCCCAAGTCACCCACATCTTAAACTAAGTCAAAGGTCGGGTCAAGATGAGGCGGTGCCACATGTCACGCAAGTCGGGTTCCACAATTCTCTTTTCCTTACAGGTCAAATTACCACGGGGTGTGGTTCACAATAACCCTAGGAAAACGGGGTTCCAACTACTAAGTTAAGTCTCAAGGACCAAAGGTTCCCTAGATCTTCCGGATCAGGTGATACCACTCTAGCCTTCACTACTCGGTCATTCTTGGGTTCACATTTAACCCGTCCATGACCTAACATAGGGTTTACATCTCAAGGCTTTCACATCTGGTTGTCTCATTACCTAACCCAACTTTAGAATGATTTAGAATAGTGATGGAATCTCCTATTGTTCACTCCCAGTCATGAGGGAACGCATTTGGTGATCCATTACCCCATTCATATCTGTCGTTGGAGAAGGTCTTGTTACATCCTTCGGTTTCAACTTTCACAACCTTTAAACCTACTACACGGTTATCCCACAAGGAAGAGTCCACATCGGTCCTCTTTCGAGAACCAATAACCCTTTAATAGTTTTGGTCCAAGTCAACTCTTCAAGCAGTCTCAATAAATTAACCTACTCGGTCATTAAATTCATTATTCATTACCCTAAGGTTTGGTCAACCAAGGTCGTGGCTCCAACTAGTTTCACGGCAAGGTCGAGGTAAGTCATACTTATAGTACCGGAGAATCACTCTAGTCACACAAGTCCAAGGTTCTAAGGGATAACTATATATATATATCACACCAATATGTAGGCATAGATTCAATAATTTCATTCAAATTCCTATGGACATATGTCATCTAGGTCAATCCACCGTAACAAGAAGTTCTCAGTGCACGGTTCGCTAAGTCCTTTCTTTGGAAAGTCGAAACACGGTGTAGGACTTTTCTATGAGTCTAAACAAGGTTTGGATGGACCAAGTAAAGTCCAAATAGAGTCATCACTAGCTTGAGGTGTTATGAGTGACTTCCAAATACACGTGACCTTCATGGCTTACTCAAATAAACAGCCCAAACCAGCCTATTACTTTCCTTTCCTAGTACCTACCCACGGTTTAGATTCTACGCACCCCCTTAAGGGTCTCTACCCGCATAGATTTAGGTTTCCCTATCCATAAGGTTTGAGTCCTTACATTCATAGGGTCTAAGGATCTTCATCCTCAAGGGTAACTCTTCTCCTTTTAGGTAAGAGAGGAGTCACCGGTTACCAATGCCTGCTAGTTCTTATTAGCTGGCCCGTCGGTACAAGTCGTAACCTCTTTCAATTTAAAGGTATTAACTAGACTTAAGTGGTCCCCACAAATGGGTCACACAACGGGGTGTCCGATCTAGGGTATAGGCACAAGATCATCACATATAGGTGTGGTCAAAAGGTCTCCAAAATAGGCTCAAAATCTTAAAAGAAATCGGGTGGACTCACAAGCGACGCGCATTCCGGTGCGTTCGTGACTCCTCCGTGAAAATAGGTAGAGCGGATTAACGGGCGGATGTGGAATGCAAATCCGTTCATTCGTCCCGGTCTCGAAGTCTCAAAGGTAGAGAGAGTTGAAGTCAAACGGATCTACGAATGGATGCATGAGTGTGGATCTGCATTCGTTGATCCGCACGCTTTAAAATGATAATTTCGAAGTTTTGTGCGGAGCGGATTCACGACAAGTGGATCCGTTCGTTCGCTTGTTCGTAGAATTTTAACAAAACAGAGCCACGAGTTTTAAAACTCATTTTTGGCTCCAAAGAAAAGGACATAACCGCAGGGAGAAAAATCTCACAGGGACTTCCGTTCAAGCTCCCCTTAGGTGGTTTTCTTGTAATCCTAAGCCTCAAGGTTCAACTCTCGAGTTGTTCAAGATATGGCTTTCTTCCCATTCCTACTTTCTCTTTCTTGGATTTGGGATGAATCATCTCAAGTTGTGATCATGTCTTGATTTTGCTTGTAATCCCATGGCCATGTACACCAAATTCATACCAAACCGATTGGCGAAACAAGGGTCTTTAGGTGTAAATCAAGTCCTATTTGATCGATGACACTAAGTTGTTGGATCTTTGTTTGATTATTGCATCTTTTATAAATTTTCAAGTCTTTGTAAACATTTTAGAGATTGTTGCTATGTTTGTCATGTCTAGTTGAATTTTACTAGGATTATGTTCAGGTTTTGGTTGTGGTAAAGTCCTCAATTCACAATATTTTGGGAAAACTCTCCAAGTTCAAAACTAATTCTTTTACATGACATAAAATCTCATAGAAAATTATCACAATGTCTTATCTTCAAACATATTTTCTTGTATACATGATTGTTGATAAAATCCTTAGAATCTTTCCTCTTCTCTTTTGCCATATTTGATTCGGTCTTACTAGATAGGGCTTAGCTTACATTCTCTGAGTTATCACAAATCATATTTACTTGTTTCCCAAGATTCAAACTTCCAACCACAAAATCTAAAAAATTTCTTTGAAGTTCAAGGCATGCTCCATGATTGAATAAACCCATTTCTTGCTTGAACCCACTGTTTTGCATAAAATATTACGTTCTAGGCATAATATGGCCATTAACCTCTATCATGTATGATTGCATTCATATAGTGGCCATGCATTCCCTTTTTTCCCAACTTCTTAGATCACAATTTGATAAAAAAAATCAAAAATTTCTAGCCTAAGAATCCTACTGTAACTTAATTGCCTTGGGAAAAGAATCAAATGCTAGATTTTAAACCTCATAACATTACATTGATCATCTACTTAGGCCTTAGCATTCAAGGTATTAATTTGCTATCTACTTGACTTTTGGCTGCAGGTTAAAACAATCAATGGCTCCAAGAACACGGCGTGCATGCGTGGAACAAGTTGCACCAAGCTGTCCTAGATCCACTTTGGTTTCAAAGATGGAGGACCAAGAGCTTTATCAAGACTACTTCCGCTTCAAAAATATAGTGGAAGGGGCGGAATGTAGTGTTGGATGATCTCAAAGCATACAATGTGGAGCAGATTCGAGGCATTGGGGTGGGTGACATTCTCAACCTCCTGAACCATATTACCCAAAACTCATCCGACATTTCTATGCAAATCGAACAGGAACCCGGGTACACAAAACTATCGGGTTGTTTCGTATGTAAAGGGGGTTCCTATAGCCTTCATCGCAAGGTTGGCGGCATTATCAATGTCTCCATTGGGGAAGAGAAGACCTACTATTCACCTAGAAGGAATCCCTATACCTTCATCGGTGGGAGGTATTGACATTCTCGGCGACCATCAGCATCGAACTGCGAGTGGTGGATGCTTCGATGAGGTCACGAAGCAACTCTTCGACCGGACTCGGCGCCTAGAGGGTATCGAGAGAGGGGTAGATGACATCAACACCTTTCTTGGTCGCGGTGGTGGCGGTGGTGCAAATGACTATCCCAACTTTCTCTCAACAAATTGAAGTTATCCCGGATCGAGTTCTTCTAGTTCTTGTCTTAGGATGAACAACTCGGGAACTTTTAGAAATGGTAGACTTGTATATTTAATCCGAGATAACAGAATCAAATGTTTGAATTGGAACAAATGGGGTCTTGCATTCGAGTTGGGAAAGGCACGATTATGCCCAAACAGAGAATCGGAACAATTATGGTGTTTAGATTGGTATCTCTTGATTGAGCAGGATGGAGTCATATGTTTTTGTTGGAATAGATGAAATCATGAATGTTGAAATAGGAAGGATATGATTGCCTCCCAAGAAGATTTGGAACAATTAGATATTTGTAATTAATCTTATATGTATCTCGATGTATTTGCTTAATTCTCTCTTGTTTAAATCATTCTTGATAATTGTGCTTAGTTATGATTGATTCATTAGTGTTTATGAATTATAGCATATAATTTCCCATCTATGACCTACTTAAGACTCAACCAAGCAATTACATTGTTGTAGCTTAACGCCTATGGTTCAAGTCCTAAGTTCCATGTTACCTATTATCTTCTAAGTCCTTGTTTCACCACAATCGTCTTCTCCTATGTCTCGCACACAATCATTTATATTCTTGAAGATTTTTAGTTTAGAACCTAATTGTAGAGAGTAAATCAAGAGTCCGCAAGACTATGGTCGGTCAGAGCATCATGGCTCGATACCATGTTGTCACACCCTATCCCGACAAGGGATAAAATACAATATCGGGGTATGATTGGGGTGACACGCGTCATCCCACCTCACCGCCAGGATCTCGATGCAGATGGCCAACTCACGTCATAAACCAATATTACAATACAATAATATCGAGTGCGAAAGATAAAGGAATATTACATTCCCAACGATCATAAAATAAGCGGAAGCGTTCTGATGAGTTACCTCATGTTCACACGGCTAAGTGATACATAAATAGTTTGGATGGATATCCCGAATGACCATAGCATAACTACCCCAAAACAAGTATAATAATAAATATTTATACAAGGCACGTGGCCCCAAAAAAAAAAACAAAAGAAGGGAACAAGTCCCAAGTATCAATACAGCCCATAGGCACAATCATCATGGGCAACCATCGCCATGATCCTCGTCCACGGTCTCGGCTCCACAAGAATCATCATCGCATCAAAATCTAAAAAGAATGTGTACACGGGGTTAGCTCCACCGAGCTAGTGAGAGAGAAAAGGGGATGAACAATCACACAATCACAAATAGTCCATGGTGCATGCTATTATTAATTCATTTACCACCTAACACACAATGCTTAGTCAATGGGTATATGCTACTGCAATAACTCTGGGAAGACATTGTGGATCCTTCCATTCTCACCACAATGCAACCTCAATTATTACTATGGAGCCAGCGCCGGTCGTAGTCATCACCACCCAGAGGCAGACCCCGATTGTCACACCCCCATCCCTGAACGACGGGAAATGCAACCGGAGCATACAACTACGCCTCCAACCACCGTAATCACGATGCAGATACCCAAGACTAACTCATTCACAATGACAGATAATAGGTAAAAAGGAAAGGATTAATATTAATAACATCGAGTTAGCAGGTTAGGTGATAGCATATAAAATATTATCTATTCAAGTTTACCCCTTCAAGTACAATTCGTTCTAATCGGACTTATGTATTACCTACTATATAAATAATACATCTATCATGAAAGGAATCAAAAGAATACACCTATAATTCAAAATGAATAATCAAGTGCATCAAAAGATGGCCACCGCCATAAGTCATCGTCCCGCCAAGGAACACACATCGCAAAGAACACTCAGTCCATGCTCCACGATCTCCGGAGCCCACCAATCAACGTAACCAGCCTCGGGAGTCTCGCATCTGTGCCACTCTGCTCGAATGTACCGCATCAACTAAAAATATGTTTCCTCGAGGAGTGAGCTCCAATCGAGCCCAATGAGTGGCTAAGCCACACAAGCATACACAACAATAATAATGAATGGGGTTGATCAAACCATACATGATGGATGGATACCAAGGTGTCCTATACCACCAAGGTAGACCGTACATCACATACAATTTACAATCATGCTACATGAATGAATGATGATGTATAGTTTTATTGTTATCCACCTAACACACAACTAAGTCGAGTATAGTACTATAGCAACACCTTAGGTAGCATCTCCGACATCGGTACCATAAACGGATGGTATACCGACGATGACAAACCCAGTCGCGCTGGAAGCTCTTGCACCGGTCTCCACCAAGAGATATACGCAAACCCCAAGTCAAATCCGCCCTGGCGTTCGGCCCAAAATACGGTTGGCGCCCGAACTTCCCGGTGGGTATACCCGAATAACGGTCGGAACCCACGGATTTGACCGACACCTAACCCCCGTCGGTAAGGGTCATAGTACTGGTAAACATTTATCCTAGCAAAGCATTCACCTATTGTATGAGTGAGGTACGCATGTGCATAGGCCGGAGGCCGAGTCCATAGATACCGAATACGGTCGGCCGGCTATCCTCTCGCCCCTCTAGCCCATACGCGTATACAAGTACGAGATGTGAATACCGAAGGTAGTCGATCGGTCACCATCCCGTTTCCACCTAATGCAATGGACAACTCTAATGCAATTTCAAGTACGGTAATCTCAAGCCCAAGACCCACCGGCACTTGGATCCCGCTTCCGAAATCCTAGATCTACATGCCATGAGTGAGTCCATATTATGGAATCCCCGTGTCCAGCACCAACCGGCACCGAGTCCCATAACTAAATCCAATACCATTCGCACCATAGTGCAATAAAATAAATAATATCGCAAGACAAGAATGTAAAGTCCTATCAACATCTAAACATTTATATCGTCCTATATCTTACTAATAATTATATATTATAGCACACATGCATGAATGACATTCGCAAGACACGACACACAAACATTCCATAAATTAAGACGTTTGCTTAACTCACTCACCTTGATTCTCAGTCAATCGTCGAGACGGAGCTCTTCAAATCGGCGTTCGATGCCAAGTACACTATCCCACGTACTAATACGCCCCCAAGCCGGGTCAATCAACCTAAAGAGAGTGTACAACGGGGAGAGATTAGTGCCTTAGGGCTAGAAGAGTTGGGCCCCATAAGTTATCAAACAAGGCTAAAATAGGGGACCGGCACATACAGCAAGGCTATATCATGTGCCTGTCCATGTGCTGCCCATGTGCCTGTCCCTCTCGGACTTTCCCACCGGCAGATCTAGGTTCTCGGGGACCTGGCACTTGCATGTGCCTGTCCATGTGCTGTCCCTCTCGGACCTCCCACCGGCAGATCTTTCTCGTGGACGGCACTTGCATGTGCTGTCCATGTGCCTGTCCCTCTCGGACTTCCCACCGCAGATCTAGTTTCTCGGGTGGCACTTGCATGTGCCTGTCTACGTGCGATCTTCTTGTTCATGCCATTCGAGAATGGTTTTGCAGCCCCAAAGTCTTGGGCTAAAATGGGGTATTCTTTGGGGTTTTTTAGGGGTCTCTTTGGCCATGAGAACAACTCCAACCAAGGTGCCATAGCACACACCCAACATGGGTTTGTAAACCCCATGATCGATTAGGTTTTCCTCCATTAAAATACATATGGAAAGAAAACTCATGGGTTTGGGTATTGGGGTTTTGAAAGGGTCTTTAATCAATGTTATTTAACACCCCTCAAACCCACACATCTACGGTCTTCCATGAGGGTTGGTAAAACCCATAAATGGAGGTAAATCCCCAACTTAGGGTTCATAAATGGAGAAGGGTGAATGGGTTTAAGGTAGGGTTAGGTGCTTCATAGTTAAACATCAAGGATTTGCCATTAATGGCTCTTCTAATTAAGTAGATGGAGCACTCAAGGTGTGCTCAACCAATTCAAACCCTAGGTAATAGAATTAGGGAAAGAGAGATGGAGAGAGAGAGAGAGAGAGAGAGAGAAAGAGACTCACCAAGGGTTGATGATGATAGCTTGTGCTCCACCATACTTCTCCCTTCTCCTTCCTTCTTCCTCTTCTTCTTTCTTCTTCTTTCTTCTTCTTCTTTCTTCTTCTCTTTCTTCTTCTTTCTTTTTCTCCTCTCCTCTCCACGATTTAGGATTGAAATGTGAGGTGAATAGTAGTTTTGGGTCTTTAATAACCCATCTAGGCATTTGGTCTTGTTTGGTTAGTCTCAAGTCCTTAGGTCCATTTGTTTAGGAGCTTGTTTGGTTAGGTATAAGCCCAAGGTCTAGTTTAAGTCATTGGGCCATTGGATCCACTTGGGCCCATGGCCCATGGCCCATGTCCTAAGTTCTAGTTACAATTAGAAAGAGACTAAGCTCCTAAGCCCAAGCCCATTCTAGTTCTTATGCTTATTAATGGTCATGCATAGGCATGAATTATTCGGATAGTGACTTACTCCCAATCATCGCTAAGTGGATAAGGGCGATTCAGGTGCGGACCCCACGGATCCCTATCATAAGGGAATTCCAAGAATATGCTTTCGTGGACGATTTTCCCCCTTTCTCTCGACGGTGGAACTTTCCTCGAGGACTTCCCCTGCTTCGCGGTCGACAATCTCGTGTGATGGCTTGAGTATTATGACCCACAGTTCACGAGCGTACTCCACTCTTGGTTCTACACAAAAGGTTTAAACCAGACCGGTGGTCAGATCGCGTTTCAAACCGGGTTTTGGGCACGGATTTAACACCGATAACCATTACTACCCCTGGCCTGGCCTCTCTAACTCTCCACAGGCAGCAGTGCTCTGGCTACCCAACACCTAAACCCCTGTTGGTAAGGGTCGTAGCATAGGAACTCGAGCCATTTACCACCTAACACACAATGCTAAGTCAATGGGTATATGCTACGCAATAACTCGGGAAGACATTGTGGATCCTTCCATTCTCACCACAATGCAACCTCAATTATTACTATGGAGCCCGGCCGGTCGTAGTCATCACCACCGCAGGCGGACCCGATAACCATTACTACCCTGGCCTGGCCTCTCTAACTCTCCACGAGCGTGAGGTGCTCGGCTACCCAACACCTAAACCCCTGTTGGTAAGGGTCGTAGCATAGGGAGCCGAGCCTAACCACGATATACTACATGAATCCTATCGTGTTGAGAGGTACATCCGGTGTGTCAACGTCCCATTCCATCTAACACCGGTACAAGACAACACGGCGCATACTGACAAGAATGAGATGCAATATACAATTCCACGTAATTCGGGGTTCCGGTGCAGCATTTTCCGCACCGTAACCCAACACAAATCCATATCATCCAAATCATCATCATCGAATAAGAATAAATGCAAATATGCAATCATGCTTGAATGATAATGTCACAACATAATTCATAAATGCATGAATAAGCAATAGTAAACAAGCTCAAACAGTCACCCAAACCCACTCACCAATTACTTCAAATGGAATTTGTATAAGCGCAACGATTCCCGCTCAAAATCACCCCATTGCACATATGTTGGCGCCTATGGAAGTGAATAAGAGTGTGAGAGAGTGTAGGGGAGGCCTCATAGAGAAACCCCACCATTTACATAAGTTATAAGCCTTAAAAACCGCATCGGAGGCAACGTCGGACTCGGCAGCCCGCTCCGACCTTGCCTCCGACCTTCCCCGCAGCTCGGGACACATCGGAGGCAAACATCGGACTCACGCAGCCTTGCCTCCGATGCAACCCAAGTGTGATTTCAAGGTCTTTAAAAGCCGGGGTTGTCCCATTTGGTTCTCTAAGCCTCAAGGGACTAGGGAGGGGTGTCTTGGAGTCTATTTGGGTCTTAGAAACACCCAACATTCAAAGATTTAAGGGGGTTTAAGGATCAAAAGCTCAAAAATCCAGATTTGGGGTTTTCTTTGGTGGTTGAAGCTTTAGAATCAAATAGATTCAGCAAGAGGTCAAAATAGAGGTCTTTATAGGATTGTAATGAAAATGGGATAGCATCCTACAAGGGGAAACTACACATGGCTCGAGCTAACCCTTTGGGTTTCCAAAAGAAATCCCCATCTTGGGGCTGCAACCAACGAACCACCCAAGCTCAAACGAGCAAGGGGGAAGAGAGAAAAATGGGGGAAAAGGGCACTTGGCTTACCTGGTTTGAGGTACACACGAGGTGCCCTCTTTAAAGCTCCAAACCCAAGAATGACGTTTCCTTCTTCTTCTTCCCTTCCTTCTCCTCCTTCTCCTCCTTGCCGCCTCCTCTCTTCAAAGCTCTCCTCTCCTTTCACGATTAGGTTAGGAAAGAGAAAGAAAAAGAAAGACTAAGGAATAGTCTTACCCTCTCTCTCATATAGAAAATCACTTTTAATGGCCTGTTTGGATAAGGCCTCATAAGTGTAGGCTAGGTCTGTTTGGATAGGGTCAAACAACCATCCACCCTTACACAAGCTCTAAAAATCCTAACTTGGGCCCCAAGGCCCACATAAGGTCAAGTTAATAAAAAGGGGTAAGGGTAGGGTCAAACATGGCAGGACACCAATAGTACCTTAGCCACGGGTCTCACCCACAAGGGTCCTTGTCGCACAGATTGGATGCGTGGGTCGGAGGCAACCAGAACCTTGCCTCCGATGCGAGTAGGAAGGTGGTTCCCACCATAAGAGGTCGGGCCTTTGGACCACACTTCGAGGGCTTTGAGAGGGCAGTAAGCACACAACAAATTTGGTCAACTACTTACCCCCGACATGTCAAGGTGCAACCTCCGTGGTCCCGACTAGTTTCCACAGGCAAACTCGTACTATGGTCAATAATTTTATAGTGGGTTTGACCACCAGTGAGAACAACTCACCAGCATAAGTGGCAGTGATAACTACACGTCACGGGGAAGAATTAATAATTAATTATACTCCCGGGGTGCGGGTATAACAAATACAGACAGACCCAATAGACTAGACACTTCCATGGGACTCAGATACAAACTCAGGGACAGACTTAGACAGGACTATGCTAGAGCTGGTTATAACTTCAGACTCAATAATATGGAAATCTTCTATCATTCTTGCCCAATTTGCTATGGATCCTTGGAGAGCTTGTATTAGAAGATGTGGTGTTGGTCCTTCTTCCTCTTCTTCAATGATCACCATCACTTCGAACAGCTCGCCGATCCCACGATCTCCTTGAGCTTCTTTCTTGCTCGATCCAATTCCATGGCCACCTAGTTCATTTCATTCTTAAAGAATATTTCAAGCCCTGGTAGACTTCGCCCTGCTCTTGATTTAACCATGGTTCTTAATTTCCACAATAAAGGAAGTCTTCCCCCTCTTTCACAAAATACCTGTTCAGAGTCTTGAAGTACGGCGTACCATTCACTGCACTGTTCTTCCGTCTTGAGGCTTTCTTCTTTGGATTAAACCCTAGACCTTGATGGTTGGTATTGGCTTGTATCTCTGGGAATGTTGGTATCCCTTGTTGGTTCTTTCCTAACCCCAGTCCCGGAAAGTACTTCATCTTTTTCATGATCTTTATAGAGGCCTTGCTCCATATCATCGGGAGTTTCTCTAGACTCCAATCTTCTCCATTTGCAGAGGTAGTGCGAATGTGGTCAATTTCAAACCCGCCCAGCTGTACTTCCTGTGAGGGTGAACCACCTACTTCAATGTTGGCCAAAGTGTGCACCATTTCTGGGTCTCCGAAGATGGTAATCACTTTCTGGTCATGTATGAACTTCAACTTCTGATGAAGACTTGATGCTAAGGCTCCTGCTGAATGCAGCCATGGTCTTCCAAGCAACATATTGAAGGATGCTTGAATGTCGATGACTTGGAAGTCTATGATAAAGTGGGCTGGCCCGATCTTGACATTGGTGGTAAGAATCCCAATTACCTCCCTCCTGGAATTGTCGTATGCCCTGATGGTTTGACTGGATGACTTCATATTGTCTAGAGATAAACCCATGCATCTTGCTGCTTTGAGACGCATTACATTGAGGGCGGACCCATTATCTATCAGAATCTGGGGAACCTGATTCTTGTTACATTCCATAGTAATGTAGAGTGTCCGGTTGTGATTCTTTCCTCCTGGGGGTAAGTCCTCTTCTGAGAAAAAGAGCAACTGAATGGCATAAGTGGCCCCCACTATGTGAGATAATTCTTCAAGTCCCATTTCTATGGGCACTTAAACCTTGGTGAGAGCTTTCAAAACAGCTTCTTGGTGGGTTGGTGACGCCATTAATAATCCCCAGATTGAGATGTTGGCTTGGGCCTTCTTTAATTGGTCTAGTACTCGGTTTTTTGGCTCAATGACCATCGTTGATTGGCTAGACCGATATTTTTCCACTATCAAATCCTTATTCTTGAAGTTTTGGCCACTTCTGGTTTTCGTAACTCCTGACTCTCTTCCTTTGATGACCAACTTGACTGGACAAAAGTCACCATCCTCTTCGTCACTATCAGTGATGATAAGGGGACCCTTGGGACAAGTTTGGATTTCAGCTCCCTCATCGGACAAGGCCACAATAGACTTATGGGCTTGATCTAGGATTTTCGATAGGGTTTCTTGCTTCTTAGCCACTTGTTGGACTGTGTGAGAATCTTCTGGTATCAACTGGCTAACGGCGTGAAAAGCTTTCAAAGCTGCTTGGTACATCTTTCTTGTTTCCGCCAATGACTTGTAAAAGTTACGATCCTTCCTTTCCCCTTGAGAGCCTGTACTTTCAGAACTCTCTTCAGGGCTTGAAATAACTGGGTGGATGTTCCATGTTGGGTCATTAACCGTTCCTTCCTCATTGACATGACACATATGGAAATCGTCATGCGCTCTTGCCCACGCACGGTATTCTCTGTTGCCCCGATTTGGGGATGGAGGAGGAGTCCCACATAGATCTTGTGCCAGAGCTAAAGTTAGCTTTACAGAGTTCTCTAAGTGATGGATTGCTTGAGGGAGTGACCACTTCTCTTTGACGGGTTCCAGCTATTGAAGCTCTTCTTGGTACTTATCATCCAAGACCACCGTTCTCATAAGCATTTCCTGGATATTGTCTACATCCCGATGGATCTTGTTCACCTGGAATGACAAAGCCCATGGTGCGGGTCCGCAGATGTTTTCATACTTTTCCAGACGCGTCCTTGGTTGCCAAGGTTCCTCATCCTCTATTTCTTCTTCCCCTTCGGACTCTTCATCATCGGATTCTTCTGATGCAGATTCTTGCTTACTTCCATCTTCTTCAGATGATTGTTCTTCTTCTAACTGCTCTTCCCTTTCATCATCGATGTCCGTAGGAAAGATGCCTCTGGTGGGGTCACTCTGAAAGTCCCTGAGACTGATATCATTGATCCATGCGTCCCATGTTTCACTTCTTTGAGGTGGGTCCGGATAGGAGAATTAATCCGAATACAGGGCCTGATCTTCAAGAGGGGTTCCAAATAGGTCCCGAGCCAAAGCATTGGCTAACCAAGTCATGTTTTGCAACTCGTGGAGGGTTCAAGCGAGTACATCACTCTCATTTGGCATCACCAATTTCTCACATCGTGTTGCAAAATTGCTGCACACAAGGTCTGGGAATAAAGAAGTGGCCTTGTAAAGTATCTCTTGAGTATTGGTGGAAACATCCACTATATATGCCACTTGGTAGAATACGCTCATGCTTCAACGCTCGAAATCTTCTCTAGACATGGTCCAATCACTTCTGTTGACTTCTGATGAGGATATTTCCTCGTCATCCCTACTTTCGTCCTCATCTGACGATACAGGTTGGATGAGATTGGTTGGATCGCTGTTATCATCACTCCCGATGTTATTCACCCAATCCATTGCAACCACTCCTTCATCATCCATCGTCGAACTCTGCTCGGCATACTCCATCCATTCCTCGTGGATTTCCTGGTCGTCCACCTCATCTGAGCTGTCGTCAGTATCTCCCCCTATATGGATAAGAGAGACTTCTTCTGACAGAGCTTGACCAATAGCCAGTGCTGAGACTGCTTTGAGGAGTTGGGGTGTGACTCTAGTGATTTCATTTCCTTCTTCTTCTTCAGGGACCAGGTGGCATACTTCGGATGGTGAGAAGCCATATTTGCACAATGGCATCGTTGACTCGAGACCTTCTAGTCCAAACTTTAGGAAATCCAATTTTTGGAGCCGATTGATGGATGCTATGCCTCTGCCGCGATCGCATGGCTGTTCGCCTGTTCGAACATTCCCGTCATAGTTAGTTCTGGCACAATATATGCAGATCTGCATCTTCTCTGCCGGTGCTTGCCGTGACTGCTCATCTTTCCCTAAATACCATGGAATGGGCTGGATCAATGTAGTAGGATCTTAGAACTGTGCTTCTTCCTGCAACATGTTTACTGACCCTGTAGATGATTCTGGAGAATAGGTCCCCTTTACTAGTGGTTGTGAGACTTTCCATGCAGGCATCGGGTAATCCACCCAGGTGGCACCTTCTGACTTTGGATGATAGAAAGGGAAATCGGGTAGATCCATTTCCTGAGACATCTTCTGTTGAGTCTGGGGTTCTTTTTCCTATTTAAGTCTCTTGGTCAACATTGCTATGTAGACATGTGCCTTCATTAGCTTCCTCTTCCCGATTGGGTGAATCAAAATGGTATGATCTATATGCTTAGCATCTTCTTGAAGCATATTTACCCCATGATTGGGCAGAGGATTTGTGGTGACATTTGGCGACTGTTTCTTTTGAAGTTCAATTTTACCCTCGTCAATCAAGTCCTGGATCGCATGCTTAAGAAATAGGTATATATCAGTGTGATGGCCTTATTGGTCATGATAATGACAGTACTGATTGGGCTTATACCAGGCTGGTGGGTTGCTCCAATCCACAGGCCTGGGGGGAACTGAATTGATCATTCCCTGCTTCTTGAGCTTGGTGAATAACAACGAGGGTGTCATTCCTCCAAAGTTAAAAGTCCTCTTGAATGCTTCGGGTTCAGTTTGGATTACAAGAGGGGTGGATCGTGAGGTTACCACCTAGACTTTTGCCGCTTGGTTGCTTGTTCCTGCTGCATTTCCTCCTTTGGCTCTTCGACTCTTCCTTGCCGAATAGCTTCCTGAGGCTTCACGGGTCATACCCTGATTCTACCTTTCTTTGAAGATCTTGTCTTCAATCTTCTTCCTAATCGTCATAAGAGCATCAAATGTCTTGATATGTTGGTAGTATATCTTCTCACGGTACTCCCCGTACAGATTTTCTAACAATATCTCGACCTGCTCCTCCACAGTAGGGCGGTTCCACATCTTTACGGCCTTCTCTTTGAATCGCATGATGTAGTTTGAGAACTCCTCACTTGGTTCTTGCCTCAAGGTCTCCAATTCTCTTCGGGTAATATCCATCTCAGTATTGTATGAATATTGCTTAGTGAATGCCTTAACCACGGAGGCCCATGACTGGGTTTGAGTGTGATCGAGCTGTGTTAACCACCTCAAAGCAGATCCGGCCAAAGAATACAAGAACGCCTGTCCCATTTGGTTTTCAGAAAGTCCCCATGATCTGGCAATGGTGGCGAAAATCTTGAGGTATGCCCTAGGATCTCCCGATCCATCGAACTTGTCCAATTTCCACTTGAAATCTTCGGGGATTTTTCCTTCGGGAAAGAACACCAGGTCTTCCTCATCTTTTTCTTTGACTTTGCCCTTGACAACCACTTCTAGTTCGGCTACTCTTTCTCTCATCTTCTTCTCCCTTTCAGTCCAAGGAGGGTCCGTAGGGTGACTGTCCTCCCCTTCTTCTACCAGTATGGTGATTGGAGTTTTGGGGGTCACAGAGTTGGTTTTCTGAACTTCCTGCTCCATTGGCCCAGATATGGATCCGCCCTTAGACAGTTCGTTGACTAACTACACTAGTCATGCCATGAGTTACCACATTTCAGCCATGTCTGCTTACAGCTTATCCACTCGATTTTCGACGTGACTTTCAAACAAGTGGTCCTCCGTAGGATCCATGTTACTCACAAGTGATATCTCAGTTGATGAACTAGAGGAATGAGAAGAGGTCGGGGATCTTGAGAAGAATGGTGGGCTGGCCCGAGTCAGCCTTCCACCGTGTCGGATCTAGATGGGCAAGGACGGAATTGTGCTTCTACGAAAAAGAGAAGAAGATCTAGTTCAGGTCCTAAGAAGGAATAAATCTTATTTAGAAAAAGAAAATTTATTTTATTTCTCTTCTTTTTTTTTTTTACCATTTTGTTTATCATATATATATATATTTATTATTAAACTTTTTTTTTATAAATTTTTTATTTTTGTTTGGCTCAAGTAATCGAAGCTGTCATCAGAGTTTCAGTTGGATCTCTCTGAATGCAGGCTTCGAATACTGTCATTGCCCAAGCATTTTTTAACACAATCATAAAAACAAACAAAAGAAAGATCCTAGTTATCGGGTTACGGACGATTGTGTCTGGGATCAACATGAGATGCCCTTATTTCGAGGGACACGTAAAGTTCCATCATACGAAAGTGGACTTCCATATTTCTTCGAGGGACCATCGCGGGACTATGAAATTCCTTACCTTTGGTGGCATCTCGTATTGAATCTACGTTAATCGTTAAGTGACCCTAAACTCGGTCTTTCTTACAGCTAACAAGGTTAGTTTGTGTCGTACCCTAATCGTATATGGTCTATTTTCCTAAATGATGCATATAATGGGTGGGCTTCCATAGGACAGAACAAGGTCACCCTTGACAGAACCGATATACCCATCGCTCGTGGTTGCGAATTGTAGGCACGTGGTTCTTTTGATATACCTGGAGAATAGGTCACACAAACTCAGAGTAATCGAGCTAGTGCCTTTTTTGAGTGGCGAAAGCACTCCATAGCACACTAGTGAATACCCTCGCTGGTGATTCTACATAAGTACAATAAATATCAAGGGCTGTAGCTTCGCCGCAAATTACCCATGACTACTCATGAGGTCCAACGACTAACTACGGGGGTAAGAGGGGTTCCCATGCAGTGTGTGTGTGCAAGAGAGTGGTACAGGAAGCGGCTATCATCCGATCTCAGAGTACTTAGTATGACGTGCCTCACCTCCTCGGGGGTAAAGGCACGACAGGGAGTACCCTCGCCGTTTGATTTCACTTCAAGCACTATGCATGATGCGGTTAGTACACACACAAGCGTTAGCCAGACAAACATATTATGGTATTTGTTGTTAGTATTTATTTATTTATTTTTTTTTCACATAAGAGTTTGGAGGGAGCATTCTGTCATTTATTGGTAGCATCTATTTAGAAAGTTTGACCTCGAGTGGACGTTTGTCCACTTCCTCCCTAGTGAAGTCGCCATTGTAAGTACCGTGGTCCTCCGGTCTCTGACGAGGGTTTCCTCAGCCTCCTCTTGACGATCGTATCGTATTGATAAATGGGGATTGGGATCATACATGAAAATATGCTAACATAATGTGAAGTCACCACCTAGGGTTAGGGCCTAGGACCCATTAAGTGTAGCCCTATCCTTTATGAACGGAATTGGGCTACGTGACTCCATATGGTCTGACCAAAGGTTCGGGTAAGGTGTCAGGTTACGAGAGTGGGAAGGTGTTAGGCACCCACCTCGCTCAGCCGAAGCCGGTGTCTCTGTATTAGATGCTACATAAAGACGAATGTTCTCTCTCTTTTAGTACGGGGATGGGAGATATTATGAACTACATTCAGACGTTATAAATTGAACTAGAACATAATAAACTATCTTACATATATGAAAGACACAAACTAAAGCGATGAAATACGAAAGGACTACATTGAAACCATAAGAATGCAGTAATTATACATGTACGGTTATATTCCCTTGGCTCAGGGGAGATGGACGAATGGACTGATGCCAATTCCTTCTGGGCAGAGCAACTGTTCTTTCAAGTGATTTGATGGGGAACAAACGGACAGAATTACGTCCGTAATAAGGAGTTTTGATTGTTAGCCGTATACTGACGGGATAACAATGCCTATGAGCAAAAATACTCTACGCTCAAAGGGATAATCGAAGGATCTACCCACGCCAAAGAAAGTTTCACTCACTCACACTCTCATAAGGGAAAGGGGAGAAAGGAGGGTGAAAATCACTTGTGGAGGGTCTCTCTACCCAGAATTCCTTATTTTTTGGGGGAGGGGGGCCCTCCTATTTATAGGGGAGGGGACCCCTCACCCTTGGGCTAGATAAGTCCTCCATGGCGCCGTGGGGGACTTTTCCACGGCTCCGTGGGTGACGTCAGCAAGCTGATGTCACACCCCCTCATGGCGCCGTGGAAATTAGGTACACGCTTCCACGATGGCGTGGGAGGGAGCCCCACGGCGTCGGGGGAGCGCAGTACCTTTTCACCTTTGTTTTTTGGCCTAAAATGGGTCATTTTGTGTTCAAAATGGTTCTTGGGCTTATGGGTCAGGTATAGTGCGTCGTCCATGTCCCGTTGTCATCATCGCCAATCATGGGGTGACAAAAATCAGTGTCTACAGTCTTGTATATTTATTTTGATTTCTTAAAAAAGATTTATTTGTTTTTTTGTGTTGCTAAAAAATTACAGCCAGTCTTATGGACAAAATGCTCCCTAGGCATGGTGGTCAACACATTGAAGAAAATCAGCTCTGTGAATTCCAAGATGATCATGATCCAACAAATGGGATTTGGTCCGCTACTATCTTTGAAGTGTACGCAGCTGAGAAAGTGGTATATTTTAGGACTGCTGCAGAAGTTTGACCCCGACGATTGTCTGATCAATTCGGATGAGTTAGGTCCTATTAGTATTACTGCAGAGGATATTGGGAGAGTTCTTGGGATTCCTGCAGTTGGACTTGATGTGCCAACTAGTATTCTGCCAGAGGAGTTAAAAAATAATTCATAAAGTCTTCTGTAAAAAGTCTTTGAAATGGTTGTCCGAAAATGTTGTTAATGAGAAGAATGATGAAGATTTTTAAGAAGGCTTTCTTGCTATTCTTGTTGGTTGCCTTCCTTTGTCCTACGATAAAGGATGAGTACAGTGCTCGCCTCCTACCAGCCATTTCCGTTGTTCTTTTTTTTTTTTGCTATTCTTGTTGGCTGCCTTCCTTTGTCCTACGACAAAGGATGAGCGACTATAATTGGGCTAAATTTGTCTTACAATGATTGGTAGACGAAGGGAAGAGATTTATAAAAGAGAAGAAGAGTAGGATGGGTGGGTGCTTGGTATTTTTTATGGTACGTACAACGGAAGACCTTAATTTATTTGGGTTAATATTTTGTAATTTTGTCAGTGTAATATAAGTCCTTACTTTATTTTTTCTCGTAGATATTTTATTTAGATAGAGTCAAGCTCCAGGGATCGCCTCTTAGTGATGGCCAATGCATTTTGGCACATTGGGATGATAATAAAATAATTGAATATATACATGCAAAAAAGAATATGGTTCAAAATTATAAGGTAATACACTCACATTCCAACATTTTTTTGAAAGTATCTATCTGCAACATTTATTTGAAAGCATCTACTTGTTTGAATAAATATATTTCCTAATTGTGACAGTTGGTAAAGCATCTTAAAGGGCATAAAAAGTATATGTTTCGCATAAAGAGGTTTCTAAAGAAACCCCAGTTGATGTCACCCGATAATAAGGTAATAGATTCACATTCCAACACGTTTTTGAAAGCATCTAACTACGACATTTATTTGAAAGCATCTACTTATTTGAATAAATATATTTTCTAATTGTGACAGTTGGTAGACCATATTGAAGATCATGAAAAGTATTTACCTCTCATAGATAGGTTGATAAG